>NC_091540.1:33860000-34485000 GCF_042242935.1 Bactrocera oleae | reverse complement strand
AAATATCTCTAATCTTCGTTGTGACATATTCACATGATGACCGATATTTTCAGTAATAAGTCAACCATAGGCTCTAGGGTCACATAATCGGTATCTGAATGCACCTAGTAGATGCTTGTTCTATGTGCTGTGAATTGCAAAAATCCGAAAAATTTTAAACTAAGAAGTAAAAAATCTTTACATAAATACATATATCGGCGCTAGGGAAAATGTTGATCGATTTTTCACATGAGGGCGTATTATTATCAGGAAATGGTTTTCTATTTATTTCAATAGTATATCTCACAGATTGAATGATATATTTTCGGAGAAAAATCTGCCATCGGCGCTGTGGTGCACATATTGGTATCCGGGGCCTTGAAAAGTTATATCAGATCATAACTTTTTAACTACTTTTGGATGTGAAATTACACACCATAAATATACAATATTATGGGTACAAAGTTTTATTTCGATAACGTCATTGCCTCTCGATTTATATACTGTAAAGTGAGAGAATCATATGGAAATAAAAATTGTGATATATGTATGAAAAGTAGACGTGGTTGCTGGCTGGATACAAATATAATATTACGCACCAAAATAAAAAATTGAAATTGGTGAAGTAGTTTCTGACCTATGGGTTTTAATTTTAAGTTGGGCGGTGTTACACCCAGTGTCCAATTTTTACATCGCTTCCCTTAAAACCCCTAAGTGCCATTTTATCACATTATGTTTAAGAATAAATAAATAAAATTAAATTCAGCTGGAAAATGAGAAATCATTGTATCGGGTGGGTTTGGTCTGATTGCACTAACTTTTGATTTTACTTAAGTATATTTAGGAACATGTTTCCATCCAATTTTATAAATACATATATAACTTACACACTGACTGACATATTCGTCATAAGAGTTGTTAGAATAAAATATCATAAAATCATTAAATACATATATTTTCAGCACAAAGCTATATATTATACGATCAATTAATTTTGCTAAGATATCTCATATATTGATCGATATACATGGTAGAAAGCCAACCGGAAGTTTGAAAATCTTATATAAGGTATTATTGTATTAACAGAAAACAAAACTATTATACTCTGTAGCAACATGTTGCGAGAGTATAAAAATGTTGCGGAATAATTCAACATTAATTTTTAGACGAAATCGTAAATGGATTATAATCAAATTTAGTATTAAATTAAGTTATATTATAGGTCACAGACTCACGTAGTTTTATTGCTGTAATTTAATGTAATTTTATTAAAATCCTCTTCAAATGAGATATATGGGATATAAACTCAACTGAAGAAGCTACATTTAATATATTGAGTTGATGAGTAAAACGTCAACCAGAGGATAGTAATTCGTCATTTTAGATATATAAGTTTTGGACCAAAGTTTAGACCAATTTCTTTCATATTCATACACAATTTTTAAGAAAACTTGTTTATTTAATTGTATTTAAGTATCACTCATTTTGTCAGTTGGAAATTATTGCTACAAACTAAATAAGGTACGATTTGACATCATCATCATTTTTGAAATTTTTACCATTCAAGGAGTTTTGTAAAGATCAAAACAAAAAGTAATCCGATGGTGCAAGGTCAGGACTATATGGTGGATGTGGCTAAACATCCCAACCAAGCTCCAATAATTTTTGCCATGTGACCAAAGATGTGTGTGGCCTTGCATTGTCATAATGGAATACAACACCTTTTCGATTTATCAATTCGGGCCGCTTTTCTTTAACTGCATTGTTGAATTTCGTTAGTTGTTCAATGTAGACAACAGAATTGATCGTTCGGTTGGGTGGTAAGAGTTCAAAGTAGACAATTCCTTTATAATCCCACCAAACTGATAACAAAATCTTCTTTTGATGAATACTAGCTTTTGATGTTGTTTGAGCTGGTTCACCTGGGCTGCCCCACGATCTTTTCCGCTCGATATTGCTGTAAACAACCCATTTTTGATCGCCAGTTATCATTCGTTTTAAAAATGGATAATTTTCATTACGTTTCTTTAGCAAATCGCAACTGTTAATGCGTTGCGGTAAATGCGTTTCTTTCAGTTCGTGAAGAGCCCATGTATCGAGTTTTTGAACATGGCCAAGTTGTTTTAAGTGATTTTCAATGTATGTATGTGATACCTGAAGCTTCTCTGCAATCTCACGTGTTGTACTGTTGATCCGAATCGATTATTGCTTTGATTAGGTCGTTATCAACTTCAACTGGATGACCAGAGCGTTTTTCATTTTTGAGTGAAAAATCACCAAACCAATTTTGACACTGCCGTTCTTTTATGGCTTCGTCGCCATAAACAGCACATAACTTTTTGTGAGCTTGCGATGCGTTTTTTCCTTTTGCGAAAATAAAAAGGCAAAATATGACGAAAATGTTCCTTTTGATCTTCCATTTTTCAACGAACGCCAAACAAAAACTACGCAACCGATCAAAAATCTTTTTTTTACTGATTGACAGCTGAATTGCCAATTATCAAACAACAAAATGAGTTTTACATTTGGACTACGCCAGCAAACCTAAAAATTCAACTGAAGCAATCTACGAGTGAAATCCGCAATTACTTAGTTGTTATATATCGTTAGTATATCAGTTGATGAAGTGGACGGTGTTTCCGGTGTTTATCAGTGAGTGGCACCCAACCAAATAGTTTTACACGAGCAAACTATTGAGTCCATGCCTCAAGATATTCGTAGCAATCAACTGATTGACATATTGAAGACAATTAAAAATGAGAAATTGAGGTGTAAAATGAAATATTTACTTAGAAATTGTATCGCCTTTACTTCAAATTGCATCAAGTTACAGTTTTCTTTCTTCAGGTTCTCCATTTCCGCTTTTACTTGCAAACGAAAGTAATTGTGTCGGATGGATGTTCGCAAATTGTTCATTAAAAGTTACAAGTGTTTGTAAATTGCAACTGCTGGAATATCATCATCTTCAAATTTCTTTATTGTTTCTTTGAAAACCATGGTCTAAACTTAATGAGATTATAATTAAATAACTTTTCGATTTTAGAAAAATTACAGTTAATAAAAATATATTTTCACTTGTTCATGAACTTCGATAGTGGATTACTGAAAAGTGGCGGAAACATCTGGCATTTTTGAAGAGTGAAGGAAAGTCGTCGAAATACGTTTTCAAAGGTTGGAACATGCGGATGATTTTCCCCAAAGCTTCTCTCAAGCCAATGAACCGAGTTTTGCGGTAACCAACCAGTTGATCGTATTTGTTTTCAGAAATCTCGCAGATTGACTTTAATGCTTCAGTGCGAATGGTGTCGATGCACAAATGTGTGTAGATCTGAACAACAATGCTCTCTATTTCAACAATAAGTGCATTACATGTGTTACGAATCGCATTATGCAGGATATGCGCTGCACAACCTACACCAACTATGTTCGATTTTAATATCTTTAATTTTGCAAAACATTTTCTTCACTTTTCCGATCAACATGACGAAATTTTTTAATTCGGAAACAGGTTCGAAATATTTTGGTTGTCCCGAAAGTCTGGATCTTGGTCTAAGCCTCGACGTTTCCCACTTCCACTGAATATATTAAGCCTCTTCGGTTGAGTTTATATCACATACATACATCTCATTTGAAGATGATTTTAATATAATTTTATCTGACGCGAATTAAAATATAGCAACACAAATAAGGCTGGGCTAAGTTCGGGTGTAACCGAACATTTTATACTCTCGCAAAGTGAAATGTTATACTCGTATGAGATTTTTGTATATATTTTAATTAGCAGTGTTGCCTCAGTCATGTACATTCATAGTTGAAACTAATTAGAACAATTTGTGTACTCAGTTTACTCCAGTTATGAGTACTTAAATTTTGTTGTATACGCTTATGATTTTGTAAAAAAATGTATTCCAACTATATTGAGGTACTATATGAAAAGAAATAGTTTTTTTAAGAATTAACATTTTTATTTATCACATCAATATTATTAGACATGTTTAGCTTAAAAAAAATAAATATTAAAAACTTTAAAATTTAATTTTTATATAATCTTTACAACATAAAAAAAAGTTTTTATAGAGATGTTTATACAAAGGTATAGACATATATAATTTAATTAACAACACTTATTTTACAATTAATTTGGCCTTATTATATTTAATTTCTAACTTATGGTATATTTTCACAATACTGTATTATATAATAATAAATAACACATATAATTTAAATATTCTTAATTAGAGTATTTACATATTAATATATTTTATTTTATTAAATTTTTCTTAAAAACTGCTGTCAGAGTTGCTGTGCCATTCAATTAACATTAATATATGTATGTTTGAAAAGAGAAATAAATGTTGCACTATCATGATAGCTATGCACTGTCTCATAAGTAACTGCACCTTGGGAAGGATCCATGTTTGAAAATACGCAATCAATCTGAGTACCTTCGGGTGTAGTTAAATATTCTACACCAAGCAGGGAACTAAACTTTTTCTATAGAGCTAGCAATACTATGCCTTGCATATATTATTATGATCTTTTTTCTTGTGCTCTTCTACTGGATTTAAAAAATGTATACATTGATGCAAAATCAAATAAACAAAGCGTTTCTAACTGATCGGTTCACTGAACATAACGATCCAAATTACCAGCTACGAATATTTCAGTCGAACCAGAAGGAAGGTTCTAAAGTTCCGCCCTAGGTTTTACCATTCAAACACGTTCCTCAGGTCGAGAAGTATTTATAAATATTTTTTCATTACTTGCTTCCAAATAATGGAGCCTAATGCAGCTTCTTGCGCAGATATAAATTTATGACCTACAAGTATATGTTTTAGTTTTTTCTTAACAGTATAATTTCCAGCATTTACCTCTGATATAGTGTCATTTGACCGCCTGGATGGGAAATTCATATTTCGGTAGGACTTTTCTTAACATTTTGAAAATAAGTGTTTCTAAAATCTGTTATATTACCACTATAAACAGCTTCTAAAACAACTAATTTTATTCGTTGGGACTGCCTCGTTTTCAATATGCCTATTGACCGGGTTATCTCTACGAAGGCCGATCTGACTATGTCGACGACGTCTCTGATTAAAAATTGCATCTCTTGCACCCCTCCTGCTTAACTGTCGACGTTGTGTTTCCACATAACGTTCCTCTCTCCTTCCTTCAGGAGTTCTTCCTGCATGCTCTTTGTGTATTTGATCACTTATGCGCTCTGAATCCCTGTACCAAAGATTTTTTGCACGGAGCCCTCAATGTTCCCTAGTGTTCCTACTTTGCTCTTCTGAGCGAATTTCAGGATTTTTATGTCTAGTCCTATGCTGAACAGTATTTATACTTTGTTCAGCAGACCCTACATCGATGTTTTCCCGTAAGACCCACGTAATCCAGTATCCCTACTTTGCTCTTCTCCCCCTTCTCTGATTTAATCTGTGATTAGCGCGATTTTCTGTATTTTGTGTTTGCTCATTGTTTCTATAATCATTGTTTCTCCGAAGCATTTGCATTCGTACACACATGATTTATTATTTTAAGGGTCCGCTCGTACAGCTTCCTTGAACGTGGATACTGGTGTATGCATGTTTGTGTGATATATATTAACCACAATATAGTTGTATTGTATTTAACTATATGATATTGAAAAAATTAAACTTTCCTCAATAAAATTACTACTTCACTCGTCAAGTAATCAAGCATAACTGGAAGTATAAACACTGAATAAGTATTATGCGATATTATATTTTTTTGAAATTATTAAGTTGTTAAATAATCTTAAAAGCATTCAGCGGAAAACCCCTACGAAAATTGCTTTAGTTTAATTCTTTCCTAAACTTACCTTTTCACCTACCGCAAATGTCTGCTCATGAAGGTCAAAATAGGTAGAAAATTAGTGGAATATATGTTTAGGGTATATCAAGGTAGAAAGTTTGTAATTTATAATAAATATACCAATGGTACATACTATATATTTGTATGCTAATGTATCTATCTATGTTTATGTATAGTTTAGAACCATATTATAAAAATCATTAATAATTTTTATATATATTAATATAAGTAGGTATTGTAAGATTTTTGTTATCGAAGTTGCTGTTCACTTCATTACCTTCAGTTTAAAAGAGAGTGAGATACCCTATAAGCGCTGGGAAAAAATGTTTCGCGTTAAAAAAACTTATTTTATGTAAATAATTTGGAGTTTGGAAACAAAAAAAATCGCATGGAGCCAAATCCTGTGAATACGGTGGTTCACAAATCTGAAAAATCCACACAAATCTCAACACAACTGAAAAATCCATGAATTGTTGCTCCACAATTCCAGCCGTTTACGACGGATGTTTTTGCGTAAATGCCTCAAAGCACTCAAATAATACTCTTTATTGACCGTCTGTCCCGTTGGAACGAATTCATGATGAACCAAACCGCGAATATCGAAAAAAAAACAATTTCCGGAAACTTTCTGGTCTGGATGTATATGAGACAACATCAACCCATTTTCATTAGATTTCATTAATTTTACGTTTCATATCACAGCTAATAAAAATTACGACATTCGTTATAACCCATATAACCAAAGCGATTGAAGAAGGTATGGGGCGATCTCTTATCAAAAAAATTCTTCAGCGAACCATCGCCAACAAATTTTATTGACATATTATTCATAAATTGCTCCATACCAAAAAATATCTCTAATCTTCGTTGTGACATATTCACATGATGACCGATATTTTCAGTAATAAGTCAACCATAGGCTCTAGGGTCACATAATCGGTATCTGAATGCACCTAGTAGATGCTTGTTCTATGTGCTGTGAATTGCAAAAATCCGAAAAATTTTAAACTAAGAAGTAAAAAATCTTTACATAAATACATATATCGGCGCTAGGGAAAATGTTGATCGATTTTTCACATGAGGGCGTATTATTATCAGGAAATGGTTTTCTATTTATTTCAATAGTATATCTCACAGATTGAATGATATATTTTCGGAGAAAAATCTGCCATCGGCGCTGTGGTGCACATATTGGTATCCGGGGCCTTGAAAAGTTATATCAGATCATAACTTTTTAACTACTTTTGGATGTGAAATTACACACCATAAATATACAATATTATGGGTACAAAGTTTTATTTCGATAACGTCATTGCCTCTCGATTTATATACTGTAAAGTGAGAGAATCATATGGAAATAAAAATTGTGATATATGTATGAAAAGTAGACGTGGTTGCTGGCTGGATACAAATATAATATTACGCACCAAAATAAAAAATTGAAATTGGTGAAGTAGTTTCTGACCTATGGGTTTTAATTTTAAGTTGGGCGGTGTTACACCCAGTGTCCAATTTTTACATCGCTTCCCTTAAAACCCCTAAGTGCCATTTTATCACATTATGTTTAAGAATAAATAAATAAAATTAAATTCAGCTGGAAAATGAGAAATCATTGTATCGGGTGGGTTTGGTCTGATTGCACTAACTTTTGATTTTACTTAAGTATATTTAGGAACATGTTTCCATCCAATTTTATAAATACATATATAACTTACACACTGACTGACATATTCGTCATAAGAGTTGTTAGAATAAAATATCATAAAATCATTAAATACATATATTTTCAGCACAAAGCTATATATTATACGATCAATTAATTTTGCTAAGATATCTCATATATTGATCGATATACATGGTAGAAAGCCAACCGGAAGTTTGAAAATCTTATATAAGGTATTATTGTATTAACAGAAAACAAAACTATTATACTCTGTAGCAACATGTTGCGAGAGTATAAAAATGTTGCGGAATAATTCAACATTAATTTTTAGACGAAATCGTAAATGGATTATAATCAAATTTAGTATTAAATTAAGTTATATTATAGGTCACAGACTCACGTAGTTTTATTGCTGTAATTTAATGTAATTTTATTAAAATCCTCTTCAAATGAGATATATGGGATATAAACTCAACTGAAGAAGCTACATTTAATATATTGAGTTGATGAGTAAAACGTCAACCAGAGGATAGTAATTCGTCATTTTAGATATATAAGTTTTGGACCAAAGTTTAGACCAATTTCTTTCATATTCATACACAATTTTTAAGAAAACTTGTTTATTTAATTGTATTTAAGTATCACTCATTTTGTCAGTTGGAAATTATTGCTATATTGGAAACAGAGAAAGGAAAAGGCTGATTGAGTCAAATTTGGCATTACTGAGGTATACTTGAGATCATA
Source organism: Bactrocera oleae (assembly GCF_042242935.1). Classification (NCBI taxonomy): domain Eukaryota; kingdom Metazoa; phylum Arthropoda; class Insecta; order Diptera; family Tephritidae; genus Bactrocera; species Bactrocera oleae. The sequence goes on along the minus strand of NC_091540.1, from coordinate 34,476,779 downwards.
TTTTAAAGCAATTTTATATGACATGAGATGTAGTTGAAATTCGGGGAAAATGTTTTTTTTGAAAATAATATACCTTTGTGTCAAAAATTGGTTAAATTGGATCAATAGTTCTCTTAGATCCCATACTACATTTCTTAATATATGTAAAGTTTTCCCCTGGTAATTTTCTCGGCTTTGATTCTTGCAAGTTGCAAGAGTATGAAATGTTAGCTTACTCCCGAACTTAGCCCTTCCTTACTTATAATTTCAATTAAAATATAGAAAGTAATGTCTCATATGATATTCAGAGTACATTTTTCATGATTTGGCTAATAGGAGCATTGTGGATTTTAATTATTAACTAGATAGATAATGGCGTTTTGTGGGCGTGGCAGTGGTCCGAAATTGCCCATGTGCAATACTAACCGTCTGACAATACCAAGAAACATATGTACCAAGTCTCATTAAGATATCTTAATTTTTACTCAAGTTACAGCTTGTACAGACGGACAGACAGTCACCAGGTTTTCAACTCGGCTCTTCATCCTGATCATTTATATACATATAACCCTATATCTAACTCGATTAGTTTTAGGTGATACACACAACCGTTAGGTGAACAAAACTATTAAACTCTGTAGCAACATGTTGCGAGAGTATACAAATTATATTATTATATTAATTTGTATATAATATTTACAATATTAAACATAAATTTTTATAGAGATTCTTATACATATATCCAAAATATATTTCTTTTCTCTTTATACTATTTAATTTCTATCATATATTTATACAATAATGTCTTATATAATAACAAACTATACACATAAGTTTAATTTTCTTAATTAGATTTTTTACATATTTTTCTTAAAATTGTATTAAATATTACTGTCAAAATTGCTATACCATTCTAATTCGATTATACATATTTTTCTTAAAATTGTATTAAAAACTACTGTCAAAATTGCTATACCATTCTAATTCGATTATATTTGGAAAAAAATGAAGAACTATTGCACTAAGTCTGACAACTTTAGTTCGAAATAGAGACACAAATACTGTCATGATAGCTGTGTACTTTCTCAAAAGTAATTGCATTAACATGGGAAGGATCCATGTTTAAAACGGCCCAACCAATTTGTGTACCGACACGTGTAGTTGAATATTCTACACCACGCAGGGAACTAAAGTTTTTTTCATGGAGCAGATTTCCTATTGAATTCCCTGTAGACATTAAACAAATGTTGAAATCTCCAACAGTTAGCACATTTTGATTGCATAACTCAGAAGTAAGGGCTTCCTGAAATTCTACAATTAAATGTCTGACAGAGAAAGCTGAATTTGTGTATAGAACCAGAATATTAATATTGAAACATTTAAACAAAACCGCTTCTAAAACTTTGCGGCCTGAATACATTTTCTTTACAGCCTTTGATTCTATAGAGCTAGCAATACTATGCTTTGCATATAATATAATATAATGCCCCGTTTATTTCTGTTGCTTGTTTCCGTGCTATCTATCTTCAGTTCGTTAATTGGAGTAAATCCTGGTGTACCAAAATTTTCGCAAGGATAACTCCAAGTTTCTACAAAACATAAAATATCTGAAGATAGCATGAAGCAGTCGCTTTTTATATCATTAATGTGAGCGTGAGGACTCTGAACATTATGGAATAAAATTTGATGCCTTATGTTCGGGAAATCATAAAATTGAAACTTGTTGTCAGAGCTTTATTTGTGTTCAATTTCCTCAGTTCCCTAAATACAGGATCCGATTCAGAATATTTGTTAGGAGAAATAAAATTTCCTATGATGAATAGACCTTTTGCAGAAGTAGCTCGACTAGAAGCGACTTATATTGAAGCTTCAGACATTCTGGGTCGAGTATGAACTACAACTTCGGCTGTATGAACTACAAGCGGCTTCTAGTGGCGCCATCTGTCTGAAATTGTTATCCCGCTTGTGTATTATTCAGTGTTGTCGTATAAAATTTATATAACAGCTGACTTGTATAACAGCTGAGATATCGCGCTACATGTGACATTACATTTGTAGTGTCGGTCGGAAAATGAGCATCGAATAAAGAGCCAACATTAAGTTTTGTATTGAACTTGGTAAAACTTTTACCAAAACACATCAAATGATGAAACAAGTTTATGGCGATGATTGTTTATCCCGTAGCTGTATTTACGAGTGGTTTAAACGTTTTCAAGAGGGACGGGAGGACTTGGAAGACGACGAACGTTCGGGCCGGCCAGATGTTGTGAACGAAAAAAAACACGGAAATTGTGCGTTAAAAAAGAGCCGAAATCATCGCTTAAATATATGGAATCGGAATTACCAATTTCCGCAGCGTCGATTTATCGTATTTTGACAGAAAATTTGGGCCTCAGAAAGGTTTGTGCTCGATTTGTCCCGCACACTTTGAAACAACGCGAAAAAGACCTCAGAATTCAACATTCAATTTGACCAAAAATCGCATTTATATCATTAACCATTCACCCTATTCGCCTGATATGGCACCCTGCGATTTTTATTTGCTCGGAAAACTACATTTGGCCATGAAAGGAAACCGCTATGCTGACGTTGATGCCAACCTAAAGGAGTCATTCGATAACCTTCTTCAACGTGCAAAACGTTGTATTCAGGCGGAAGGAGACTATTTTGAAGGCAACCAATAAATTAAAAAAAAAAAAAAATAATATTCGTTTTTTAATAAAAGTCCTGAATCTTTTGAATTGCACTGTAATAATATATTTGGCGGAGGTTTTTAATGTCAATTCATAGGGCAGTCCCTACCAATTCCTTTAACTCAGTCTTTTGCAGTTGATAGGATAGCTTCAGTTGAGATTCGACTAAGCTTAAGGGCATTGAAATTCTTTGTCTCTTCATTGGATCAAAATAAATGTATGGCATCATCGGGAACTTCCTCGAAATTAACTACTCGAGTTTCAATGAGTGATATGTCCTCATTTGGTATAGTACCAGATGCCATATGGTTTAATGCAATTGCAAAGGCCTGGTCGTCCCGTTGTCTCATTATTTCTGTCAATTCAAAGCATTTAAATAACTCAGACAAAGGAGAACCAACTAAAGTGCTGTATGCATCATTGGGATTGGGAGAGAATATCCACCTATCTCCAACAGGTGAAAGTTGCTTCAAATGACCAAACACTATGACCGGTATACCACCGAAGGGGCTGCCTGTTTTGGAAATTTGCTTTAATCTCGCATCAACAGAGCTAAACATACGAGCACCTACTATCGATATTTCATCAATTAAGATTAATTTTATATCATTAATCTAAGGGCTAACAAATGGTCATCAAAAGACATATTTATTCTACTATCAGACAAGAAATGTACAAAATCGTTTAAATTCAAATATGACTACATCAGAAATTTCTAATTTAGAATTTTGAAAAAGTTTTCCATGGATGTACTGTTCTTAATTTGTAGCAGTTCGAATTTTTTGTAATCATAGAACAACTTTGGAATGGTACACGCTCTTCTGTCAAAACGGCGAATTTCAGAACGTATTATTTTGCTGTATGTTTCAGAGCATGTACGCTTCTTCCGTATATTGTTCCATTAATTGTTCCAAATAACAACTCTTATAGATTGATATCTTAAATTATGTCAATTTGTCCTCACCTCGCGCTATGACTAAACGGTTATAGTCTAAGTTTTTACAGGAATATTGTTCAGAAGAGTTTATTGACCACCTGGATTTAGCTTGGAAGGTAAAAGACCCATTGGAATATTATTAGCTGAGGGATTATCATGAGAAATTTGTGCCGCATGAAAATATTGAACTAATCGGGAATCCTCTGCAAATGCAACAAACGGAACTTCTTTTTGGTTATTAAATTCTGAAATCCAGTTCTCATTAATATGTATATTGTGCTCACGATACAGAGGGGTATTCACTAAGAATTGCAAGGTTCCATATGCTTTGCGGTGCGTATGGTATCGATCATGTAATCATGATTGTATTCCAAACGCCTTTTTAAGTGAATTTGTATCACATGAGCCTCATCAAAGGACCTTGGTAGAGATGTCACAATATTGTTAACAGAAATTGGTATATTAACAACAGCACCTTTGAGAGAACTCAGACCTTGATATCCTAACGGGCGGATGATCATAAAAGGCAATCTAGGCATTATGAGACGTTCTTCAATTGGGGTTAAATCTTTCAAACAATCCCGTATTTCAGGAAAGTCTAGACCGTTTGCTAAACATATTTGTGGAACGTTCTTTTCAATAATTGCATTTTTGCAAGTAGCACAAAAATTGTAATTTCCATCTTCCGAAGAAAATTTTTGCATTAAAAAGAAGACGGATTTAGCATTTGGGTGACCTTGCGCAAACCATAATCCGCCGCAGCAAATACATATTTCAGTAGGGCCCGTCTTTATATTTTGGAAATAAATGTTTTTGAAATCTGTTAAATTGCCACTATTATCAGTTTCTATAACATTATTTTCTCTCGTTAATCGGATTCGTTGGGACTTTTTGTTTTCACTTTGCTCTTTTGGGTTATCTCTACAATGGCGAACTTGACTTTGTCTAAAACGTATCTGATTGAAAATTTCTTCCATCATATCCCTTCTACTAAGCTGTCGACGTTGTGTTTCTCCATCACGCTCCTCTCTTCTTATCTCAGGATTTCTTCTTGCATGTTTTCTTTACATTAGATCACGTATGCGCTCTAAATTCCTATACTTGCTCAACAGATCGAACCTCAGGGTCTTCGCGCCGAGATCTATGACCTCGAGTATTTCTTATTTGCTCTTCAGAGCGAATTTGGGGATCTTGCCGTTTTGTTCTATGTTGAACAGTGTTTACAACTTGCCCAACATATCGTACTCTTGCAACATACTGCTACTATTTTCTTGAGTTTAACTGTGACCTCATGACCTTCATATCATGTGTCGCAAAACTGAAATAATAGACAGTAGCATTTAAACCGATGGGGTCATCAAATATTACAAGAAATATACGTATATAGAAATCTATATCTATCTCGATTAGTTTTAGGTGATGAAAACAACAGTTTGGTGAACAAAACTTTACTGTGCTGCAACATGTTGCGAAAGAATTCAACATTCATTATTCTATTATAATTTGGTATCTTATTAACTTATGTTATTGATCATAGTTTTATTTAGTGTCAATACTATTTTTTTCTCCGAAATGTTAACTTTAATGAAAAGAAGCTATTTAACTAAAACATGATATATGTGATATAAACTGAACCAAAGGGGCTAGATTTAATATGTGGATTATATGAGGTTGCTGTTGTACCAGAGCAGTGGAAGTCAGTATATTACGGTTATAAGGTTTAAACAAAAGTTTAGACCAATTTCATTCATATGCAGCGATATACCACATTATCTTTAAGAAAAACTGTCCATTTAATTTCATTAAATTATGAAATTATACCATAAGTAGTACATGTGAACTGGGGAAATTCGTGGACCGATTTCACACATTTTCGGCATTAAACTATTGTATATCTAATATTCTACGTTTATATAAAGCCAAACGGAAGTTTGAATTTTTTACATAAAATATGTAGGAGCTAGGGTCAATATATCCCCGATAATCGGTACTAGGGCGGAACCGAGAATTTTATACTCTTGCAATTCGCAAGAATCAAAGGCCTGGCAATTCCTTCAGGTGTGGCAAAACCTTATATTAGAAAAATTGTGAGCAAGAATCCATTCTTAAACCATTATTAAACGAAATCGGGATTAAACTATAACCAAATTTGGTATCTTCTCGACTTATATTAAAGGTCATAAACTTAGTCTCAGTTTTATTGCTATATTTTAGTTCTCGTTAGCGAAAATTATATAGAAGAACATCTTGAAAGGCGATATACATAAGTATGCATGTGATATTAACTCGACCAATGGCTAAATTTTATAATATAAGCTTATGTCACAAACGTAACCAGATAATTGGAATTCATTATACATATGAAGGTGTGAGGTTCAGACCAAGGTGTATACTAATTTCATTCTAATTCAGCGTCAAACCAAATAATTTTTAAGAAAACTATCCACTAATCTCGTTACAATATTACATTTTGATCAACCAGAACGGTCTTAAGTCAGGTGGAAAAACGGAAATCATATAAAAGTACATTTATATATAAAACAAGTAAGGAAGGGCTAAGTTCGGATGTAACCGAACATTTTATACTCTCGCAAAGTCAAATGGTATACTCGTTTGAGATTTCTTTGTGTATTGACTGATATTTTCGGTAGAAGGTCAACTATAGGCACTGGGGTCCACATATTTAGTACTTAGGGGTTGGAACAGTTTTGGTTCGATTTAGACAATTTTTGGCCGCAAGGTGGCATACTTTAATTGCATTATTCACGCAAAGTTTTACGCCGATATAATTATTGTTGCTTGATTTACATAGTGGAAAGTGAAAGAATCAAGTGGTATTTAAAATGGTGTCATATGGAAAATAGGCGTGGTTGTAATCCGATTTCGCCCATTTTCGCACTATAACATAGAAACATGAAAAGAACGTTATGCACCGAATTTGGTTGAAATCGGTTAAGCAGATCTCAAGATATGGGTTTTCACCTAAAAGTGGGCTGTGCCACGCCCACTGTCTAATTTTGAACGCGGTTCCTATAAAGTCATCTTATACCATCTCAGAGATAAAATTTAATGTCTCTGGCGTGTTTAGTGCTTGATTTATCGCGCTTTTAGTAGTTTTTAACAGTACCGTTATATAGGGAGTGGGCGGAGTTGCCACCCGATTTCAACTATTTTTACACCGTCAATAGAAGTGCTAAAAACATTTGCTTCCAAATTTTAACTGCAGATGCCCCTCCCTAATGTGATCCTGTGTACCAAATAACAGTCTTGTATCTTATTGCGGAGCTTAGTTATGGCAAGTTATTTGTTTTTGATTAATGGCGTTTTGTGGGCGTGGCAGTGGTCCGATTACGCCCATCTGCAATACCAACCGTCTCACGGTACCATGAAACATGTCTACCAAGTTTCATAAAGATATCTCAATTTTTACTCAAGTTAGAGCTTGCACGGACGGACGGACAGACAGACGGACGGACAGACGGACGGACAGACAGACAGTCACCCGGATTTCAACTCGTCTCTTCATCCTGATCATTTATATATATATAACCCTATATCTAACTCGATTAATTTTAGGTGATACAAACAACCGTTAGGTGAACAAAACTATTATACTCTGTAGCAACAGGTTGCGAGAGTATAAAAAAATTAATACTCACTGACCGACATATCCGGCATAAAACTGGTTAGAATAACGAAGAACATTATAAGTAGTATATGGAAGTTAAGGGGAGTATTAACCCGACTTGATTAATTTTTGCCAATACCTTATACTACTAACATGCCACAGACTAATAAACTGCTCCACCTGTTTCACTAAGGTACTCACATACCATCACCAATAAAATGGAGTAAAGTCAGACGAAATTTCGAAAATCCTGATATTAGTTACATGGGGGCTAGGTAAAATTTTCTCCCAATTTGATCAATTTTAAATAACATAAAACACACTCTCTTATTTCCATTGAGATAACTCGCATATTGGCCGATATATGCGGTATAAAGTCACGCGGAAGTTAAAAAATCTTTATATTAGGAATATGAGGGCTATAGGAAGTATTGATCCGATTCAACCCATTTTTGACACAAAACCATACTATTATCGAGAGTTTCATTTATTTATTTTATTATATGAATTTTATTATATATCTTACATATCGACCGATATTTTCGGTAAAAAGTCAACTATAGCCACTGGGGTCCACATATTCAGTACCTAGGGGCTTGAACAGTTTTGGTTCGATTTAGACAATTTTTGGTCACAAGGTGGCACACTTTAAACGCATTATTCACGTAAAGATACAATCATTGTTGCTTGATTTGAATAGTGGAAAGTGAAAGAATAATATGGAAATTAAAATGGTGTTATATGGGAAATAGGCATGGTTGTAATCCGATTTCGCACTATAACATAGATAATGAGAAGAATGTTATGTACGGAATTTGTTTGAAATCGGTTAAGCAGATCCCAAGATATGGGTTTTCACTTGAAAATGGGCGCTGCCACGCCCACTGTCTAATTTTGAACGCGGTTCCTATAAAGTTATCTCATGCCATCTCAGAGATAATATTTAATGTATCTGGTGTGTTTATTGCGCTTTTAGTAGTTGTTAACGGTACCGTTATAAGGGGAGTGGGCGAGGTTGTAACCAGATTCCACCCATTTTCACGCTGTCGATAGAGGTGCTAAAAACGTTCGTTTTCGGTGAATTTTGTTATTATAGTTTTAGCGGTTTAGGAGATCTGTACATTAAACCTATTAGGGGGCGGGACCACGCCCACTTAAAAAAAATAAAATTAAACTGCATATGCCTCTTCCTAATGTGATCCTGTGTACCAAATAAGAGTCTTGTATCCTGTTGTGGAGCTTAGTTATGGCAATTTATTTGTTTTTGATTAATGGCGTTTTGTTGGCGTGGCAGTGGTCCGATTACGCCCATCTGTAATACCAACAGTCTTACGGTACACAGAAACTTGTGTACAGAGTTTCATAAATATGTCTAAATTTTTACTCAAGTTACAGCTTGCACGGACGGACGGACGGACAGACAGTCATCCGGATATCAACTCGTCTCTTCATCCTGATCATTATATATATATAACTCTATATCTAACTCGATTAGTTTTAGGTGATACAAACAACCGTTAGGTGAACAAAACTATTATAATCTGTAGCAACAAGTTGCGAGAGTATAAAAACTAAATAATTACTTAAAGTGCACATATGCATTTTTTAATTGATTAGGTTGTCCAATTAAGCGGGATTCTTATAATTGAATGAATTGTTCAATTAAACGAGTATCGGTGAATTGATTACCCGATTAATTGAACCATAAATTTTTGCAATTTTTGAAGTGCAATTATCTTGGGATACTGTAGTAATATTAGAATTTTAGGTTCCGCGAGTAGCGCTTCTCTTGGAATCACTTAAAATAATATCTAAAATAATGTGGTAGATCTTGATAATGAAAATGATGATTCGATTTGTTTATAATTTTGGCGACGAAAATGTCGGCATATGCTATTTTATTTTTGAAACCTGATAGTAATAGTATGGTTTTAGATTCAACGAATTGCGACTAACTTGGAATCACTATGAGCTTAATTATTACTTCAGGGCGGTCGCTTGCGATCAGGCATTCTTTCGACCTCCTCTTTCAACCAAGTAGGTAGTTGGCAATACTAATTTGGATTCCATTTGCGTAATTAGATATCCAAAAAGTGAAGTAGCTTCTAATGTACATAAAAATGTTTCTAATTAAAGTTTATGCTATAGAAATTTTATTGTAATTGTAATTTTACAATATATATGCAAAGAATAGACGGCGGCTGTAGAAGTGTATGCCTTTGCGAGCAATACACTACAGCCAAGGTCAGGTTAGCAAAATCGAAGTAATTATTCTTCGCTGACTACGTTTCCTATGCTCTACTCTTTATTGAAATATAAATTACGTAATACAATGCCACTTAAGAGCTTTGAGATCGCGGTCGCTTTGTTTTCCTTCTGCTAATTTATTTCATTATGAAAACCGTAACTCAATAATATAGTTCTCGATAAGCCAAATCATCACGAAGCTTTACATAGAATTTGCCTTAGCACTTATGTTTGTTACGATTGTAGAGATGAGTTCAAAGCAAATATGCTGATAACATGATTTAGCATTTTGTCCGAGTAATTTTTCTGCCTTAATGCTTAATCGCTCAGCAGTTTAGCTTTATTTTCGTCAGCAAATATTTCGTATGTTTATTCGTGAAGCATTAAACAGTAATTGTAAAATTCAGATCGATCAATTTGATGTCCTAAATGGCATCAGGTGAACAGTAGCCAATTACAGTACAGAGCCAGCGGTCCAAATGAATAGCGCTGTTGTGATTGCTACTTACGAGTATGTATTATACATACGTAGGTGGGCAACGCTGAACTATGGGCTACTTGAAAAACCGGTTCGAAAAACTGTGCTTAATAATTAATAATGCTATTAAATTTGCACAAGTGCCCCTTAAAATGGTAATAAATTAAGAAATTTTCGTGGAGGAGTTGAAAATAGATAAATTTAATTTGAAAGCCTCATTGTTGTTGCCATAATGTGACTACATATACCATTCTCAGCGTTTCTATTTGCCCAAACCAGATTCAGATGAGCACACAGATGTACCCGGAATGTAGCTCTGCTTATAGTTTTATTCAGCTTTTTTGCTTATAAATTTATGAATTACTTCAGTACCTAATTTCTATTGAAGTATATGACATGAGTTGGCAACCTAAATATTTTCAGACCCGATTTCAATCATCTAGCCAACTATAAATATTCTAAATATCTCGATAGTGATATCATTGAGTTAACCAACTGCAGAGTGTTACGTTCACAAACCCAGAACAAGAAAATAAACAAATTATAACTTGACAGGATATATTGTAGGTACTTAAGGATAATAAGAAAATGGTGAGTATAAAGTATAAAACTGTCCCACTCACTTAATACTAAGCTACGACTTAACACCGCTTCAAGTATTTACTATTGCTCTCAAGTCCTTTAACACTAAAATATCTTAATGCCCTTAATCCACAGAAACTCTTCGCAGTCGCACTCGCTGCGTGCCTTATTGCATATGCCATCGCCCAATCAGCACCAGCTGAGCCATCCGCCGAGTATTTGCCACCAGTCGGTGATGAATCGGCACCTCTTGCCGACGATGGTTACCGTTATAAAGCTGTGCGTCATCTGAAATACCGTCATCGTCGTGGGGTACCATCAGAGGAATACCTTTCACCAGTATTTGAACCCTCCTCCGAATATATACCACCAGAGAGCGCTGAGTCTCGTGTAGCGAAAGATGGTTATAAATACAAAACTGTCAGACGTTTCAAGGTACACCGTCATCGTCGTGAGGCTCCTTCCGTTGAATATTTGCCACCAGTAGCCGAGCCCAGCGCTGAATATATACCACCAGAGGGCGCTGAAACTCGTGTTGCTGACGATGGTTACCGTTATAAAACTGTACGTCGTTTGAGATTCCGTACTCGTCACCGTCGTGATATCTCTGAATTACCATCTTCTGAATACTTACCTCCATTAGAAGTTGAGTTGGCACCAGAGTTGAAGACCGTTTTGAGCGATGATGGTTATCGTTATAAGAATTTTCGACGTTTGAAGTACCGTCGTCATCGTCGTGAAGCTGAAGCTGTTGAAGAAGTTGCCGCCGCTGAAAACATTGATGCCCCCAATGGTGAATACTTGCCACCTAGTAATGATAATGCTGAGGTACCCGTGGTGAAGAGCGCTGAATTGGATCAGGATGGTTACCGTTATAAAACAATGCGTCGCTTGAAGTACCGTAACCGTCAGTAGATTTTAAAAACGTAATGAACTCGCATGTTAAATGATAGGTTTCAAGTAAATGGTTGTGATTGCGAATATATGATGTGTAAATATGAGATATGGAATTTTAAAACAAAATAGTCCCACGTGTGCTGATGGTGCTTTACGATTAGTTTGTTATATTAAGAAATAAATGCAAGAATAATAAAATTTATTCAAATTAAATTCTTTATGACTTTTCACTTTCGTATTTACTACTTTATAAGAAAGGTTTGAATATTTGATATTGATGATATTTTTTTTGTGTACGTATTTATATAAGTGTTTTCCCCTCCGTCCATTTATGCTCTGCTGAGTGTTCAGAGAACACAAAACATACATTGGCTAATCCCTTATGCGAGGGCGGGCTGCCTAAGAAGCTGCTAATTGATCGGAATCAAGTGTTTGAATGGAAGCTTTTTCATTTTGACAGATGTCTTTACCAGATTTGGTATTTGTGAAGGGTATTGTAGCTTCGTGCAACCGAAGTTAACATTTGTTTTGTTTTAATTATACCCTGTACAGGGTATATTAAGTTTGCCACAAAGTTTGTAACACCCGGAAGAAAACGTCGGAGACCCTATAAAATATATACATAAATGAACAGCATGATGAGCTGAGTTGATTTAGCCATGTGCGTCTGTCTGTCTGTCCGTCTGTCTGTATATATACAAACTAGTCCTTCAGTTTTTATGCTATCGATCTGAAATTTTGCACCTGTCCTTTTCTAACAAAGAAGCTGCTCATTTGTCGGAACAGGCGATATCGGACCACTATAGCATAAAGCTGCCATACAAACTGAACAATCGGAAACAAGTGCTTGTATGGGAAACTTTTTTAATTGACGTAATATCTTCACGAAATTTTCTAAGGCAACAATGTAATCTTCGAAAAAAAATTTTTGACCAGATCACTATACCATATAGGTGCCATACAAACTGAATGATCGGATCAAGTGCTTGTATGGAAAAGTCGTTAATTTAACGAGATATCTTCAGAAAATTTGGCATGGATTATTATTTAAGGCAATATCTGGGCGTTTATGACGCTAAGTGCTGTGGTGGTGCTGTGCACTTTTCGGAAGCCATGCTGATGTTCTGCTAGACTCAGGTGGTGAGTGAATGTCGTGAGTAGCAAAGCCTCAAGTGTCTTCACTACTGGGGAAAGGAGAGTTATCGGACGACTTATCTTTGTTGGCGGGTTTCCCAGGTGTCAGTAGTGGGACCACGCTTCCGACATTCCACATATCGGATATTTGAAGAGGGGTCATCGACAAGTTGAGGACTTTGGTGAGGTAGCTTACTCCCGTTGATGTTTTAGCATAAGCATTGAATAAGCATCAGGACCAAGGATTTAGACGATTTGGCCTTTGTGATGGCACTCTGAACCTCCCCATTGGTAAAAGGAAGTGGTGCGCAGTCTTTCAGCCGCCGGGTAACACATCGTTTGGCCTTGTCGGTCGAAGGGTGCTGCATAAACTGCCGGGTAAAATAGCTCGCGCACTTCTTCGGGTGCGAGGAGGCATGGCCATCGAATTGAATTTCAACCCGATCGTCATGTTTCTTCGGATTTGTCAAGGCCTTGACAGTTGTCCAAAGCTTGCTTACACCGGTGAAGAGGTTGCAGGACTTCAGGTGATCTATTAATTTTGTCCGCTTATGATGATTTACCATTTGCCGAATCTCCAAATTGAGATCTCTTATTCGGGGATCACAGGGATCGGCATGGCGTAAGATGTCGAGCTCATTTGCTAGTACAGCTGCTTCGACTGGGAAATTTGGGCGGAGTTACGCGATTCTACCAGCCGGTATGAAGCGAGCGGTAGCAGCAGCGATTACCTTGCGGAATTGACGCTCGCCAACGATGACGTCCATAAGAATGGGTACTGCGTTGAAGGTACTCTCAGTAAATTCTGTGCAGCCGACCCAGTTAGCTTTATTAAAGTTAACAAACGATTGTCCACAAAAATAAAGTCGGGAGGTTTCTCGATCGAGATAATTATGGGCAGATGGTCTGATGCGAGAGTTAGCATAGGTCGCCATGTTATACTATTTATCAGACCCCCGCTAGTAATATCTAGTGAGCTGTTACAGGTGCCGATAATTCTGGTGGGGGCTTCGTCATTCATTGTGCAGAATGTCGAATCGTCAATCTGTTCCGTCAGCTCCATCCCCCTACGATCGTTTGACAGGCAGGAGTGCCAAGGATCGTGATGCGCGTTAAAGTCGCCTAGCACCAAACGATTTTCACCCCGAAGTAGCGCACCTATGTTCGGGTAATGTCCTGTTGGGCAACATGTAACTGGAAGAATATATATATTGAATATCTCGAGCTCGACATCGCCTGTACGGACAGCTATACCCCTTTTCGCACCCCTACCGACAGTGTGAAAATAGGTGAAATCGGATGATAACCCCGCCCACTCCCCACATAACAGTTGTGTTAAAAAATACTAAAAGTCCGATAAATCTATAAATAAATGCATCAGAGAAATAAAATTTTATACCGGAAAATAGAAGAATGCTTTATAGGCGCCGCTGTTAAAATTGGATGAAGGGCGTAGCACCACCAACATTTATGTGAAAACTCATATACCTACTAGCCCAATTTCAACCAAATTCGGCAGGCAACATTATATTGACATTTCTAACATTATATTGACAGCATGAAAATCGGACTACAACCATGCCTACACCCCATATATCACAATTTTAAATTCTGATTCTTTCACTTTCCAGTATACAAATCAAGAAGCAGTGAAACTTTGCACGAATAGTGCCTTTAAAGTGTGCCATCTTCTGACGAAAAATTGTCCAAATCAAACGAAAAACATTTAAGTCCCTAGGTACCGAATACATGGACCCCAGTTCCTATTGAGAACATTTATCGAAAAATCGGTCAATCTCTGAGATATATTATAGAATTCTGTCCTGATAATATTATGCCTGTATATCGAAAATGGATTGAATCGAATCAATAATTCCCTTAGTCCTCATATACCTAATAGACAAATTTTCGAGTTTCCGGCTGTAAGCCAAAAATAGATAAAATCAGGTCAATACTACCCCTATCTTCCATATGCGTAATACGTAACGCTAGTTTCAAGAGTATGCAATGTTCGGTTTCACCCTTCCTTACTTGTTTGTTTCAATTTTCTTTCCACAAAAAAAAAATATATATATATATTTTAAAAAAGCTCAAATAGAGCATAACGATGAAAAATAACTACCTACTTCTTAAATTATTGGATGGAAATTATTCAAACTTTCGTCTTTCTTCAGAAAAAATCGTTGAACAAAGCGTTTGAAAATACTCTCGCTCGGGGTCAGAAGGAAATCTATACATTTAGTAGGAATTTTAATTTAAAATTAAGTGAATTCATTTTTTAGTAACTTTACTTTCAATTTAAGAAATTCAATTAATGAGATATTCCTAAGTGGTGAGTTCTATTAAGGTGATATGAATTCCGACCAAGTGGACGTCGAAAACTGTGACTGACAAAAACATCAAAAAGTTCTTAAAATGAATTTGATGTAGATAGCTGGTATTCGAGATACGTATGTAATGAATTTGCAACTACTTTTTTATTACCTAAGCTTACTTTTCAGGAGCTCTTTTAAATCGCAGTTGAGAAATGTGTGTTATTTCTAAGCTTCTAAGCTTTTACCACAAACAAAAATGTTTGGTCTACACATAAACTGTAATAATTATTGACGATATAAGATACGTATACTTTGTAGAGAACTTTAAGTGCCCGGTATAAGGGAAAAGCAGAAATAATTCGTGACGCAATAATAATTGAAGAAAATGCGTTTAATGTACAGATTACTTTAATCTCAGGAGTCAAGCGAATATTTTCGAATTTCCATACATTGTAAACATTAAAATGAAATTGCTCTTAAAGTAAATTTATATACTTTGCTTAAGTACCTATCTCGACATTACATTCGAAAATGTAAAAAATTAAGTCCATAATTTGTTCGTGTACTTAACATAGCTACTCGAAGAACACTTCAAGCGGCTGACATTATCGACGCTCCTATTTTGTTATGATTTTCCTGGTTCCTGTTGTATAAATATTTCATATAAAGAGTATTTTTTATGGTTATGGTCGCAGCTTCTCTCACAATTCTTCTTGTTTTTCTCAATTATTCAATATTCTATTGTAATTTCTTACATGATCAGGGCCGCAAAAAATATATAATCTCCACCATTAACCCAACAGCCTCATTGAGCTTAACATCAGCGAAGTGTTAAGTTCAACAACAATCTCGTTTAACGAAATGTAGAATTTGTCAAAAGGGAGCTGATAACAGAAAGGATAAAAATCTTCGAGCTCAAAAATTTAATGGGAGTTTAATATAACACTATTTCCCACATTTCTCAAAGACTAATCAATTTTGGTGATTTCTTTCGTTTTCGATATCTCGTAAGTAAATCACCCGATTTTGACCCGGTTTGCGACAAACGATGTGTTTTTTCAAGGTTTAGAACTGATTAGTTGGTGTCGATCGGTCAAGTCGTTTGGAAGAAATTCGAAAAAAAAAACGATTTATTTTTGATATTTCTCGAAATCTACTGGTCCAAACTTACACGAAATGGAATGCCGTTTAGTTTATTCAAATCGGTTGAGCCGTTTAAAAGATATAAGAGGTTTACATACATCCACACACACACTAATGTTCGGGAAGCTTCCTCGACCCTCAGAACGTCGAGATCTGTTGAGAACTCGATTTTCGCAAAATGGGGGGAAACCAATAACTTCCCGATTTTTAGAAAATTTTCAATTTTCTTAGCGGGAAGTTAAAAAAAATATGTATAATTTTTGCAGAAACTCTTTGTGGTGACATTCGCTGTATGCCTGTATTCCTGCTGACGGTGTCGAGCCATCCGCCGAGTATTTGCCACCAGTCGGTGATGAGGCTGTGCGTCGTCTTAAGTGCCGTTATCATCGTGAGGTACCATCAGAGGAATACCTACCACCAGTAGCAGAAACCTCCTCCGATTATATGCCACCAGAGGGCACTGAGACTCGTGTAGCGAAACATGTTTATAAATACAAAACTGTCAGACGTTTCAAGGTACACCGTCATCGTCGTGAGGCTCCTTCCGTTGAATATTTGCTACCAGTAGCCGAGCCAAGCGCTGAATATATACCACCAGAGGGCGTTGAAACTCGTGTCGCTGACGATGGTTACCGTTACAAGACTGTACATCGTTTGAGATTCTGTACTTGGCATTGTCGTGAAGTCTCTGAATTGTCATCTTCTGAATACTTACCTGCAGTAGAAGTTGAGTTGGCACCAGAGTTGAAGACCGTCTGATGATGGTGATCGTTATAAGGCTGTGCATCGCTTGAAGTACCGTCGTCATCGTCGTGAAGCTGAGGGTGCTGAGGAAGTTGCCGCCGCTAAAGGTATGGATGCTCCCAATGGTGAATACCTTCCAATAATGATATTGCTGAAGTGCCGGCGGCGAAAAGTTCCGAGTTGGCTCAAGATAGTTACCGTTATAAGGCTGTGCGTCGCATCAGATATCGCTATCAACAATAAATTTACACCTTGAGATGTCAATAGGCCTGATTAGATAAATGGACTGGTTTGTGGTTATGTTATCACCTAGATTCATAAGGACTTTGAGTTATGGGAATTTTTAATTCTTATACGATTAATTCGCTGTTCGCTTTTTACGATTTTATATTAATTATTGGCCGAAAATACGGGTAAAATAGCACGGCTGGATGGATGTTTATATATTCAGTACATAGGTATATATATGGTTTGTAGGTATAGACTGATAAATGTACACCCATTTTTCCAAAGAGTTATAATATACCGTATAAGTACTACATGTGCTTAGTTTATGAGCGATAACTTTTTCATTCTTGGGTTATCTAAGTTAAAGTCAAATGGATGAGATTAAAGTCGACATAATAGGTCTCCAATTGTTGGGTTGGAACAACCGGGTATGATAATACTTCCCATCCAATTTGCAAAGAAAATGAATTTCAATATTTGTTCCTAGATCAGAGAATGCCCACTTTTGGTCTGCTTTTTCAATAAACCGTTTCTGGTTGGTCAATTAAATAGCATTAGTTGTATTATAGTTAATTTTATGTTAGTGTTCGATGGGTTAGATTTATACTATCGGGGATCTGAAGGTAGATTTATTTGGTTATAATTTGATGATTGAATTTTTTAATTGTTCAGTTGCTGAGATCCCAAAGTATTAGAAACAATCTCACCTTTATTAGTTCGCAAATTGAGTTTTAAAGGTGTTTCGACGGTTGGAAGAAGCGCTGGCATAAGTGCATAAGTGAATAAATATTTATTTTTTTAAAAAATCGAAAATTCCCGTTACTTTTTGAACACACCTCGTACATCTAAATTTCTGTCATCTAACTTGCCTTTGAAACAAAATTTTCAGTTCCTTCCTAATTTAGTACCCCCTTACCTAATTAAAATATATTAGTTCATTAAGAACGTACGTCGAAAAGGAGACCAACGCAAATTGAAGAGCAACTCAATTTTTTTTGCGAATTTCCACAATATTTCCAATTATTACTCATATATACATACATATGCTTTGTTAATAGTTGTGGAATATTGCTGGCCTTTGTGTGGAAACGTCAAATCAAATTTACCAAATTGCAGGGGAAAATATATGTAAACAAATAAATATTACGGAGACGCAGAGAAGGCAGAGTAGAACGAATATATACAAGAATACGCAAAAATTATTGAAAATTTGAGCAACGGCAATGGGTCGCATGCAGCAATTGGCCCACAATGGTCGCTAACATAGTGGAACGTGGTGGGGCGAAAATGCAAATTTTCAAACGAATTTCCAGTACATTTTCACGAAAGCGCGAAATCCAATTTCTTCATATCGGTCTCACAATTTGCGTTGCGAAGCGAAAACTTACGCTGCATGAACACATTGCTGAGAAAGTTTACGCTCCTTCACTATTGGCATTAGTATTTGGCCGTTGCAACGGTACGTCTGGCCTGCCACAGTCGCGGTGCCAAAACTTTTGCAATATTATTCGGAATTTATTTGCGCTTACTTAGGAAGCGCACCGATTGCGGCTGGAATGCGGTTGGCATTGGCTTGGTTATCAGCTATTCAAGGATCTGCGTCTTAAGTTGGAAAACGGCCTAGGCAGCGACAGCGCCAACATCAATATAGTTAAATTATAATATTGGCTAAATGCGGCCAAAGCAAACAAAAGAGTAAAAAAAGAGCAAAAAAGACAATAACTATAAATAATAAGAAAACGGTAAATAGTAAACTCTGAGGCCGTCTATAAATGTGCTGAGCGCCTATTTTTTAACTAATAAAGTTAATAAAAATTAGTTTCGGAAAGTGCACTTAAACGAATTTCAGTTGGGAGTTTATTTCTCTAATGCATGTACAGTGACTCACAAAATTGATCACGCTTCTGCTGAGAAGCCATTTCTTTTTTCATTCCGTATCACATATGCAGTCAAACACAATTCTGTATAAATAGTTATATTGGTTGGTGTTTGAGGTACCCTTACCAATATGTTTTACGGCGTCACCAAAGTTAGCGGTAAAGTAAAATTTGAACAATGTGCCGAAGGCAACCGTGATCGTTTTTAAGAGTTTCGTTCGAAGAGTAAATATAATAATATTATAAAATATAATAATATTAATATTTTTAAATAAATGGGAAGAGAAAAAATTTATATGTTTTCCGTCGCTATACATAGTTGTTGATATTTTTAGCAGACATGGACAGAACGTAAAATATTTCTTAGCTCAGTTCAGGAACAGGACGTTGTTAGAAGCATAAGAGGTGGCATATGCGAAAATGCCGTGGAAATGTGCCATAGCCTAAGAAAAAATTATAATTTAAAGGTTTCTGCAGAGACAATTTGCAGAGTATTACGAAATGCTGGTCTTAAAGGCCTTGCAAAAGTCAAAAAACCGCTACTCATTGGGAGACGGCTAAATTTTGCCAAAAAATTTAAGAACTGAAATACAAATGATTGGGAGAAGGTCGTGTAGTCGGACGAGACCAAAATTAATCGGTTGGGATCGGATGAGCGTGAATGGACCTGGAAAAGCAAGGGTGCGTAATTACAGGCAAAATTTAAAAAACATCAAAGCATTTACGACTTTTTAATCATCGATTAAGTACATATTGATACCATGATCAATTTTGTGAGTCACTGTATACGTAGGTTGTTGCATCATGATACTTAAATGATATTTTTAAAATCTTGCAACATGTTGCTTAAGAGTGCAATAGTTTTGTTCACCTAACGGTTATTTGTATCTTAAAAAAATAATCGTGTTAGATGTAGGGTTATATATAGATAGATGATCTGGATGTTGAGACGAGTGGAAATCCGAGTGACTGTCTGTCTGTCCGTCTGTGTAAGCGATAACTAAAGATGCGTAATATGTCCACTGCCACGTTCAAAAAATGCCAATAATCGGAAACCTATAAAACTGTAGCCCCTCGTATTCCAAATATAACGATACTGTAAAAACTACTTAAAACGCGATAAATCAATAACTAAATACGCCAGAGACATTAAATTTTACCCGAGATGGTATGAGAAGTACGTTATAAGAGCCGCGATCAAAATATTATGATGGGCGTGGCATCGCCCACTTTAGGGTGAAATCCCATAACATTCTTCTAACATTCTCATGATACAGTATGAAAGTGGTCAAAATCGGACTACAACCACGCCCACTTCCCATATAACACAGTTTTAAATTCCATTTGACTCTTTTACTTTGGGCATACCACTTTGGCCGAATAATCCCTTTATAGTAGGCCATCTTATGATCAAAAATTTTCCAAATCGAACCAAAACTGTTCAAGCTCCTAGGTACCGAATATAATTTTAGCTCACGCGAACTATAATACAAGTATACTTGTATAGCAATAAAATTAAGTATAAATTAGTGATCTTCAATATTATTCAAGAAGATACCAAATTTGATTTTAATTTTTTCACGATTTCATATAGCAATCAGTGCTTAATTCTTTCCCAAAATTTTTAATATGAAGTAACAAGAGTATTAAATGTTCGGTTACACCAGAACTTAGCATTTCCTTACCATTTTTGGAAATTATTATAATATTATTACCATTTATAATAATCAGCCTTAACGATAAACCCATTATTAAGGTTAGAAATATGTTATATATATTTTCTTATAAGCAAATGTGAAACTCTAAATCTAGTGTTTTGCAATAAGACATAGTAGAGTCCTTTGATCGCTTTGCTTTTTACCATGTAGTGAGTGCAGATAACAACTACTCTCAGAAAACGGGTATTTTTTCATCCTTTCCGGCCGATAGGAAAGTTCTCCCCTTCTTTAAAGCAGGTTAACTGGGTCGAGTCTACTGTCTGGACTGTTCCTTCATGTCTGGTGTGTACTAGGATTACGCTTAAAAAGCGTGAGTAGTCTTGGTGGTCCAGCTCCAGAAGTTAACATGGGTACTTCTTCGTTGCAATAGTGTAGTAATCTTGATTTATGTGCTGGTGCAATTATTAACACGCTCTATATCAGCACTTCTCTAATAATAAGGCGTTTTGACAATTGGTCTTGGTATTTTGTATTGTAATTGTTGAATAGCTTTCTTACTATCTCCAGAGTTGTGCGTTATAACTTTATATCGGCCTTAGAACTTGTTTATAGATAAGTAACTTCTTTTCGATGTATGTTTGGTAAATTGCTTTAGGACACATATAATAGTGTGTACACATAAATGCTTGTAAATAATAAATAATAAACAATATTTAGAAACCCTACAACTCAGTCACCTTGTGCGTATTTTTTAACATTAATTAGTAGCATACTTTTAGGCTAAGGTAAATTACTTTGGTGTTTCATTTTTAAAGTCTTACGTTTTTTATGGGCAGAAATAGACTTGGAGGTATGTAAACTACAACACTACTTAATACTTCATCATAAGGTACCATTGAATATAAGAATGTAGAAAATGTAGTCACCAGGTCAAACCAGATAGGGAAAAGTGAACAACCGTAGCTGTCCCTGTTTGGAACGCTTTCGCTTATTTGTTAGTGTGCCTTTGAAACTAAATATATTTATTGGGAAAATATAGAGTAATAAATAAAATATTGCATTAATGAAGGAAATGTGAGAATTACGATTCAATCTTAAACTGTATTTGTAATCATAACTAAGTTAGAAAGTATTAGAGCCTACAAAATGACTTCAGCTGAAGAAAGAAGTCATTGCTGATGTATTGTTATTAGTTTTGTTCGCAAATGAAGAAAACTTCAGAATGTATGGTACTATATAATTTCGATGTGCGTAATTTATTCTTAATGCAATACTTCTTTGATTAACGATAACATTTCTTGTGACAGTTAATCATTAAAGGATGTTATTATGTTATGATGAAAATAAACTATTAAGACTGACACCATAAATTCTAGTTAGAGTATAGAGAAGACATAATGCTTCTCGGAAAGGGGTAGTATAATAGCTTTGTTCACCTAACGGTTGTTTTTAAACTAAAACTACTCGAGATAGATATAGAGTTATATATATATTATAAATAGTATATAATATAAATGATTGCGATGACGAGACGAGTTGAAATCCGGGTGGCTGTCTGCCTGTTCAGATAATAATCTCGCCCACTCCCCAGTTATTGACCGAACAAATGCGCCACAAGCATACAACAATAGCGTTGTAAAAATTGGACAATGAGAGTGGCGCCGCCCACCTTTAGGTGAAATCTCATGTCTCAAGAAGTACTTCACCTATTTCAACCACATTTGGTGTGTAAGATAATCCAAATATTTTTTTATACACTGTGAAAACGGGCGCATGATAACCATGCCTACTTCCCATACAACTAACTTTTAAACTCCATCTGATTTTGTCACTTTATAGTATACAAATACCATTCTTAAGGGGGCGCTGCAATTAAACTATATCCCTTCGCTTTGAAGGGAAGTCAAGGTAATATACATACCTAAGGCAGGCAAAAGCTCGCATACAAGTCCAAAGGTGTTCAGACCTATTAATTATTATTATTGGAAAGGCTAATAGAAGTACATATAAGAAACAAACTAAAACCAGACAAGTTGGCTGGTTCGCAGCATGCGTATTCTAAAGGAAAATCCACAGAAACAGCGCTGAGCTCTGTGGTGGCGGAGATTGAAAAATCTCTAGAAGTTAAAGGATACACTCTAATTGCCTTCTTAGATATAGAAGGAGCCCTGAATAACATCCAGCCTAGGGCCATACTGAGTGCGCTTAAGGACCTGGACATCTCTGAACCTCTCAGAAAATTAATTGAACAGATGCTCACGAGCAGGTCAATAATTTCAAATCTGGGAGCGTCAACGATGTGCAGATCCGTCCAAAAGGGTACACCCCAAGGAGGCGTGTTATCCCCACTTCTCTGGATCCTGACAATGAATAAGTTGCTGTGGGATCTAGAAAAGAAGGGGGTACATGTTGTGGCCTACGCTGACGATGTGGCAGTATCGGTTAGAGGTAAATTCCCTAATACTCTCGCAAAATTTATGCAAACGATCTTGGACGATATAAACCATTGGGCTGTATCGTGCGGATTACACTTAAATACTGGTAAGACAGAGCTAGTATTGTTTACCAGAAAGCATAACACTCCAGTAGTTACGGCGCCAGTACTAAATGGTTGCAAACTAACAATTGGAGATAAGGCAAGCTACCTAGGACTAATCTTAGACAGAAAGCTTTCATAGAAACAAAACTTGGATGCTAGTGTGAAGAAAGCAGCCAGAGCACTCTACATTTGTAAAAGGATGGTGGGCCCCAAAACGGGGGCTAACGCCTCGGATAGCTTATTGGCTCTATACAGCAGCTGTCAGACCAATCATGACATACGGTATATTGGTATGGTGGCCAATAATGGATAAGAAATACGCGGTGAGGCGTATGGAAAGTATACAAAGAGCAGCCAGTATATGCATTAGTGGAGCTCTTAGAACAACGCCTAGCCAGGCACTAAACGTCATTCTACATTTGTTGCCAGCAGACCTGTTCTGTAAGCAAGTGGTAGCAAAGTCTGCTCTCAGACAAGGAAATCCTCCCAATTAGTCGCCTGCAACAAGGGACATTCTAGGATACTTAGATCGTTCCCGTTTCTACCCAAAACCACGGATTTCCGTAATCCAATAGAATTGAAGCTAAATTCCGTCCACAATATTGCCTTTCCCACCAGAGAGGAGTGGGAAAGGGACGAGGTGGACAGGAATGCAGGAATTAGCATCTACACGGATGGATCCAAACTAGATAATCGAGTGGGAGGTGGTGTCTTCTCTGCAACTTTAGACATCAAAATCGCCTTCCGCTTACCAGACCACTGCAGTGTTTTCCAGGCGGAGATCATAGCAATCAAAAAAAGCCTTGTTGTATTGACAAAAAGTGTGCTCACAACAAGGAGCATATATATTTATACGGATAGCCAAGCGGCCTTGAAATCACTCAAGTCTCCTATGGTCTCATCAAAGATAGTGAAAGAATGTCTTGATCTATTAGAGGATCTAACATCCTACTTTACGATAAACCTGCAATGGGTTCCAGGGCATAGTGATATCCCTAGTAACTGTGAAGCAGATGAACTAGCCAGAACAGGCACCACGTTACAATTAACCCCTGAAAAAGAGAGTATTTTTATGCCCCTTGCAAACACTTAATCACCGAACATGCTATAAATATACTAAAGTCTCGGTGGAGACAATCAATAACCTGTTCAACCAGAAGACTAACGTGGCAGGAAAGGAGAGTGAGTCGTACAAACCGACTATTAAAATTCAAAAGGAATGATATAAGAACTCTGATTGGGGTACTAACAGGTCACTGTTAAATTGGTAGACATGCCAGCAGGCTAGGTGTACCTTACAACGACTATTGTAGAAGCTGCCAAGAAGTAGAAGAAGAGGAGACTGTAAAACATCTTCTATGCGAATGTAAAGCTATATACAGGAAAAGAATCGCAACTATCGGTCGTGGATTTCTTGACGACGTATCAGAAGTTGCTAATATAAAATTACTTATACTGATGAGCTTCATCAGGAGCACAGGTTGGTTCAGAGAGGAGACGATAAGTGAGGGAACATTAGTCCCGGTGGTATCACAATGGGCCTCCTATAGGCCTAGGTGCACCGTTAGACAGCCACTCCACCTACCTACCTACCTATTATACAAATCAAATAGTACTGAAGTTATTGGAATAAAACTTTGGAAAAACAGTGACCACAAGGTATTTAATCTTACGTATAAAAACTGTCGCAATCGAATTATAAGTTGTAGCAAAAATGGGTAAAATTGAGTCAACGCTTCTCTTAGCCCTTAACTCTTAGAACTTCCGGTTCACTTTATGCCGAATCTATCGGTCAATAAGTAAGAAACATTAATGAAATGCAGAAATAATCTCTTTCTAATTACAGTGTATCCTTTTGGCTTAAATGGATGAAATCACGGCGATACTTTCCTTAGTTTAGTATAAAGTTTTATCTACACCTGAAGGTTTCTCAGGCTTTGATCCTTCCAATTTGGGAGAGTTTAAAATCTTCGGTTACATCCGAACTTAGCCATTTCATACTTATTTATAATATTCCTTCACATTGTCCTCATAATATAGTTTGAAAATCGGCCAAATCGGACCACAATTACGCGCCCTTCCAACATATCGTAATTTTTGATGTCATTAGTTTATTTATATTATAGAACAGCCAACAACGGAGATTTTGAATTCGAATTTAGCGTATAGATGTAGTACTTCTAATATATGAAAACATAGATGCGAAATAGTCGAATTTGATCCAAACTTTTTCTTATCCTCCTTATACCAATTGTGATATATGGTGAAAATTGGTTACGCCTTTCTTGGTGGGTGTATATATTGTTTCATATTATTCAATGTAGGTATATGACAGTGACATCAGCTCAGCTCTCACTAGCACTAAGATGATTATCATACTAATATCTGTTGAGTTGATTTATTAGTAAATATTTCGCTATTAAGCAGTATCTTATCGAATAATGAAGTATGTAGCTTTTAAAATTATACATTATAATTAAAAACACATACTACATACATACAAGTATATACATTTAATTTCTAACAGTAGAGAGCGCCATTGTGGACCAACTCGGTCTTCCTATAAATGTGGCATCGGCCTTTTCATAACGGTATATTTGATCATTTCCGAGACTGAAGTAAATACAAATTCACAGTCTCAATGCAGCTGCAGTTATGATTACTCTAAGGTTACAATGATTATTTGAAGACGCTTCAACGCTGGGTCGATGGCAGGTATTCAAGAATTTCCATTATCAGTTGCAGCTGTTATAATCGCATCTTGTGAGTCGCTTTTCTAAAAGTGAATTCACCTGCAATACATTGCAGTCAACTTGATTTGTTTGGTGAGGTGGAGTGAAGCCACCGCTTACAGATCCCAGCCGATTGCTCACTATCCATCTGTTTCCACCCTTCTCCTCCGTGTCTAGTAAAGACTTAATGCGATTATTTTCGAATTCAATTTAATATATTACAGATAAACATAACGCATAACGATAACAATAACAATAACAACCACCAAAACAAAGGCCTAACAATGACAACGTGGGGATGACCAAAAAGCAACCAAATCAAATATACAAGCGATAACAACTTTGTAAATAAACGCATACAAACACACATTAACACCTACGCTATTTTGTTGTTGTAGCAGTTGTTCTCATTGACGTTTGCTTGGTCATGGATTTGCTTGTATTTACAATAGTATGTTAATATGTATATACAAGCAGTTATTAATTATATGTAATTATTGCTCTTACTGCTTTGCTCTGATTGTTATTATCTTTTTTTTACGCATTTGTACAGTTAAAGCCGAATAATTAGTAATCTTGAGTATATACTACTTATATTTCTTAAAACATGGTACCTACCTATACCATGACCAACGCGAAAATAATTCGAATTATTGTCGAAAGGACAATGTTTCTAGATCATGTTTCGCAACCAATATTAGCGAATGTGCGGTTTAGAGATAAAACTCATGTCGTCTTAAATATATTAAGATATTTCTGCGCCCAAGAAAGCAAAATATGCCTCTATTTTTCAACAGATCATAACTAAGTTTGAGCTAAGCGGCCGTCTCCCACGAAATAATCTCTACACATTACGCTTAAAATTGCTTGTACCTTCTGTTAATGCTTCGATATAAATTTACTTTATGACGTCTCTCTAAAAATTTCCGTAGCAAGTGACAATTTAGAATATAGTTCTAGTTATCGCACTCGCTAACCCGCTTTTTCATACTTTATATGATTCTGAAACTGACCTAATATTAGCAAAGACGAAGATATGTTATATTGTATATGAAAGGTAGACTGTGTAATTATCTCTATATTTGAATAAATGCCATTCTACAAATAGAATCCTGTGTGCTTAAAATGTTGGACCTAAAATGTACAATAGTTTTGAAACCGACAAGGAGTTTAAGTTTGCTTATTATTCATGTGTAAAAATCATAATTTGATTCTTTAACGGAAAGGAATTTTGTTCTTACATAAGCAAGAATGAATTATACAAGTATATATTATAAATATACCCTGAACAGGGTTTGCCACAACGTTTGTAACACCCAGAACGAAACGTCGGATACCCTGTAAAGTATATATATATATCGCTATCAGCGGGACGCTGAGTCGATTTAGCCATGTCCGTCTGTTTGTAGGTATATATGTATGAAAACAAGTTCCTTAGTTTGAGACATCTGTTTGAGATTTCGCGCACGTCCTTTTCTTCCCAAGAAGCTGCTCATTTTTCGGAACCGTCGATATCGGATCACTTACAACTATCATACAAACAAATATATCAAAATGAAGTTTATATATGATAAACTTTTTTATTTGACAAGATATCTCCACTAAATTTGACTTTGATTATTGCCCAAGGTAACGCTACAGTCTCTCAACAAATTGTACACATCAGACCACTACAGCATATAGCTGCCATTCAAACTGGCCAATCTACATAAAGATCTTCTTAACATATATTTTTCTTTGCTATAAGAATTGCACCTCTGAGGGGTGTTATAGCTTCGGTATAGCCGAAGTTAACTGCATTTTTCTCGTTCGTGACTGTTGTACAACGAATTATTGTACTTTATTAACATGAGTGTGTGCGCATAGTTTTGTGTGGAAGTGTAACTCTATTTAATGGTTAACTCATATGGTGTTGGCAAGCAGCTGGAGTTCAATTGCATGTGTTTATTGAAAGGCACATTCATATTTTACGATCATAAATAAATTTATTTGACTGCTTTTCCAATATTATTATTTGCCAAACTGATGTGCTGCTGTCAATAATCGTAATGAATACCTGTTTGCTGTTGAATATTCAATATTGATTTGCGTATTTATCTTACGCACCAGGATTTACTATTTTCATATGTTATTAATATTGTATTAATATTCATATTCGTAAACAAATAGTGATGACTAGTTAGCGTGAGTGTATAGATGTATAACGGTATTTGATATTAAAATCAAATATCACTGTTTTACAGTCACAGTTTTTGGTCGTTTTAACCATAGGTTCTTATTTTTAATAACTTTTATGTATCCGAATTGGTGGAGACTATAGAAATCAATAATGATCTAGAAGAAATTATTGCTAATAAAAAATAAATTGTAATTCCCAAAATTCTAGCACAGTCCGTAAGTTCTTGTATTTCCCTCAGTAGCAGAAAAACTAAATTTTTTGGCCAAACCTGACTTTTATACCTTGAACAGGGTATACTCGTATTAAGGGGGAGTGCGGCTAATTCGTGTAAATATTCTGTTAAACTTTTATGGATAAATATAATATTAAAAAATACGGCAATGGCAGCAATTAGTCTAGACCGTCTCGGAAAAAAGTCGATTTGTCATCATAACTCAGTGCTAGATAATCTGATATCAAAAAATCAAAATTGTACATATATATGTATATATATAAGAAATTTAAATTTTTCACATATGGGAATACTTTGAAGGGAAAAACGCGATTTTTTGCGAAAAAATCAGTCGCTTTGTTTTTATAAAATAAAAAATATTAACAAATATAAAAAAAACTCTTCAGTGTTATGTCGTAAATTATGTATAGAAATAGTTAAATGATAGAAACAACTGGTTTGAAGTTATGGGGGACACCGACCGACATATTGAAGATTAATTTAAGACAAAATCGACTAAATAAATTTAAACCATTCTCCCCCCCACCCAGTGTGGCAGCCTATAAAAACTTCGACGTTTGGAAATTAAAAAAAAAAAAAAACTACTGTATCGATTGTTTTGAAAATTTCATGGTATACTTATATATGTTTCAAGAATACACAGTGAAATAAAATATTTTTTGAGTTATACGTGATCTCCGACTGCGCAAAAAAAAATTATTCACTGAAGATATTCTCCTTACGGCGGTGTATAAAAAAAAGTTGAGTTTTACCTCAAACTTTAATTACTTTCGGTGTGCCAAAATTAAAGAAAACGTTTCAATCATTGTATGTAGAATACAGAATACAGAACAGGCAGAAAAAATGTCATGATGATCGGATCATTTGTCTTCGAGTTATCACTGCAGCAAATTCGAAAAATGTTGTTTGCAGAAAAACGTACGTATAGAATAAGAAAAAAATAAAAAAAATAATAAAAAAATGAACTCACAAATAGCTTTCTTTTAAGTTAAAAGACGACGATTTAATAGCTTAAAATGAAGTATTGACTTTTTTTAAAGCTATTCACACAAATACACCGCGGTGGGTATCCGGGTACCTTGTTACTAACATAAGGGTTAAAAGAAGTGTGGAAAATTTGAACTCGAACGCTTCAATAGTCTTTGAGTAATTTTGACTACCGGTTTCGATAAAGTGGTTTTAAGAAAAACGCGTTTAAAGTTTTTTTTTCGGTCAAAGCATGACAAAGACGGCGGGTTATAAAACTCTCTAATTTCTACAGTTTCGCCTCGATCGGCTTGAAACTGGGGGAAAATATTCTTGACACTTTGCACTTTTATACAAAATATTATAAAAAATGAATTTTTTGAAGTTTCAAGACCTATGTAACCCCTTAAGGTCGCTTGTAGGTAGATTTCATACCTGAAGCTATGCGCCATTTGTATGGACTTCTCGATACTGATGCCAATATTCTATTTGGTAAGTCACGATTCTGGAGAGGTCAGTTGAGTTTGAAGTTTCTTGAAGGAAAGTTAGTGTAGTGTTATTTACAGAGATTGTCTTAATTGTGGAGTCAGAGTTGATCATAGGGACAAGAACGCTATCTTGGGGTACACCAGCGTGTATGGGTCTCAGTTCCGACTCAACATCGCGGGCCCTGACGTAGAACGACCGATTGTGTAAGTATGATTTTAACAGCATGTACCAAGACATAGGTACATTATTGAAGATAAAAAATCGGATGTACGCCTGTAATGGAGACAAACCAAGTTCGCAACAATCTCTTCGAACTTCCTTTTGTAGGCATTTATCAATATCGTTTATCTCATTATGTTTACTTTGGCCTAACACTTTGAGAAGATGAAGTTTCATATAAGGCATTGCAGACTTTGTCATCTACCATAGTTAGTAGAAGAATATGATCGATATAGAATTTTCGGTTAGTCGCTGTTTTGAATTCCGTTGGAGACAATTCTTAAAGTTTGTTTTAAATATACCTATAATTCTTCATTTTTGGTTATATGAACTGATTCCTTTTTAAATTAAATTCGAAGAGGGCGGCAATAACGGGTGGACGAAGGTCGATGGTTTTTCCATATTATTTTGTGCTCCTCACCATTTTTCGATTTTGTGATCAGTTGTAGATGGGCATAAGACGTCATAAATAAATTGCTGTGTTCCAAATTCATATTGTAACGAGTTTCTCGAAAAATTCCAATTTAATGGCTATACACTTATCTTTATTTCTAAGTCCAACAACTTGACATTTATTGCTCGTTATTCGAGCTTACAACTTCTTGCTTATGTCTCAATTGCTTTTAACACGACAACACTTTAACTAGAATTGTGTTTGCTGCATAATCCGACAGGCCTTATATAGTAAATCTTTAACAAAACTTTGCTTCTAGAACATTCTGGCAACTACGAATTCGCTAATTAGTTGCTTCTGGCAATTTACCACCGATTCGATTTTGTTTACAATATCATAAAATTTTTGCTCATGTTTATTATGCCCAGAAATGCCATCAACATCATTTTCCTAATTATTTAAGTTAACTAAAGGACTCATCGTGTTCACTAATTAATCGCTTTGCAACTCTAAAATCCGCTTTTTGAAGCCCAACTTCAGCAGCATACTCTGAAACTATTATTTCTTAGTACAACTTTTCTGTTATTCCTTTAAAATGTTATCATAGCAGGGTAAAAAGTTCAGGTTAATTTTATTGTTAACGAAACTTCTTATATGTATATACTGATGCTTTATTAAATTTGCATCGATTATGAGTGATATTACTTCACTCGCTTGACTACAAGCCAAACGCAAATCATTAGCAACTTAATCTAGGATGTACCTGATTTTGATTCAACACAGTTCATTGCCGATTTAATTGTATATATTTATTTTGCGCAAACCAATCCGAAATTTTTTCGAAAACTTTGGACATTGTTCTACTGCTTTTATTCCACATTTCTCCAAACTTTTTAATTTCTACAATATTTTCAAGAATGCAAGTTTACATTGGGATGTAACTGTATACATGTACGAATAAAACAGACGTTCGATGAAATTATGAAAATGATAATATTAAAACCAAAGCATAAATAAACATATTGAACAAAACGCAAACAATAATAAAAACACAAAAATAAAATATGCACGTAAGCAAGGTCGTAGACGTACATACACTCACATATTAGCAAGACATTACAAAACTGTTTGTAGAAACACAAGAATGACACAAAGTTGGGCAAAAGATGGCAGCTAAGATTGATTACATAGACGAAGAAAACATTAACTAATATTAAAAAAAATGTTTTGTTTAAGGGCAAGACAGGGATCACACCTTTTTTTCTAACTCAAATCAACACATAAAGCAAAATACACCACTTGAAAGGTCACTGATAAAACAATAATTTTAAAAAAATGAGTTAACATATTCAGGGGTGTTGTAGAATCTGATAGTTGCCGGAATTAGAATTGAAATCGATAAAAAATTGTAGTAGGTGTCATGAATTCAGATATTACTGGTTTGACGTTCGAAACAGAAATTGTATCGGTTTTGGGTGTCACAAAAGCCAATTTTATCGGTTTTGTTATCAGAAACAAAGCAAAAGCATTTTTGCTGACAGATTTAAAGTGTAAGTTAAGAAAATATATATATTATTTTACGATTTAATTTATCGTTATTTATATAGGGGAAAACATAAAAAAAAAAAAATGTCATAATTATTGAATTTATAGAAACAATCAAGATATTTTAAAAGGATTTATCAAAACGTAATTTAACACTAAATTAAAATTTTCAAATTCGTCTTTATTCCGTCGATAATGTGATATAAATCTGTAAAATAAGCATGCATACAAACATGCAAGTAAATGCAAGCCAAATTTCATATGCAATTCCCCTGGTGCATCAAGTGGATTGCTGTGATCTCTTAATTTCTTCCTTTTAATTTCTTCCTTTTAATTTTTTCGTTGCTTTTTTTCAATAAAATAAAAACTGAAATAGCGCAACTCATTATAAACTTTAGTAGATTTATTCAGTATTTTAAATTTATCAAACGCTTCCAAATTTATTTATGAGCAAGTTTTGTCACATTAATAAACATCTGATTCGAATATTGGTTTTGCATATGTTCGAAAAGGCGAAAATCTAATCAGATTCTGTGACACCATTGAAAATCAGAACAACACACAACACCCCTCATTATTATATAAAAGTCACTTAGTTACATAGTCTATACCATTATGTTCAATATTTATTATAATTTAACTAAATTAAATGCGATTTCATATTAATATTTAATTTTCTTAAGTAGGCCAAATTTAAAGCTTCGTCCACAATCCGCTTGGTTTTATTGTCTCTTTTTTTTCTTAATTCGTAGAACGTACGACAGGGATAAACTAAAAAGTAATTTAATGTTTTTTCAAGAAATAGTTTTGATACTAACAGTGGCAAATTTCGGATATTTTATTTTTTACGTTTGGCCAATGAAATCGACAACAGCCTTGGACAAGACTTAATATAAAATTTCTTTACAAGCAGAAAATATGCAAAATTTCGTAAAGATATCTCGTCAAATGAAAAAGTTTTCCATACAAGCAATTGATTCCGATTGTTCTGTTTGTACGGCAAAATTTCGATATCTCAAAAACTGAGGGACTAGTTCACGTATATACAGACAGACGAACTAATAGATGGACAAAATCGACTCAGCTCGACATGCTGATCATTAAAATGCATATGTACAATATATTATATATACTCTGATGTTTCCTTTTGTGTGTTACAAACATCATGGCAAACTTAACATACCTTGTAATATATACATTTTGACACCTTTTTATATAATATAAGAACATTTTATTAAGACTATAAATACAATAAATATCATACGTAACCAACATATTAACATTGTTGATTGATACAAATAAGGTAAAAAAAACCCGCAATAACAAAGCTAATGTCCAGGTCAAACTTAATTGAGAAGAGTGAACAACTGTTCTACAAGTCTGGGCACAAGTAATGTACATATGTACATACATAGGTACATAACATATTTAAACTCAAAATAAGCAGAAAATAACAAAATCTAACACCAAAGACCAGGCAAATAAAGTCATATTCACACACATACACTTTATAGAGGTACAAGCAATCAGCATTCACAACTTCACTTGCACTTAATCAAATTCAATTGTCAACAGCATCTAACATATAAGGCAACAACAACAAATTAAATGCCAACTACACAAACCAAATGGCAATATGAGCAAAATTGAAAACAAGTAAACATAAAAACTGTTATCACGGGAAACACACATGACTCTTGTATATTTGTAGAAAACAGAATTCGCTTCGTCAGGCGGGTTCCCGCGGAGGATTACCACATTAACAATGGTTTTTTTTATTTTTTTTTATTTTTATTTTTTTTTTTAAGTAGGGGGAAGCATCGAAAGCCGAAGTGCGGGACTTTAATCCGCTAAACCTAACCTACTCCCACCGCATATCCCTCCCACGGAACCACCTGATTAAGTATTACTTCGTGGGGGGGATAAGACATTTAAGTCTCCTCTATTGTACGTGATTGAGGCTGCCGCTTCGCTGACAGCGTTCCAGTTCTCAGTGGACTGACACATGAGTGTCGTCAAATTTTCCACCGTAAAACTACCACCAAGTATAGTTTTTAGTTTTTCTCTTATGCTTACAAAGCGAGGGCAGTGAAATAATACATGTTCAGAGTCTTCTAAGCACTCCGTACACGCCGGACAGTTCGGACTAGTGTCCCGATGGAATCTGTGCAAGTAGCTTCTAAAGCACCCATGTCCACTTAGTTTTTGGGTAAGATGGAAATCCAGGTCCCCATGTCGTCTGTCTATCCACGAGCGGATGTCCGGTATGAATCTGTGTGTCCACCGTCCTTTGGGTGAGGTTTCCCACCGTTGCTGCCACATTGTCATGCTTTTGTTCCTCTCTTCTTTTTTGGATTCTTTAGTTGTCTCTGCTGACAACTTGTATAGTCGCGCGAATTCTTCACCCTGGATGTCAATGGGCATCATACTGGCTATTACTTCAGCAGCCTCGCTGGATATTGTTCGGAAAGCACTGATTATTCTTAGTGCCGACAGCCGGTGCACTGTGTTTAATTGTTTGGTATATGCTTTAATGTTAAACGCCTGGATCCATATTGGGACCGCATATAATATAACCGATCTTATTACCTTTGCGAGTAAAATTCGCCGGCTGGAACGCACGCAGCCCTTATTTGCCATCATTCTTGATAGGGCGTTGAGGATTTTATATGCTTTACTCGAGGTGTATTCTAGGTGCTCCTTAAATTTAAGCTTTGAGTCTATTATTACTCCCAGGTACTTTAGTTGTGGCTGTGATTGTATCTCACACTCCCCTATGGTGAGAGATATCCTTTCCTCCACTTTCCTCGTACTTATTAGGAGAACTTCTGTTTTGTGCTCAGCCAGTACTAGGCTCCTTGAGGAGAACCATTGCCGCAGACTGTTTACACATTCATTGCATTTGCTCCGGAGGTCATCAAGATGTTTAGACACTGCTACCACTATAAGATCATCAGCGTATGCGACTAATTTAACGGCTTCTGGTTGGTTAACAATGGTATGAATGAGCCTGGGTAAAAAACTACATATGAGTAAAATCACTTCGCACAAAGAGAAACAATCGTGTTAAGCATGGAGCAATAGAGCAAAGAGGAAATATGAGTAACTCATTGAACTTAAGTATTTTTATATCGCACAACTCACTCCGAGTTCGAATCCGATAAATATATGCAAAAGTTTTCAAAGGATTGTGTTATACATCTATATGGTCTGTGTTCGTGAGCGAGCACCAAAAGAACACTCGATAATTTTACCAGTGTTGTTAAATACCTTCAAATACAAGCAAAAATATTTCTACGATACAAAATTTTGCAAAAAGTTCTTATTATTCAGGATTCCCGTTAAGGTTTGAAAACTCCTTATGTTATGTGGACAATAAATAAATAAGGGAGGGGTTGAGCAAAGCAGAGCAGTTGTTCTTGAAGTAAGGAAAGAAAATGAGTAATCGGGTCTTAAATTAAGGCGCTATTATCAAAAAATATGATGTTTTGCTGCAGATTCTTGAGGGTACACATGAGGAAGGGTGGATGTTTCGTCTCTTCTATAGGGGTGATCATTTACTTCGAGCGACATATTTTAGTTAGAAGTTTCACTAGTGTATGCATAATGAAAGGTTATATCTATAAGATTACGTGAAAATATATACTAAGTTTACTATTGTTAGTTTATTTATACCCTGAACAGGGTATATTCAGTTTGCCATGAAGTTTGTAACAACCAGAAGGAAACGTTGGAAATCCGGAGATGAGACGATTGAGCCATGTCCGTCTGACCATTTGTCATTTTGTGTATACGAATATATCCCTTAGTTTTTGAGATATCGATCATTTAACACACCTCCTTTTCTCCTCAAGAAGCTGCTCGGAACCGCCGATATTACTATAGCATATAAGTAGTCGTATGGACAACTTTTAAGCTATTGCATAGCTTCTATTGCGGGCTTTGAGTGTGGGGACTGGATCAAGAAATTCCGTTACGGAAATAAACCCAACACGATCACAAAGTATGCGCAAAATGTTTGGATACTTTTAGGAGTATTTTCGCATATCTCAAGCGGAACAAATCAATTGAAGAAACAGCAGGATGATTCAAAAATAATAATATTTAAGATAAAATATGGAATTTAATAAAAATTTTATTAATAAAAATAAATTATTCAGTATTCGGAGTCATAATATTAGTAACATTATTATTATTTCGGTAAATAGCTACCCCACCTTTTGGAACAGTATCTCGTTTGATTTGAACAATACAATTGAAATTAGGTATTTCCATCGGATTATCAATGGTAATAAATTTCCACTTACCTTGGCTGGCGATTTCGATATTAACTTCGGTGATCAGAGCGGTTGACAACTTTTCAACAAATTGAATTTGAAAATGAATAATGATCCACAAGAATCCACAACAAAATATAGGACCACCATTGACGCGGTATTTTCCAGATATTTAGAGAATATTAAGTTTCAAACTTATGTTTATTATTTAGTTACCATAAGCCTATATTTTCAATAATAAAAATTCCTGAATAACCTACATGTATTGCAAAATAATAAAAATATTTTAAATTATATTAACTTCTCACTTATTCAATAAAAGATAAAAATTTGTTTTCCTACCGAAAAAGTGTATCTTGAATTAATATCAAAAACAAAAAAATACTGCATAACAAATAATTAAATAATTATCATTGGATAAGTTGTTAAAAAATGCTATGCAATAGCTTTACCGCGGCAGTCCCCGAGTGACACACATACTTTTTTTTATTTATTTGAGAAGATTTTTTCACGAAATTTAGCACATATTATTATCTTAGCCAACTCTATAATCTCCGACTAAGTTGTTTAGATCGGTCCGCAATAGCATACATCTTCATAAAAATCTATTGGAGATTGTTTATATCAAGAAATTTGTATCACTAGCAAACCGTTGACCGTTTACGTATGCAGGTTTAGTTATACGTATAATTGGTATAAGAAATGCACCTCTTATGGTTATATAGCTTTGTGGCAGCCGAAGTTAACGTTTTTATAGTGTGATAACTAACGGAAATTACTACGTCATTAGTTAAATTAGTTTGATTATAATATTTTATTCTTAAATACAGATATCTCGCTTACTTTTTTAAGAGTACTTTTAGTGTACATTACATATGTATATGTATCGTATACATTTAATCAATTTATTTACATCCCGCAACTATATTCTACATACATACATACTTCTTGTTGCTTCAATAACCAACCAGCTATTGCCATCGCTCACCATTTTTATCAGGGGTACCTACTACCAATACAACACTTGCACATACACACATTCCCATTCAACAGTTTTCTTTATCGCTCTCTCAATGCTCTCCTAAATACGATATGCATATGTACGTAAGCATTCTTTAGTATATACTATGTCTATATGTTAATGTTTACATGAGATGTTTGTGGCTTGTAGAGTGTTGAACGATAGTGATGCTGCCACGTTTGTGTTCTCTTTTGTTCTTGACGTCACAGAACAGCAAGATTTGATTTGGTCAGCATTTTTATTTAACATTTGTAGTATTCTCGCATCGTTTTTAATTTAACAGTAAATTATTCAATCGTATGTTTCAAATGTCATAGGTGCCGTGATTCTGGTCTTGCGAAATCTTATCCAAAGTCAATAGGTACGAGTATACCTATATATAGGAATGTATTTAGACAGATTTCTTAAAAATAAATAATAGTTTGCGGGTTAATCGTGGGTCTGATCCTGTAACTTTAGATTATGGCAATGCACCGTATTTCTGCAGCACGACAGACCGTCTCACCGCGGTTTTCTATATTATAGCTTACAGGATATAGCTTTCCGTCGAAACTTAGTTCCAATCAACCCATTGTTTAGGATACTCAATATTGATTTTACAGATTGACTTAAGTGAAAAATTATTCTTTTGGCTTCTTTTAAAATTAAATGTATTCATTGAACTACACCTTATTTCATCAACTTTTAGAAAATAAATCGTTAAAAGATTAGTTGTCACCAATATTTGACGCTCAGTTCCGATCCAAGAAACAAGTCATAACACCACGGATGTACCAAGCAATGTTTTGCAAGCTCGGCTCGGTGCATACATTATTTTGGACAAAGTTAAATGTTAAACAAGTAAGGAAGTGCAAAGTTCGGATGTAACCGAACATTTTATACTCTCGCAAAGCAAATGGTATATTCGTTTGAGATTTCTTTGTGGATTGACCGATATTTTCGGTAGAAGGTCAACTATAGACACTGGGGTCCACATATTCAGTACTTAGGGGCTTGAACAGTTTTGGTTCGATTTAGACAATTTTTGGTCACAAGGTGGCATACTTTAATTGCATTATTCACGCAAAGTTTTACCCCGATATAATCATTGTTACCTGATTTGCATAGTGGAAAGTGAAAGAATCAGATGGAATTGAAAATGGTGTTACATGGGAAGTAAGCGTGGTTGTAGTCCGATTTCGCCCATTTTCGCACTATGACATAGAAACATGAAAAGAACGTTATGCACCGAATTTCGTTGAAATCGGTTGAGCAGATCTCAAGATATGGGTTTTCACCTAAAAGTGGGCTGTGCCACGCCCACTGACTAATTTTGAACGCGGTTCCTATAAAGCCAATTTATACCATCTCAGAGATAAAATTTAATGCCTCTGCGGTGTTTAGTGCTTGATTTATCGCGCTTTTAGTAGTTTTTAACAGTACCGTTATATGGGGAGTGGGCGGAGTTGCCACCCGATTTCAACTATTTTCACACCGTCAATAGAAGTGCTAAAAACATTTGCTTCTAGTGAATTTTGTTATTATAGCATTAGGAGATATGCACATTAAACCTATTAGAGGCGGGACCACGTCCACTTTTTAAAAAAAAGGTTTAACTGCAGATGCCCCTCCCTAATGTGATCCTGTGTACCAAATAACAGTCTTGTATCTTATTGCGGAGCTTAGTTATGGCAAGTTATTTGTTTTTGATTAATGGCGTTTTGTGGGCGTGGCAGTGGTCCGATTACGCCCATCTGCAATACCAACCGTCTCACGGTACCAAGAAATATGTATACCAAGTTTCATAAAGATATTTCAATTTTTACTCAAGTTAGAGCTTGCACGGACGGACGGACGGACAGACAGTCACCCGGATTTCAACTCGTCTCTTCATCCTGATCATTTATATATACATAACCCTATATCTAACTCGATTAGTTTTAGGTGATACAAACAACCGTTAGGTGAACAAAACTATTATATTCTGTAGCAACAGGTTGCGAGAGTATAAAAAACGTTAACTTCGGTTGCTATAATACCATTCACAAATATAAAGGTTTCTTACAAGAACTTGATTCCGATCGTTCAATTTATATGGCAGCTATATGATGTAGTGATCTGATCTGAACAGTGTCTCCGGAGAATACATTGTTGCCTTAAATAATAACTCGTGCCTATATTTGTGAAGATACTTTGTCAAATAAAAAAGTTTTACATGCAAGCACTTTATTCCGTTCGTTCATATACAGACAGACGGACATGGATAAATCAACTCAGCTCATCATGCTGATCATTTATGTATATAATTTATAGGTCCTCCGACGTTTCCTTCTGGGTGTTACAAACTTCATAACAAATTTAATATACTCTATTCAGGGTGTAAAAAAATCTTCAGAGTCTCTAATCTTTTTTAAGCTGTAATTTCCGACTTTAATACTGGGCAATTGACGACCTAATAATTCTGGCGGCTTGCATACATACATACATATATGGAGCTCGCAAAATAAGTGTTAATCTAATTTTTCACAATTTTGTTTATTTCGCAAACAAAAGTAAAATAACGGTATATAAAGTGCTGAACCCTAGTCTTCATTTATACGAGTATAGGTATCAAAGAACTTTTAATATTCTAAACAATTCCACAGTAAATACTGCAATCGTTGAAATACTTTGTACCAACACTTTCAATAAATATGCATACATACATACATTTGTAGATATGAACGTATATGTATCCACCAATTAAATATGTACGTGTGCATATAAATTCATATTTGGAGTCTCGTAATACTATTGCTTGGCCACCCCCTCCAGTTGTTTA
Source organism: Bactrocera oleae (assembly GCF_042242935.1). Classification (NCBI taxonomy): domain Eukaryota; kingdom Metazoa; phylum Arthropoda; class Insecta; order Diptera; family Tephritidae; genus Bactrocera; species Bactrocera oleae. Next base: position 34,436,846 of record NC_091540.1, on the reverse strand, counting down.
CCAAAATACAAAAGCTAACTAAATAAATTGGTTTGATGTGACAACAACAATAAGAGAGCAACAAACGCATACATAACTACATACTTATTCACAAGTATTATTTAAAGATTTATGGCTCTCGCATGCTAAAAGCGCTCTTTGGCTTCAATGGAGAGCGCCAACGCACAGCATCCGCTGAATGCATTTACATGCCGTTGATTAACTGTAAATGTAGTAAAACTACGAATTTTATGCGACGTACATATGAGATTATTTGTTTGTTGTTTTTTTTTTGTTATTGTTGCAAATGTGATTTTGCCTCAGCTGATTTGGACTGCTGTGCTGCTACACTGTATATTTTCTATTGTTATTGTAATCTGTATCTGCAACTCTCCAACGCAGGTCTCTCCGAGTGTTGACACATCGATACTTTCATGTCTACATGTGTGTGTGTCCCGTTCGTTGATTATGTGTATGCGATTTGTTGGTTGATTGTTTTTGCTTTCGCTTGTTGCTGTTGGTTCGGTGAAATGTTGTTGCTTTTGTTATGAACTCACGTGCGTATGTGTTCGTGCATGTGTTCATGCGAATTGTGGTGGCAAATTGTAGTGGTCCCGGCGATCGTAGTTGTTGTAGGGCGTTTGCTGCGAACGAAAGCAGTGGCAGCAATTCTAAACTTACTAACAAATAACACATACTAAATAAAGTGTGCAGTGCGAAAGTCTTTCTGAGAAAGTGCAAAAAATAAAATTTCTGTGGAAGTGCTTATTTTATATTTTTTATTAAAAAAAATTCAAAAGTGAGTAAATTTATAGAAATTTTAAAATGAACCAGCTTGCAAATAAATTGTTCAACCATTCATTCTAGGTGCCTTTGTTGTTTACTGTTCACATAGTTGTTATTGGTTTTGCATTTGTGCTGTTTGCGGTTCCTGCTAAGCCATTTTCTGCTGGCATTTTTGTTAATTGAAATAAATTGAATTTTATTGTTGTTAATAAAAAATTGTGGCGTTTTGCACAGTTGAGTGGCGTCATGCTAGCGAGAAAAGAAAAATAGCGGCTTATTTAGTACATATTTTAATCAGTTATATACTACTGATACCAACAGTGGCTCTTTTTGTGTTTAATACAAAGCAGAAGCAAGCTTATGTACATATAGCATAATAGTAATATATATGTATATGAATGTATATGTTGATGTATATACATACACGCATACATATGTACGTATATAACGGTAGTGTGCATTAACGTTTGCTAGAATATTGAAACGCTATTATATATGCATTAATATTTAAAAAACATTGAAATCTTACCAATATGTGCATATAAAGGTATGTGTACATATACTATCCTAATGAGCAAAAACAAAGGAAAAAGCACAAAAAAGGGTTTTCTTCCATATTTATTTCATTCTCATACTACTGCATACATACTTACTTAATGTCCAACAAACTAAAAAAAAATATTTTTAATAACTTTTTTTTTCAATTCTTTTTTATTCTAACACTAGTGTTTAACATTTACAGTAACACTGCAAGCTGATCCAAAACAAACATGCCACTTAAATTTTGCTTCGCGTTGCATTTTAGCACCAGCTTTTGTGTATTTTTAGTTTGCCGCATTCTTACTTGCAATTGCTAACAACAATATATCGTTGAGTGGAGCATCATCGCCAGCGTTGCCACAAGCGCAACAGGCCGTGTGCAAGCTTCAATAACAAAAACAGCGAAATATCAAAAGAATTTGAAACGCAACCAAAATAAAGCAGAACTTACAGATGCAAACGTATGCTCAGCAGTTTTGTTGGAAGGTAAGCCAGTATAAAATTGGTAATAAAATGTTAAATATTCGGTCTTTTGTTCTGTTGTTCTGTTACGAATGAAGCTACTTATTTGGTACAAGTTCACATATTGACCGTGCTCAGCATCTTATTAATATTAATGTAGCTATCTCTTGGAGTTGGATATATCTCAAGAAAAGTTATTAGCCACAATATGTTGCACTAGCTTTATAATGGTATTGTTTAAAACAATTAATAGAATAGCTCGCTAAAATACAAAGTTAGAAGCATTAAATTAGTTAATTATATATTAAGTAGATTTTGGGCGTCTCACTAATTTTATATTTCACAAGATTCCTGACCAAATAAAAGTGATAGTTTCTGTGAATCCTACTTAATACAGTTCTAATACGGTTGTATAAATGATTACTATGTCTTTTTCCCATAGAACGTTATTGTAGCTACTATTAGCTTCTTTGTTTTTACCATACAAGTGGATAAATATATCAAATGAAATTAACCTTTAAAAAAAGGCGAAATATGGTGAGCAAGCTGATTTACTTATGTCATCTGGTTATATTTAATGCACCGATAAATATATTTTAGTGAAACACGATGGGTGATACTGTAGTGAAGCTATATACTATAGTAAGTTCAATAAGAAGCCATACTATAATATTATATTATAAATGTGAATGTAAGTAAAAAGATTTTGGAGGATTATATCTGTTTGTAAAATAAATTTAAAAATTTGGAAATAGACAAAAAAAATGTGGAAAACGGTTGGCCTCAAGGGCCATCCCTGCAACTTCCCTCTAATTTCATACGCTAACGTTCAAATTTCGCTTTTTTCACTGCTTTTGAGCTCTTCGAAATTTTTCGTTTTCGATATCTCGCAAGTAAATCAACCGATTTTGACCCGGTTTGCGGCAAACGATGTGTTTTTTCAAGGTTTAGAACTGATTAGTTTTTGGTGTCGATCGGTCAAGTCGTTTGGAAGAAATTCGACGATTTTTCAAAATTTTTATTTTTGAGATTTCTCAAAATCTACTGGTCCGATTGGGTCCAAACTCACACGAAATTCAAGTGCAATGAAACCCTTTGGAATGCCGTTTAGTTTATTCAAATCGGTTATAAGAGGGTCACATACATCCACACACACACACATACATCCACACATACATACAGACATACGGACATCAACGTAGAAATGTTCGGGGAAGCTTCCTCGACCCTCAAAACGTCGAGATCTGTTGAGAACTCGATTTTTGCAAAATGGGGCGAAACCAATATCTTCCCGTTTTTTAGAAAATTTTCAATTTTCTTAGCGGAAAGTTAAAAAATTGCTTTGAAGGATATGATTGTTTGTCGCAATATTTCAAAATGTAACAAAACAAAAATGCATCAAAAGAGTAAATCAAAGAAATTAAAGTTTTTTGGTTACCACCACCACCACGAAGATGATCATCGCGGTATAGTATTCGTGTACATATGTACTAGGTATTTAGTTATTTATTTTTGCTAATAATCTTTATTAATTATTTAAGGGATTCAATGCCGCGAAAAAAGCTAGTAATTTTTATTTTCGGTGCACATTTATATATTTATAACTAAGAAGCAATTTTTAGTATTTAAACAAGCACTTTTGGAACCAAAAAGTTTGTGTGAATAAACCCCATTAGTTCTTCAGTTTTCTACTATTTTGATTCAAATTGATTTTGATAAAGGTCAAATAATTCCAATTGTTTAAAATTTGATCCTGTGTGCACTTTTACAAGACCATCTCAGGTGTACATACGCCCTTAATATTTTATTATATATATTTTTTTTTAAATATTGGCATAGTATATATTAATACTGAATGCACACTGAAATGATTGAGAATTATATAAGGTTTAGTAAGTAAAGAGATCCATTATAGCATTAAATTGACATTACATATTATCATAATTATAATAATCCTGCTGAAGCACAATACCTCTCCTATTGGCCAAAGCTGGACGCTTCTGAGCGAAGAAGCGCAGCTCATATTAGATGATCTCCAAATCACACTAAATACAGAGAAAATTCTTTGTCAGACCTCACCAGTAAGCATCCGCTTCAGAAATGAATCTCTTTTTTTGCGATTCAGGAGCAATTCACAGATGGAAATTGGGTCTATGAGTGTTTTTTGCGTTAACTCGCGTGGCACCAATATACGAGTATCTTTATGTATCCAGCCTTATTTAAATGGTTCCTGGGCAATCGAAGTACTGCTTACATGACGGTAGAATTACACGATTTTCATTATTTTATCGATATTTTCGACAGTTTTTCTCCCAGAGCGGGGTGCATTTTTGGCATTTAACATTATAAGTACCCTAAATAATATTTACATATTCAGCGGTTTGGCTTGCGTTTTCACATTTATTAAAGAAAAACTGTAAAATATGACGTATTTTGTCTTTTCAGACAGAAAACTGCCTGAAAGGTTATTTTTAGTACGAAACCTTATCCTTCTAATGCCATATATTATCCTTCTATAATACAACGCGAGATTACGAAAGCCATCTGTTGAAAAATAATGGATTTCTAGTAGTGACTTTAAATATCTTAGAGAATAGAGCCACTAATTTTTAACCAATATTTTTACCTTTCACGCTAATAAGAGCAAAACATATGTACTATATACATATATCTTAAGAGCTGTGAAGGTTGTTGACCCTTTCAATAAATGTAAATTCTTAATTTCAGGCCAGGATACTGTTTTAGTGAACGTACTAACTGAAATGCAGTAGATGAAAGCTTCATTTGCCGGGAGAGCCACCTGCCATATGATTATATAAGCTGTTACTAAGCTCCGTTATATTAATATCAATAATAGAAGGACTAATAGCATTTGATAGGGGCTGATTAATTTCGAATACTTCTTCTCACACAGGTCAATAACCCCATTATGTTTATATTCAGCTGCATTGAAGAGATAAATGCATGTACATATGTATACAAATTCGTTTCTTCGCAGCTTATTTGGGTGGCATCACAAGTTAGGAGTATTTTAGTGGTATATGTCAACAGTTGAAATTGGATATGGAATGCAAAATGGAATTCATACATAATTGAAAATATTTCACAATTACTTTGTATTTAGGTATTAATGTGTATTAGCTATTATTTAATTTACTATTTAATTAATTTATATAAATAAATGAAACAATTTCTATTTAATTAAGTTACTTGCATTCATTTATCCCTACAATATTGTAACACTAATTTTCTTTGCTCTCACGTTACAGCATCCACCACTGAGCAGCGGCTGCGCTCTACTGCTATTGGTAGAGGTACTGCCACACTAATACTACTACAAATTGCTTAACGGTCGCAACACCCACAACGCTGTTACAAAAGTTAACTGTACTCATACCAAAACGTTAAGTGAGAGAGCAGTTAGCAGAGAGCGTACGACTAGTGTTGCCAATGCGCAATACATGGAGACAATCGCATATCTGAACATACACATACATACCTATATATCTAATCGCAGGTATCTGTGCTTTTGCATGCGCGAGAGTAGTGATTAGAGGATTGAAGAGGTCGCATGCAAAGCAAACACTAAGAAGCACAGATTTAATCAAATAGACGTGTGGTAACGAAAGTGTTGAGCGTTGGTACGTTACCCGAAAGGATCAAACACTAGCGTTCTAGATACAGTTAGCCCCGTAGCCCAGAGCTTAGTGTCCTCAAAATAGCAGCGGTTGAGAGTGAGCCCGCAGGAAATGTGGGTGATATGGCGTTCTCACGTCACAACATCGAGAAACGACGCCTCATCGAGTTGGTGCGCTTGAATGCGATACTCTGGGACTGTCGCCTGCCGCACTACAAGCGCTCGGACAAGAAAAAGGCGCTGAAATGGAACGAATTGGGTCGAGTTTTCGGCGTTAGCGGCGAGCGTGTGCAGCGCACGTTCACTTCGCTGCGTGAGATATTTCGACGTGAGTTGAACCACGAGAAAATGCTGGGCACACGTTTCAAGTCCAAGTGGGAGTACTATGACGCCATGGCTTTCCTAAAAGAAGTCATAAGGGAACGCAAGTAAGTAATATTCTATATATATAAATTCATAAAATAATATTTCGAATATTTTTATAGATCACGTGAGCGCAATAAAATTCCTGCTGACGCACAGGCGCAACAACAAACACAACAACATCAGAGCAATAACAATAGCAGCGCCATTGATGAATATCAGTATTTTGCGCCTAATGATCCCAATAATCCCAACAACCAACAGTCAACGCTTACTAACGACCCGAAACAACAGCAACTACAACAACCACAATATCAAACCTTGACACAGCAGCAACAACAACAACTCTCGGTTAACTCGTCTTTTCCAACACAGATACACTTGCAACAATTGGCGCCGTTAAATGAGACACCACATTCGCAGCCGCAACCAACTTCTCATACCACAGCACTAGCTGCCGTGGCTCAACTGCCACAACAGCCGTTGCACCAAATGCAACCCGACGTGATACTTAGTCTGAATGCGAACTCTGCATCGACATTACCAAATCTCGGCAACATCAACGGTAATGCATCTTTTACTGGCAATTCCAGACCGCCTTCTCAGCAGCAACAACAAGCACTACAGCAACCGGCGCAGTCCCTGTTCCAGTTGCAGCCACAACCGTCGGGAACACAATCGCTCGTGGCCATTTCGAGTTCTCACTCGTCGGCGTCAAGTTCGCCGTCGATTTACATTAAAGAGGAGCCCGATTCGCCAGACACGCTTTCACTAACCACTATTGCCGTAAATGAACACAACTCTGCGTATTCACCTCAGCACAATGCAATACTAACCACAGCCACAAAAAGCAAACATGCCCAAAACTTAAATACTCATTCTAAAGTTGGCTTTTCAAATAATAATGCTACAAACAATGGCGTTTTAAAAGCTCAGTCTAAATCGCACATACCCGGTTCTTCTGCGAGTCTAATTATCGACGAAGACTTCGCTGAGCCCGATGTCGAATTAGACGATCTCGATGATCCGGATGTGGATATGCTCAACGATGATCGACTCTCGGCTGCGAGCACTTATACACTGGCGGGGAAACTATGTCGCCCCTCGGCACGTGAAATACTGTATACCAAGTTCGGTGACTTTTTGGCTGCACGTCTTAATACTCTCAACGAAACTGTGGCTAATGATCTGATGAATCGTATACTTTTGCTAATCGCCGAAAAGTAGATGTGAAAAGAAGAGGCGATTGTTGTTAGCATACTCCATTTATGTGATTTTTATAAACTTTATAAACGCTAAGTGTGCTACTAACTCACATACCAAATATAGATTCCGATTGTCGTATTAGTTTCTTATAAATATTTTTGTATACATATATATAGATCTGTAAAAAGTACTTTATAAGCGACATTTGCATACTGTATATCCATAAGAAAATTCAATCTGTATGAGTCTGAATATAAATCTTTAAGTCATATCAACTGGCCATAATCATATAGTAAGAATTAGGCTAAATAAATGTATATAATATGTATCCTTTTCGAAAAGCTCCCTGGATATAGGAATTTTCCTATAAAAGTCGAGTATGGGTTAAAATTAAATAAATTTTCATGAGTTAATGGATAAAGAATGATTTGAAAGCGTTTTATCATCTTGATATTCAAAACGGCAGACAGTAAAACGAGTAGAGAACTGTCCATGGTGTTCCAGACGAATGGAGATTTAAACTGCTATTAAGTATAGAGCTTAGTTAGAAATTGCTAATAGACAACCTTTTACATGGAAACCACTAATGATATTCAGCAAGTAGGTATGGCTAGGTACAGCTATTTGTATATATTTATTTGTGCAGAAAAATATTCTGGAAGTCAGTGAATGAGTGTTTCATAACTTATTTTAGGCAGTTGAAGAAAGTTGTCAATTACTTTTATAAGGAATAAACTTAGGAAACTTTCTGATTATTGGGATCATTTACCACCAAGAATGATTAAGACAAACGAAACGAAATATCAAATTTGAATCATTTGCAAGGCTTTCCCTTCTTTTTTGTCAAACGACCTCTAAAAAAGAACGAAAATAAACTGTTGTAATCTCAATTTCTATCATTCTTGATCACGACACATACATATGTAATATAAGTTAATGTTATATTAAGCCATGACTTGTAGCCAACCATCGAGAAATAAGAGGTATATTATTGATCTATCCTTATAAGTTTAGATATCTTTTTATATTCTAATTCTGAATTATATTATATTGTATAAGGCTAAGGTATATAGTTGCCAGTTCACTTGCCCTCGCTACTAATGAATGTTTTTTTAGACATGTGGCTTTCATGAAGAAATAGTAAGTATATAATTTAATGTTATGGCCAACAATTTAGCACTGTTTTAAAAACAAGAGTTTGCTAATATGTTTTAAAAACGATTTGAGGTAAGTGACTGCCGCCGCTGGCTCGAATTAATTCCCGATTTTGACCACTTTTTGCCTTGATAAATTGTTTGCGTCAATTTTGAGGTTTTCTGCGTAGACCAACGATCTTCGCATTAATCTTGGCTCTATAGCGTTCCCTGTTGACATTATGGCCGGCTTTCTTTTTGAAGAAATATGTACCAGTGATTCCCTCTGCCCCCAAGTACACAAAACAGTGACTTTTGGAGGATGTAACGGCGTTCAACAATGGGTTGTGGATTATCAACACTCAAAATGCAATAATTTTGTTTATTACTTACCCATTAAACCTAAAGTGAATTTCAACGTTGCACAAAATTTTCTTGTGAAAATCGAGATCGGTGGTAATCCCGTTTTGGGCTCATTCAGTAAATGTGCGATGCGCTTGATGGTCGTTCGGCTTCAGTTTTTGTACAATTTGGATTTTGTAAGCCCGCAAACAAAGATCTTTCCTCTTTAGGGACTCATTTGGGTCATCTTCGATACTCTGCCTGACAGCAGCAATAGCGTCTTCGGCGCTCACTGCACTGTGACTCTCTTTCTCTCTCTACGTCTCTGAGGATGTGCATTACTCACTAGAGTAAACGTGGCGTGAAACCAATCCATAGTTGCTCGATTATGTCGACGAAAAGAAAAGACCAACTCCGAAAAAAAATTTTGCTTTATTGAAAACCACACTTCTAAAAAACCCCCTTTATATTATGTTTCTGTATTTCGCTTTTTTTTAAATTATTCGTCTTTATCGTTTTTGAAAAAAGGCTTATATAATTTTTGAAAATGATTTAAAGAAAAAATTTAAACTTTTTTACACTTTATAATCATACATTTTTTTTTTAATTAAGCCAAATTATCTATCTTGGTTTAACATTGCAATATTGGATCCATGCAGAGGAATATGGTTAGGAGTTCATCAGAATTTTTTATGTCCACATACCTTGAAAAAAATAATGTTGGAGTTCCAGTAACTTGGGATGATTACTGACGTAATACTTAAGATATGAGTTAATCTCCTTAGGATATCAAAACCAGAAAGCTTATGAGCGCTTCAACTGCTGAACTATTTGTTGCTATAGAGATCTCTGCGTATCTCAGCTAAATACAAGAATAGACATTGTGCATGGCTACTAATAGGGTATACATGAAATTGCAAATAACATCGAAGAGTTGACCATTTTGAGACGTACTGTTTAAAGTAATTGACAATATTGCTCAAAAGAACGTACCGTAATGATGTCAAGGTAATGTTGTGAAAATTATATCCCTTGTACGAGATTTAGGTTTCTTAAGAAACATCCGGAATTCAAATCATCTCGTCGTCCTCATCATTGCAATGTCAATAACTCAATATCGGTCTAGATTAATTTCAGGTATTAGAAATAACTATAATACTCTTTGGATTTGGATTATTACTGTATTATATGTTAGAATAATTAACCGCTTCTGAGCTATTTTTGGAACGTGGATGTTGTTGCAGAGTGTTGAACTGCTCTTAAAGGCATTTTTAATGCGTGACTTCACTAATATTGGCTTAACATTTGTTAAAAATTATGGAAAAATCTCTACATACATGATTAACAATAAAGGCCGCTATTGCACCGAATAAGTCTATTACCACAACCACATCCACGTCCTCTCTACCCCGAATTGCACTCCACAAAAACATATCCAAGATCCACTCTCTGCATATATTATATTTTAAGTCTTTCGCAATAAGTGCACCGAAAATACGAAAATACAAGTGACATTCGTTACCAGCGCCATTACGCGCTGCACGCTCCATCAGCGTCACTCATACGCCCCAGCATGCTATCTTCGCATACCACTCTCTCCGGAGCACCATCCACATTTCTAATGTCTTTTATGTACCCTTATATTTTCCCTTTTCGTCGCTGTTCTCATTATACCGCTATTCTTCAGGTGGGCCATTTGCATTGTTGCAATGTGTGCTGCCGTTATGTACATGGATTTTGTAGCAAATAAACTTACACGGGTATATATGTATGTGTTTTGAATTTGTGGTAATTTCTCATTTATTTGCGTGCTGCCACAATGCATCAGCGTCCCCAATTATCTGAGCGTTGAAAAGCAAAGCAACAACCATAGTAACCAGGGAGTTTTGCAAAGAACCCGCGTTGGCTGACTTAGCTCGAGCCGGCAACTAACAACATGTCAGCACTGGTTGCTCGCACTTATCCACGCTCACACCATAAGAATAGCAAATCAATGACACAGCCGGAGATATCGACTTCGACGCAGCTGTTGTTGCAACTTCAGTCATTTGCCTCGCGCTCATCATGCTGTTATTTGGATGCAGGAGCTCGCAAGAGACTTTAGCAAACAACAAATACAAGCTCTCGGGTTTCATAGGCGGCTTTATAAATGCAACGCTGCCATTAGCCGCAAATAAGCAAAGTCTATAGCTCATTTAAAACAGTGGCATGCATCGCGTGCCACGACAGACCTCATTAAAAGTTCACTATTTATGAATGTCTGTTTGGATTATCGTTGGTGAATGGGTGCGTAAAGTATTGGCAGACAGACCACAAAATCTTTGCAACACTCCAACAATTCCATCGCAATTCTACGCTGCGAATAACGGTCAATGGCTAGTCATCGTGACTGGTAGCAGAAAATTTTCCGCAGTCAGTGACGTTGAGGTAGCTGCTTTTGATTTATCAGCTCTGATTGTGGCTTACGGAGGAAAATATTCGACTTCAAATCGACGAGAGTGCTCAAAGCGTTTGCACTTCATCACCATCAATTGTTGATAGCTAATACTGATGATAGTGTGGTAAATATTTTTGCATATGACCGCAGCGAAACAGTTTTGTAATTAGTAAGAGTTTCGTGTATACCATAGGCTGGCTAACTACTTGTACAACATATATATGCTATGGCAACAGATTAACCTTTTAAGGATCATAAGATAACCGACATAACGTTTCTGGGCGCATTTCATAACATTTTCTGCTTTATGATACCGATTTTATTAAATAGTTTCACTTGTATATTTGTATGTATGTATGTATATTTGTACGTATGTACGTACTGTTTGTAACTTTTTTAACTGAATGGCGAAATAATCAACAGTTTGATAGGTACTGCAATAAAGCAAAGAAAAATGGTCCTAAGACTATGCAGCTAAAATTATCAACTATCCATGCTGCCATTTGAATAACAAATTTGCTGAAATACATCCATAAAGAAAGTGCAGTGAAGTGTAGCTAATTAATAAATATGGTTCTAAAGCACTTCAAACAAAAAAGGAAAAATAATTCTTTATATAAACTGACAGTAGTATTGACCGAAAAATACTTATATTTATGTGAGTGAAGTGTGGTATGCTCGATATATGAAAAATATGGCACAAAGCAAGTAGTTGTAGTAAATTTAAATCACTGGTTCGCATTCCTTAGCACAATTGTCTAAGCGGACTTCACACGTACACTTACGCTCTATCTTTAATGACCAACGCAAACCCCTAGACCGAATCAGCTAATACGACCTACCTTATGAGAGCGCAATGTAAATGAGCGCTTCTGCCGTCCAACAGATATCTGCGATAATTGAATTTTCCCCGTAGAAACGAGTCAGCTGATTGCTCTCTTACATAATAGGATTGCCAGTCTCGATATTTTGTAGCAATTAAAAAAAAAACTTGAATATATTTGAAATATTCTTAAACTAACTCAAATTCACAGTTGAATACAATTATTTATGAATAGGTAGACTATTTTTATACTCTCGCAACCTGTTGCTACAGAGTATAATAGTTTTGTTCACCTAACGGTTGTTTGTATCACCTAAAACTAATCGAGTTAGATATAGGGTTATATATATATAAATGATCAGGATGAAGAGACGAGTTGAAATCCGGGTGACTGTCTGTCCGTCCGTCCGTCTGTCCGTCCGTCTGTCCGTCTGTCCGTCCGTCCGTGCAAGCTCTAACTTGAGTAAAACTTGAGATATCTTTATGAAACTTGGTAGACATGTTTCATGGTACCGTGAGACGGTTGGTATTGCAGATGGGCGTAATCGGACCACTGCCACGCCCACAAAACGCCATTAATCAAAAACAAATAACTTGCCATAACTAAGCTCCGCAATAAGATACAAGACTGTTATTTGGTACACAGGATCACATTAGGGAGGGGCATCTGCAATTAAAATTTTTTTTAAAAAAGTGGGCGTGGTCCCGCCTCTAATAGGTTTAATGTGCATATCTCCTAAACCGCTAATGCTATAATAACAAAATTCACTGGAAGCCAATATTTTTAGCACTTCTATTGACGGTGTGAAAATAGTTGAAATCGGGTGGCAACTCCGCCCACTCCCCATATAACGGTACTGTTAAAAACTACTAAAAGCGCGATAAATCAAGCACTAAACACGCCAGAGTCATTAAATTTTATCTCTGGGATGGTATGAGATGACTTTATAGGAACCGCGTTCAAAATTAGACAGTGGGCGTGGCAGAGCCCACTTTTAGGTGAAAACCCATATCTTGAGATCTGCTTAACCGATTTCAACCAAATTCGGTGCATAACGTTCTTTTCATGTTTCTATGTCACAGTGCAAAAATGGGCGAAATCAGACTACAACCACGCCTACTTTCCATATAACACCATTTTAAATTCCATCTGATTATTTCACTTTCCACTATGCAAATCAGGCAACAATGACTGTATCGGGATAAAACTTTGCGTGAATAATGCGATTAAATGATGCCACCTTGTGACCAAAAATGATCTAAATTGAACCAAAACTGTTCAAGCCCCTAGGTACTAAATATGTGGACCCCAGTGCCTATAGTTGACTTTTTAACTAAAATATCGGTCAACAAAGAACAAGGCGGCAAGATCCACTAAGAAATCTAAAACGAGTATACCATTTGACTTTGCGAGAGTATAAAATGTTCGGTTACATCCGAACTTAGCCCATCCTTACTTGTTTATGAATTGTTTTTTTTCTGTAAAATTTTCGTTATATTTGATTATATTATATATTGGCACTAGGACTTTTTTTAATATTTATATATGTAATTTATATAGTAGATGGCTTAAATAGGCCTACTGGGGAAGCGAGCACCCAAAAATAATATAGGTAACGCGCTAATTACATACTCCAATGGTAGTGTGGACATTGTAAAATATCCAAAAAAGTATTTTTAAAATCCCCTTAGATATATTTTCTACAATTTCAATATTGGCAAATATTATAAAAAATGTGGGTTTCGACAGCTCTCTCTCTCTCGAATCATGAATCATCAAGAATCCTCTTTGCCGTTAAAGCTAATGTGCCCTGCACGAAATTCTTTGTGATAATGGATGGGCAAAACCTTAGCATGTGCTAAAAGATTTTAAGTGATCGTATACGTATACACACGGATTGACTCTAACACGCACAAATGAAGAAAAAACCACTCCTGACGGTAAAAATGCGACAAAAATGCTTCGAACGGGCTAAACTGCACAAAAATTGGAAAAAATAATTGGAGAATTAACCTCTTCGATTCAGAAGGAATGTCGTATGTTCGCAGAAGAGTTGGTAAACGTTTCAATAAGGAAAGTTAGCCTTAGTTAATGGAAATGTTAACGCAATTAAATACCAAAAGCTCTTACAGGGAAACCTTGAAGAGCACTTTTCCTATATGGAGAATTAAAGGCGTTATAAAAGGCGCTGCGAAATATTAAATGAAGGCATTTTGATGTCTCTATCAGTATTACTAATTTATAAAAAAAGACGAAAAAATATACGAGGTGTTATTGTATAGCGTTTAGTTTTAAGAACATTTTTTATAGAGAAATGTTTTGTTATGACTTCTAATAAAAATGGAAAAAATTATTTTTAACTTAAATATTTATCTATGTTAGGAATACTTTTATAAATTTAGTTTCCTGACAATTTTTTTTATATAATTCTTTGTTATAACCTGAACAAGGTATATTAAGTTTGCCAAGTTTAACACTCAAAAAGAAACGTCGAAGACCGTTTTAAGTATATATTTACATATGTACCATATATAAATGATCAGCGTGACGAGCTAGGTCGATTTAGCCATGTCCGTCTGTCTGAAATTTTGCACACGTCCTTTTCTCACCAAGAAGCTGCTCACTTGTCAGAACCGCCGGTACCGGATCACTATAGCATATAGCCGCCATACGAACCGAACGATCGGAATTAAGTGCTTATAACGAAAACTTTTTAATTTGACGAGATATCTTCACGGCATAGATAATTATTTAGGGCGTCGGCAAAATCTCTGAAAAATTGCTCAGATGGGACAACTATAACATATATGCTGTCATACAAACGGACCGATCCAACACTGGTCTTCGTTTGGAACACTTTTTTATTTGACAAGGTATCGTCACGAAATTTGGCATAGATTATTATTCAAGGCATTCTATTCAGAACATAAATGTTCATAAATTCCTTTGCTTTTAAACCTTTCAAAACAAAGAATCTAATCACTGCGCGATATTAAATTTTTCCCATATTAAAAAAATACTCTGACACGTCAACTTTAAATGGTTTGTCAACAAAGAATTAATTGACAGAATGGCTTGTAACTTTGCATGTGTTCTCACGACCGATGTACCAACTTGAGAATTTGGAGCCTGTAGTGCTATTTCTTGGTGAATGCATAATCTTTTCATCCAACCTGTATCCAGGATGGCTTCTCTTTTTTGTCCACTACTGTATATCTGTGGCAATTTTACGTCGAGTTATGATCGTATTCTGTTTCATCTTCTGGCAATGCACATTTTACGTCTTTAGAAAAAGTTGTCACGGTTTATTCTGCAATTTCCATCCTTTTTGTGTATATTTCCTACGACGTAATATCTTAAGTACACACGTTTCTTAATATATCTCATCGTTTATTAAGGATTTTTATATCGTACAATATGTCAACATAAACTCAATATTTACTAGAAAATAGTCAGTAAATTTAAGATTATCAAAAATATTATGTTTACCTAAGCATTTATGTTTAAAACGGTTTTTATTATGAAATTTAATTGGTCAGATGACAATTTCTGCGACGCATAATTTGTTGCCTTAAGCGATAACTCGTGCCTAATTTCGTGAAGATACCACGTCAAATAACCAAATTTTCCATGCAAGCACTTTACTCCGATCGTTCAGTTAATATGGCAACTATAAGCTATAGTCATTCGATCTATAAAATTTCTTCGGCGACTAGATTGTTGCCTTAAATAATAATCCATGCCAAGTTTCGTGAAGATACCTTGTCAAATGAAAGAGTTTTCCATACAAGCACTTCATTCCGATTGTTCAGTTTGTATGGCAGCCATATGCTATAGTCATCCGAGCTAATTAATTTTAGCGGTGATTACATTGCTGCCTTAAATAATAATCCGTGCCTCTTCTTTTTTCCTTCTGGGTGTTACAAACTTCGTGGCAAACTTAAAATACCCTATTCAGGGTATAATTAAGATATCTTGATGAAACTTCGTACACGTGTTCCTTGGCAAAAAAGTGGTAGTCGTAATTGAAAACCTATAAAAAGCCCTAACTAAGTATTTATTTGAGATATAAATCTGGGTACAGGGTATTGCAGTGGCAAGGGACACCTATGGTATACAAATTTTCGAATGGGTTTAAGGTACATATCTCCTAAACCACTAAAGCTACAATAACCAAATTTGCTAAGGCAAAATCCTATAAGAACCCCTACCAACAGAATGAAAACGGATGGAATCGGATTATAACCCCGTCCTCTCCCAATATAACGGTTTTGCTAAAAGCGCGATAAATCAATAACTAAAATCGCTAGAGACATTAAATTTTCTTTTAATATGATACAAGAGGGTTTTAGAGGAGTCAATGACAAACTAAGACAATGAGCGTGGCGCGGCCCACATTTAGATTAAAACCTTCTATCTCGGGAACAACTAGACCGATTTCAACCCAACTTACAACATTACAGTGGAATATGTGGCCTAACTTGGACAAAAACTACGCCTACTTCTCATATAACACAATTTTAAATTCCATCTGATTCTTTTACTTTCCAGTATACAAATCAAGAATCAATCAATGTATCCGGATAAAACTTTGTACAAATAGGGCCTTGAGTTTTGCCACCTATGATCCAAAATTGTCAAAATCGGGCTACAATTGTTCAAGCCTCCAGCTATCGAATATGTGGACTCCAGTTCTTATGGCGAGCTGTTTATCGAAAATATCATGCCTGTATGTCCAAAATGGATTGAACCGGATCAACCGCACTTCCTTTAGCCCCCATACGTGGTGTGTTCAAAGGAAAATGTGAATTTTAATTTTTCGCGGGCTGTGTACATTCGATTATCGATAATCAAAGAATTTTGCGTTAAAAATGGAACAAATTGCTCCAAGGCACTTGAAATGTTTAATGTGACATTCAGTGATTCCACTTTGCCTCAAAAAAGTGTTTATAAGTGGTGCAAGCGCTTTACAGAAGGCTCCAAGGTACTTGAAATGTTGACTGTGACATTTGGTGATTCCACTTTGCCTCAAAAAAGTGTTTATAACACAGAAGGTCGAGAAGATGTTGATGATGATGAGCCTCCTGGAAGTGCGACCACGTCTTGACAATCGTCGAATCACTATTAGAGAAGTTGCAAAGGATATTGGCATATCAATCAGCTCATGCCATACAATTTTCTCGAATGATTTGGGCATGAAACATGTGGCAGCAAAGTTTATTTCGAAATTGCAAAATTTTGTACAAAAGCAATGCCACTCAGGATGTCAAAAACATAACCGTAATCATGTCTCAATCACCGTGTTCGCCAGATTTGGCTCCCTACGACTTTTTCCTATTCTCAAAACTGAAGAAACTAATGAAAGAAAGCGTTTTGCCACAATCGATGAGGTCAAGTCAGAAGTCGTATACCTAATATAATGACTTTCGACTTCCGGCTGACTTTATTCCTCAAATATCGGCCAATATATGCGTTATCGTAATAAAATTGAGTGAGCGGATTTTTCTAAAAATGGTGCATATTTGTGCTTAAAATGAATAAAATCGAGTGAAAACTTGCCCCAAACACTATCAAACTGATATTCATCATTGCGAAACATCCGGCTGACTTTACCCCTTATACATATATTTGTGATGGTATGTGAGGTTCATTAAAGCAACTCAGAGAGCATCTTTTTCTTTGAATCATATTTCGTAAGGCCAAAAAGAGATAAAATCAGGTCAATACCGAATGACACTAAAGTATGTAAAACTAAAATAAAAGTACATAATAAATACTTTTTTTTTTTTTTAAATCAAAGACAATTTCTTCATTATTCAATTAGAATAACGGAAATTATTATATGTATTAATATAATCTCACATGTTTTGCGCATTAAACTATAGTAGATACATATTGACCTGTACCGTATAAGGCCGACCGGGAGTTCGAAAAACTTTTATTAAGTATATGGGAGATAAGGATAACATTGACCTGGTTTTATTTATTTTTGGCATGTTTTTACATATTGCTAACAGAAAAGAAGTTTCATTAAGGTACCTTAAGTAAAGTCAACCGGATGTTCCAAAATTCTGATATTAGTTATATCGGGGCTATGGCAAGTTTTAACCCGATTTTATCCATTTTAGGCACAGAGATACACTGTGAGAAAAAAAACAACACATTCACTTAATTTAATATCATTCTCTCCTGATTTCAGTTATATATCTTATACATAATATATATTGATTTGTTCGTTATTTGTGTTTCTAGGAAGTTGGCGAGGCTTTTATCGATTTTTGCACTGTTACATAGATTTGTCAAAATAATCCTATGTATTAAAGTTGGTTGAAATTGTGCGTTAAGTGTGCGGCGCCACACCATTATCCCATTTTGACGTCGACTCTTATAAGCTTCTTGTGCCATCAGGGATGTAAAACTGTCTGATGTCTCTGACTTTACGCATTTAGTTATTGATTCATCGCTCTTTTAGTAGTTTTTAACAAAACCGCCCTTTGGGAAATTCATTGCACCAAATTACTAATTCGTATTTTAATTTGCGGCTTAGTTATTTCAATTGTTAGGTTTTAGAATAATGCCGTTTTGGGGGATAGACGGACGGACGTAAAGACAGACAGCCACTCGCAATACAAGTCGTCTCGTCATCCTGATCATTTATATACTTGTATAACCCTATATCTATTTCGATAAGTTTTAGGTGATACATACAACCGTTAGGTGAACAAAAAAATTTTACTCTGTAGCAACATGTTGCAAGAGTATGTAAATGCATGATCAAAAATATGCGCAGTTAGTGTAAAGTATCGTAGCGATTTTCACAGAAACGTTGAAAAATAGCAAGAGTTTGTCGGTCGGCTAAACGAAATGCGCGCACTGTATGTAGTATATGAGAGTCGGGGTATTTCGTATGTACATACGTCAATTTCACATATTTTAGGCATGTAACTACATATTGGATTCATATTTTAGTCTCAGTTAATTTTGTTAAGTTATTTTACATATTACAACCGGAAGTTTGAAAATCTTATATTAGATATATGGGAGATAGGGAAATATTGCACCGATTTTATACACTTTTGGCGTTACCATATACTTAAATATATACAGAAAAAGACAAGTTACCCAGATATTTGTAAATTCTTGTATTAATTATGTGGGGCTGGGACAAGTTTTCACCTGATGTTCTCCATTTTAGGCACAAAGATGCACCGTTAGGAGAAGAGCACGCTTACTCAATTTTATTAAGACAACGTACATATTGGCCGATATATGCGGTATTAGGTCAGCCGGAAGTTGTGAAATATTTCTATTAAGTATTTGAGGGCTAGGAAAAGTACAGGCTCCTATAAAGCCTTCTCGTACCATTTCGGGCGTAAAATTTAATGGTTTAATTAATTAACTCAAATGAATGTGAGTGATATAAACTCAACTAAAGCGGCTTCGACCAATGGTAACCTCTCCCGATAAAGCACACCGAATAGTGACATATTGAGGGTGTAACAATTTTTTGTGGATTATCACCAATCCAAATAGTTCTGTTTATTAACGATTGATGATCACCTGCTTCAATTTTTGCACGAGTTGAATTTTGTTAAATCTTGCGGGCAAGATATTTCCGCGAAATCTTCCATAAGGGCATGGCGGATGAACTCATTAGGGTATTCTTCGATAATCTGCTCCACAGCTGAAATAATGGGCATTATATACATACACTAAAATAAACGTGGTGCGAAACCAATTCATACATAGTTACTCGAATTACCGACTCTGCTGGGCGATTATGTCGACTGAATACGATTTGCAAACGTTGTTCGGGTGTAAATCTGTTCATTCCAACTCCGATAGTAATAGTGTCTCATTGAAAAACATCCGTTACATTTCTAAAAGTGAGTACTGACCGATAAATTTGAAAGGAAATCTGTCCAGCTGTGATCTTGATTTTGGGATCAGCCATAGACCGTTTTAACCTGACTTTATATCTATATGAATAAATATGGGAAGATTATTTCAAAAAAGAGAACAATATTATACTGAACATCGTTAAAATATTTCTAGACTGGACAGTGTAACTTTCTACTTAAGTAATATATGGTATGTTGGCCTTTTCAGATTTTTTAGAGCATAATAAATCAACAACATTGAATTTATTATTTCCGTTGCTCTGCTCTACATATATAGATTTATTATGCAATTTTGTGACGAGCATGGAATACATCTGAAGGCATGCGGCTAATACCATTTGCATAAATTTTTATTAACCCGTTTTTTTATTAACCTGTAAAGAGAATTTTTCTCTTCTACACTTTGTTGTCGAATGGTATCGTTTTACACGAAGTGGCACTAATCGCAGTTTCATATTTTGATGAACGTCGCAGCTGGTTGGCCAATCGTATTAAAATAAGCCGTTTTTGGTGATATTTTTGAGGTCTGTGGGTATTCTGGTTAAACGTGCTATATCATATGACCCGGATAAGTAATGAGATGAAACGAGATGCCCTGAAAACGTTTCTCATAAAGTCCATTGCCCACTCGAAGTCTGTTTAAAGCTTGTAAACCTCTTTATTTGTCGAATAGCATCCAAATACCAATGTACACAGCCTTGAAGATTATATTTCTGAATGTCACATACATGGCGTGGCAAGTTCGAGACATATATATTTTAACCATTGCTGAAAATTTAAAATTACCCAGACCAGGCAATTAAATCCAAAAATACTGAAACTTCACTTATTGAAAATAACTATGAGAAGTCAAAACGTGGTAAAGTTTTGGTGCGACAATTAGTCAACGGAGCGTGTGTGCGATATTTAACTATCATAGTTTCACTGTAGCAATTTGAAATTTGCGATTGACACTAAAATTATTTTGTTAATGAAATAAAAATATTTGAATTTCCAACAAACTTTCTTTTCAATACACACAGCAATTTGTTAGTGCGCTGCAAAGTTCTCGGACATGATTTCCAACCTGCGAAGGACAACTCAACTGCCGCATTTCGATGTCGAGCGTTAATTTTAACACGAAGATAACCAACCAACACTGACTGCTAAGGCTCCAAGAAAAATTAATAAGAAGCGAAATTATTTCCGCGCGCCGCCTCCAAGTTACGAGTTTCGAGCCTCCAAGTTCGTGCATCCAAGCGTTTTGAATGCGGAAGTGATGCATGAAATTTGAACCGAAGGCGTCGAACATCGGTGTTGAGCGGGCGCAAGTCCAAGTGCAACTTGATTACAACCGGGGCTTCATCTGCCTCAGCAACGTTGCTGCTGCTTCCGGTGCCCGCTTGTTGGCGCTTTGTCTGCTCGTAGCTGTTGCTTGCATCTCAAATTGAATTTCTGAAATGAAATACCAGCCATCTCAACTGTGCGACTCTTCATTTGCACAACGAACTTCTTGTATTTGCTCAGGCTTGTTTTCTGGCCTGCCTGCCTAGTGCCGTTTCAGACAGGGATGCAAAAGAGTCTGATGTTTTTCAAATTTTCTTTTGGTGTCGCTCTGGGCATTCACACGGTCAAAAAGAGTCCAGCAACTCGAGTCTAGTTTTTCTGCATTCCTTTTCACAAAATGTTCGTAAATATTTGTGCGGTTCGACTGCGCAACACCGCGCAACACTGCGTGCTGCGTATTTCATTTGTATGTTGAGATGATGGTCACACATTTTGCTTGCAATGAATTACCATGAATATGGTAGAACAATATGCATAGTACAAGTACCTACCCGCTAAATAGTTTCAAAAAAATACTAAAGACGGGAATTCCCTAATCCACAAGAATGTATTGAATATCCGCAACTAATATTTTCAAGGCCAAATTTATAATAGCAATTTCCTAATCTTTAAGTATTAAAAACTCATAATTTCTTTACTCCGTATTAAAAATGCATAATTTCTTTACTCCATAATCTATATCTTAATTTTCTCCTTATTTACAATTTGTCATAATATTTCTATTATTCTATGCATACGTATTTGCATATTACATACAAAAATAGATAACAGAACTCAAATTTGCGATCGAATTCATTTGAAACCGAGCGCTCTTGCAACCATTCAAAGAATTTGAAAGTGAAAAGGAATGCTGAAAAGGGTAGCAGCGAGCTGTTACGAACAAGAACACAAAGCGTGCCACCCGAACACGAGTGGCACGGTCCCTTCGTCTTTCCTCGTCATCCCCTCACCCACAATAAACTGGTATGAGACTCTTTTGCGTCCCAATGTGAAACGGCACCTATTTATCTCTTCGCCTGTCTGTCTGTTCGTTTGTCCAGCTGTTTGTGCGCTCGTGGGCTCTGCTGTCGCTTGTTTGTTGATACAAACATTAAATTGCAAAACATTCGCAACTAAATACTGTGTACGCTTCTTAGTGCACAAATCTTGGTCCTTAGTGTACAATTTGAAGTAAATCTTCAAGTATTATTTCTGTTAATATCTTGAGTTGTTGTGCAAATTTTAATTTTGCTGACATTTCAGTATATTTACTTTTATTATGTTTTGCAGATTTTATTTAATTATTGTATTTGTTCAAGAATAATATTGCTTCATTTTTTGGTTATTACATAGTTACTTAATGAATTGAAATACTAACTGGCAGCTGCGGACGTTTGGTTCTTGTACAGTGGAGTGAAAGAATTTGCCATAATTTACACTCTTTAAAAGGAATAATAAATTCCAGCTAACAGTAAATAATATAATATTAAACTTTATTCTCTTGTTATTTGCACGGATCAAAGCCGGCGAAATTCTTTCAGGTATTGGTAAAACTTTATTTTAAAAAATTATGCGTAAGAATTTAATATTTATTGTTCGACGAAAGCGTGAGTAGATTACAATCAAATTTGTATCGCAATAACTGATACATATTGTGGGTCATAGACTAAATTAGTTTTATAACTATATTTTACTTCCCCTCAGCTAAAACTATATTAATATCAACTTCAAATAAGACCTATTTGAGATAAACACTATCGAAGAGGATCGGATTATAATTCATTAGTGATATGAGGTTTGGACCAAGGCCAACCCAATTTCAATAACATTAAGTGCTAAACCACATAATTTTTAAGAAAACTAGTCCACTAAAATATCACACATTTTGACCAACCTAAACGGTTTAAAGACAGTTGGGAAGCCGGAAATGACTATACAGGGTATATTGAGTGCAGAAAAGGTCTGGCTGATTGCACAAACTTTTAACATTAATCAGGTATACTCGAGACCGAATTCACATATTTTCGGCATTAAACCATTACAATGGGAAATGAAAATTTTTTAGTAAGTATATGGGAAACATGGGTAGTATTGACCCAATTTCCTCTAGTTTCATTAAGGTACTTCACATATTATCTCCAATATATGGGGTGTCCATTTCGAGGTTTCATACTTTTTTAAAGAGTACAGTACAGAAAATTCAAATCTAATTTGAAATGTTTATTATCATTTGAAAGAACATTCTTTGGCATTTATTTTTTGAAGATTATCTCTTACAAATGTTGTCTGCAGCTACGTCTTAGATGGTCCATCTGTTGAGTCCAAATTTCGATGACTTGTTCGAGCATTTCGACCGGTAACTGGCGAATGATACGCATGATGTTTTGCTCCGAGACCTGGATTGAAGCAAGATTGTCCGCATAGACTTTAGACTTTACATATCCCCACAGGAAAAACGCTAACGGTGTGATATCACACGATCTTGGTGGTCAATCGACAGGCCTAAAACGTGTATTATCTGCTAACCGAAGTGTTCTCTCAATAAGTGATTTATACGATGTGTGGAAAGTGGCACTGTCTTGTTGAAACCAAATGTCGCCGAGATCACGAACTTCAATTACAGGTAGCAAATAGTCGCTTTTCATGGCGCGATACCGGTCGCCATTGACGGTTACGTCCTCACCGGCATAATTTTTGAAGAAATATGGGCCAATGATTCCACCAGCCCATAAACTACACCAAACCGTTGTTTTGCAGAATGAAATGGCAGCTCTTGAGTCTCTTCAAGTTGCTCTTCGTCCCAAATGCGTCAATTTTGCTTGTTTGCATATCCATTGAGCCAGAAATGGGCATCACCGCTGAACAAAATTTGAGTCGAAAGCTTCGGATCTTCTTGGAACTATTCAAGAGCCCATAGAGCAAAGCGATGTTGCTTGGGAGGAGCAAGCGGTTTCAGTTCTTGCAAAAGCTGTATTTTGTAAAATGCGCCAAGTCGTTCCGTACGTCAGTCCGAGTGGCTGGGAACGGCGCCGAATTGACTCTTCACAGTCTTCGTGTACACTCTCAGCTACGGCCGCTATATTTTTGTCACTGCGTCCAGGACGTGGTCTATTCGGTCGAATATTATCCAATAATGAATGCTGGGTCTCAAGATGGATGATATTGCGCATAGCACGCTCAGTAGGCCGATTATGTTGGCTATAAGTTGAGCGAAATGTGCCAAACGCAATTCAGTCAGAACGTAAATTTTCGTAATAAAGTTGAACGATTTGTAAACATTGTTCAGGCGTAACTTTTTCAACGATGAAATGCTAAATAATACTGAATAAAAGTAACATGACAGCTTGACAAACTCATGTGTGATCTGTCAAAAAAAGGCGTTTAAAAAAATACCGATATATTCATTATATACTAAAAAGTGAACAAATCGGAGGAATTTAAAATTGATTTGTATGGAAAGTAGGCGTGGTTGTAGTCCAATTTTGGCTATTTTTACACTGAGATATAGGACTGCCAGGATATTATCAAATACCGAATTAAGTTGGAATCTATCGAGTAATTCACGTGAATTAGGTTTTTACCTAAATGTAGGCTAGTACCATCTCGCGTATAAAATTGTATAAATCCGCAGCATTTATTGCACTTTAATGTGTTTTTAACAAAATCGTTATATGGAAGGTAGGTGGGGTTATTATCCGATTTCACCTATTTTTACATTGTCGCAAAAAGTATTGAAATTTGGGAGATATAAACTTTAGTCCTATTTGGGGGTGGTGGGTGCCTCTTTTATAAAGATTTTCAAACCACAAGTTCGTCTCCTTAATGTGATTGATTGTACCAAATTACGGTTTTGTATCTTAATTTGCGGCTTAGTTGTGACAATTTAAAGGTTTTCGATTAATGGCGTTTTGTGGGTGTGGCAGTGTCTGATTTTATGATGATATGATACATACAACCGATAGGTGAACGAAACGATTATACGAGGTTTGTTCAAAAAAAAGGTGAATTTAAGAAAATTGAATGGCATGAGCTGATTGATATGCCAATATCCTCTGCAACTTCTCTAATAGTAATTCGACGATTTTTAAGAACAATTTTTTTCATTGATTCGATGTTTTTTTCGCTTGTTGACGTGGTCGCACTTCCAGGAGGCTCATCATCATCAACATATTCTCGACCTTCTGTAAATCGCTTGCACCACTTACAAACACTTCTTTGAGGAAAAGCGGACTCACCGAATGTCACAGTCAACATTTCAAGTACCTAGAAGTAATTTATTCCATTCTTAACGCACATTTTTTTCAGAGGCGAAAAGATCTCAAATAAAACAAGTAAGGAAGGACTAAGTTCGGATGTAACCGAACATTTTATACTCTCGCAAAGTCAAATGGTATACTCGTTTGAGATTTCTTTGTGGATTGACTGATATTTTCGGTAGAAGGTCAACTATAGGCACTGGGGTCCACATATTTAGTACTTAGGGGTTTGAACAGTTTTGGTTCGATTTAGACAATTTTTGGCCGCAAGGTGGCATACTTTAATTGCATTATTCACGCAAAGTTTTACCCCGATATAATCATTGTTACCTGATTTGCATAGTGGAAAGTGAAAGAATCAGATGGAATTGAAAATGGTGTTACATGGGAAGTAAGCGTGGTTGTAGTCCGATTTCGCCCATTTTCGCACTATGACATAGAAACAAGAACGTTATGCACCGAATTTGGTTGAAATCGGTTGAGCAGATCTCAAGATATGGGTTTTCACCTAAAAGTGGGCTGTGCCACGCCCACTGACTAATTTTGAACGCGGCTCCTATAAAGCCAATCTATACCATCTCAGAGATAAAATTTAATGTCTCTGTCGTGTTTAGTGCTTGATTTATCGCGCTTTTAGTAGTTTTTAACAGTACCGTTATATGGGGAGTGGGCGGAGTTGCCACCCGATTTCAACTATTTTCACACCGTCAATAGAAGTGCTAAAAACATTTGCTTCTAGTGAATTTTGTTATTATAGCATTAGGAGATATGCACATTAAACCTATAAGAGGCGGGACCACGTCCACTTTTTAAACAAAAGTTTTAAATGCAGATGCCCCTCCCTAATGTGATCCTGTGTACCAAATAACAGACTTGTATCTCATTGCGGAGCTTAGTTATGGCAAGTTATTTGTTTTTGATTAATGGCGTTTTGTGGGCGTGGCAGTGGTCCGATTACGCCCATCTGCAATACCAACCGTCTCACGGTACCAAGAAACATGTCTACCAAGTTTCATAAAGATATCTCAATTTTTACTCAAGTTAGAGCTTGCACGGACGGACGGACGGACAGACAGTCACCCGGATTTCAACTCGTCTCTTCATCCTGATCATTTATATATATATAACCCTATATCTAACTCGATTAGTTTTAGGTGATACAAACAACCGTTAGGTGAACAAAACTATTATACTCTGTAGCAACAGGTTGCGAGAGTATAAAAATTATGGATTGTGATATTTTCCCGAAGTTATTTAACAAAGAGGAGAAAAAAACAGTTGAAGGTGTGCATGGTAGTGCATGGTTTCCTTGGAAACCATAAGACCGACATGATGACTACGATTTTTTCCATCATTTGATTTAGAATGTCTCTAAAGATGCACATGTTTCATTCTCATTAGATACATTAACAGATAAAATTTTGTGAAAGAACAAGGAGAACACTATCATGAAGTTATAATGGAATTTGAAAGACGTTATTAATGCCAGTATAGTGAGAGCATGATGTGGGACTATATTAGGGGTTAATAAGAGAAACTTCTACGGCACTACTAGCCCGTCTGTCTGTCTGTATATACGCGAACTAGTCATTCGGTTTTTGAGGCATCGATTTGGAATTTTACAGACGTCCTTTTCTAACCAAAAAGCTGCTCATTAGCCGTAACCGCCAATTTCGGACCACTATAGCATATAGTTGTCATACAAACTGAACGATGGCAATCAAGCGCTTGTATGGAAAACTTTTTCATTCACAGAGATATTTATCTACCGAGATATCATCATAGAGCTGCCATACAAACTGAAGGATCGGAATCAAGTTCTTGTAACGCACCTTTTGTATTTGTGAAGAGTATTATAGCTATAGAAGTTAAATTATTTCTTTTTTTATTATTTACTAAAACATGTTAACATAGGTTTTTACTTTAAGCAACAGCACTTTTATTAGTGACTTACTTATGCTTTGATATTCATATGGCTCAGATGCATTGAATATACATACATATGTATGTTAAATATGAAACTTGTATTAAAATTTAAAATAATGTTTATGTAAGCTAAGATACATGCTTTATTATTATTTTACCTTAAATAAGAAAAATGATTTTTTGATGAAAGCTTTTAACTGCAGTCACAATGATGGACGAGCTTCAGGAACACTTTTATGTGCTGTCGTTCTTA
Source organism: Bactrocera oleae (assembly GCF_042242935.1). Lineage (NCBI taxonomy): Eukaryota > Metazoa > Arthropoda > Insecta > Diptera > Tephritidae > Bactrocera > Bactrocera oleae. The sequence goes on along the minus strand of NC_091540.1, from coordinate 34,409,496 downwards.
ACTGACAGGTAAAATCCACACACACGTAAACATATTGGACGTACATATTACTATTATTTGTGCATACATTTGGCTGAGTGTGTGTGTCAGAATAACAGTGAAAATATATGGAATACTGAAAGTGTAGGCGTTTTTACTACACACCACAAACTAAACTAAAAAAAAAAAATACCGGCGCAAATGCTTCAGTGCCGTTCCACCTGAATGACTGACCAAACTATCGAGTTTAAAATTTACATGTTTTACTGGGCATCTTTATAAAATCGACGACGAGTTATTTTCGTTTCAACACTTTGTGGCGCCACAAACCAGCCGTACGGCGAAATGTGGTCTGGTTCATTACATTTGCTGTCAAAAGGAGCACTCTGCGGCATTTTCCTCTGCATTCGTCTCGATCTGGAGTGAATCACGTTCGAACTGTACGGTCGGGCTGGAAAATTAATTTATGATGCGCTCTAGCGTTATAAGTGGCAATTTATGGATTTTTTGACATTTAGTTTCCAATACCTACAGCATCGGAGCTAAATACCGGAAAGCTAATGCATGTGTGGCATGTAGCCGTGTGTACGTTTCGCTATGAAGTAGGCAAAGGAAAATTCGTAAAAATTGCACAACATGTTAGAAATACGATTGGGTCATGTTTTTGTGTAGTTGTAGTGTTGTGCTGAGCTAGTTTGCCCTGATTTCGTGATCGACTACATAACAAAACAAAACATGTTTAACAAGGAACTTCACTTACTGATACTTAAATGAACTTAGGGAAACATGTGTGTGCCTTTAAAATTATAGCTGACTAATTTTTTATCTATTTTCAAAGGTATCAAAAAAGTGGCTTGAGAATGTTTTGCTCATATTTGTTAAAAATACACTTATTGTTCGGCATTATTTTATATTATATTATACATTATCATTTGTGGTTTGAAAATATTTAAACATTGGACATAGCCACGACCTTAATTGGTTTAATGTACATACATATCGCCCAAAGCACTAAAGCTTAATGTATAAATTGAACAATAGGGGTGACACGCCCACTTTTAATTAAATCCGATATCTCAGGATCTACTCGACCCTTTTCCAACCAAATTTTGTGCATAATATTATCGTGACATTTATTGCAAAAATTGGCGAAATCGGACTGCGACCATGCCTGCTTCCCACAAATCACTATTCTAAATTCTATATAATTGTTTCACTTTACATTATATAAAGCAACCATCAAGGAAGATATTGCAATAAAACTTGGCGCAAATAGTGAGTGCATTTAAGTAATGCTATCACACGTCTTAAAACTGTGGAAATTGGACTACAACTTTTCAAGCACCGCTTATGTGGGCTTCTGTGCCTGTGGCTCTCTTCAGAAAGAATCTTTTCCCAATAATAGTGCGCCTTAAACAACGTGCTTTGATACAAAAGTTTTGTCAACAACTAAAAATATTTTCTCGTCCTTTTATAGCACCATTTGGGAGAATATACGGTCTTAGTTGACATCTGAATTTAGCCCTTTCTTTCTTGTACAATACCACCGAATTAGGGGGATTAGTTTTTTGTTTTAAAATAGGCCTCATCCTTAGTGACTTCTTTCCAGCAAGAATTCGGTTAAGAACCGAAAACAGTAAAAAATCGTTGGGTGCCAGAATCGTAGAACACGATAAATACGGAAGTACACTGCAGCCGAAGTAACACGATTTCACCGCCTATTCATTTCATCCTTGTCATATATCGACTCGAAAATTTGGAATCATTAATTCATCATGGCTTTTGGGCTTTGATATATTTCGAATCAGTTTTCATTTGGGGATTGTTTTTTTGATTTTTGTCGTTTTTGTCCGTAATTACTTCCACTAGGTCAATGATCTTCGTAGCTCATATATCCCACACGGAATTTAGCGTATAAGATGCTTACAGTAGGCAAATTAGAAGTTTAAAAAAATTTAATTCTCATAACCAATTTACCAATTTAACCTGTCATAGCAGAATTGGTTAAAGATAACAACCACATTTATATGTTTCAAAACAGTGTTATAAGTACCACGACTATTCTTTTTTGAGCAAGTGGAAATTAATTTAGTTTAATCTAATGTATTATGCGATAGAGGTACTCGATATTAGGCAGGGACTGCTGATTTTTGCGACAGAGGTAACGGGTTCCTGCCTGGACAGTTGAGACAACGGTCATTTGTGGGGTCAAGAACTTCTAAGTTGGAAAATAAAATATATTTATGTATCGACGAAGTTCTTTAAGTCTTTGTTGCTTGAAACAAATCCTGGTTTGTTTTCAACATGTTTTTCAGTAAATTCTCTACCACATTCACTCTTCTACCCGAAACTAAATTTCTTTAAATCGAATTGTGTTAATTGGTACGTGTAATTGCTCCAAGGCAAAATAAAACTGCAAAAACAACGTAGAAGTTACCAATTATCTTTTAGATAAAAATATGTACTTCATACTTCTTTATATCATATATCTGACACGACCGAGGTAGGCGTCCTAAGCCAACAATTTCACGGGCCACTTTCTCCATTTACGCCGACAAAGTCACACCTTTCGCTTGGCAGGCAAATACCGAATAATAATGACACATAATCGAGAAAAAAGCAACATTTACCAAAAATAAAAAGGACGAACGCAAAGAAAATCAATTTATATGCAACACTGCGAGGATAATTGCATTTTCATCGTTTTTTGTACAACATTGTTGTTGCCTGCAACTTTGCAAATATTCTCACTTCCTATGCATTTTCCATTGCGTTGCCGGTATCTTCCCCGGCTTTGCACTGTCTTCGGGATCTTCAAGCAACGTTTGTGTTGTTCATCCTTTAGTTGACGCCAACTAACCACGTTGTTATCCTTTCGGTATTTGACTTTTGTCCGCTTGCTGATGTGCTGTATTGTTATTGTTGTATTATTGGTTTGGACATTTTGCAAATTGCTTATCCAGCAGTGCGTAAAATCCACTGAGCTTGACAACTTTCGTTTACCACGAGCACGAACACCAAATAAACATGTTTGCATGTATTTTTATGAGTGAATATGTGTATGTATATCTGAATGCATTGTGTAGTATGCCTAGCCAAAAAATGTTGATTGGCCTTTTGGCCTACGCATGCAGGGGCAGTATTTACTTTCAGCACACTTCTTATGCAACAAAAATTCCAAACCACAACGAAACTTTCAATTTTCAAGGCGGTAATAATATTTCATACATATGCGCACATGTGCCCACAACCGAACCACCAGCTGTTGACGTCCATCGCCGTCGTTCCATACCATCTCTACTCCATCTCTATCCTTCGTCCGTCCGTTCTTTCGGAGTACTCTGTCTTCTGCGACCGCATGTGCAGGTGCGTCTGTTGTGACATTAACACGTTACCTGGTAGTGCAAAGCTAGGGTGTCGCCTAGTTAACTGGACAACTTGCTTACTTCACTGACTTTTTATCATCAGCTGGCCGTAGTTGTCTACTTTTCCTTCTTCGTCACTTTTCCCCCGCAGTTTTCAGTATTTCTTACGAGCTACTGTCCTGGCTGCCTGCTCGGCATTTAAATTGCCTATCTGGCTAACTGACTGACTGTCTGGCGAGCTGCCCAAAACCACGAAATCTGCTGGGCTTGGCAACTTCATGCTACCTCACCTTCTCTTACACAGGTTACTAAACCGAGCTGTCAGTTCGGTCGATTGTTTCACTTCTGCACTGTGTAGTGGAAGGCTTTTAATCAAGCGGTTAGTGCTGCTGCTTCATCTTGCAACTTATTACCATCATCGCTGTAGTAAACCAACCGACTGGTCTGTCGATCATAATACATGTGTAGGTGGAAAATTTATTGATTGCTCTGTCGCACTTAACCCATAAAAGTGGTTATAATGAAAAGTGGCAAGAAACCGGTATTGTAGTGGAAGGGGTGATATTTAATGACGAACAAATCAAAATTTCTGAATAGCTGGACTGTTAGCTTCTGAATAAATAGAAGCATAATTGAAACAATGGTATGATTATTTATATTTCATAATACCATTGTTAAAAATTTACTTATCAAACACAGTGGGCTTTTTTAAGGATTTTTCTAATTGAGATTATTGTTGAGATGTTGGGTTTAAGGAAGCAATAATCTCTTGAAATATCCTAAAAGTAACTAATGCTCTTATATTTCAATACGTCCATTTATATCCTAGCAAGTTTTGTCTCTTTGTGCCTTCTTCTCTTGGCTCGTAGCACAGTATATTTTGTCAGTAGTTCTAATTGTCTAGACACAAATAAGAATTTTGTCGTCTCTCGGATCATTTATTTCTCTAGTAAAAAACTTCTCTGACAGTCTTGTGATTGTTTGCAAAAACGCAAGCCAGGCGAATGATGGCATGAATAGTGTTAATTATGGTGAAACTGTAACAGTTAATTACGCATCATTTTGGTTTCGTCGATTCCATTTAAGAAAATTTGATGATGGATAATGATTATTTGGTGAAAAAGTCCCTCAAAAGAAGCTTGTAAAAATCTACTATCACAGTTTTTTGCCAATAGGGACGATGGTTTCTATAAGAGTGGAAGTATGAAATTACCTGCAAAATTGTAACAAAACAGTGCGTATTTGCCCTTAAATGGTTCATTATAACTTTGCTAAAGAAAACTTTCAGTTTGATGTTCAAACAATGGATTTATTTTTACGACACCTGAGGATGGTATTTTTTAAATGTTATGCATTTTCAGTTAAAACTAGGTGAGAAATACTTCCGAATGAACGACTCTATATCAGAAAACCCATTTCTATAATTTGACTTTGTTTGGATTTGATCTCAGTTCACTCTTAGAACTTGGTTATATATTTAAAAATTTTACTTTTATTTCCAAACAGAACTGTACAGTATAATAGATCACACAACTAAAATAGCAAACACTAAAGCGAACAGTGTTTGTAAATTTTTAGTAACCAACCTATAACAGTAAAGACACACTAATGATTTCAAATACACTGCGTAAAACAGTGCCCATAACTACAACGTTAATTTGTAACGGTATGTAAATGATTACGCCTAAAATAATCCATTTCCATTGAAATCATCACTGACAAATAAAAACTTCCGGCACTGAGGAATTCCACGGATTTAAAGTTGGTTAAAAACTTCCAACGCTTAATTCTCGTTCAATAATTCTACAAAGTCTGCACATCTTAGTCAACCCACATTGGTTCGCTAGACGTTCGCTCGCACGTTTTGTGTCTAGCTTCGCCTGATCTGGTCTGGACTGCTCTGCTTTGCTTTGGTCTGACGCAGTCTCGGTTTGCCCATTAAATTGCACTTTTCTCGCAAATTGACGTAATGGTGTTTGCTAGCAATTCACTACTACTGGTACCACAACAACAACACCGAACAGAAAAAAAGCAGATTGTTGTTGCTGTTAATGTTTTCAAGTGTATTGTGTGCCATTTGCATGTGGATTCGACTGCCGTGCACTGATCATCGTTCCCCGCGGTCTCGTAATGATGTGGTAATGTGCACCGCTAATGCCTGCGACCGTTTGAGTTTCAGTTCTTAACACTACGTTAGCTGTTGAATGTAATGATTAATATGTTAAAGGTTCAAATTTATTTCAATTATATGAGGGTTTCTGTTCAAGAGAAATAATATGCAATTTGGAAAAATAATATAATTCTTACATAGGCATGCGTAAGTACTCATATCCTCTAGTTCCGGAAAAATATTTTTTGCTTATCAGGAATAGTTATACTATTGTACAACTTTTTCTGATGATTCTGATATATTTACATTAAAATAATTTACATTTTTTAATCGATTATCTTATTAATTTCCACTACTCAATACGAATATTGTAATGGGAAATCTGCAATTGCTAATATGTTTTTATATTAAGGGTATATTAAGGGTATACTGAAGACAATTCAAATCAAATTTATAAAACACATGCACTTTCTGGAAAGAAAAATGTTAAGAATGTAGTTTTTAGTAAAACGTCAAAATGTACCCTTAATTAGTTCATTTCTCTTTACTGAAAAAAATTTAATATCCCAGGTTCCTCTCAGAGCGGCTTGTTCAAATAAATAATATTCATTTTATTTGGTAAAGTTGTTTTTGCCAAAAATATAATGTCAAGTAAAAACAAATCCATTATTTTTTCATCAATTTGAAGATTTTATTTAGCACAGTTAGAATTAGCCAATTTACATGAGCAATGGACCGATTTGTTCGATAACTTGTTGGCATTTTTAAGTTATTTCCATAACTCAGCTGTCATAGAAACCCCTATTGACAAAATACTGTGACTTTAAATTTGTATATCCTTCTTTTGAGGTGAACTTTCCACTACCAAAAGCTTTCGGCAGGAAGAGGTAACAATCACTTGATTCCAGGTCCAAACTAGGTTCCGGACTTTCTGGAATCATTATCAATCTATATAGCCTGGTATTACCCTGATAGAACATAATTTCTCTCCTATTGGCCAAAGTTGACCTCTTCTGGGCGATTGTGTTTCCTTAAGACAGTCTAATTATATTTATTACTATATTTTTGACAATTGGTCTCCAGAGCGTGGTACATATTTTACAATATATCAAAATTACCGTCACGAAATCAAGTAAACCGAATGATTGACACCTACTGAAAACACTAGTCCCGTTTTCAGCCGCTTGGCTTGCGTTTTCACCTTTCACGAAAAAAATATATTAAATATGGCATATTTTCTGTTTCTGGTGTCCATGGTGTCTGAGAGGGGTTTTAGTATAAAATCATTTCTTTATATTCTATTGTTGGGTACTTGAATCGTTCTTACATATACAACGCGAAATGCAGATTACTAAAGCCATCTATTGGACAAAATAATGGACTTATTTTTACTAGACCTTATACATTCATTGATTTGATATTGTCTTCTAATTTGTGACCTCTGATGATTATTAAATTAGAGATCCATTATATAGATATTTTCATAAAACGGCTGACGGAGGCCAGGCCATCTTACAAGGCCAGGCCATCTTACAAGGTCAGTAAGTAAAGTTAAAATACCATTATATATTGTATAAGAGGTGGATTCTCTTGCTATAATCTGCGATTATGCGAGATTTACAACCTCTCGATAATTCAGACAAAGCTCAAAATACAAAAAGTTCGGAAATCGTGCAATAAACGTATAAGTGTCGTCAACATACGTCAATATTTTGTAAACCGCAACGTCGAATGAGAGACAGACATTTATACTGTGATGAAACCTGCAGACTACATGACCGTCTCCAAATATTTTATTTAGAACTTAATAAACTACGTAGATATAGTTGGCTGGTATGTTTCCAATATTTGTAACTTGCGCACATCCCTAGGATATAAGATGGCGAAGTGTGTAAATTTGTTGAGAGAAGTCCAAGTGATAGACATAGAGTAGGTGTGAATCTTCAAATTTTAATCCAATTCGACTTGATTAAGTTTAATTAAGAGCTTAATTTCATTAATGTTTAAGCCTAGATTTTCACGCGTAAGATATTCCTTAACTCTGAAATGGAAAACCAGAGATTTATTTACCCGCTCGTATATGTCTTATTGTACTTACTTCGCTTATTTGGATTGAAAGGGAATATTTGGAAAAATAATGTATCGCTCTAGAAAGCAAGAGCTGAATTATTGCGTGTTTCCGACTCGCTGTTTTGCCGTAAAATTAGAAAATGTCAATAAAAAGTGGAAGCTTAAGAAGTTACAGATCGAAAGATATTTACTTGCGCATTAAGAAAATAAGTTAGGAATAGCTCAGTGATGCATTTCAATACCATTCCATGCCTTTTCGTTAGTTAGAAATTGTTTCAACACTTTCTTGTCAACATTTTTCCGCTACGAAGTTCGACAAAGCATTGTGCAAAAGGAAGTTAAATAATAATCATTTAATTACAATTAAACTGAAACGTTTCATCGAGCGGAAAGTAAAAGAGCAAGGGAAAGGGGTGGACCAGGTGAAATGCCAACTGATGGATGCGATTCAGTTGAGCGTTATATATATACCTTTATATAGTACATACATACATTGAGATGTACATTTCTGTGCCCGTCGCAGCCCAAGGGAGTAGCTTAAGACTATGCAGCTGCTCAAGCACAGACAATGGCAAAAGTTCCAAAGCACAGCAGCGCTGGGAAATATATAAAGCAAAAATACCAACAGCTATAGTAAGCGCTTACAGAAAGTCGTCAGTGTTATTAATTTTTATTATTATTATTATTGCACGCTTCTTCCTCAGTGCACAGCTTCCGTGGCAGGGCCAACCCTATCAGGCAAGTTCCCAGCCTTTTTGCCTTCTCCCTTTGCGCGTTTCTTTCGTACACTTTCTGGCGACTTCATAAGCTGACATGCCGTGGAATGCTTATAACCAGCAAATTAGCATAACTTTAGGCGCTGTAACCAAGCTAACGATTGTAATACCGACTTTTGAGGCAACGAAGTTGCTAAGTTAAGAAGAATAAGCACAAACTAAATGCAAGATATTGTAAGCACTCTTGTTCTAGATGTTGCCGTCCGCGTTGGGGGCGAGGCAGGTGAAAACCATTGAAGTAGCCTGATTGTTTCAAGTTGTGTTAATGAAAATCGTTGGACAGTAAATGAAATTTTAATTAACCAGCCGAATGGTGGGGCAAAAGGGGAATGAGCAGCAGAGACCTACAAACACGCACTTGTAGAAGTGTATTGCCTTTCTTAGATAAGCCTTAAAGATTCGGCTAGGTACCATTATCTTCAATAGAAGCTTAGATAGCGGCTGGTGTAAATTGATTCTAAATTGACTATTGATTTAAATTGTTATAATGCTGCCAAATATTACTTTTTTATGTGTGTACATATATCGGCCAGGTGAAATTCAAGATCAACCTTCGCAGCTTTAATCGTATTAACCGCAAAGAATTTTGTTAACTAAGTTTTTATCGTTTACTATTATTGGGTTGAAAAGACAATTCTTTCATGGAACTAAATAACTTTATTCTGTAATGTATTGCGCATTTTAATCAATGACCTTTTGCCATCTTTCAGGCAGCATCATAATCCCACGTTCATAAAACTTTTTATTAGCAAAAAATTGAATCAGGTACGATTTGACATCATCATCATTATTGAAATTTTTACTATTCAAGGAGTTTTGTAAAGATCCAAACAAAAAGTAATCCGATGGTGCAAGGTTAGGACTATATGGTGGATGTGGCTAAACATCCCAACCAAGCTCCAATAATTTTTGCCATGTGACCAAAGATGTGTGTGGCCTTGCATTGTCATAATGGAATACAACACCTTTTCGATTTATCAATTCGGGCCGCTTTTCTTCTACTGCATTGTTTAATTTAGTTAGTTGTTCAATGTAGACAACAGAATTGATCGTTCGGTTGGGTGGTAAGAGTTCAAAGTAGACAACTCCTTTATAATCCCACCAAACTGATAACAAAACCTTCTTTTGATGAATACTAGCTTTTGATGTTGTTTGAGCTGGGTCACCTGGCACGATCTTTTCCGCTCGATATTGTTGTAAACAACCGATTTTTCAACGCCAGTTATCATTCGTTTTAAAAATGGATCCGTTGCGTTAAATGCGTTTCTTTCAGTTCGTGAGGAACCCATGTTTCGAGTTTTTGAACATAGCCAAGTTGTTTTAAGTGATTTTCAATGCATGTATGTGATACCTGAATCTTCTCTGCAATCTCACGTGTTGTACTGTGACGATCCGAATCGATTATTGCTTTGATTAGGTCGTCATCAACTTCAACTGGACCACCAGAGGGGTTTTCTTCTTAGAGTGAAAAATCACCAGAACGAAATTTGGCAAACCAATTTTGACACTGCCGTTCTTTTATGGCTTCGTCGCCATAAACAGCACATAACTTTTTGTGAGCTTGCGATGCGTTTTTCCTTTTGCGAAAATAAAAAAGCAAAATATGACGAAAATGTTCCTTTTGATCTTCCATTTTTCAACGAACGCCAAACGAATACTACGCAACCGTTAAAAAAACTTTGTTTTACTGATTGACAGCTGAATTGCCAGCTATCAAATAACAAAATGTGTTTTGCATTTGGACTACGCCAGCAAACCTAAAAACTAAACTGAGTGAAATCCGCAATTAGTTGCCAAAACAATATTTTGTTATCTCAGGTCTACCCTCTCCAATACATGCAGAAAATATTCCAAGTTAGCATATACGTACATAGCTAGGAATGACTATGAATAGATAGTTCTTAATAAATTTGGCTTTGAATCGTTAAGCCTCGGTGTTAATCTGAATTAACCAATCATATAGTTCAATACACGCAGAAGTGCTTCTACTTAAAAACCATATTGACTCTAAACAACCCTGTAGGAATATACGAGTGTCATATATATACGAGTATATCAGAAACAGCCTTATTAATAATAATTAGATATTTTAAAAAATTTGGAAGGTTTAAAACGATAACATATGTATTTAATTTTTTTTTTTTTAATTTTATGCTCTGAATAGGGCATATTAAGTTTGCCACGAATTTTGTAACACCTAGAAGTATACATCGGAGAACTTAAAAAAAATATATAATATTTTAATGATCAGCATGATAACGACGTGACGAAGTGATCTGTATATACGCGAACTAGTTCTTCATATCCTTTTGAGATACTTATCTGAAATGTTTCACACGTGTTTTTCTCTTCAAGCTGCTTATTTGTCGGAACCGCCGATATCGGACCACTTTAGAATATAGGTGCCATATAAAGTGAACGATTGAAATCAAGCTCTTGTATGGAAAACTTTTTCGTTTGACAAGATATCTTCACAAAATTTGTCATGGGTATGGTCCAAAGTAACGGTACAACCTCCTAATATATTGTTCAGATCGGACAACTATAGCATATATCTACCATACAAACTGACCGATCTTTTGTATTTGTGAAGGGTATTATAGCTTCGGTAGCTTCTTCTTGTTAAAACAAAACTAAACCTTGCCATATCAAGCTTTCCCTCTTCAACAAACCTCTTTCCTTAAAGTAAAATAAATTTCAAAATTTTGAGTTTTCAAAAAAATAAGTTTGGCAGATATGATTGTTTGTCGAAAAATTTTAAAATGTAAGACAACAAAAATGCATCAAAGACATAAATCAGAGAAATACCACCACTATTATAATACCATGACACTATATTACCAACAGCCACGTCAACATCCAACCGAATGTACTAAACTACGGAGACTAAACACTATACTTCTATAGATTCTACCTTCAGCTATTTTGAATTTTTCTTAATTGTTATTTCTTCTGTCAATATATGCGTATGGATGCCAATTTATTATTTAATATTTGAGAATAATTGTTACTCCTATCTTCTTTAAAAATGCCTCGAAAGCGGAAATCTGCGCTATCAAGAAACTCTTCGTCGGTCCGTAAAGCTAAAGTTGCACGAAATCAATAATCTAATTTCATGACTAAGGATTGGTCTGTATTTAATGGTACTGGTTTTCAATATGATCCTTTAGTTGAGTATTCTAATCATCCCTTAATTTCTATTTGCTCAATGGATCAAAAATGTTAGTATTGTGATGCTTTGAAATGGAAAGATGAAACTACTGGAATGTGCTGCATTCCATGGTGAACCAGAAGAACCTTTAAAAACTTTATTGTTTAGTATCACAGATGAGTCAAAACGATTTTTAAGTAAAATAAGGAAGTATAACTCTTGCTTTAAAATGACATCCTTCGGAGTTGATAAAGTGATAAGACTGCCTGGATTTTCACCAACCTTTACTGTACAAGGGCAGATATATCATCAAATTGGATCACTATTTCCAGGAAATAATGATCAGCATAAATTTTTGCAGGTGTATTTCGTATGAAATGAAGTAAATCGTCGTTGGCAGTATATTGATGGAGTAGAAAGAGGAACATTATTAAAAACTCAACGAATGTTACACAGTCACAATGATTTGGTGAAGATTTTTAAAAGTGCGATAGACAACTGGCCTTCAGATAATTACAAACTTGGCATTTATGCTGATCGAACTCCACGTGGTGAAGATGAGAGGCGTTATAATGACTTTGTTTTGTTACTGTTTTGGTTACTGGTGACCCGTGCTCTCCTCCAGACATAGTGTTACGAGCACATGAGCTGATACTCACAAATTTTATGATGCTTTGCAGTATCCATTAATTTTCAGTAAAGGCGAATCAGGATATCATATCAATATTTCAGTCATCAATCCGACAACAAACGAGCCAATTCCAAATAAAAAAGTTTCCTGTATGGACTTTTATGCGTATTACATGATGCATCGAGAGTATGACTTCAATCTTTTTCTGCGTACATGGCAACTCTTCAATCAATTTTTAACAGATATGTATATTAAAGTAGAGAGAGAACGTCTTCGTTACATATCTCTAAATCAGAAAAAATTACGAGCTGAAAATTACATACATCTACAAGATGCGATTAATGCGATTATTAGACGCATTTACTAATGGACGAACTTATGTAAGGCCTGACATCTTCGTAATTTTTACCTGTAATCGTTCGTGGCAGAATGTAACTCAAGAACTTAAGCCTGGCCAACAAGCCAAGGAACGTTGTGTCTAAAGGAAAAATATTTGGAGACTTCCAGTGCCATATGTAACGAGGCAAAAACGAGGTCTACCACATGTGCACATATTGATTTGGTTAAAACAGAAGCTACTTCCTAATCAAATCGACAACATATTTAGCGCTGAAATTCCAGATACAGAAAAGATAAAAATCTGCACGACACGGTTATTAAAAACATGGTTCACGGTCTCTGTGGAACTCGAAACCCTGCATCACCTTGCATGAAAGATGGCAAGTGTACAAAAAAGTCTTCTCGAGAACTGATTAGAGAAACAGTTCGCAGTGATAAGGGTTACCCGTTATATAGACGAAGGTCGCCTGCTAGTGGTGGTAAACATGTTAACATTCGGACTCGCAGTGAGGAAATCAAGAGTTTTGATAATAGTTGGGTTGTGCCCTATTCGTCAATTTGGTGTAAAATTTTCAACGCCCACATAAATGTTGAAGCCTGTAATTCTGTACGCGCGATTGAGTATAATTGCAAGTATATCAATAAAGGAAGTGATCAGGCAATCTTCAATTTGCATAATAAAGATGCTGTGCAGGTCCCCAATGAAATACAAACCTACCAAGCAGGAAGGTATGTCAGTAGCAATGAAGTGGCATGACGGCTTCTTGGCTTTCCACTGCATGAAAGATACATTTAGAAAACGGACAGTGTTTTTTTTAATGAAAATACTTTTCAAGACAGAGTTTTGTCTCGCCCTGAGACCACACTGCCCGCCTTTTTCCAGCTTTGTCAGAATGATACTTTTGCAAAGACATTATTGTACTCTGAGGTCCTCTGTTATTATAGATGATACACCTCAAAAAACAATGGCAACGTCGCATTCAAGGTACACATGTAGAAAATCAACCTGGGGTTAAAGCATCAGATGTTCTTGGTCGTGTCTATACCGTGCACGTTACAAATTTCGAATGCTTTTGTCTGCGTATGTTATTGCATCATGTTAGAGTTCCAACTAGCTTTGCAGAACTTAAAATTGTTAAAGGTTAGAGATGTCCAACATAGAGAAAAGCATGTAAGGTACGACGATTGTTAGAAAATGATAATCATTGGGACGAAACTATGGAGGAAACCGTACAATGTCGATCACCAGAGAGAATAAGGGAACCTTACGCTGCACTTTTATCTTGCGGTCTTTCTAACCCTCAAACTCTTTGAGATAAGTACAAAGAATACATGGTTGAAGATATTTTACATCAACTTCAGCAGGTACATACAGATATGATTTTGGAATGCAAAGTCCTCGAAGAGTTAATGAGGATGATTTTAACAATGAAATTGCTCGAGAGCTAGATTATGATCTTCAAGTGAAGAATTAATCCCTATGTTACTTCCAGAGTCTTCTTTCTGGATGCACCAGAAGGAACCGGAAAAACGTTTTTGCTCAACTTATTATTAATGTACATCAGAAAAAACAGATAAATGGCAGTTGCAGTAGCTTCTTCGGGTATTGCCTCAATGCTTTTAAATGGCGGCCGTACGGCACATTTCGTTTTGAAATTACCATTAAATCTTGCACAGGAAGACTCACCCATCTGTAATTTCTGTAAAAGCTGTTCTCAAAGTAGCATGCTGCGAGAATGTAAGCTTTCAGTGTGGGATGAATGTACAATGTCTCACAAAAAGGCTATAGAAGCTTTTAAAGGAACTCTTCAGGACCTGCGAGATAGTACGGATATAATTGGAGGAATGAGAGTTTTACTGGCCTGTGATTTTCGCCAAACTCTTCCGCTTATTCAGAGGGGAAGACCAGCAGATGAAATTCAAGCATGCTTATAATCATCAAGCCTATGGTCGAGGGTTGAAAAACTTAGTCTCAAAACGAATATGAGAGTGCATCTTTATAATGAGGTGGATTCGGGACTTTATGCTGAAATCTTATTGAAAATTGGAGATGGTTGTTTAGATGTTGATGCTGAAGGTTATGTATCACTTTCAAGAATATTTTGTAATTTAGTAGAAAATGATGTGGATCTCATTATCCATGTTTTACCCGAATTGCAACAAACTTTGAGCAGTGGTCAGTGGCTGTGCGCAAGAGCAATATTAGCAACAAAAATTAAGGATACAGAATTAAGTATCTCATATCCTGTGGAGTTTTTAAATTCACTTGAACTGTCGGGTGTACCATCTAATAAGCTTAAATTGAAACTAAATATACTAGTAATGCTTATGCGAAATTTAAATGCTCTTCTGCTATGTAATGGAACACGACTTCGCATAACGAAATTGGGACAGAACATACTTGGCGCTACTATGCACAAGGATAAACATTACAGGTGGCAGGAGTGCATTTCGAAAAGTCATGCTTTTCTCATGGTTAACTATATGTAGTTTGTACCCGTGTATCTAATGCTAATAATTTACACATATTTGCACACAGCGGAAAAACGAATAATATAGTTTATAAAAATATCCTTGATTAATCATCTATATTGCTTATTTTTAATTGTTACATTTCGAAATTATTTATTTTCTTTATAGTGAAATATATATTAATCTTTGTTGTATTGATTTAATAAGGTATATTTTAAAATTTGAAACTTCATTGCACTTAGTAAGTTTTTGAAGTAAGTAATCCCAGCCAAGCAATAAAATATATTCTTTCTATTGATCCGGTTCTACTATAATGATCTCTGATACTTATTTGATGGATTCGATGCGAGCGAAGCCGCGGGTAAAAGCTAGTTTCTTAAATATCGTAGCATGCATGAGAAATGTGAATCAAAATTCAACTAATCTATGTCTAACTATACCTTGATAAAATGAATATTCGTTTTGGACTGATTAATACATATGTGATTGTACCCTAAAGTTACTGCTGGAGTCGAATTCATTCCCAATTGTACAATATAGAAAGTAATCCGGGTATACCCTCCTTAAAGATAACTCGCACAATATTTTGTATGGAAATGATTAGTGTGGAAACGTAGTCTAAGAAAAATTAAACCTTAAATTTTATAAACATAATTAGGGTAGATATACCATACATATATATATGTATATATAAGTATATGTACATATGTTTGTACTAACTAATGTTCATACTTGAGTCCCAACATTCCGACACCCATTTCTATTTCCATTTGATACAATCCTTCACTTTGAAAACATTTAAGCGAAATTCGTGTGAATGCAAACTTTTTGCAAAATCCAACTGGAGTTTAGATAATAAAAACACAGATGAGTAAGCGTGTGCGTGTGTACGAGTCCTAACGCATTAAAAAGTGTTAAGGTGTGCAAATTAGCAGTTCGCTGGCTGGTTAGGTTCGTTCCTAATAAAAAAGTTCTGCAAAATCGTTGCATGCAGCGATTGTTTTTACGACCTCGAACTGCTTAGCTGGTTGTAGCGCGTCGAATGACGCATGACAAGTCATGTGATGGCGAAAGGCAAAAATGCACTGAATAAAGTGAAACGATAAGCATTTATGTAATGAAAGTTTCAGCGTCTAAGGGTGTACCAATGCCGACAGCCGGTCTGAAGATGGGTGGTATTTAGGTTAACTGCCGAGCGTTTAAAAAAACTTCTATGAACTGTTAAAATGCCAATTAGCGTAAATGAAGTATGCGAACTAATGCTGGTAATAATGGCGGGCGAGTGAAACAAAAAGTTAGCAGTTTACAATTACGATGAGTTGCTATGAGTTAAGCAGCGTGGCAAAGTTGCGCTGGTGTCGGCGTTGATGAGAATGTTTGTCATAATATTGTTGGTGCTGATGATGAGTTAGTTAAACGTTTAAAAGGGTTTAGCGTGTGGTTGAAGAACGCTTACGAGTGCGGAAAGTATTGAATATTGGCGCACAGACCAAAGTGCTTGGAAAGTAAATGTGAGAGTTGTTAGTTTTAGACAAGCGCAAAGATTCATCAGCTCAAAGCGTTTTTGTTCAACTTTGAGCCAACACTTAAAGAAAGTGTATATTCGTTGCATTCCGACTGTTCAAATAGCTCCATATTAAGATCAATTTTAACAGCAAGACTCACAATAACTTCTATTTGTACAGTCTTTGTACTTCCAGTGCTGATAAAGAAAATAAACTTAAATAAATTATCGAATGGAAATTTTAAGCGTAAATACAAATAATACAATCAAGTACGCATAATTTTTGGATTGTATATAGCTTTAATATGTATACTTATAAGTAGGTGTAGCCTCCGAATATAGCGTGATTCAACCCTCTGGAACATTCATATTTATTGCATTCGTGTTTAATAGTTTTATCCCTATCTGATCATAGGCCTCAAGAATACAATAAATTGTAAATTGAGTCGGTATTCCCGAATAACAAAATTTCATACAGTAAACCTTACTGGTGAAGGAATTAGCACATTTTTACTACTTGGTTATCGATCTAATCTCGATTCACCTTAGCTTCAGGTGGAGCTGCACTAGACTTATTAAAAATTACCTGAATTCTCTTTTTCAAACTTCTAGGCTACTTTCAGAAAGTTGACAGAAAGCAAAATAATGCGGGAATTCAACTTTAATTAGAAAAGAAACATATGTTCGTTCAATTTCGAGCCTCAAATTAAAACTTTCAGAAACTTTAGATAAGATATTTTGGGCACTTGGGACTAAAATATAAGATACAAAATATAATCAAAATATGTGACATAAATACTTCTAAAACTATCAGAGAAAATGTTGGAAAAAAATGAATAATGAACTCTCGTTAATCATTTATTATTATAAGATAAGATTTTAATACCTTGACTGATTTATGCAGGGTGGCTCACGAATCGTGCTACAAAAATAAACCGTAATAATCTGACTGAATTGACGGTCCATAAAATCGACAAATGAGGCAATCCGCACCTTAACTCTTCAGGCCACAATGAATAATTTTTTAATTAGGTGTCGCATATGCGTGGAGGAGGTTATTTACGGTTCATAATTTTTAAAAATAATTAATTATATAAGTTAAAATAAAAATTGCTATACAATCAAACAAAAAATAAAAAAAAAAGTAATGCATTGATTGCGGTTTGTTTTTGTAGCACGAATCGTGAGACACCCTGTACTTAAGTAGACGTCATTTAGAAATCACCATCAACTAATTTATTATGACAAAACTTCACCCTTCGATTTCGATTATTCTTTACTTCCAACAAAAGAAGTCTACATTCCCATTACGGACTTAGTTAGATTCAAATGGAATGACTATTTTTATATACCTCAGTCGATCTTATCTCCATATATACAGAGAGAGGGCTTGGTTATTTAGGAAAGCTATTTTATTGATAAAGTGTTCTGATATCAAAGGTTAATCATGGTGATTTGACTTGGCAGTGCGTTTCGTGTAAAATACCAAATAATACGAGGATTGCCATTTATATTTCGCGACTAGAGCACAAAAAGAAATATAATTCATCGAAAATCGCTTTATTGTTTTTCAAAATATTCTCCATTAAAATCTTATGTTACTTATGCATGCGTTTGAACCTATTTTCAAAGCACTTCTGCTACTCTGATTGAGATATCTACATAGCATGCGTTCTGAGCACGTCAACCGCCTCTTCTGGTGTCGAAAAATATTAACGTCTTAGTTTATTTTTTACGTACGGGAATAAAAATAAATTATTCGGTGCCAAGTCAGGATGACTAATCAAATCGATGCTTTGAGCAAACAAATGGTTGTGTACCATTCAGAATTTACTGCTCTGCGTTATTCTAGTGGTATGGTTGCGACTTGTCCAATTTTTTCAAAAACAAAAAAAAAGCAGGCAACCATTTGTGTAGAAGTGCTTCGCTCGTGAACAACTTTTATTGATTTGGCTCATCTGAAAACACTCATAAAGTCGAATGCCATTTACTTTCGGGCTCATATTCATCACCTGTTACGATGTCATAGACGGGTTTCGAAGCACCGCTGTAATCTTTTTTTTACATTTCTCTCGAACAATCGAAACGAGCCTTTTTTGAGCGATTGACAAATTATGTAGGATCCAACAGTCAAATGTTCATGCAATATTGAATATTTACTGGATCCACTAATGCCTAGTTGTCTCAATCTCACGATAGGACACATGATGATCTTGTAATAACAGTTTCTAGACCAACAACTGATTTTGGAAGACCTTTACGAAATTCGTCTTGGAGTGATCTACGACCTCGATTGAAATGTTGAATTATATATAAAAATGTGTCCTTGGTGAAGCTTCTTCGCCAAAAATTTAATAAAGTTTATCGATGCTCTGTTAATAAGTTAATTCACGTCGAAAGTTGTAAAAAATAATCGGGCGAAAATGTTCGCTATTTAATTCCATAGTTTGGCCGATATAAATATTTTAAGTTACAGTAAACAACACAAAAGCGCTTATATGTCAAAACGTTCTCAGTATGTATATCATCAAAAATGTCAAACTTTACGATAAAGTTATGAGTTGCCAGATTGCAATACTAAGTTGCCAATAAATATAAAAGGTAGCCTACGTATCATATTACTTTGCGCTCGGCTATGAGTTGTATGAATAAATATCCGAGTTGTGGTTTGTCCAAATTAGTATAAGCTCGTAAAGGTTGTAATATGTTGGCATTAAATTTATATTGATGAAGCTGAAGTTTTATCTAACTCTTTTTGTTCAGATTTCTTAACGGCTACAATTGTAGTTAGATATTTTTGTAAATGTGCACTTAAACAGATATCATACTCGTATTACAAATATTTATGTGCTTTATCGCCAGCATATACGAATGTACTTTTAAGCATAGATATATATTTATTAATTACCAATTATTTAGACAACAATTTAAGACTTAGGTATGAAAATTCAACTAAAACTACTACGGAAATACCGACTCAAAAACATTACCAAAATTTCAAAATGCAGTCTCTAAATGCCTAATGGGATGTAATACTCAACACAATATATTTTATTGTTCTAAATTTAAAGCTCTTTTTATCCAGGAGATATGGGATACAGAAATGGAAAACAAATTATGCACCAAATGCCTTAAAACAGGGCTATACATACCAAATACCATAAAAGAACGTAATGGCTAAAAGTGCTTGAGATGTCAAGGAAACCATCATTTATGGCTTCACAAAGATAAATGTTCTGAAGAAATCATTAAAAACATGAAAAATAAGAGTTTAAAAAGTGATTGCGAATATTTCCTGCTAACAACAGCAGTTACAGCCTTTTTAGATTGCAGGTTTCAAGTTCACCTCATAACGAAAGAACTGAAAAATAAAATAAAACTCCCTTCCAGCACAGAGTGTTTGACTATTGAAGGAATTGGACAAAAAAACGACTAATACAAAGGAAAGACTTATTCTTGTCACATATGGCTCAAAAAATTCCAGAACATATAAAATTACCCTTCATTTGGTGTTCCAGGTAAGATTGATTACCTCATGATTTACTCTTAGATACAGACATATTCTTTGATTTACTAAAAGAAGAAAAAATAACCATTGAAAATGTAAATTATAAACAGCAAAACAGTGTGTTTGATAAGATAATGATAAACTAAAAAAGTTTTGGGAAATAGAATCCCTTTAAAATAGATGTGTTAATAAAACTGAAGAAGAGACACAATGTGAGAAACACTTTTATAATAATTTCAAAACTTTTACAGATGGTAAATTTACTGTAGCTCTTCCATTCAAGAATGAAAATATCAGGATGATATGATTTCAAAGTGTCAAGTGTTCGGCCATTTCTACAATAATATGTAATGATCTGTAATTTTTTTTCATTGTATTTAGTAATGTTTACAATTTCATCAAGGAAAGCTATACGCAAGAACAAATTATTAAATTTTATTATCAAAATAATCGTTCTCCAATTGCCACCTTTCGTGCCCTCTTGTCATTTTATAGTCTTGTGCTCGTTATTCGTCGAATTGTTAAATATTGCGAGTGTACATTTTCTTTACATAATGTGCCAATAAGACAAAGAACCGCTCGAAGTAATGAAAATATTGTTGCCGTTTAGGCAGGTGTTGCTGAAGACCGCAATTTGTCGATTCCAAGACGTTCTCATGAATTGGGACTGACTCAAACCACAAGCTGGTGGATTTTGAGAAAGGATTTGTGACAACCGAATTATTGCGAGAAAATTTTGGAGATTCGATAATTTCAAGAAACTGTGACATTGAATGACCTCCGAAAAGTTTTGATTTAATAGTATTAGATTACTTCTTGTGGGGTTATTTGAAGTCATTGGTCCTTAGCAATAAACCAGACTCTCTTTAAGCTTTAGAAGTCAATATTGAATGTGCTATTTATAACATACGATGTTTAGAACTTAATTGTATCGATTGTACTTCACATTAAACCAAAAACATTTGAATTCGCTTAACAATTATGTTAGTGTGTTTTTTTTTAAATTCATATCACTGTAATTGGAAAACCCGTTATAGACCTAGGAGATTTTTCTTTACAAACAAAATTAGGATTTCTTTTTCTAGACAGAACTCTTAAAAAGAAGGAACACCAAAAAGAAATAAATGACAGGTTCAATTTGAAAACATTAAAACTGGTACATTGGTAGAAAATATTTCACCATTACAATGAAAAAGAGGACGCATTAAAAACATTATTTTCAGCTCAGATGACAAATGTAGAAAATGTAAACGTAAGGACAAGCAATGGCACATCGAGAAGAGCGATACACAATGTTTGTCCTTTTACTTCCGAAGAAAATATAAGTGAAGATCCGATAGAGATGAGTGATAATACACTAAGGGGTCAACTCGCATTAAAAACAAAACCCTCATTTTAACATTATTAAGCTTACTTAAAGTTTTACTAAGCATAAATGTTTAAAGGTAAGTTATTTTAAGAATAGTCCTATTTTTTAATCCTGGACTGAATCGGTCGTTCACGGGGACTAGGTCAGTGTTACCCTTTGTATGGTTATTATACTACTCCTTGTTTGGGCTGATGAATGAAGAGCATAGTACCTCTGCTAACGGAAAAAATAGAGAAGAAGAACAAAAATTACTTATATAAACTTATTGCGAAACAAATCTTCAGTGGAAGACGTTGCCTTAGATGTATTAAAACGTCAAAATCAAGTCTGTTGCCCTCATTTTAAAGCAATGAACAACTCAATTTATTCAATGAGTTCGACTCTCGATTAGCAAATGAAACGTAAATTATTCATTAAAGCAGCCATCAAACTCAGCACAACAATGAAGGTTTTTGAAATGTTTCAAAGAGACATTATAGGGTTCTGTGGAATTCTAAAGGGAACTTCATAGACTGTTGCTATAAAAAAGTTTTAAAACCAAATAAAATTAATTTCAAACAACTTCGACCAGAAATTGCGGCTTCTAGATACTGAACTTGGCCATATATCGACTACAACAGTTACTAAAGATTATTTTATATTGTTTAATATAAAAATTACTTTAGTTACCGAACGGAACTCCAAATGTTCACAATATCCCGCACAATACATGACTGGTATTTCGTGAGCATTAAATAAACCAATTGTTATATTATTTTGATCGAAAATAAAACGATTTTTTATTCCATGAACGACGAGATATTGAACAGATGTCAACAAATTGTGAGAATGACAATATGTCTACAAATGCATCTTCAACGTAAGAAATGTCCAAACTTGTGGAATGTCATTATTAACAAATTAAACAGTAATACCACTTAACTGTGAAGTCAATCTTATACCAATGCAAGAATTTTGGTTACAGCTAGCTCTCCTTACCTAACACATGGATATTTTTAATGCCATCAAAAATAGAGGCCAAAACAAACTGCAATGGTAGTGAACAAACTGTCATTTGGACAAACAAGGTATCATAAAATTAGGTACCATACATTTATGTGCATTGTCGCCAGCATATACGAATATACTCTAAGTCATATGTAGATATGTATTTATTAATTACCCATTTCAATCAACACTTAAATTTAATGCTCATATTGAATAGAGACTGTAGACTGTTTGAACCAGGAACATCTACTCGTCTTAATTTACAGCGTTCCTATGAAATATACCACCATCCAGTTTTAGAGATAGCTTTCAAAATCATAGAAATGTTTGTGGTTACTTACTCCAAGTTCAGTGCTAATATTCAACTTTGTAAAATATGGGGCGTCTCTGGAACATATAAGTGTCACTTATCAAGAGATTTTTTTTAAATATATTGGACCAGTAATCATAAGCTTAGAATTGGAAGGTACTTATGCATATATCAAAAATGGTTTTAAAATGTGTAGAGCCATGTATTGTAAAAGTAAATATGTATTTTTCTTTGGAACAAACTTTATTTATTAAGTTCCCATTGGTATTTTTTGGCTTAAGGAGTTTGTGATGGGATTCCAGGTTGAGTATTCATCCGCTTACCATTAATTTAAGGTTTTCAAATCATCCATACTAGTTAAAAGTAAACTGTGTAATGCAAGATGCAACCTTTCATCAGCTGGCCGAAGAATTGGCAGCAAAGTTTGCGAGAGTCAGCTGTTTGAAAGATCTCTTGTAGGTTGTCTTGTAGTTAAGCTAGGTAGCAATTACTTCAATAGCAAATAATCTAATAACCAATTTCATTAAAAACAAGATAAAGCTGCACCGATGATATAATACCCTTCGCAGATGCAACTAGAAGAATAACTAAATTTGAAAACGTAACCAAGCAACGGTTTGTACCAACGAAAAACGTTTTGCTAGCTTTTTCTACACACTTTTTTCAAGATCTTTTTTTTGATTTTGTTAGGTTACTTTAAATGGTAGCTATATGTATGCAATAGTGTTCCGATCTGAATAATTTATTCGTAGATTATAGCGTTGCATTGGATAACAATCTATCCCAAATTTCGTAAATATTATAATCTCTCAATTAAAAAAACTTTCCATACAAGAAATCATTTTCAGTTTGGCTAGTTTGATATCCCAAAAAACTGATTAACTGGTTCGCGTATATATAGACGGACGGATAGGCGGACATGGCTAAATCGACTGAGTTAGTCACCCCGATAATTTTTATATATTTTTTATAAGGTCTCGATCGTGAATGTACATAATGTCTCACTCTAACCGGAATGAAGCTAAAACTTGGCAAAATACTCAAGTTTATCTGATCGAGTTCCAAACTTAATCTTATATTTGCTATACTTCATACTGTTATCTGCTTGGTAAAAGCTAGGTAACACATTTACCTTGAGTTTATGTGACTCTCTAAGCATAAATTTGTAATGTTTTCAGTGTGCATATCTTTGAACAAATAAATTCTTAGATACTCAATTTTTACACTTGTGCACCTCCACCTTATTCGCCATTTAAACTGCTAGTGAGCTGCACATACTACGCATCTATTTATTAGCTCACTGCAGCACACTTTAAGGCGCGCTTTGAAACAGTGATCATGCAGGTAAAGGCGACAAGCAATCGACGCTAAAGAAACACAAGTCGTCGCTAAAACATTACTAGCGGATGCAGCTGCACAATCGCAACGACGATACGGTTATGTAAGAGCAAAGCCACTGCGCCTACGGCCAATTCGCTTTTTACCGCCTGAGTTCACTCTGCAAGTAGCGTAAATTTTATTTACGAGTATTTTAGCGTTGTACGCGCACCTCGAAGCCCTTCTTTGTTATTATTTCTTTGAGCGAGCAATTCATTTGAAAGCGAGCAAAAAATGTAAGGCGAATCAGAATTTAGTTCAAATGCGAAATGTGCAGCGGCGGATGGGTATGAAAGGATTTGCTCTTGTTATCCTGTCGCCGCATGCGAAAGCGCTAAATGAACCTTCACAAGTGTTACAGCGACGGTGGGTTGCCTGCTTCTGTACTTTCTCTTGGTTGCCAGGGCCACTTTGGCGTGTGCTCTTAACATTACTAATAGCTTTAGTAATGTTAGCTGTACTTGCACTTGTCTGCCGTGTGTCTCTTTGTATCATTTATCCGGCGCGTTAGTTTGTAAAATTATTACTTGCCGTCAGCGTAGCTCCTAAAATGGCGAAATGAAATCAAAGCGTGCATTTTTTGTTGGCACCACTTCCTCGCCACTTCCAATTGCACTTCCTATTGCTCGGTTGACGTTAAGTGCACTTGTGTGCCATTTCTGTATTATCCTGTTTTCTACCGTTTTCTATTGTTTCCGTTACCAGTTTCCTCAAGTCACAGTTAATTTTTTCGCATCCTATTACTTCTTCGAAGGTTTTTGCGCCATCCCTTTGTTCTCGGCTAAATAAAACGTTTGTCCATTTCTTCACTGTTATTTTCACCGAATCATTCCTGGCTCCTGCTGTTGTCCTTTAGGCTGCTTTCCATGTAAGATTCTTTTGTTGTGTTTAAGCAAATTTTAATTAAAAATTCTACTCACAGCTGTGCACATAAGCGTAAGCAAATTGTAATAATGTTTCATAGGGAAAAGTAAAAAATATTAAAAAAAGGACAATACTAAACAAATAGGCCAACCAATTAATCGCTTTGGGCATATTTCTGTAATCAAAATGTTAGTTCTAGCTTAGTAGCTAACTCCATTAAAAATTTGGATTTAAAATTTCATATCCCATTTAGTACTGATAGATCTAAATATATCTTTAAATGCGCGGTTGTAGTAGCGATACAATAGAAATAAGATATGAGTTTTAATTGGGACTGAAGAAAAATGATATTTTTCAGCAACTTGAGCTTAAGTTCAGATATTTTGAATCGAAATTGTTAATAAGCCAAGAATATCAGCATCATGACTTTCGAATTAATCTGAATAAATATATTGAATCCCGATTTTCTTACTTTTTAATATACCTCCTTCTCACGAACTCTAACAGTAAGTATATTTTTTTCTTATTACTCGTCATGTCCATTTTCGCAGAATAATTCTCAAAATATAATAGTGCTGCTCATTTACTGTCCAAATAGGTTTAGCTTTCTGATTGTAAAACTTAACGGGGTGGTAACCACACCTCTCATATAGCTAGGGGACATCAAGAGGCATATAGCTAGATACTCCCAGCAACTAATAAGCGTGCGATCACTCTCATCAAATAAAATTATATGGTAGATATTTCTCTTAAGAATGTGATGATGTGTGAAATGCATAGAATTTTATTAAAACAAGTAGGGAATGGCTAAGTTTGGATGTAACCAAACATTTTATACTCTCGCAAAGTTGAATGGTGTACTCGTTTGAGATTTCTTTATATATTTTAACAATTAGAAGTAGAAACTGTTGCCTCAGATATTTTCCTTCACAGTGAAATTAATTAGAGCAATTTGTAAACTAAATTAACACAAATTATGAGAAATCGTTGTATACGCCAACATTTTTTATTTATTATATCGATATTATTAAACATGTTTAGCTTAAAAATAATAAATATTAACAACTTTAAAAATTATATTATTATATTAATTTGTATATAATACTTACAATATTAAACATAAATTTTTATAGAGATTCTTATACAAATATCCAAATTATATTTCTTTTCTCCCTATACTATTTAATTTCTATCATATATTTATACAATTATGTTTTATATAATAACAAATTATACATATCATTTAAAATTTCTTAATTAGATTATTTACATATTTTTCTTAAAACTGTCTTAAAAATATTGTCAAAATTTCTATACCATTCTAATTCGATTATATTGGAAAAAAAATGAGGAACTATTGCACTAAGTCTGAAAACTTTATTTGGAAATATAGACACAAATACTGTCATGATATCTGTGTACTGTCTCCAAAGTAATTGCATTAACATGGGAAGGATCCATGTTTGAAAATGCCCAACCAATTTGTGTACCGGCAGGTGTAGCAGGGAACTAAAGTCCTGGTAAATAAAAATTTTCACAAGGATAACTCCAAGTTTCTACAAAACATAAAATATCTTAAGATAGCATGAAGCAGCCGCTTTTTATATCATTAATGAGAACGTGAGGACTCTGAACATTATGGAATAAAATTTGATGTCCTGATGTTCGGGAATTCATAAAACTAAAACTTGTTGTCAGAGCTTTATTTGTGTTGAATTTCCTCAGTTCCCTAAATACAGGATCCGATTCAGAATATTTGTTAGGAGAAATAAAATTTCCTATGATGAATAGACGTTTTGCAGAAGTAGCTCGACTACAAGCGTCATACTTGTATATTGAAGCTCTAGGCATTCTGGGTCGAGTATGAACTACAACTTTATTATATGTGGCATCCTGACTTTTATGAATAGTTATTCCCTCAGCCGGAACCACTGGAAACTGATTTCTTTCAATTGAAATTTGTTCATTTCTTTGATATTGAAAAGATTTTAAAACTTTTTCAATTAGTGTCCAAGAACTTTCTAGAGGATATTGCTTTTTTGATCGTGCTATGAAACCAACAGCAAGTTACAAAAATTAATCAATTTGCATAAGTTGTCCAGCTGCCCCATTAACCAAGCCATCACACGTGTTTATATTCACTGTAATCATATATTTGGCGGAAGTTTTTAATATCAATTGATAGGGCAGTCCCTGCGTTGCAGATGTTTTGAAAAGTTTAACTGTCTCCAAAATATTTAAATGTTTACTTATACCAATTCCTTTAACTGAGTCTTTTGCAGTTGATAGGATAGCTTCAGTTGAGATTCGACTGAGCTTAAGGGCATTGAAATTCTTTGTCTCTTCATTGGATCAAAATAAATGTATGGCATCATCGGGAACTTCCTCGAAATTAACTACTCGAGTTTCAATGAGTGATATGTCCTCATTTGCCATAGTATCAGATGCCACATGGTTTAATGCAATTGCAAAGGCCTGATCCACCCGTTGTCTCATTATTTCTGTCAATTCAAAGTATTTAAATAACTCCGACAAAGGAGAAAAAACTACAGTGCTGTATGCATCATTGATCGATCCATCGATATTTCATCAATTAAGATTAATTTTAAATCGATAAGTTTGGAATAAAATGAATTAACTGTGTCATTGCTAAGTGGCCTCAACTCTCTCTCAACTGATTAACAGGTAAAGAGAATATTGAATGGAGGGTCATTCCACCTATTACCCGCTCCGTAGGTGCGCATAGAAGATATATTGCAGATATCAAACGACTCTTTCCTACACCTGCACCGCCGCCAATGAACTCATAAAATGGGCGATTTGTTTTTAGCTGGTGCATTAAATGTGTCAAATAGGTTCTTTGCTTAGTATTTAGACTTTGAACTAAAGAAAATAATTCCTCAACTGGAATTAAAGGCGGTAGTTCAATAAGTCTAATATTGCAAATTTAATATAAAATTTATATCTGGGTTTATTTCTGGAAGTGCCAAAACTCTGACTCATTTTCCATGATAGGTAGTTCATTTTGAGTACCTTCCTCTAAGTCTATTTCATTATAAAGACTTTCTAGAACATTTTCAAGTTTCCTTTGCTCAAACATCATATTTTCTTTGATTTTTCTCAATAAGAATGAGATGTGTTATGCAAGTTTGGTCATTATCGTTTTCAATGAGATCTTGCTGTTCATTCCACCATGGATAGTAAAGCATTACCATTTCGCGGAAATACTCAACTCTGGCCAAATCTGGGTTAAACCTTCTATACCGAATTACACAAGGTTTGGTACGTTTCTTAACAAAACCACTACCGTCTTTAAGAGGCATGACAGTCCCGGCTTCTGGTAAATTATCGTCTTCCATCTCTTCTTCTTCATGATCACTGTCTTGTGCTCTTCTACTAGATTTAAAACATTAGGTAAAGTAAAAAGTTTGTTCGGTTTTTTATTGATTTTTCAAAAGATGATAACTCTCGTAGAAGGCTGCGTCCCTATTGGCAAAAAATTCGGAGAGCCAATTTTCACAGGCCTCTCTTCAGGCCAACTTCTCACCATTAAGCGCGTTCGCCATGGACAGGAAAAGATGATAATCACTTGGCGCCAGAGCCGGACTATAAGGTGGGTGCATTAGGGCCTCCAATTCGAGCTCCCGGAGCTTCTGGCGCGTCACCAAAGACGTGTGTGGCCTGGCGTTGTCCTGATGGACACTCATCCAGAAGAGGCCTCTGTTGATCAAAGATGGCCTCTTCTAGATGAGTGCTGCCTTCAAGCGGTCCAGTTGTTGGCAGTAGAGGGCCGAATTGAGCGTTTGGCCATAGAGGAGCAGCTCGTAGTAGATGATTCCTTGCCAATCCCACCAAACACACAGCAAAACTTTGGCCGTCAATCCGGTCTTGGCCACCGTCAGGGCCGCTTCACCGAGCTTTGACCACGACCGTTTGGGCTCGATGTTGTCGTAAGTGACCCATTTTTCATCGCCAGTCACAACCCGCTTCAGAATCGGGTCGATTTTGTTGCGATTTAGCAGCGATTCGCAGATGGGAATTCGGTCCATCATGGTTTTTTGCGTTAGTTCGTGTGGCATCCCAACATCGAGCTTCTTTTTGAATCCAAGGTTATGCAAATTGTTCCAAACGGTTTTCTGTATTATCTTTAGTTCCTCAGCAATTAAATAAGTGCGGCCTGCGATAATGCGGTCTGTTTCCACTGTTTCCATGATTTTATCGCAATTTTCGACGACAGGCCTCCCGACGCGTGGTGCATCTTGACATCGAAATTATCGGAACGGAACCTAGCAAACCTCTTTTGTGCTACACGATCGTTTACAGTATCGGGCCCATATAAATTAATTTTTTCAACCGCTTTGGCTGCTTTTTCGCCTTGATCGAAGAAAAATTGTAAAATATAGCGAATTTTCCCTTTGCTGGTGTCCATTTTTGACGAGCGCTCACAACGTACTGAGTCAATCAATCGAAAAACTGTCAAAGACAAACTTTTAGCGCGAATAAACACGTTTTCAGCGCCGTATAGTATTACATGATGCGAAACGTAACACTAGTACTATACTAGTACAATAACGCCATAATCTCGAACTTTTTACTTGACCTAATATTTATATTGTACCTAGAAGCAAAATCAGCTAAACAAAGAGTTTATAACTGATCGGATCTTTAAATATAACGGTCTAAAATACCGGCTACGAATATTTCAGTCGAACCTAAAGGAAGGTTTTGAAGTTCCGCTCTTGGTTTTACCTAGTCGAGAGGTATTTATAAATATTTCTGCATTACTTGCTTCCGAAAGATGGAACCCAATGCAGCAATATATTGCTTCTTGTGCAGATGTTTAAGTTTTGCTTAACAGTATAATTTGATATAGCTTTATTTAAGAGCCCAGAAATTCCCCTGTTAGACTTGTTAATATAATTAATTATATATGAACGGCAAGCATATGCATCCAGTATATATTGGATATCCATATTTGCTCTACTGAGTTCCAAAATTAGAGGTTTATAAGCGTTTGTAAAACGATCCTGTAATTTTCTTTTTAGAAAAATTTTTGGTTTTGTTAAACTTGATCTAAGGGCTAACAAATAGTCATCAAAAGACATATTTATTCTACTATCAGACACGAAATGTGTCGTTAAAATTAGAAATGTCTGCTGTAGTCATATTTGAATTTAAACGTTTTGAGTTTTGAAAAAGTTTTCCATGTGTCTTTCTGAATTTTGTCTTGTTTCTGTAAGAGGTAACAGTATTTGCGTTGAAGGCATTGGTGGATATGTTATAGCAAAATGGCAAAACTGTTGTTCTCTTATTTCCCTAGTACAAGACCGACTGTGGTTATGCTTTTGATAACCCAAATAATTTTCAAAGTGGCTGACCGAACCATCTGTAGAAATATAATTGTCAATAAAACTAATGACATCAGGGAATGCCTGAGGATCTTGAAAGTTGATCCTGGGAGCATTATTAAGCCAATAGTATGCCATGTACATGCGTGGAACCTCTCTGTTGAAACTCCACTCACCAGTAGAAATTTGTGACAAAATGCTCTCCAGAAATGCCGGCATTATCTTTTAAAAGCTTAAGAATTTGTCGATCGTGGTAGTCAAAATATCTAGCACAAGTAATCGCGTCTGACCGAATTAAGCGATATCTATCTTAAATTGTTAAACTGTTGGCTTCCTCTTCCGAAATATCTTTATAATCAACAGTTTTAGAGAGGATGACCAAAAGCTAAACCCACTGAGATTCTGCAGCCGATTAAGTGATAAAGAAGGTTGGAAGCCGAAATTGGCGAATCATAGGCTTTTATCGCCTTTCAAAACCTTGTAACCATCATTGTGTTGAATCAAGTTTGAAATAAAGTTTTCGTTTAATAGATTTTAGGCCGTAACTCGGTTGCAGCCCGAAAACTTTCTAAGGCAAATGGATGTACTATTCTTAATTTGTTACAGTTATAATCTTTTGTAATCATAGAACGACTTTGGAATGGTACACGCTCTTCTGTCAAAACGGAATTTCAGATCGTAATATCTTGCTATATGTTTCAGAACATGTACGTTTCTGCCCAACGTATATTGTTCCAAATGACAACTCTTCTAAATGTATTATGTCAATAGGTCTTTATCCTTCACCTGGTGCTATAACTAAACGGTTATAGTCCAAGTTTTCTACAGGAATATTGTCCCAAAGAGTTTCTTGACCGCCCAGATCTAGCTCTGAACGCAAAAGAGCCGTGGGAATATTATTATCTGAGGGATTATCATGAGAAGTTTGTGCCACATGAAAAGATTGAAGCAATCGGAAATCCTCTGCAGATGCAACAAACGGAACTTCTTCCTGGTTATTAAATTCTTAAATCCAGTTCTCATTAATATGTATATTGTGCTCACGATACAGAGGGGTATTCACTAAGAATTGCAAGGTTCCATAAGCTTTGCGGTGCATATGGTATCGATCATGTAATCATGATTGTATTCCAAACGCTTTCTTAAGTGAATTTGTATCACATGAGCCTCATCAAAGGACCTTGGTAGAGATGTCACAATATTGTTAACAGAAATTGGTATATTAACAACAGCACCTTTGAGAGAACTCAGACCTTGATATCCTAACGGGCGGATTGTCATAAAAGGCAATCTAGGCATTATGAGACGTTCTTCAATTGGGGTTAAATCTTTCAAACAATCCCGTATTTCAGGAAAGTCTAGACCGTTTGCTAAACATATTTGTGGAACGTTCTTTTCAATAATTGCATTTTTGCAAGTAGCACAAAAATTGTAATTTCCATCTTCCGAAGAAAATTTTTGCATTAAAAAGAAGACGGATTTAGCATTTGGGTGACCTTGCGCAAACCATAATCCGCCGCAGCAAATACATATTTCAGTAGGGCCCGTCTTTATTTTGGAAATAAATGTTTTTGAAATCTGTTAAATTGCCACTATTATCAGTTTCTATAACATTATTTTCTCTCGTTAATCGGATTCGTTGGGACTTTTTGTTTTCACTTTGCTCTTTTGGGTTATCTCTACAATGGCGAACTTGACTTTGTCTAAAACGTATCTGATTGAAAATTTCTTCCATCATATCCCTTCTACTAAGCTGTCGACGTTGTGTTTCTCCATCACGCTCCTCTCTTCTTATTTCAGGATTTCTTCTTGCATGTTTTCTTTACATTTGATCACGTATGCGCTCTAAATTCCTATACTTGCTCAACAGATCGAACCTCAGGGTCTTCGCGCCGAGATCTATGACCTCGAGTATTTCTTATTTGCTCTTCAGAGCGAATTTGGGGATCTTGCCGTTTTGTTCTATGTTGAACAGTGTTTACAACTTGCCCAACATATCGTACTCTTGCAACATACTGCTACAGAGTATAATAGTTTTGTTATGGTGAATTTTTTTACACACAGCTTACGTACTTTTGTATACCTGTATTGAAATTAAGTGCTCGGAAAATCCCTTCGTAAATTGCTTTTGTCTAACGCTTTTTAAAACAGGGGGGTATATGGTACCTATTTTGAAAGGTGTGCTCATGAAGGCTAAATTAACAATAACTTACATATAGTTTAGTATGGTATACACATATGTAGAACAGGTATGTAGATTTTCTTCTTTCTGTCTTCATATATATATAAACCTTTCATAAGCTGCCAACGGCGCTGGGTAAAAATGTAATTTTCTTGAGTTTACAGTTAACCTCATGACCTTCATATCATGTGTCGCAAAACTGAAATAATAGACAATAGCATTTAAACCGATGGGGTCACCAAACATTAGAAGAAATATACGTATATAGAAATCTATATCTATCTCGATTTAAGGTGATGAAAACAACCGTTTGGTGAACAAAACTTTACTGTGCTGCAACATGTTGCGAAAGAATTCAGCATTCATTATTCTATTATTATTTGGTATCTTATTAACTTATGTTATTGATCATAGATTTATTTAGTGTCAATACTATTTTTTTCTCCGAAATGTTAACTTTAATAAAAAGAAGCTATTTAACTCAAACATGATATATGTGATATACTTAAGCAAAGGGGTTAGATTTAATATGTGGCTTTCAACTCGTCTCTTCATCCTGATCATTTATATATATATATAACCCTATATCTAACTCGATTAGTTTTAGGTGATACAAACAACTGTTAGGTGAACAAAACTATTATACTCTGTAGCAATAGGTTGCGAGAGTATAAAAATGTTGAGAAGGAATTAAACATCCATTATTAAACGAAATCGGGATTAAACTATAACCAAATTTGGTATCTTCTCGACCTATATTAAAGGCCATAAACATAGTCTCAGTTTTATTGCTATATTTTAGTTCACGTCAGCGAAAATTATATAAAAAAAACAACTTGAAGGGCGATATACATAAGTATGAATGTTATCACATTAACTCGACCAAAGTGGCTAAATTTTATATTATAAGCTTATGTCACAAACGTCAACCAGATAATCGGAATTCATTATACATATGAAGGTGTGAGGTTCAGACCAAGGTATACACTAATTTCATTCTAATTCAGCGTCAAACCACATAATTTTTAAGAAAACTATCCACTTAAATTCGTTAAAATATTCTGAAACAATTTTATATATAAAAAAAAATTAATACTCACTGACCGACATATTCGGCATAAAACTAGTTAGAATAACGAAAAGCATTATAAGTAGTATATGGAAGTTGAGGGTATCATAGGCGAATCATAGCTTTTATCGCCTTTCAAAACCTTGTAACCATCATTGTGTTGAATCAAGTTTTAAATAAAGTTTTCGTTTAATAGATTTTAGGCCGTAACTCAGTTGCGACCTGAAAACTTTCTAAGGCAAATGGATGTACTATTCTTAATTTGTAGCAGTTCAAATTTTTTGTAATCATAGAACAACTTTGGAATGGTACATGCTCTTCTGTCAAAACGGCGAATTTCAGTATTATCTTGCTATATGTTTTAGAGCATGTACGTTTCTGCCCAACGTATATTGTTCCAAATGACAACTCTTCTAAATGTATTATGTAAATAGGTCTTTGTCCTTCACCTGGTGCTATGACTAAACGGTTATAGTCCAAGTTTTCTACAGGAATATTGTTCAAAAGAGTTTCTGGAGTGGGTTTAGCTCTGAACGTAAAAGAGCCGTGAGAATATTATTACCTGAGGGATTATCATGGGAAGTTTGTGCCGCATAAAAGATTGAACCAATCGGGAATCCTCTGCAGATGCAACAAACGGAACTTCTTCTTGGTTATTAAATTCTGAAATCCAGTTCCCATTTATATGTATATTGTGCTCACGTATTCACTAAGAATTGCAAGGTTCCATAAGCTTTGCGGGGCGTATGCTATCGATCATGTAATCATGATTGTATTCCAAACGCCTTCTTAAGTGAATTTGTATCACATGAGCCTCATCAAAAGACCTTGGTAGAGATGTCGAAATATTGTTAACAGAAATTGGTATATTAAAGACACCACCTGTGAGAGACCTCTGGCCTTGATATCCTAACGGACGGATTGTCATGAAAGGTAATCTAGGCATCATGAGACGTTCTTCAATTGGGGTTAAATCTTTCGAACAATCCGGTATTTCAGGAAAGTCTAGACTGTTAGCTAAACATATTTTTCGAAAAGAAACAGCTTTAAGCCCTATCAATGGTTGGGACCAGACAATTTGTTCACGCCTCGGTTACAGCAGTCCCTGAGCTGCACAATAAACTGGTTGACAACCATACTTAAAGGGGCAATGCAATTAAACTATATCCCCTCATTATGGAGGCAACTCAAGGTGATAAATACAGTTGCGTTGAAAAGTTTCTACGCTCGGAATGAAAAAATACTGTTGAAGGTACGAAACATATATTTTTTTATTCAATATAATCTCCCTTAACTTCAATACACTTAATCCAATGA
This sequence comes from Bactrocera oleae, assembly GCF_042242935.1. NCBI lineage: Eukaryota > Metazoa > Arthropoda > Insecta > Diptera > Tephritidae > Bactrocera > Bactrocera oleae. The sequence goes on along the minus strand of NC_091540.1, from coordinate 34,374,768 downwards.
TCCTACAATAATTTTATACAATCCCTATAATGACTTTCCGGAAGCTCTGCAAATTACCCGTCTACGACTTTTTTCGACGACAATCGCTTTCCACGACGGAATTGCTTAAGGTTTCTGAAGAGGTAGTAGTCGCTGGGAATATGGTGAATACAGAATATCTCAAGCAATTCGTACTTTAATTCGTTGAAGTTTGTCATTGTTGAAACACCTTTGGAAGCAGGATCATTGTCTTGATGAAAAATGATTTTTTTGTGCTGCACATCAGGTCTTTTGCATCCCAAAAAATTGATGCCATAACTTTCTTTGCTGATCGTGTGACTTCCATATTCCCGTCATATGTACCAACTGGAGAAAAAAAAAATTTGGAGCTAGTACTGCTATTTCTTGGTGAGAGCATAAAATTTTCAACCAACCTGAATAATAAAGGCGGGCACAAGCTCACACACTAAACCAAAAGATTTCAGACCAATTAGACTTTCCTCATTTTTCTTTAAACTTTGGAACGGCTCATAAAAATATATATAAGGAACAAACTAAGCCCGGGAAAAATGGCAGTTTCTCAGCACGCGTATTCTAAGGGAAGATCCATAGGAACGGCATTAAGCTCAGATACCAGAGATCGAAAAGTCTCTGGAGATAAAAGAATACATCCTCATATCTTCCTTAGACATACAAGGAAGATTGTAGAACGCTCTTTCAATAACACGGTATTAATCGATGGGTCGTATCATGCGGACTGAACCTGAATGCTAGCAAGACCGAGTTAGTATTGTTCACTAAGGAACACAGTATTTCAGAAAGCGCGCCGCCATTATTGAAAGGCACCAAACTAGCGAAAGCAGATAAGGCAACATACTTGGGTCTAATTTTGGACAGAAAGCTTTCTTGAAAACTAGGGTGAAGAAAGCAGCTATAGGACTTTACACGTGTAAAAGTATGGTGGGGACCAGATGGAGACTAATGCCTCGGGTAGCTCACTGGCTCTACACAGCAATTGTAATGCCGATTATGATTTACGCTATATTGGTATGGTGGCCAAAATGGTGGAGTGCTAAGAGGCCATGACAATAGACTTGGAACGCCAGATAATGACTATTGTAGAAGCTAAGGTAGAAGAGGAGGAGACCAGTAAACATTTTCTGTGCGATTGTAAGGCTCTCTAGGGTTTCTTGACGACGTCTCGGAGTTTGCACAGATTTGCCGCTCTTCTAATTCTGAAATTCGATAGCTTAGTTTAAGTATAAGGTACGGTATCAAATCCTTGATTATTTTCACATTAAATAATTATGAAGAAATATCATTTTAAGTAAAGAAAATCTCAATTATGTACCTACTTCTTTTATGAAAAGTTAAGATGTGTCTTGAAACTATACAATATTTACATTATATGAGCAGAAAAGGATCGAATTCCGCTAATAGTTCCAAAACCATACAATAATATCCATTATGTGGATTTTTCATTTTTCCCTCCAAAAGCGAGACCTCTTAAACACAATCGCTACACGATAGCAACAACTCTCATCAGAACGTTTCTTCAGTATTCAAGTAATCAGTATTTCAGTATTCAGTAATCAGTCATTGAATCCTCCGTTCTCAAATTGAGTTCAAATTGGACCAAATGCCAAACACTGTCCACAATATACATATCTGTTACCTTCAGAATAAACAAACCAATTTCGATCTTTCACTTCATTATTTTTAATTTTTTTTGGAAGATACTAATTGCCAGAAAACGACGCTGATCAGCATATATTCCTTCACTTTCAGAGAAGTCACAAGATTTGTTTTGATCAAAGCCGTACCTTGCGATCATCTTTCTCACTATTTCGACGACTGATTCTGAGACGAATCTTCAATTGTTGGACTTACAGATGATTCCGCTTCTGCCACACTGTCGCAAACAGCAGAATATGTATCGGTCTCATCTTCTTCAGATTGTATTGTATTACGACTTATGTTTGAAGTTTCCGCACTCAAAATACTGATTTTACATTAATTTTTTAATAAAAATTGTAAATTTTAATAGTTTGATAGGATGACTTCTTTCTTTTCTTTTTTTTAATTTATGCTCTTTTTCTGTACTCGGCCCCATTAAGTCGCTTTCTCCCATCACTCATTCTGACAGTTTTTGATTCAAGAACTGGAACAATTAAATAGTAAATTTAAAGTATCGTTTTCTGTACGTAATAACCAGTATCCGTTGTTCAGATTTCTAACTTTGAATTCTTACCTAGTAAAAGCAAACCAGATAATTATAAGTATAATAAGATAAGAATTTTGAATTTTTCATACACTTTTGCTATCAAGTCAAATTTACTGTTTCGCTACGGTTGATTTATCGTAAACATTAGAATTATTTTATTTACTTACAGTGAATTCGTATGTTGTTGTTGCTGTAACGGTTATCTAGTCCCCGCTTGGATGGTAAGTGATAGTTTGGTTGTCGTCGAGGTCATCTAACGGGAGGCCCAAGAAACGGGCTGTTTCGACGGGGTCGCAACATAAGGAAAAGGGTTTTAGATGCGTTGGGTTTGTTGGGCATGCAAAGAGGTGGTTAGTATCATGCGGGGCCTCATTGCACGCAGCACATATGTTTGGTATGTCGGGGTCTATTCTGGATAAGTAGGAGTTTAACCTGCTACAATATCCAGAACGAAGTTGCGCGAGGGTCACTCTGGTTTCGCGGGACAACTCGAGCTCTACGTCTGCTATAGGTGGTGGTTTGACTCCTAGTACGCCATTCACTGAGAGGGAGTCGATGAAGGTGTTAATGGCTCCACTGTGAATGGCGGTCAGTGCTTGTCTGTAGTTCGTTGTGTCCGAAGTCCGGTCGGCTTACTGTCTGATGTCGTTGACGTAATAAAGGAATGACCTCTTGATGGTCCTAGGAGGCGGTTCCGCTTCAAGCAGGCGACTGCAGGGGTGATTTCTGCGAAAACACCCCAGCAGAAACTGCTTGGAGAGGAGCTCATTATGTTCCTTAACCGGAAGCATAAGGGCCTCACTATGTAGGTGTTCAATTGGGGACATCAAGAGGCAGCCCGTGATAGTCCGGAGTGCAGTGTTTTTGACAAGTCTGAAGCTTCCTCGTCTGTGTTGCACTACATCCAGTCGACCAAATTGGTGATGCGTAGTTTAGGACCGGCCAGCCGATTACCTTGTAAGTTGCCAACAGCGTTTCTTTGTCTTTTCCCCAAGAGCTGGAGGATTTGTTGCGGCTCTGTACTTTGGCAGTTATCGCGGTCGTGTGAGAAATGAAGGAGCACAGACTGTCCAATGTGACGCCTAAAATTTTAGGGTTATTAACTGTCGGAATTTTTGTGCCATCGACTGAAATGTTCAGGTCCACACCGGTTCCGACTTTCCACACATCGGGTATTTGAAGAGTGGACATCGACAAGTTGAGGACCTTGGTGAGATAGTTTACTCCGATGGATTTAGACGATTTCGCCTTTTTGATGACACTCTGAATCTTCCCATCGGTGAAGGTAAGTGGTGCGCAGTCTTTTGGCATTTTGCGCAGCCGTCGGGTAACACATCGTTTAGCCTTGTCTTTCGAAGGGTGCAGTGTAAACTGCCAGCTAAAATAGCTCGCGCACTTCTTCGGGTCCGAGGAGGCATGGCCATCGCATGGCCTTGACAGTATTCCAAATCTTACTCACACCGGTGGAGAGATTACAGGACTTTAGGTGCTCCACCCATTTTGTCCGCTTATGTTGGTTTACCATTTGCCGAATCTCCAAATTGAGATCCCTTATTCGGGGATCACTAGGATCGGCCTAGCCTAAGGTGTCGCGCTTGTTTGCTAATACAGCTGCTTCGACTGGGAAATTTGGGCGGAGTTCCGCGATTCTACCAGCCGGTGTGAAGCGAGCGGTAGCAGCAGCGATCACCTTGCGGAATTGATGCTCGCCAACGATGAGTAAATTCTCTCTCAGTAAATTCTGTGAAGCCGACCCAGTTAGCTTTATTCAAGTTAATGAAGGTGCGGTTGTCCACAGGAATAAAGTCGAGAGGTTTCTCGATCGAGATAATTATGGGCAGATAGTCTGATGTGAGAGTTAGCATAGGTCGCCAGGTATGCTATTTATCAGACCACCGCTAGCGATGGTAATATTGGGCGAGCTATTACAGGTGCCCATAATTCTGGTGGGGGCTTCGTCAATCTGTTCCGACAGAAAGTGACACCAGCCAGTGCAAGAATTGCACTTGACTGATGTGACGTTCTGGCGTATTACGGACTGACACACGGGACAGACTGTGCGAGGAACCAGGAGTTGCTGAGTGGTTCTCGCACAGGGATTGGAGCAGGATGAAGGTAGAGGGGAGGGGTTGGTCAGATTGGGAGTCATGCTGCCTAGAGCTCCTTAGGACCGTAGATGTCCTTTCTTGGCCACTCAACTGGAGTTACGGCGCAGTGCGCGAACATGGTGCAGATTGCACAGCCGTTAAGGCTGGTGTTGCAGTATTGCGTTGGCAGCATGGGGCCACGTAATTCGTGGTCCACTCCCTATGGGTCTTAAGGCCTGAGCAGGGCTGAAGATGGCTGCATCCATTGCATGTATTGCACCTAACCGAGGTGGAGTTTGGATGGAGCCTTTTAGCGCATACGCAGCAAAAGAATTCCTCGGGGCCCGGGTTGGACTCGATGCCAGCACGGGTCAAGAGGATATGAAGCAACCCTGCTGCTAGGTGTTGCTCTAGTGACGACAGACTTAGACTAACACTTACCGATCCAAACAGGGTTAGATCGCCGAAATAACAGCCCTTGGCCGGATGAAATCCGGGTCAATTCCGGTAACGTAGAACCGGCCTTTTGTGGGAATTGATTCGTACCCACCAGTGATGTTTATAAAATTATTTACGAATCCACTGAAAAATTATAGTTAGCAACTAGAATGATCAGCTTCTGGAATATTAATATCAATACGAAATATTAAAAACTGTAAGACGCAAACATCCGAAGTGACTTTCCTTTTGTTTTTCACTTAAATGCAATAAATGGATTTATCGTCGCTCTATATCTGCCTCTTTTGCTCTCGAACTCAACACATCGACGCATCGAATGTATACAACAAAATCTCGCTTCAACTAACGCTGTAACCCGATTGCGCCGCACTCGTGCTACCATTTGGCCTGCTACTTTTTAATTACTGAACGGTCATGTCATTTGTTTTGGCGTTCTAACCCATCTACGACTACGCGATAACATAGTATAATGAAATAGTTAAGCAGTGAAATGGACCGATTTTCTAATTACCGAGCTGCCTAACTTCATTTTTCATAGAGTTTCGTTTCACTTTGTCAAATAGCAATTGTTCACATATCAAACTGATTCTATATTTAAAAAAAATTAATCAATATTTTTTACGAATCAAAAAGAAAATTTTGAAATTTGATTAAAATTTCCCAACTCAAGAAAATTTTTGAGATTGAGTTGGAAGACCAAAATTCTCTTGGGCCATATATTTTGAAGTTAAATTCTTGAATCAAATGTTAATTTCTTGTTTGAAGTTTATAATTCTTAAAATAAGAATTTATTTGCTACCCGCAAGTCATCTTTAATCAAGAAAAAAATTCTTGTGACTAGAAAATTCCTTTCTTGATCTTTAAGTAGTCCCCCTCCCCAAAATCCAAAAGTATAAGTGGGGATTGAGTTTAAATTTATGTACAATAGATGAAAAAAACCCATGACTGAGCATTGACGATTTAGCGCAGTAGCGTGCGACTCTGCTTCATACAAAGAAAATCGTGGGTTCGATTCCGACAGACGTTAAATTCATTTCAAGAGCAATAATGCTTAGAAATTAATTTTCCAACTTCTGAAAGCTCAAAAAATAATATTTTTGAAAATTAAAAATTTTATTTTCTTCCGACAAAAATTCTTGAGCCAAGACCAAAATATTCTTGAAACAAGAAAATTCACTTGAGCCAAGGCACAAGTTTATTATAGTAAGAATCTAAAATTTCTCAGTTCAAGAAAATATACTTGAATCAAGGGAAATAAATATACTTTGATCAAGAAAAGGAATAGGACAATTTTTTATTTGATCCAAGTAAATCGTGTTTTCTCTGTGCATAAAGGAAAACTTATACTAATTTTTAGTGAATAAAATATTTAAAAGCATCTTAATTTCAATGCTAATATCGGTATATATACTGTATATTTTTTTTAAATTTTTGTTAAAGGCTTTAATTTCTGTAAAATTTTTACAACTTGTCTTCCCTGTACAAATGTTTTTTTATTCCGAAAATCGAAACAAAAAATTTTCGACTAAAATTTGCCGCCCTATGCTATAGCCTACTCAATCTGCTGATAAATCCGCCGCTGCCAGCTATATGCTATAGTTGTCCGATATCGGCAGTTCCGACAAAGGAGCAGCTTTTTGGTAAGAAAAAGACGTGTGCAAAATTTTAGATTTATACCTCAAAAACTGAGAGACTACTTCGCATATATACAGACGGACATGGCTAAATCGACTCAGCATGTCACGCTGATCATTTATATATAATATATACTTTCTTCTGGGTGTTACACTCTTCGTGACAAACTTTATATAAGTAATAATTAACTTATTATAAGTCAAAGGTGGTAGTGTTCATTATACATTTTTCAGACATTTTACAATCCTTAAAACCTTAGAGTTTGTGAATATGGTAATGCTGAGTTCGACTCGAACTTAGTTCTACTTAAACGTTTAGTTTATTCATAAATACTGATTTGTATCGATATCTTAACGCTTTTATAAATATCTTTTGAAGACTAAAACATCTTACTGTTTTCCACATGTATAACTCTGAGTCTTTTTTGTGTTTAACTTTCACACTTTACTTAAATATCTAAACTTTCCCTCATAAATTTATCAAAATCTAGCCGTTTCCTGAGTTTCTCTTACCATTTTGCCAGTTTATCCGTCTGTTCTCACAAGAAAGAGAGTAATAATGTAGATATTTCGGTGAAACTCGAAATGTTTTTGGTGTGTGTAGCTCAATTTTAAAATGATCAATATTTCGGATTTGGAAGCTAATTTCGAAAAAAGGAGAAATTTTTTTTTTTATGGCGCAATATCTCGCAAAAGTTTGTTTGGTTTAAAACTCAGCCGAGTGTTGCTCCTTGCCGAACAATAACTTCTGGCGTCAAAAATGTCTCTACCTCCATATTCCTAATATAATGAAATTCGTCCTTCCGGTTGACGTTATATCCTCAGTATAATGTAATTTGGTGCAAATCATGGGTGATATTTTATTAGGTCTTTCTCTAGCCTCATTATATTTATTTCTTTTTTTTTCTGCCTCTTAAATACGATGAATATAAGTAGGTATTTAGTTTCAAATACAGTTAAAAAAATTTCAATTGTGATATTTAATTTCTAAAATGTAGTCGAAAAAGTCGTTTTACTTGCTAAAATAGATTTAATGACCATGACAAGTATGCTATACAAATTTTAATTCATTCCTCTTTAACCATCATTTTAGTATAAGAACAAAAGAAGAAATCCTTAAAACAAAATGGAGCTACAGAAGAAAGTTTCGAAGATATGTGTCAAGGTTCACAATTATACACGAATGTCTGCAAAAATAAATTCGCCTGTATGTAGTATACTCGTATTATATGTAAGACCAACCACGTAAGAAAGTTTGCACAATTATGGCTTTAAGAAAACGGATGATATGCGCTGGTCTAGGCCAAGGGTTGTCAGACATCAAGTGTAGACAATTTGGCAATTTAATTATTACAGCGACTGTAGTGAACAGATTTAAACCAATTTTTGTGCATATAACAATACATACGTTTACGAAACATATCGTGACCACACGTGGTAGAATACACATCAGATACGAAGTGAAAATTAAGATGATTGAATGATGGAAAGTATATATGCCATGATGATGTGAGGTAACAGTAAAAGACATTTTTAATTACGCTTTTAGTGAAAGGTTGATGGAGCTGGAATTGTTGGTAAATGACAGTGAAGAAACGTTTCTGAAAGTTTCTGGATAAAAGATATAAGTTTTCTTTGATTGGTGTGTTACATATAAGGTTGTGAATATGCTACTGTAAGGTTACAGCCTTTCTCCCAAGGAGGTGCTACAGGAAATTTGCCGTAAATTTTTCTGAAGTAGTTCCGTATAACTGTTATTTGCATTTCTGCCGTCTGGGTTTGCCGGTCATACATTTGCTAGATGCTTGTGATTGTGATTTCTAGTATCGGAAAGTGCTTCTAATAGTCATTGGGTGACCATTAAAAAGTTGCAGGACCTCCCAAGGGTCATCCTTGCATTTAAAGATTTTGACTCCGCTAAACTATCTTGCTCCATCAAATTACTAAGGCATATTTTCATAACATTATTAAAACTTAAGTAATAGTTAATGTAAAAGTTAACTAGTTTTTAAAATGGTTTAAAGTCGGTGGATCTGTGGATCCAAAAATCAATCTGTATAAAGAGGATATTGAGAAAATGAACCGTATTGGATTCAAATCGTTAAAGTAGATTGTGAGTTATGAAGTATATTCTAAAACTAAATGGTGACACGCCCATTATTTAAGTTTTAAACTAATTCAAAGTTGATCATGTATTTTTTTAGTAGTTATCTTGTCGCAACTGACGTTTGTGTTCAGATAATTTACGTATTTTTATTGTTTTGAACTTAAGATCAATTAAGACCAAATAACTTTTTCGATTTTTCTTTAATTTCTTGTTTACAACATGGATTGCGTAAAGAGAAATCTTCTTTCACAAATTGGCTTGAATTTGAAAATAAACACAACTTAATAAAAGAGTGATATGATAATTCTGTTGTTGTTTTTTATAAACGATATGGCTTCTGTAATAGAGAACTCAAAAATTGTATTATATGCCGACGAAATTCACATGTTACACTTCAACTGATGAAAGATGTCTGCAGACTTAAGCAGTTGGTTGCTTAGTGTGATAGAAATAATTTGCCACTAAATCTTAAAAAATGTGAGACAATGAGCTTTTCCCGTGAATCTGTGCACCCCTCCCCCAAGGTTATAAAAAACTATATTATACAACAAGTATTTAACACTGTTGATTTGGGAGTTACTATATTAAGAAGCTCTTTGCCTTTCTTCATTCGGCTACCTCCGTACGTATCTGGATAGCACCCCAAGTGTCGGTTGAGCGGAAGGAGGAGAAAATTTTTAATACTATTATTATTTTTATACTCTCGCAACCTGTTGCTACAGAGTATAATAGTTTTGTTCACCTAATGGTTGTTAGTATCACCTAACACTAATCGAGTTAGATATAGGGTAAGAGGTATATACATAAATGATCAGGATGAAGAGACGGGTTGAAATCCGGGTGACTGTCTGTCCGTCCCTCCGTCTGTCTGTGCAAGCTGTAACTTGAGTAAAAACTGAGATATCTTTATGAAACTTGGTTCACATGTTTCTTGGTACCGTAAGACGGTTGGTATTTCTGATGTGCGTAATCGGACCACTTGCACGCCCACAAAACGCCATTAATCAAAAACAAATAAATTACTAAACTAAACTAAACAACAAGATACCAAACTGTTATTTGGTATACAGAATCAAATTAGGGAGGGGCAGCTGCAGTTAAAATTTTTTTTAAAAAGAGGGCGTAGTCCCGCCCCTAATAGGTTTAATGTGCAAAAAACCTAAACCGCTAAGGCTATAATAATAAAATTCACAGAAAATAAATCTTTTTAACACCTCTAACAGTGTGAAGCTGGGTAAATCGGGTGACAACCTCGCCCACTCCCATATAACGGTACTGTTGAAAACTACTAAAAGCGCGATAAATCAAGACTAAACACGCCAGAGTTATTAAATTTTAACTCTGGGATGGTATGAGATGACTTTATAGGAACGAAATTAGACAGTGGGCGTTACACCGCCATCTGATTCTTTCACTTTCCACTATACAAATCAAGCAGCAATAAATTCTCACTTCTATTAACCCTGCTAGATAGTAGTGCAACTTATACCATACACACACTACTAAGTAGATAGGCACTTCACTACAAACATTTGAGTACGAACATGTCAGCAGTAAGCTTTGGTCTGCCCTTGCACAAAAAAAAAAATAAAAATAAGCCAAGCTGTGGAAAGCAGTTTAGTACAAGTTTCAAAATTCTGGCCCAGTTGAGTCACACATAAATTGCTAGATTGCATTCAATAATTTAAATAAATATCAAGTCAACGCACTCATTGTACCCAAATGCCCATATAGGCGAAAAATGTGCAACTAAAACAAAATGGTTCAAATATTTGATGAAACTTGCGCAAAGTGATGCCGACATTACGTCGCACTTAAAAAGTACAGCACAAATTGGCTTCTAGACTTAACACACTATTGCCATGTCTCAGCCATTAGAGCTTCTTAGTTTTTGGCGTGCACACATGTGTGTAAATGAGTATATGACATGTTCTGTCGGTATGAACAGGGATAGCTATATGCGTATTAAGAAAGTTCACACTCCTGTTAAGTCATATTCAGAATATTTTTGCAGTTTTAATTTTGTATCTACGCATTTATTGAGACACTACTTAAGTAGCGTTATTCATTTTTAAATAATATTTATATTTTCTTTGGGTATCTAAGTCGTTAAGCGCATGAGGTAGTAAATTGATATATGGATATTCATCAGCCGGGATATATGTTATGTATATGTATATAGAATAAGAAAGAGAAAATAATACAAATATTTGTATACTCTTGCAACATGTTGCTACAGAGTATAATAGTTTTGTTCATCTAACGGTGGTTTAAATCACCTAAAACTAATCGAGATACATATAGGGTTTTATATATATAAATGATCAGGATGACGAGACGAGTTGAAATCCGGTTGTCTGTCTGCCCGTCAGTCTGTCCATGCAAGCTGTATCTTTAGTCACAATTGAGATATCAAACCTTGGTACACGTGTGCCTTGGAAAATATGAGGGATGAGTTCGTAGATGGGCGTTATCGGATCACTGCCACGCGCACACAACGCAATTAAACGAAAGTCTATAAAGTGCTATAACTATGCAATAAATAAATATATAAAACGGTAATTTGGCACAGGAGATCCCAGTAGCAAGAGGCATTTTTAGCTAAAAATGTTGAAAAATGGGTGTGAGAGGTTTAATATACATAACTCCTAAACCACTTAAGGTACAAGACCCACCCCCATATAACGGGTCTGTTAAAAAACTACTAAAAGAGCGATAAATCAATAAATAAATACACTAGAGGTATAAAATGTTACAGCTATGATGATATAAGAGGACTTTATAAGAGCCGGGGTCAAAATTGGACGATTGGACCTATATATCTGGACCTACTTGACCGATATCGCATTTATTATGTAATATTACTACCACGCCATCTGATTCTTTCATTTTCCACTTTGCAAATTAAGCACCAATGAATGGATAAAACTTTTTACGAATAGTGGCTTTGAGGTGCGCCACCTTATTACCAAAAATTGTCTAAATCGGACTAAAGTTATTCAAGCCCCCAGATACCAAAAAAGTCTATCTCAGTTCCTACATATTATAGAAATTCTAAGATAATCCTTTTCTGATGATGGTTTATGTCAAAAATGGGTTCTATCGGTTCAATAATTCCTTTAGCGCCAATGTAAGTAATGGTAAGATTTTCGAACTATCAACTGATTTTATATCGCATGTATCGGCAAATAAGTAAGATACCTTAGCAAAATTAACTTATTGTATAATATTGGATATAGATACTATAGCTTAATGCCGAAAATATGTAAAACTGGTCCACAAATTAGCCAAATTACCATATACTACATAACTATATTGATTTTCTTTGTTCTAACAACAACAAGTATTCACTGGAATTGATCCTGGCAAGTTGCAAGAGGATGATATGTTCGGCTTCACCCGACATTGGTTCTTCCTTACTTGTTCTAGTAGCAATTAGCAACATTCTTTTGAAAGCACAATAAAATTGATATACCAACCGTTAGATGAAGAAACTCATTATGGTCTGTTGCTAAATGTTATGAGAGACTAAACATGTATGAACGCACACAAATACGAGTTTGTATTAATTTTTAACCATTTGCAGGCATTTTCTGTTTGGTTTGGTATAAATCTATGCTAGATCTTCCCTACATTTTGATGTTGACCTAGTCGTGGCATAAATTTAACTTCCACTCAATGACATTTTAATAAATATTAATGTATGGTTGGTTTTTGCTCCAATTCCTGGGTATTATTTGCTGAAGTCAAACTGAAATTTGCTAAAAACATATTGTCTGCTCTCTTACAACACATACATACACCCACACAATTCTGTGAGCGACATTCAACTTTAATATTCATGAATATCATTTGCCAGTGCTGCCATGCTGCAATTCACATACACTATTGCAATTCACAGGAAATTGCAAATATGCCACTTTTTGCACCAACAATATCCGGCAGCGGTGGAGCAACCGGAAAAAATTACAAACACCCCCGAAGAGGTGGGCCAAGAAAAAAAGCCGCACAAATTGAAAATAGTAGCCACAAAAAAGTAGTCAAGCGTACTAAAATAACGGTAATGGCAGACGTGGTCGTACAAGTACTTGCTGAAACTGTAAATACAAGGTAAGTGATAATGAAAAATTGTACAAAAATAACAATGCACTAACAATAAGATCAAGGCGACAAAGAAAAATGCACAAGAAAGTGGCATGAAGACTAAAAAGTTTGCTAAAAATGAGTCCAAAAGTTGGAAGAAAGTGCTGTGAAAATAATAGCACAATTTGAACTCATCAATGACACCAAAGCGCGCCCGGAGCAGAGCAGATTGCATAGCTGGCTGCAGCAGGTGTCCCAGCGTTTGTCCGTCTGTGCGACCGTTTCGAGAATTGCTGGCATTCGAAGCATGCGACGTGCCACACGTGCCGCAATCCATAGCGCACAGCAGCCGGAAATGAAGAAAAACTCAAGCCAAATTGGGAGAAAAGAAGGAGAAGGAAGGAGAAAGGGGCGCAGCAACAGCAACAGCATGTATGGCAGAAAACATACCGAACTAACGAGACGACAGCACAAGCAGAGCGGTTGGGTTGCACTAATAGACGGCAAACTTTGGGTTAAAAACTTAAATTGTCCGCGTCACACTTCTCGTCTTAGGCTAATATGCAGCAGAGCTGTTGAAGGGATGACATTTTAAGTATGGCACGAAGGTATTTATGTATCGTATGCACTGGAATCACACGCCAGCATAACTTTCTGCCACTAAAACACACACAGTCAGGCGTCTCCGATATGCAAGTGTGTGTGTGCTGATTGTTGCATCAATTGCGCATTTTTGCGGCACACCTGATGCACTTGGAAAATGTCATTTGCGTTAAGGTACGCCATTGCTGGGCTCAGCTGGTGTAAGACGCACACACGGTCGTCGAAGCTATGAAATGCTATATAGGTGGCAAAGCCATGTCACAAAGTTGGGCGTACATATAAAGTGACGAATGGGACGCTGTGTGGCAGTGAAAACTTTTAAATTGCCAGGTTTTCGTATACGCAAAAGCAATCTTAGCCATAAAAACTGATTCGAGAAGAAAAAGAAAGAAAGCGGGGCTTGTCCCTGGCAGATTTTGTGTATGACGTAGGTATCTAGGTATTCAATGTAGTCATATTTAAACGTTCAATAGCGTCGAAAAATCTAAATATCATATAAATACATAGTAAACTTTTATGACGCCCTTACCTTTGCTGCTGCTGAAAACAAACTAATGTATTAAAATGAAAATGAAATAACATTAAATCAAATATACACATATTTGTAAGAAAGAAAAAGACTTAGATAAATCAACAGTTTTCGAAGAGGGCGGCTTATACTATATCTTAATAAAGAAAACAAATGATGTAAGCACTTTAATTTTGTTCGTAAAACATCTGTCTGAACTGATACATATGTGCATGGCAGAACCTAAATACAAGAACTAGATGAAAACGTAAGTGCCTCAATGAGATAACTACCACAGGTAAAACTTGTCGCCCACGAAAATATACACATATTTCCCGTCATTTTAAGAGCAGCATAACACATTTTCATCTAATTATTGTAGACTAATTGAAAGACTCATCTCTTAGCGATCCAAAATGCATGCACTGCGAGGAAAATAATTCTAAAGCACAACTTGGTCCTAGAATATCGAATTGATGAATTCACTCGGAAAATTAGGATGATGGAGTTAAAATTAAACCACTTTATGACGCAGATGATCTCTAAACCAGATAGTAATCGAGAAGAATATTGATGATCACTTGCTAAGCGTCTAGCATATTCAGGATTTGTTACGAATCAGAAAATGGCAAAGTAGCAATTTAGTCTTGTTCGAGTCGAGTGGAAAATTGTCTCACATGCGCCAATACATACGGCATTAAGTAACAAATAAGCTCCAATCAATATATTAATTACAAATTTCGAATACTTTCTTTCTTCAAAAGAACCGGGATCGTTTCAGTCATTGTCAAATTTAAAATTAGTTGTTAACTTTATCTAAAATTACCTGAGTTATTGGTTTTAATTGTGATGTATTTGTTAGAACATATCAAAAGATATATATTATTTATCAATGTCTTTTTGACCGAAGTTCCTTGTATTCGGACCCTTATACTTTGAAATACGTGATAATCCTCTCATCCTTTGACTTCTTTCACTGAAATGTTTTGAGCAATATAAAAATTGTAAAGCCGTATTTCTTTAAATACGACTTACGTTTTTCAGAGTCATAAGTATTTGTAACTGTCTCTAATGACGACGATACATTTGAATTTATATTCCCTATCGTTATTACATAATATTCTTGTCTAACATTGATTACAATAAATGCAAGAAAGACAGGTAGAAACCAAAGCTTCAAGTGAAAAGGTGTATTTCTCAGCTGTTCGTCAATACCTTTTGGCGTGTTGGTACGCCACTCTTTAAGTCTTACAGCAGTTTGAAAGAGTTTTAGACACCAGTCACAGCAGAACTTTGTCTGCCCTGATTTGTTATGCACTGAAATGCGTCACGTTTTGTCGTCTACGTTAAACACATTCACACTCTTTTGCGATTTTTTACCTCTCTGATTTGCCTCATCATGTCGTAGTCAGTTTGAAAGGGAATGAGGAAAGAGGCAAAAGATGTACACTTGGCGTTTCAAAGCGCTCGTTCGTCGATTCACTTCCGTTTTCTTTTCCCAACAGACGCGGCACATGGTGACACCGAAGCGAATATATTCAGGCATCTTTCTTGTCAGCTTTATCTCTTGCACTCTTGCACTCCCTTCTCAAAAAATCTGTCGCTTAACACCGCTTTTTAATTCGAATGCGCTGCAGAGTTTTAGGCGTTTCAGCGCATCAGCTGCCCAACTGCGCGACTGTTCAACCCGTGTCTATGTGGTGTAGTGAATCGTATGCTCCAAGTAATTTTGAATTGCAAATTTCTGACAACGTCAATTTTGACAGTAGTTGCGGGTTTTGCTGTCGTCGGTTAAAGGCAGCTGCTATCAGCTGGTGCGAGCTTAAGATTCAACCATGTAAATGGTATATCTGACAAAATAATTTCTGCGCTTTTGGGTAAAAAGTGATTGAAAACAATTTTCGGACTCAATTTTAAGCAATGACTTGTTAGATAGACTCTGTGTGGTTTACGTAATTTAAATGCAGATGAAAATGAAATTGATTTCTCTTCGTGATACTGCGAAAGTGAATAAATCTCATTTAGTTATGGTAATCTCAACAGAGATTTCATAAGAAATGTACTACGGATTGATAGCTAAAAAGTTTCCAATTCAAAAGATGACTAATGATGATTTAAAGTTTTAATAAAAAGATACGCTATGCTTTTGTTTGCCTCCGCAATCCAGCTTTTCTTAAAATTTTAAGCTGCGGACTTATCCCTTTCGGGACGGAGTTTTGTTTAAAAATCCAAGATAATTATATCATTCTTTTTGCATATTCTGAAAGGTAGCCAAAAAAATTATGTACTGAAAATGCTGAAGTCGTCCTTTTATCCTGGGAAATATCATACCAATACATATATTCAGTGGGACATATTATCCCAATAAGTGTAAAAATCATAAAGAAAAATGTTAGCATCAAGTAGCCGAAAAGCAATTTTGGAGTATTGTTTACTAATTTCTTGATTGTCATTATATATATATTTCTTTAATTTGTGAAAAGATGCAAATCATTCGAAACACAATGGTGTATTGCAACTCGAACATGAAATTTTTGTACGTTTTTAAAAAAAATTTTAAATGGCAAAAATTCTTTAGAAGACGGCTTAATATTTTTATGTTCATTATAGATGATCCATGAATTGATTACTGCAATTTTGAGGATCTTATAAATACTCTATAAATAGAAACATTTTTCCTTTACTTTTGAGAGTTGCGACTGAAATGGTCGAACCCTGTCCTTGGGTCAGCTATCTAAACACTTGAAACTCAGTACAGCGATCAGTAAAACCAAATAAAATTTTTGTTACACGTTTATAATTTTTTCGCAAACGTCAGTATCTGAAACGGAATCTGTTTAGAACTATCACAAGCAAATTCGCTTCCAAAGTCTTTAAAATCGGCTGAGTCAAGTTTTCAATCACAATAGGCTCAACATCGTGTAGATTTAATTTCCTTTTCGACATCTGAAATATCGATTGGGATTATATATCCCACCCAAAAAACGTATTAGGATTTTAAGTTGTATTTTTGTAAAATCATGTATAAATTATATTGTATCACTACTTAACGGTTCAAAGACAAATTTTTATATAGATTTACTATTTACCTTACTGAAAAAACACTAAGAGTGTGCACTTTGAAGCTACCACGTACGCTAACATTTACATTTGCGATCGAACTGCCGAAGTTTTACCGAGGTTGTGAAACTCATCGTCAATTTGCATATAGTGTATATGCTGATCTTTACCGATATTTTTTTTGTTAACATTGCGAAATTGACATTAAAAGCTGCTTTCTTTGGCAATCACTTAAAAATATTAAAAATTGTTGGGACATATTGTCCCAGTAGTCCCGAAAGGGTTAAGTGGCACAACTAGTGTGACTGCCTAAAAAATGTCGATTTTTGGTCATTTAAAACAAAAAACTACTGTATCGATTTCAGGGTATATAGGGAGTTATACGAGATCTCCTCCACTGCTGTAATGATTCCGGCCTTCTTCGTGGATAAAACCTAAAAATAAAAATCTCTCGTTAAACTAGAAGATATTCTCTGGAAAAATCCAACCCGATCAAAAAAAAAAATTAAAATTTGACAATATGGCGGCATTTTCTTTTGAGTTTTACTCCAAATTTTGGTTGTTTTTGGCCTGCCAAAATTCGATTTTTGATCAGATTAAAAAACTGACTCAATCATTGTATGTAAAATTTCATTTGTTTTAGAGTTATCACTGCAGCAAAATCAAGAAATGTTATTTGGAGGAAAACGTGTTTAAAAATAAACTGGAAGACAGGATTGAACTGAGCGTCTACCCTTTAAACGGCTGTAACTCAAAAACTATTTGAGATTAACCCTAAACGGATAAAATGATCGAAAATTTGAATTGAATTCAAGAAATTGTTCCAATG
Source organism: Bactrocera oleae (assembly GCF_042242935.1). Lineage (NCBI taxonomy): Eukaryota > Metazoa > Arthropoda > Insecta > Diptera > Tephritidae > Bactrocera > Bactrocera oleae. The sequence continues at coordinate 34,357,195 of NC_091540.1, read as the reverse complement.
ATGTCTGATCGGCATTACGTTGACCATTTATGTGATAATAGTTTATAATTATTTTGGTTCATTAGTTATTCTGGATAATATGTTAGATTAAACGATGCTATTGTTATTTTCCTATTACAACAGACAGACAGATTTATCAGCATTATGTGCCATTCAACGTTCTTATTCTCCTCACCGTCGTCTTATATTTTTTTCATTACTGAGTTTAGCTTAATGGCATGACGACCTAATATATAGCGAAATTCTGAACCAGCACGAAACTAATCTAAATAAATCAGACCATATCCTCCCAAGGGTGGACTTCAATAATGACTTCCAGGTGAGAATACCCTCTAGATGTGAATGGAGAAGAGGTTTAGTAGGGGAGGAGAATACTATCTCAATCTATACTGACGGGTCCAAAATGGACTGCGGTAGCGACAGGGGTATACCCCGATGATCTTGATATCTCTCTACCTTTCCGACTACCAAACTCAGGTAACCCATTCCAAGCGGAAGTACCTGTGAAGAGATGAAAAAGCAAACGAGTTGGCTTAGTCAGGAACCTCTTTAGGCGAATCCAAGGCAGAGACTATAACGTGTCCGCTAGGAAAGACCAAGATTGAAATTTAAAACCAAATGCAGGATAGCGAAACACATATGGCCTCATTATGTCAAGACAAAAACTAAGAACTATTACATAAGTCCAGGAAAAGTATATACAGACTTGCTGCCACCTTATAATAGCATTAGCCATAGCTGCAAACTCGTAGGTACCAAGGAAACGGTTCTTCACTTCCTCTGTGAGTTCCTAGCTCTAATACAAATCAGACATTAAACCTTGAGTGTCTACCTATAAAGGCGTAATGGAGATAAATAGTTTCATTGAGGCCACCAAATGGTTTGAGCACAACAATGGAAGTGATATCAAAATATAAGGTCTTACGATAGTGTATGAAAAGGGCGCTGCCCAAAGAAACTGGACAGCTAAAATTAAGTAATTTATCATGCCAAATAATTACGAAATAAATCTTCAAATGTAAGCTATTTCACCTGGATAAATAAATAACAAAATCCCATTAGTTTCAACCATGATCTTAAACATGCTAGACATTTGAGAATATTCATATATCTCTCTGAACGAAGTTGCTTTTCGAAGGTCTGCGGTCTCCTAAAAATCTAGCATAAATTATTATTCTCTAATAGCACCAGTTAAGAGTCATTATGATTTTTTTTTTAATAAAATCAAGTTTTATTAAATTATAGCATGTACTAAAGCAACTTGTGTTCATAATTAAATTGGAAGCTAGTGCTTAAAACGCCAAAACCCGAAAAAGTTCACTCCTTAGAAGGGTGTAGGAGTCAAACCACCACCAGTATTCCAGAAAGTTTATGCAAATTAATATATTAGCATCATAATATACTTTGCCTGCGCCCAAGCAACTACCTATTGCTTCTTAATTTGTAAATCTTACTTCACATTTAAATCGAAATGCTAGGCCACTGCGTGTTTTAGCAGGTTATACCTGCGCGATCTGGAGATGCCGCTTTAACCTTGATCTCTTTCACGTCGCCGTCGCTGAGAAGAGTCAGTTGTAATTACAGTTGGCCAATGAGAACACGTGTTTTTAGAGTCTTGCAACATGTTGCAACAGAGTATATTGGTTTTGTTCACCTAATGGGTGCTTGTATCACCTAAAACTAATCGGGATAGATATCGAGTTATGTATATATAAATAATCAGAATGACGAGACGAGTTGAGAATTGAGTAAAAATTGAGATATCTTGATGAAACTTGGTACAAATACCTTGACACCGAAGAGATGTTGGTATTGCAAATGGGTGGCATCGGACCATTGCCATGATCACAAAACGCCAATAAACGAAAACTTTTATAGTGCCATAGCTAAGCCCCAAATTATGACACAAAACTATAATTTGGTACAGGAGATCGCAGTAGCCAAGAACATCTGTGTGCTAAAAATGTTTAAAAGTGGAAGTGGTTCCGTCCCCTTAATGGTTTAATTTCTATATCTCCGTCCGCCCACCTTTAGGTGAAATCCTATATCTCAGAAACTACTTAACAGATTTCAATCAAATTTGGTGTATGATTACCCAAACATTCCAATTGGACGCTGCGAAAATGGGTAGTTCACTTTACAGTATACAATTCAAACGTCAAGAAGATATCAGAATGCACAAATAGTGCCCTCAAGATGCTTCATCTTACGTCCAAAAATTGTCAAAATCTCAGTATAATTTGTGCCAAAAATGGGTAAAAACAGGTCACCACTTCCCTTAGCACCCACATACCTAGCATAAATATGTAAGGAATCCTAATCTTTCAGAAAGAATTTTTTTCTAATTACAGTGTATCCTCTTTCCTTAAATGATTGCGATACTTACATTAGTTTGATATAAAGTGTTGCCAACACCTGAAGGCTAAGGTGATACTGGTCCAGGTAGATTTCTGAATTAATAATAAATAGGGTTGTGGTTGTTTGGAAGAATTCGACTCATAACCACAGATGGGACTGAAAAATTGTAAAGTAGACTTTCAGCGGTATAATTAACTTTTTCGATTTTTCTTTTTTGAAACACTAAACCGGCGCGCCGCGCCGCATAAAGACATTCAGTAACTGTTATGAAAAATTGGTTGCAAGCCAAAAAAGCGAGCAGGCGACTTGCGTGCAACCACCTTGGAAAACCAAATAAAGGAGGGGTAAATTGGAGCGGTGGAAATGGATGCCTTTATCTGGCCGCATTGACATAGACGCCGCACACTCCAGCTTCCGTGATTCCACACACGGCCGTTCTCTCAATGTTTGCCAGTAGATTTGCTTGCGTTTTTCGTAGCTTTTCGTTGTTAGTACGTACTACATATGCTAATTTAATGCCATGCACAAACGTACTTATTTACATACATAGTTTGTGTGTAAACTAGTTAGCCAACCTTACTATGACATTTGCCATTCGCCCGCTTCGTTACACAGCGCCAAGTCAAGTTCAGTGTCGGCTACTTGCCTCTATGGCAAGCTGCTGCTTTCTTTGTTCTTGCAGTTCTATTTTTCTCTTTATTGTTTGCTTAGCAGAGGTGTTTGTCATTGGTATACACATAAAGTTGTGTGCTAGTATGTGTGTAATTTCATACGTGGCCGCCTTGTCAACCGCATGTCAAGGTTAATTGTTTCGTTCTTGAGTGAATAATAGTAAAAGAAAATGAAATCAAAAAGCGGCACGCAAAATAAGATATTGCTGGGAAATTGTTGGAAATCCTTGCATATATGATTATATGAATATACTTGTATATCAAATGTGACCCTATTGTCATCCAGTTTATTAGATTATTAGAGAGATCACTTAATTTTTGTGCCAATATGGCAATGATTTCCGAATTTAAGATAATACAGTTGAAATTTCGTGAAAAAAGCAATGGAAAATAGGGTTATATAGTGAGTCACACTGGGTAAGGATGTACTGAATTATATGGTTCAACCTGTGATTCAGCTCCTCCACGGTATATGAAAGAACGTTGCATTTATAGATTTTTTCAGAACACTTGGAAATCGTTATGTGTCCACCTTGGTGGGCTAGGAATATTTGTACCCAATCTATAATTTTGGCATCTTCTACAAAATTACCACCAAAACGCAGAGACTTATTATCCTAATAGTGGGTACAGCTTGGCTGTAAGAGTATCTTTTCTTAGTATAGAATTGGTTCACTTTTGCTATTCTAGGAGTGAAATTGGTAGAATTTGATAAAAAATAGTAGATTTTAATTGAATTGTATTGGACGTAAATTTTAGTAATAAATATGATATGGATAGGATATGTATGTATCTATAAGTACATCGAAATTGAAAACAATGTTGTCATCGGAGACACATACGACTTTTCGTTGCCTTTTTAGTAGTTGAGTCATCGTACGTTTTCCTTCACTTTTTTGGTGCGATGAATCCGTCGTTAGGGGGCTCGCTCGGATCATTCTTTGCACAGAATTTTATTATACTCGAATATTCATGGATCTTTCGTGAATATGCTTTGGTAGCATTTGAGTGGCAGCTATTGCTCATTGCAAGTAAACTCGCTGTGCCTGCCGCTACTATCAGCCACTTTTCTTCCATGCTAAGTTCTGTTTACAGGGAACCTCCATCACTAGGGTTTTAAAACTATCGCCAGATACCTTATTAGCAATGGCAGAAGTAGATATACACTCACTCTTTATGCTGTATGCAAAGCAAGTTACCAGGAAGGATGAAAACATTTGTACCTCTGCCTTAGCTAGACACCGAATATGTATAGAAAATCAGGCTGTTGTATCATGTTTATCGATTCCTCCATATGCACGGTTCAATCCAATTAAAGTGTATAATTTTGGTGTTGCTTTCTCAGGGAAAGACAAGAAAGCAAAGTAAAGAGAGTTTTTGTGGCTAAAAGAATTTTAAGAGTGTGTTACGATACACAACACTACAATTAATAAAAGAAATTATTGTTAAGTCTCCAATTTGTGAAGAGAACGAGAATATTAAGCATACAACTAATTTTGGAAACTCCCTTATATAAAATTTCCGTTTTGCCGGAAAATATAAACAACGGTTTTAAAACAGTATGTTGTGTCCACAATTTAATGCAGCTTATCAAGCGTAACCACATAATAGAAACAGAGAACGAAAGTGTTTACACACACACCTGCCGCGTCTACTTAGCAGCACTTGCAAATACTTGTACACTCACATATGTATGTAAATATTTATGAAAAGATGTACGCAATTTTCAGCATATGCAATAAATATTACTGTAAGTATAATTATAGTATATTAAATTGATATAAATGCGAATTCTTTGTTCCCTCTAGTGAAATGGCATATGAATAATGATAATTATTATGCGAGCAGCAGCCAACACCGCAGGTGACCACCCGCACACGCTGTCTACGTCACGTAATACACGTATACACCACCAGGTCGACAGACCGTGACGTTTGCACAAAAATCACTTTGTAAAGCAAACCGAGCAGAAATATGCGGTATTTCAATGCAATAACAAAAAAGCGCTGGAAAAATTAAAAAGGGAAACAACATTAAACGCTTGAAAATGGCAGCGAAATGCAATTAAAGATATTGCAACAACAACAACAGAGTGTGAGAGCCGTGCTTAAAACTGTTTGCGAATGCAACAATTGCAATTGTGAAGCACAAACGCTGATGATATCAGGTAGCACCAGCAAAGCTGTGGCGGTGCAACAATGTGCATTAACGGTAAACTGTGTCAATATTATTGACAGCATTTAGCTGATTAAAGAATCGGCAATTCCAAATTGCGCCGGAAGTGCATATTTTTCATATTTTTAATGTTTTCAGCGAATTCTTCATTTTTATTTACTGCCATTGACATTTATTACTTCTGCGTTTACCTCGCTTTTGGTGGCTACTGTTCGGCTGTAATTTAAAACATGCGTCTGTGCGTACTTACTTTTGCCCATTACGTACAATACATCCTTTTGACACACACAATCGTATGAATAACACTCGGTCTTCGGTGGTAAAGTAATTAAATAAATTATGGAAATATTAATATTCTGAAAATATACTACAGTATTTGTATTAACTGTAACTAAGCTCAAAAGTAGTTTCATCAAACACTTTGATTCAGCGAGAATGTCTTTTCACCCATTCAGAGCAAGGCTGAATGAGCATTACCCAAATGGTGTGTGTAATTTTATCTATATATGTATCTAGCAGTCTAACGAAGGTGATCTACATACATATATCAGGGGTGCCATGGCTCACTTGGTTCCCTTTGAGTTACAACAACATCACTTACAACAAGCAAGTTGACTTGTGTTGTATTGTGTTGCGCGAACCAAAGGACCCAGGTTCGCAGTGGCTCATTCGAAAATAGCGGGGTAGTAAAAATATACGCCCCTTTTAAGGGTTTTAAGTCATCTGCAATTTGATTTAAATTCAATATTATTGATATTAACTTAATCCGTCAAAAAAAGTTTCGGTTGAAGTAACATCAAAATTCAACTTTTTGTGATATTACGGATTTCAACTCTGAATCAGTGAGGTTGACTAGAATATCAAAATATTGCAACTGATACCAATCAGTTTTAGTTGAAAAATTCTGCTTTTATTTAAGAGAATTACAATATTATTGTAATAGAAAATGGTGAACTAAACTATTTTTATATTATATAATTTTAGACTAATTTAATCAGTCATTTTGAACAAATACAAGCAAGCTACAATTTGGAAACAGTGAAAATAAAATTAATTGACCGTGTTAAGAACAAAAAGAGCGGATACAGTCTACTATTCTTAGGAATATACTCTTTGAGTAAAATTAAATATATAAAGCGTTTTGATTTCCTTTGGTCATTTGTGTTTTATCCACTGCACACAAATATGCTGTTCATAATATTTAAAACCTCCTTAACAATATTGTAGTCTGCCCCAGCCCAAAGTTAATATTATTTAAACTGCATTTTTGAGCTGCTTAGGTTAGCAACACCAATGAAACTTCGACAAGTGTGAAGTTCGTAATACCAAAAAAGAGTTAGACTGATTTTTGGAGTTGAAAACCGTAATAGGGGTAGTAGTTTTGAGATTGAGTATTTTTTGGTCATTCTAAAAACTATATTGCTGTAATTTTTACACTTTTGCTCACCCAACAGTTATTTGTATCACCTAAAACTAATCGAGATATATGTTTATAGAGTTCTACTTATATAAGTGTTTAGGATGACCCCACAATTTGAAAACCGAATGACTGTCTGTTGGTCTGTCTGTGCAGGATGAAGCTGCAGTAAAAATTAAGATATCTCGATTAAACTTGGTATACATATTTCTTGGCACCATAAAAAGGTCGGTATTAAAGATGCATAGAATTTAATTATTACCACACCCACAAAATTCGGTTATTTGAAAACCTATAAAGGGCTTTAACTAAGCTCCAGAGTAAGAAACAACGTAGAAGGTTAGCGTTTTCGGTTTGAAAATTTTCAAAAATTGGGCTTGGTACGCCCTTTAATAGGCTTAATGTGCTAATCTTGCAAACCATTAAAAGCTATTTCAAGAAAGTAGGTAAAATCAGATGATAACCACACCCACTCCTTACATAGGTTAGGTTAGTCTGGTAGGCTGCTGAGCCACGCATAGACCAGTTTTTATTCTTTGAGTAGTCATCCTTTACGATGCCTGCTCTTGACGCTAATTTCAATAGACTCTGTGGCCTCACTATCGATACCCCTTCCAGTGTCTCATATTGTAGGGCCCCCAAATGCTTAAAGCCTAGCCTTGTCATTGCGGAACAGGTGCACAAGAGATGCTCCATTGTTTACCCGGTGCCTTGCTCTTGACATTTTCTGCAGTCTTCTCCATCTTTCAGTCCTATTCTACATCCGTGTGCCGAACTCAAACAATGACCAGTGAGTATTCCGATCATGTTTCTAAAGTCCCTTCTATAGAATGCCAGTAGAAATTTTGTATACTTCTGATCTACCGTTTTTCACATGACTTTTGCAGTTTTGCACCCAGGTAGATCGTTCCATCGGGTTTTCATTTTCCTTATCATGCTTTTATCGTCGTATTGACAATGCATGAGTTTTTTAATGTTGATCACGTTTTCATTGTCCTCGATGTCTTTGTAACCTGGCAATCAGTAGAAGTGAAATCGCTTACTTCTGGCGACATTTCCACCGCTGCCCTTCTTTCCAAGACACTTCTTCCAGATGTTGACTCTGGTGTTATTTGCTGGTGCAATAGTAAAGATCTCTCCTGAAATATTCTGCAGTGGCTTGGCAGCTTAAAAGGCTGCCTTATGCCTAACCCTGGACCGTATATCCCTGCACCAACTCCGTCCTCCATTTTCGATCCATCCGTATAAATGTTTAAAGTGTTGAGTACATTAACCTGCCTTTACGCCAACCATTTTTTTATGTTTACTCTGAACCTTTTTTCCCATTTGAAAAGTGGGATCATGTAGACAGTACTTGTCAAATCACCACTATCCACCGAGCTATGCCCGCAGATTCTATATGTAAATTCTCCTGCTACCAGTAGTCGTCCGCCGATTTTTCCGCGCATTTTTCGGCGAAGAGGTCTATAGAGTGGTTCTCAGAGCTCCCGTTATGCACAGCGCAGCGAGGCTCTTTCCAATGGCTTTCGGTATGTAGAGTTCTGTAAGTCTGTCCACCACACTACTGCACCGTTAAGCAGAATTGGTCTTACAGTCGCCGTGTAATACCAGTGCATGAAAGAGGGAGAAAGCCCAAGGTTGTGCCGAGCATTTGCCTATACTTATATAAGGCATTACTGGCCTTTCTTACTCTTTCATTCAAATTGTGCTTCCATGCATGCATTTTGCTGTTCAAGACTACCCCAAGGAATTTTGTAAAGTTTTCAGCCGGAAGGAAGTTAAGCTTATAGGCCTAAACTCTTTCGAGTAGGTTGGGTTGTTTTCACCTACCTCTGGTATGAAAACTACCCTAGCCTGGATAAGTGGATGTGCCTATGGTCAGAGAATGACGGTGTGCCTAGCACCTTCCAGTTTTTTACCATTGCATCTCAACCGGTATTGAGCGTTATGTCTAGGACGTTTCAGGAGGTGGGTCGTATATAGGTGGGTTCCACACCTCGATTGGCTATCGCTAGATTACTTTGCAAGATAAAGATAAATAGAGACTCACCTCTCCGATTGATGTCGCCTGCTTCCTTCTGCATTGATGCTCACAGCATCTTGGTCCGAGTCTTCATAAACTGTGGCCCCCACCGCAACCTGTTCCCGTTGCAGTGGAGGTGGGGACGCTGGCGACACAGCTTGTCAAATCGCTGTGCCCGCTGGTGGTTGCATCGTCCTCTCCCATCGACTTTTTGCTTATTTTCCCAGCCCGCTTCATTCCTTCGTTGATCACCATTTTGAGTTTTGAATTCATAGGTCTACCCCCTATGTTTTACATCTAACGCCAGGTATCTCATTAGCAAAGTCTGATGTATTCCCTCATTCACCTCCTTATGAGGTTGCATATAAAGCAGTCCATCATAAGGGGATGAATGGGAAAATACACCAGCCTTCACTGGATGACGCCTGCTGGCAATGTCATGACCCAGCCAGCCCAGATGAAGCTTGAGACCACGACATTACGATCAGCAACACCCATTGCCCAGTCAACACCCGTGCGGAGGAAACAGCCAACTTTAGGTGAAATTCTTCCAACTTTAGGTGAAATTCTTCATCACAGGAACTACTTGACAAATTCGGTGCGTAGCATTGCTCCGACACTCTTATGTTAAATTGTTAAAATTTAAAATCGACCTACAACTACGCCTACTTCTCGAATATAATTACTTTAAATTCCATATGATTCTTTCAATTACCATATGCCTAAAAATTGTCAATATAGGGAAATATCAGTAAAACTAAGAAATTTATTGTTGTAGTTTAGAGAAAATATTTTCCTAAAAAATGAAATGGTTAAACAAATAGGTGACTGATACACTAGTTCCATACTTTCGGTGAATATATACTGTATATTTCGGCCAATATGTAGGATGTCTTACCAAAATAAAGTGAACGTATAATATTGGATACACTTTAGTTTAATTTCAAAATATCTGAAATTGGTCCAAGAATTACTTAAACTCCCATATACTACATATAATAATTTTCATTATTCTAACAAGCCTTATGCCGAATACGTGGTTCAGTATATTTATAAAATTGCTTGAAATCAGTTTTAGCCATTGGATCAAACCTCATACTAATAATATAATGAATTTCAATCCGTTGGTTGATATTTTCCACATCAACTCCGTATATTAAATATAGCCTTTTCGGTTGAGCTTAAAACCCAAAAATCTCTATCTACGTAATTTATGAACCTCAATATAATTTAATAAGACACCAAGTTTGATTGTAATCCATTCTCGTTTTTGTCGAACATTAAATGTTTAATTCTTTCGCAACATTTTTATACTCTTACAATATGTTGTCACAGAATATAATAGTTTTGTTCACCTAACGGCTGTTTGTAGTACTATCACTGTATAAATTGCCATAGCTAAGCTTCACCATACTGTTATTTGGTATGACGAATCGCATAAGAGTAGGGCATCTGCAGCTGCAAAATTTGTTTTTAAAGTGGGCGTGATCCCGCCCTCTAATGGTCTTAATGCATATATCTCTTAAACCATTTAAGTTATAACAACCAAATTTACTCAGGACAAATCTTATTAGCATCCCTACCGACAATCTGAAAAGGAGTAAATTCGGATGATAACCTCCCACTCTCCATAAAAGTATAAGTATAGTTTGTTAGAAATTAGTAAAAGTGCGATAGATCAATAACTAATTGCCCCAGAGACATTAAATTTTACATCCAGGATGGTACAAGGGGGTTTTTATAGGAGCCCATATAAAAATTGGACGTTGGCCATAGCACCGCTCACATTTAGGTGAAAATCCAAATTTCGGGAACTGCTCGACCGACTTAAACTAAATTCAGTAGGTAACGTTATTCCGATATTCGTATGTTAAAGTGCGAAACTGGGCAAAATCGGACAACTACACAATTTTAAAATCCATGTGATTTATTCTCTTTGCAGTATACAAATCAATAATTATCTTAGTCCCCATATACCCAATAGAAAAATTTTCGAACTTCCGACTGACTTTATACCGATCTTAATGGAACTGAAAAATAGTGTTTTTCTCATAATAATGTATTGTTGTAATTAATTGTGCTTATAATGGTTAACATATAGTTATAAAATTAATTGAGTGTATGACCTATAATATAACTTAATAACATACATATTTGTTTCTAAACCACTAGTAAATGTTCGGTTACACCAGAACTTGGCTCTTTCTTACTTATTTGATATATATTGTAGTTTTGTCAGCATCTCAAATATGCCCCCGGGCTTGGTCTTTGATAATTGCGGGAGTATAAAATAAAATCAGATAATAATACATTTATAGGCATAATGCTCCAGATTATATAATATGTATACTTCTCTCACAAAGCTATATTTACCATTTAATAATCGAATCGCATATAATATTCAAATTCACTCACCCTGTAGCTTAAATATCATACTTTTAAGGTGGGCACACATTCAATTTCACATATAATTCCTTAATAAATTGCTACAATTTCTTTCCAGGCTCGTAATCGAAATTTAACTCGAGCGCAAAAACAGTAACAACATTTTCACTCATCGCGTGCTATGAGCTTTTCATTACAAAACTTTTTAAATGTGCAGACAGATTTACTACTATATATACATATATTTATATAACTTCGAAGGATAACACATATATATGTACTATATGCCTTCCACACATGGATATTCCCCGAAGGCCCCAAAAGTTAGAAAGTAAAAACTTTATGCGAGGCAAAATACAAACATGTGTGCATGCGTTTGTACCATTATGAGTCCGAACAAGTGTAGTCGCGTACGACTAACGAAACGTATACGAATTTGAACTTCATAAATACGCAATTTAGCTGGTGGATATCACATGAATGAAGTTGGCGACATACGAGGGCAGCTTAGCTATCTCAGTTTTTCGATATATTCTTCGTTATCGCTTCGCTTCGTTTCGTTTTTTTTTTTTTTAATTTAGTAGTGAAAAGATTTGGTCGGTGGGAAAAGTTTCCCTTAGCCTCGGGCGAGTTGTAGTGAAACTTATCAAATATTAGCAGCAGCTGAGTGCAAAAAGGGGTAAAGTAAATCTTTTAGCATTTTAGACTTTTGAATCAAAAACATTTATGACTACACATAAGCACACAAACACATCTACTGTACTCATAAGTCCCCTATGTATCCCTGAATGTGTGTACCCTTGAATGTTCCCCATCTGGGAGCTATCGACATCCTTTTCAATGGGTCATGACAACTGCAAGTTTGCAATATATTTATTAAGTGACGGGCCGAAAACAAGCGGTGAGCATTATCGCTGGAAATTTCTCGGCTTTGTCGCGATTGTATTCTACGAAAGTGTAAAATGATTGCTTTTAAAATGGACTTAACTGACCTTATGAAAAGAACGTTTGAAAACGTTTTATATGTGTGTCAATTCTTTTACTCTTTTTTATGGCTAAAAAGCAAAGTTTGTTAAGCAATATTGATGTTTGCGGTAATTCCACCTTCGGTGTATTGCATGAAGACGTAATATACTTGTATGTATGCAATTTTTTATCTATTTTCTTTTCTAATGCCAATTTAATCTGACCGCATGATTCTTAGATGTTCATGCCTCACGTATAAATTTATTACAATGTTCTTTGGAGCGATGGGTTCAGGTGTTCTTACGAATCATTTTGAGTATCTTGTTAGCCCTGGAAAGTACTCGCGAATCCATCGCTTCCAAAATCGATCAGCGAACTCGCCAGATGTTTCTTATTCAGCAGTGAAGGATTGGCGACATTGCACTTTTCTCGTCTGCCACTTGAATTACCGAAAAGAAAATGATTGGCGTTAATGCCTCGCTATCGTATGATTCCAGTGGGACGTAGATAAGCGGACGCATGTTAATAATATTTTCGAAGTCGGCTAAGGTTGCCCTCAGTACATCTCCCCGGAGATCTTCTTGTGGTAATATGTCCGAAAATATTGACCATGCGCTCTCACGCTCCGTTCATATGGCGTTATGAAAGTCCACTCACTGACAGAGTATTTTTCCATCAGTGTGCCAGATGATATCTTCTCGATTTCATTCGCCGGAATTCGACTAGCGCTTTTGAAATTAGTGCCGTTGTCAGAGATGATTCGTCGTGGAGCTCCCCGTCTTGATAAAAACAGTTTCAGGAGGAACGAGTCAGGATATAATGATGATGAAATCTCAATATGTACAGCACGTATGGTCATGCACGTCAACAACTCCCCAACGCTTCTCATGCTTTCTGCCAGACGTCACGTCGAAGGGCCCAAAATAGTCCAATCCTGTAAAATGCCGCTAGGCACTCTGCCGGTAGTTTTCTCGTCTCTGGTGGATTCGGTGTGGCTCTCCGATTGCGACAGTGTTGACATACTTTTGCCAATGTTCGTACCTTTTACTACCTCATTATGGTGGTAATGGAACTTTCGATGGTAGAAATTGTGTCTCAGATGAGTCACAGTGTTGTCACGGGGAAGTATGATCGAGTGTTTTGAACTTGTATATAAATGGAGAAAATGTATAGATTGAGCTTTTTCGACTTACCGCGCCTTTTCTTATTTGGTCGAATTCCGCTCTATAGCATTCTTCGGCGCTTGTACAAGTGTTATCGGAAAGAATCGTCTGAGTAATTGGGTTTTTTACTGCAGTCTTCATAGTCAAGCGGAGAAAACGAAGAACGCACATCTGTACTGCGCGCAGTTTTTCCCACTTACTAAATCTTTCAGGGACTGCTTGCGTATTGTCAGTAACTTTTGGTGAATCAATTGTCACGTATTGTATTGTTTCTGTTACGGTTTGTGGCTATTTGAATTTAGATCTTGGACAGAGAGTTTTTGATAGACTTAGGAATTCAAGGCCTGTGAACCATCTCTCAGAGCTGTTAAATTCGATATTGTTGTGCCATTTCGTACCGTAGTCAGCTCAGATTTGCGAATCCTCTAAAATTTCACCAATGCGTACAGCTACGAACTGGTAGAATTTTCTTGCGTCTGACTAAATCCAATATAGTACGTTTTTAGAATCGCACCAGAAGATTCGACTTGTATGGAGATCTCCCGTCCTATGAACTTAGCTAGATGAAGTCCTAAAATGGCTGCCATCAGGATTTGTTGTCTTGGAGGCAACAAAACAGCAATGAATTTCGTCGCCCATACTTGAACGTGGAAAAGCCAATCCCGCATATGCTGATATAATAGCATCAACGATGAGGTGAAGTTGATTGTAGCTTCTACGATTTGCTAAAGTTACTCCCGCTCGCCACACATCTTGTGATATCATCTTATCTTTGATTACAATAAAATCCAACATACCCAAAGGGTCAAAGATATTCATCACCACTCGAAGCATTTGTCGCTTCGTTGGAAAAATGGATTGATCTAAGACATCCGGCTTGAACTTCTGAAAAAAGGTTAATTTATCACTGGTAGGTAACCACCACATACCGAGAATCTTTTGAAGTTCAGATCCTGACTCTATGTAGCATTTGTTTGCGGGCTCATGCTGACTTTGTTTGCGTAGTCTGCAGTGTTATTTAAGAAATCCTGTTAGTACTATATTATTTATGCTAAATAAAATAATAGGTTTAAATCTTCTGGCGTTTTAGCCGTCTATTAGTTACTTTGAGTGGTTAATTCCATCACCACTACCCCAGTACTTGTCTTTTATTTTCTTTTCCTCCTGTCTTAGTTTCTCTTTGATCGTATGAGGGCCTATTGGGAAAAAGCCCCGTCGGCGGGGCCGAGGCCGTTTCTTTCGCAAGTTTGTCTGCTATTTCATCATGTTATTTCATTATCATCATCTTTCAATACCTGTGTATCCCGAAACCCATAGTAGCCGAACTTTATTTCGTTCACCTATTGCATTTAGTTTCTTGACACATTCCCATATTGCCCTAAGTGCAGCTTGCCAGTCCCTGCAAATTGCTATATGCTGGTTAATTGGTATTCCCCTGAGTACGATCTCTGCACTTGATGTGATGGCGAATACTTCTGCTTGGAAGATGCTGAGGTGTTTGCTCATGGGCATAGAGCGAAAACTTGGCTTAGCCTCCATATAACAGATATTCAAGATTTAGCAACGTCCGTCTGACTTTGTTGGGATATGGTATATAGTATATATAAGTTTACATTTGTATAATTATAAAACTGTTTGAAAATAAGTTCTCATGTATACCTGAGCAATGTCAAAATTAAGGCAATCAGCCCTTCCATTTCCCTGCCCCCATAATATCCCCCAGAATGATTTCCGACTTTCCACCTGATTTTAACCGTTTAGGTTGGTCAAAACGGTTAGGTATTCCCTATGACCATTTAAGATACTCGCTTTGGATCCTGGAAAATATGTATTGAGTAGAGTTATTGCTCGTTTTTTTTTATTTCTTGGGGTTGTCTCCTAGCTTTAATGCCATTTTACTTTCTATTGTATCTTTTGTCTTGTGTAATCTAGCTGCTTCTGGTATCGAAGATGTGCTTTCGCAGAAGCTCATAAAGCTTGATCGCTTAGCTTCCCTTAATTCTTTATTGTAACTCGTCAAGTTTGATGCAAAACATTATCCTCACATTATCATGTTACATCGTGAAAATTAGCGAAATTGGATCTAATTTTTTTCAGATTCTTTATACAGTACATAAAAAAGCAGAAGAAATGATGTACAAAGAAATCGCACTTCTCAAAACTATCGAAATCGCACTATAACTTTTCTAGCCCCAAAATTCCGAATATGTGGACTCCAGTAAATATTGCTGTCTTTTTACCGAAAGTGTCGTTCAATCTGTAATGTATTGAAATTCGGATAGCGCCTTCTTAAGATAATAATGTGCTCTGTTGTCAAAAATCGTGTCAATACTTATCCTATCTCCATATACTGAATATATGATATCCAAACATCCAGTTGCCTTTATACCGTATATAGCGTCATTACGTCAGATATCTTAGCAAAATTAGGTGAAGCTATAATATGTAGTATATATATAGCCTAGTGCCGAAAATATGCTATATTTTTATGTCATGCTTATAATACATTGCCTTTAATATAAGCAACAATTAAAATTTAATATTGCTTTCAGCAACCAACATAATTGCAAATATTTATATTTGTAAACTTGAGTGCCAAAGAATTCTCGTAAAAATAAAACTGATTTGTATCAGAAAATTACATGGAATTTACGACACTTTACTGAACAACCAATAGTGATGGTTATTAAAGATTATAGCCATTGCATTCTTTATTCGACTATTGAGAGTTAGACAAAGAGAAAACAAGAAAGTAAATATTATGACATACTTGAAAATAATCAATATTAATTTGGCTTTGAAGTATTGCACAAATCAAAAATTAATAGTAAAGTAATAATAATCACAGGATCGAACATTGCGCAGGTTGCAAAAGGCGAATTTTGGACAGAATCAGAAAAAAATGTACCCTGGACTTTAACTTTTAAGATTAACGGATTTGAAATTTAAAGTAAAATTGTTCTCCCCAACAGGTATTACATCAAACTGAGAAACAAGGTAGAAGATATTCTCCTGCGAAAAGAATAGGAATGCTCGATGGTCGAATTAACCTTTTCTGATGAACTATGAATTATTCGAAGTTGAAATCAGCGGACGTTATGTATAGCATGCCTCTAGAAAAAATTGAATTTGTTTTTTGCTGGTGTTAATGGAAATAGAGAATCTTTTGAAAAAACGAAAGACCATTGATGTATATTTAGGTTCGGAAAATTTACTTAGACTCTAAGTGTTGCTCATGTATTATCAGCTCTTCTAGGGAGGGGCATGCGAGGTTTTGAAAATTATGATAAAGTGGGCCTGGCTTCGCCCTCTAGAAGGAAATATACATATATCCAAAATCACTAAAACCAAATTTGGTCAGAAGATACTTTTTTATCTCCTTTGACAGTGTGAAAATGTATGAAATCGGATAATAACACAGTCCACCACCCATATAACAGTTTTGTTATAAACTAGTTAAAATGTTAAAGTCAATCGCTAAATCCGCCAGAGACATTAAATTTTACATCTGGGATAGTACAAGAGGACTTTATAGAAGCAGGTTTCAAAGGAGAAGGATGGCATTAGCACCGCCCTCCTTTGCGTGAAATCACATATCTCCGGAACTATAAGACAAATTTTAACCAAATTCAGTACGTAACATTATTATGACATTCCTATAATACAGTCCGAAATGAACAAAATCTAATTGCAACCACGCCTACTTCTCATATAACACAACTTTAAATTTCATCTGAATCTTTCATTTTCTAGTATTCAAATCAAGCACTAATGAATATATCGCGACAAAATTTTGCATAAATAGTGCCGTTAACATAACTAAAAAAACGCCGATTTTTGGGAACTAAACAAAAAAAAACTTCATACTAATATTATAAATGTGAATGTATTTATGTATGCTTGTTACGATTTCACGACGACACCACGTATCCGATCATCATGAAACTTTGTAGACATATGTATGTCCTATGGTATTAGAAAGGACATAATATATTTATTATTAAAAAGAAAATATATATTTTTTTGTGAACAAACATAATTTGGCAGATCATATCTGTTTGTAAAAAAATTTTAAAATTGAAAAAATAGTTTTACAGATATCAGTGTTTGTCGAAAAATTTCAAAACATAAATGTATCAAAAGCGTAAATGTGACCAAATTGAGATTTTCTACTTCTGGAAGTTGATCATCGCGGTATAGTATTCGTGTACATATGTATTCAATTATTTGTTTGTTAATAATTTTACATATTTATTTAAGCTATTTAATGCTAGCGAAACCACGGGAAAAGCGGTTTTAGTATTAAACTTTGCCAGCAACTGAAGATATTTCTCCGGCTTTGATCCAAGCAAACTGTATGAGAACAAAATGTTCGGCTACACCTGAACTTAGTTTTAATATTTATTCTCTTGCAACATGTTGGTCTTGTAATAATTTTGTTCACCTAACGGTTGTTTGTATCACCTAAGACTAATCGAGATAGATATGAAGTTATATACATGATATATATACTTGTATAAATGATCAGGATAACTAAACGAGTTGAAATGCGCCACTTCCACAAAACGTATAAAGTGCCATAACTAAACCATATATTAAGACTACTCAAATTTGGCACAACGAATCATATTAAGGAGGGACAATTGTGGTTCGAAACTCTTTAAAAAGTGGACATGGCCCTGCCCACTAATAAGTTTAATGTGCCTACTTCCTTCAAAACCAAATTTTTAATTCCACCTGATTCTCTCACTTTCCAGTATACAAATCAAGAATCAATATATTTATCCCGATAAAACTTTACATGAATAGTGCCTTTGAAGTGTGCCACCTTATGACCTTAAATTGTCCAAATCGAACCAAAACTGTTCAAACCCCTAGATACCCAATACGGGAACCCCAGAACCTATAGTTGACTTTTAACCGAAAATATCGGTCAATGTGTGAGATATATAATTGAAATATACTTAATATAAAGATTTTATTTTCATACTCCCGGATGACTTTATAATCCATATATTGCCCAATATGTATATAATAGAGCGTGTTTTTTCCTAACTGCGCATCTCTGTGCCTAAATTGGATAAAAGTGGGTGAAAACTTGCCCTACCCCCATATAATTAATCACAGAATTTTCAAACATCAGGCTGATTTGCTCCTTCTACAAATATTGGTGATGGTATGTTAGGTACTTTATTGAACCTCAGAGAATATCAGTTTCTCTAATAATATGTAGTAATCCAAAAATGGATAAAATCAGGGCAGTACTACACCTATCTCCCATATAACTAAGAAAATATTTTCAATGTTCTGGGTGGACTTTTACCGTATATATTGATGAATATTACAGGCATCATATCATTTCATTTTAAGTATACAAAAGTGGTGTCGGCTAGTAATTAAAATATGAGTTAAGACTTAATTTTCTTGTCTACTTAATTATAACAATAATTATTACAATAAAAGCTTAAATATAACAATATAATATGAGATTTTTTAGCAAAATTAACTGAACATATAATCTTGGATATATTTTAGTTAAATGCCGAAAATATGTAAAATTTTATTACTACATATAATCATTTCTGTTATTCTAACAAAAAGCGTTATATAAACGGTTAATATGAATGAAGTTGGTTTAGACCTTGATCTAAACCTCATATCCCTAAATGTTCGGTTAATATCAGTGGAGTTGGTCTAGACCTTCATCTAAACACCATATCCCTAAATGTTCGGTTAATATCAATGGAGTTGGTCTACACCTTGATCTAAATGTTCAGTTATACCCGCTCTTAACCTATCCTTACTTGTTTTTGTCTAGAACTTTTCTCAACTAATTTTGAAATCATTATATGGGAGTAGATTAAATTTGTTCCGATTTTTTAAAATTTTCAAGTATTGTATAAATATTTTATTGTAAATAAAGTGTTATGCTAAAGAAAGTATAGTTACTTTACATCTTCCTCTGATGGAAATTGTTGTTATACTTGTATGACTTGTTATACTAGTTATAGAAGTTTTGCAAATATACATTTATACCTGTGTTTTAGAACCACATTGTTCGTAGTGACTTCGGATTCTACGATTCTTCATACGATTCTAGAAATAATCCCTACTGGACTCACATCTCAAAATTTTTCAAAGTTAATTGGTCATTGTCAAAATTTCTGTATTTTGATGAACCACACATTGAGCAAGTAGCAAGTGGTTTATTAGTGGTAACTACTGGTTAGCTGAACATGGCTTGTTGCTCTTTGGATACGTGTTGAGATCTTCGGAACTGTACATGGTATACCTTCAAGTTCTAGATGTTACCATAGATAACTTATTCATACAAATAATACATAACAACATTTTTGGAATAAGCGCCGTATGAGTTATTTAGTGTATAGGAATTTCTGTGAAGAAAATTTTGTATTTAATAAGTTTAGTGCTCAATTTTGCCAATACTTTTGCGAAAATGTGGGAAGGGTGTTGCTTTATATAATGAATTCTTTCATGCTTTCGAATTGTTCCTACTCGCCTTAATGTATATACACAGTTTTCTTAAGAAATTTTTTATGAACGCTTAAACATATTTGTTAAAATAGTAAACTCTTCAAGTAGAAGTATTGCAGCAGCTTCCTTGTTTTATTTATGGTAAGTAAGTACCAAATTGTGTGCACATTTTTAATTAACAAAATTAGTAGCACCGCTGCTTTAATTATATCCTTAGCAATTAATCACGTGCCGAAGTCGAATGAAGGAAGGTTGAGGATATAAATATTGAAATATAATAAACTCAACTTTTACTAAATAAAACTGAACAGTTATTCTTGGTTAAGTGCAACAAACAAGAAAAAATGTAAAAATAAACGAAATACTATGCAGATGTATACCCTAGCTGCATTGCACGCGTATTTTGTAAAGCAAACTTGTATTCAGCTAATAAACAACAACATTTACCATTTATTGCAAGTTGAAGTTTGTTGAGTTGATATTATTGTTCAAAAAATTTTTGGTGTAAAAG
This sequence comes from Bactrocera oleae, assembly GCF_042242935.1. NCBI lineage: Eukaryota > Metazoa > Arthropoda > Insecta > Diptera > Tephritidae > Bactrocera > Bactrocera oleae. The sequence goes on along the minus strand of NC_091540.1, from coordinate 34,337,031 downwards.
ACATGATGAGGAAATTCCTCACTTTTTTTACTCTCGCAAGATATTTAAACAGAGAGTTCACCTAACGGTTGTTTGTGTTACCTAGAAATGATCGAGATAGAAACGGAGCTATATAATATATATATAAATGATCACGATAACGAGACAAAATGAATTCCGTGACTGTCTGTCTGTCCATCCGTGCAAGCGTTAACTTGAGTAAAAATTTAGAGATCTTTATGAAACTTCGTACACGTGTTTCTTAGCGTCGGGGGTCGGTATTGCAAATGGAATCGGTCTATTGCCACACCCGCAAAGTACCGTTAAGCGAAAGCATCTAAGAAGCCATAACTAAGCTATACATTAAGATACAAATTTGTATACTTTGGGTACAAGGGATCACTGTACCGGGGGAAACGTGTGGGCAAAAAAAATTGTTTAATGTGGGCGTGGCCACAACCCGTAAATAGTTTAATACACTTATCTTCCAAACCGATTAAGCTAAATTAACCAAACTTGTTGAGAGGGAACCTTTTGTATTATATATTGTGAAAATAGGTAAAATTAGATAACAACCACGCCCACTCTCCATATAACGGTTATGTTCAAAACTGCTAAATGTGTGATAAATCACTGAATAAATGCGCCATAAGCATTAAATTTCATAACCAACATGGTATAGAAGGTCTTTATAGCAGAAGGTATAAAAATTGGATAATGGGCGAGGCGCCACCCACCTTTAAATAAAATTCTAATTTCAACCGAATTTGGTGTATGAGATTACCCAAACATTTCTATTATACACTGTGAATGGGCGAAATCCGATATCAACCGTGAATACTTCTTATAACGCAAATTTTTAATTCCATCTGATTCTTCACTTTACATTATACAAATCAGGAACCAATTAATGTATCCGGATAAAACTTTGCACAAATAATGCCCTCAAGGTATTTCTTCTATCGCACAAAATTGTTTAAATCGGACCATAACTTTCAAGAACCCGGACACCAAATATGTCGACCTCAGTACGTATGGCCAATTTTATACCGAACATATCGGTCAATCTGTGGGGTCTAGTATTGAAGTTTGGGGAGAATATTTTTATAATATCATTATGCCAAAAATGGGTAAAATCGGGTCAATACTCTGCTCAGGCCAATAAGTAAGAAATCTTCATGAAATACAGAAATAGTCTCTTTCTAATAACAGTGTATTATCTTACCCATAATGGACGAAATCAGGGCAATAGTTCCCCTAGTCTCCATATACTAATATTTGGATTTTCAAACATCCGGGTACACTCGACCTTAGTCTAATTAAAATGTGTAAACTGCTATGAAAACTGTAAATAAAAATTCGTACTTGGCTCTCGAATTCAGGTAATCAAGACATAGACGGAAAAGTTCTAATATTAGATAATTTTAAAATTTCAGCTTAATATTCGGTGGTTTATACTAACAACCATACACATCTTCGGACTCTGATTTCTCCTTTCATATTCTCAATTCACTGTATAGTTATTACACGCTATAATAACTTATAATAAAATAATGTCATCAAATACATATACAAAATTTGATTTATAAGAAGAATAATCTAACCTTGCTATAAAAACTGTAAGAGCTCTAAAAAGCATTTTGCAAGGTATTAATTTTAATCGGAATTCATGTTTACTTTCATAAACATTCCCTTAACATTAACATTTGAAATAAAATGTATTTATTTTGTAATTCCAAATATAGGATTAAGAAAAATATATTTAATCCCACATACCGGATCCCCAAAAACAATTTAAAAATAAATCCCCCAGTTTTGGGGATTAAAAATCTATTTATACCCTGAACAGGGTATATTAAGTTTGGCACGAAGTTTGTAACACCAAGAAGGAAACTTCGGAGACCCTATAAAATATATAAAAGCTGAGTTGATTTAGCCATGTCCGTCTGTCTGTCCGTCCGTCCACCCCTGCGGGCAGGGGATAGAATATGCCCGCGGCAAGGCATGCCTGTCGTAAAAGGCGACTAAAAGCCAATATGCACTATGACTGTTATTATATTCTTTGCACAGTAATATCAGCATAGTATAGTGAACTGATATTAGAAACACTTTAAATGAAAAAAGCGAATAAAAAGACATTTGAAGTTCAAGCGACAAATGTCACCAGTCATTTGAGTAATGGGGAGCTCAACTGGCAGTAGTTTAGGCTACGTAGTCTGACCGGTACCACGGGGAGCAGAAAGCCCTTGGACTTCTGTTCAATCTGCTCATTGGGTTCGGCCCTTTGGGGAGTATCGTGGTGGCTGTGGTTTAAACCTAAATGCTGGAAGAACTGAATTTTCAGTTCGAAAAAAGAAGTTACACAAGTAACTGGGTGCCGTACCCGAAAACGGAAGAGGTTTTAGGTCGGCCTCGAATCACACCAAGATGGTAGTGTGGACCCAGACACACTGCCACTGGTATCCAAATAAATACTTGCAAAAAGCTTGTATTGTTTGGGGCGCTGATCAACGCATTGTATTGATACGTTGTGTTTTTGAACACCGTGAGGTAAGGCCGTCGCCGGCAGGTACTCACGTAAATCTACAACGAAAGTTGTCCGTCCGTCCGTCTGTCCGTCTATATGCAAACTAGTCCCTCAGTTTTTCACCAGTTCTTTTCTCACTAAGAATCTGTTTATTTGTCGGAACGGCCGATATCGGATCTCTATAGAATAAAGCTGCAGTACAAACTGCACAATCGAAAGCAAGTCTTTGTATTGGAAACTTTTTTATTTGATGTAATATTTTCACGAAATTTGGCATGAGTTATTTGCGAAAGCAACGATGTAATTTCCGAAGAAATTGTTAGGTCGATCAAATCAAAAATAACTCCGATTAAAAACTGAAAATCTAATTTTTAATTCCAATAGTTTTAATTAAAAATTTCTGAACCCTGGTCGTAATAAATTTAATTTCGGATTGAGGAGGCTTTCAGAAGTTAAAGTTGTCCCTGAAGGAACAAAGTAACTCTTTAAAACTAATCACTTGTTGCTATAGCCATATCTTATTAAGAGACGCTAACCGTTTTGATTACATAGACCAGAGTGTTTAAGTTCATCTCCTAGCTCACATCTTTTGGACAAAATTTAGAATAGAAACTGCTACTTTGCATCAATAGTTTACACTAATAAATTTGAAATATAAATCATATTTATTCTTATAGCACTCTAAAATCATACATTGGACTGAAAAGATTCCGCGGAAACAACAAAAAACGTTATTTGATTAACTTTTGTAGTATCATTTTTTACCCGTATAAATGTCTGCAGCAATTCTAATTATATAGACCCAATTGTCAAAGTAAATATCATCATTATGATCATAAAATTTACACATATTTATGATTGTGTGTTTTAGCGCGTTTAATAATGTTTGTGATTAAAACATATCTTCGGATTCGAGGATCCGATAGATTTCCTGCAGAGAAGATACAAACATTCTAACAATTTCCTGCTATGAATTACCACAGAAGCGTAGAAATAAACTAAATGAAAAAGAGAGCGGCTATGTTAATCTTGTTTGGATTTTTATTTATCTATTTTTATTAGTTTTACTACCTTGCAACATTATAGCAGCAGAAAAGTTGCATTTGTTGCGACCAGGGGAGAATAGTAAAAGCGAAACTTAATTAGTTGAATTTTTTGTTGCTGTTTCGCTGCTTGCTTTTTTTGCGGATATCTTAAAGCCGAAATGTAATTGTGCAACAAAAAAGGCAACATTTTCAAAAACACAAAAACTCGTGAAATGAAAATAAAAGCAAATAGCAGGGCAACACCGTCTATTTTGTAAAAAATATCGTAATGCTACAAACAAGCTACCAGCATTTTATAAGCATTTGGCGGCGCTGCACAGTAGGAGAAGTCGCCAACCTGGCGGCGCTTTGTTAATAACTTAAAAAACCATAACAAATTTTAGTGTTATGTTATATATAAAATTAGTTATTATTAACCAATACTTTATCAAGTAATTTCTATAATTTTCTTGTTTTTCTTAAATGTTTTTTATTATTTATTTTTATATACAAAATATATGAAGAATGTAAGAAAGTACCAAATTTTGGCTGTAATTCTTCGTGTTTTTATAACACAAATGCATTTTTTATAAAAGCTCCCTATTTTACATTTTTTGTGCTATTCAAGAAAATGCTTAGAAAAATATTCCGAATCAGAGAAGCTGCTTGACCTCATCATCTATATGAATGTGTTTTTTTTAGAGTACTTCGAGGTAGTTTTGGATTTTAAGGTTATGAAAGGGTCCGACGAAACTAATAGAGCGTACATTAAGTCTTCCATGATGTGCAGTCTCGAGGTTTCTAGTGTGGTCCAGCCTATAATTGCGTAAATCTTTGGTTCTTGCTGCAAGGGGCACTTCTGACATCATTCCTATTGGTAATGAAACAATTTCAAAAATTACTTCGCCATGTATTAACATTTTATCAATTGCTTCAACAATTTCTTTACTTTTTTCACGAACTTGCCAGTTTTGAATTATACACTCGAATCACCGCATCCAAACATATATTGTCTATAATCTATATTTGTACAAATGTTCTTTTGTTGCCGTAGCCGAACCTAATTAAAATTGTTCATTAATCTTGGAGTCGCCCCACAAATTCCGATGATGACCCCGCTATGGCATTGAATACTTTTCCGTCGATCATTGTCAAATGGAATTCAAGTTCTACTTGCAAACGACTCAATGTTGTTGGCAACATTTTTGCTATTCGCCTCTTAACAGTTTTAACCTATACCCGAACTAAGTCCGCTGACTCTTTTGCCATAGTATTAAGTATCCATTTTTTATTTTGCGCAGTTACAATACATACAGCAACCAAATGTTCAGGAACGCTAAGGCGCCGGTAAGTATATCATCATCCAAACTTATAATCATTTTTGAAGCTATTACAGATTCTGAGCTCAACATTGAAACAACTTGCGAAGCATTCATTTTTCCAATCTTGTAAAGACTTATGCGTGAAAATAATTAGTGCACTTGCTTAAACATATGTTAAGTTTGAAAGCTCACAGGTGGGTGCATATTGGGAACAAAACAAAACAGAGAAAAACCAATAATCTATTAATTTGTTAACTGTCAAAAAACCAAAGAAATTTGGCTGAATTCAAATGGTTATGATTTCGCTAAAGCTCCGCCAAATCGGCCATTTCTCCCACTGTACGCTGTCACAGAACAATGCGCTCTTGCTTTACTCCTAATGAGTTTTATGTTTTTGCGTTCGCTTTGTAATTCTCAAAAGATTTCCTCTTGCCATTTGTTAATGACTTGATTGTTATTGCTGTTGTTATTCATGTTTTTGTAATCTCAAGAAAGCAACTACCAAAGTTAGCACAAAGAAATGTGAGCACAACAACGCAACGCGGAATCCTGTGGCTTTTCAGCTGCTCTTCAAAGAGGCGAGCGTTACTCGGGAGATGCGATATATACTCATACATACATAAAAACGAAGTCCCCAAGGATTACGTATCTGCAACGCCAGCACTATACTGCGTTCAACAAGGAGGCTGTTCATCACTCATCCATATGTTCCTTCATAGATATGCGCTTAACTCTTGCTGTCATTTCATTATGCGCTGACCGCAGTTATAGAGAAACAGTACAGTTAACACTCTTTCGTGTAGCTGCTTTTTTTTAACACGCTTACACATGCACACATTTAATTGACAATTAAGATAAGCGTGTGTGCGATTGTATGGTATGTGTGGGTGCTGCAAGTCAAAATAGCCTGCAGAAGTAACATTTGCCAGCGGGATTCACATATTGCATGTGGCATGTTGCATGTTTACTCTAAATTCTATTTTGTATTTCAACCAAAACAATTTAGACACATAGAAATTACAAATGCCGCCCACACACATATCCACCGTTGTTGATGTGATGCATGTGTTGTAAATGAAATAATTAAATATTATTTTCTATTCTTTTTTCTCTAACTTAGCTCTCACATTTTGTTGCCACCACTGAAATGTGTGTGCATGTGGTATATGGCATTGCAAATTGAGGAAAGTACTACCGATCGTGCCTTGGCTACACTGACCACATTCACTTGCCTCAATATAAAATTTTATATTTATACACTAGGGTGGCTCTGTTGTAACATTTATTTTATTTCTTTGCTTTTTTCACACTTAAGCTTGGTACGAATCAAAGAATAGATCTTTATGGAAATGTGAAATAAAATTTCCAAGAAAGCCTTTAATTTTTAACTTCACATAAATTTATTGGAAGAGAGAAGAGTGACGTTTAATGAACGAGCTGAACAATATTTTCTTACCTCTGGTGGGGGACTAAAATAGACAGACACCGTCATCTAGTGAGAGCTATTTAACTGTAATTGTATTTTACCATTTTCATTGCTTATAAACTATTTTTAATATTTATTTATCTACTTAAATGTGTGCGTTTGTGTATATTGTATTGCCACATCTGTATATTGTATATTATATTACTTTTTATTGCCTATATAGTATGTTTGTTTATCTGTAATTCTTAATCTAGGTAAATATGTTTTGTATTGTTACACGCACTTGTTCATATTTGAACTCGTCTTTTCGACAAAAAGAAGAGAGAGACTGATAGACGTGAGCGCGAAGAGCTTGAGATGCAGAAGTTAAGGCAGCAAACAAATGGTTTTAAGCGCGGGGCCGGCTTCTGTAAAGACAGGAATGGAAACCTGATAACAGGCACCAAGAGTACACTCGAAGTTTGAAGGCAGGACTTTTCGAAGCTGCTCAATGGCGAATGCAGTGCTGTGACGGATGAAGAAGCACCAACAATCTACCGTAACAACATTGCGTCTAAATTGACCAAGATGAGGTAAAAACAGCTCTTACGCTGCATTAGGACAACAAAGCTCAAGTAGCCGATGGATTGCCGGCTGAGCTGTTTAAAACCGGCGGCGAGGAGCTGGAAAGGCGCATATTCCAGCTGCTAATCATAATTTGGTCGGATGAATACATATCCAATGTTGAGCACAACTCAGCTTCGTTAAAATCGGGAAGGATCTTTCCGAGCCGTGCGAAACCAGGCGACAGGGTGATACGTGCCGCAAATATGAATCGCCGTGGCACTGTCTACTCTAAAAGTACAATGCTACTGAGGTAAGCAGATAATATTAACATCGTTTTCCTAAACAACAGAGCCGTCCTAAGATACGGCCCAGAAACATGAACGAAGACGAAACGAGATGAGAAAGCACTTGGAGTAAGTACACAAGGGTACCCACGCATCCAATGGAAGGACCAAGTGCATATCGACCTGTCTGCACTTGGGAGGTACAGCTGATGTGACCTCGCAAAGGAAAAAGTAACTGGTGAAATTTTGTGTTCTCGGCCCAGACCGACCCATGGACGCAGTACCAAAGAAGAAGAAGAATAAATTTAATGTTTAATACGGGTATTTGAAAAGAAATAATTTGACTAAACTTTATAGAAAACACTTAATGTCTCTCTCTCTCAACTCGTTGTAAAATGCACATTTTTATTAGAGATTTAAAAAGAAGTAAATCTTTTATTTTTAATTTTATTATTATAAGTTTGAACTCTTTTATTGCTCTTTTACCCAACTTTCGCAAAAGCACTTAATTTTATTTAAACTTGTTTAGAATATGCCTTTAAACTAAACCCTTGGAATTTAGAACTTCTCTCAAGCCTTTTAACATTCAAAAAATATTTTTGTTTAACTTCTTATTAGTTATTAGAATATTTAAAAGAAAAAATATGGTAGTTCTTCGGAATTTTAAACCTGTTTTTAGACCTTTTAAAAAGCGTAATTATTTTAAAAATACAAAATACTTTTGAAATTTAAATAAAGTTAAAGACAAAAACGTAGCCAAATTATTTTACATACATATACATATGTATATTTTTCTTTTTATATAATATAATAATTTTTCGTATACACGTATTTATCATTTTACAAATTATTTACTAGTTTTAAAAATTTCTCTTCCAAAAAGAAATAATGAAATAGGGTTAAAACTATTGAAACCTTGTTTATGAAAGGTTATTTAATTTGAAATTTAGAAAATAATTTAATTTTCCCTACCCCAAGAAACACATGTTGAAATTTTTAAATGAAATCTTATTTTCTATAAATTCTATTTGTTACGGTTTTTCTATATATATTATAATTAAGAGCTACCCTAATAAATGAGAGATGATCAATTTAAAGAAAAAAATGTCTAAGAAGGAAAATTAATTCAAGTTCATTCATAATTTCATGACTAACGTAATGTTGACTTTTTTCTTATTTATTTTTTGGTAACTTTAGTCTGTCCATGGGACCATCATTTGCTGTATACCATAAAAGATAGTAGCAATCAATACTACTTCGTGGCGTGGGGTTATCAAAAATGCGGCTGTCAACGATAAGAATAAGAGGCAGAAAAACACTGTACTTAAAATTGGCCTCAGGAAAGGTTTAAATATAATAAACGACGAATAATAATAGGCGAATAGCAATATGATCTCCAAGGAAAGCCAAATTAGTTAACTATGACTTTCTAAAATCAGCTTTCAATTTTCCTTTTATCAGTTGAGGATAACTTACTTGTCGACTAAAGATAATTTTTGTGGGTTTAAGCACATTACAATTTGGAGCATTTATAAAAAAAAAGTTATAAAACGAAAAAGTTAATATTGTTTAGTTTTAATCCAATAATATAGGTAAGTTTAGCTGACAGGAGAATGTCAGTGGACACCTTCTGCATAACTTTCTATGGCACCGTACGTCTACATGCGAAGAATCTTAAAGAAAAAGTTAATAAGACCCTGCAATCGCATTTTTATTTGCCTAGTAAACGTTTCCTATGGTCCAACAAACGTACAAAAATAAATATATAGTTTTGGTTTTACTCTTTTTGTTAAAATACCTTGGAAAGATCCACAGTCAAAAGCATATAAAGACACATACAGATATGAATGTATGTATGTGCATATATTCGCATGTGCATGTTCATGCTTAAACTTCGTTTATATTTATCTCTTAAACGCTGAACAAAACGCAGTCGCTTAACGGTCGACAATTGTTGAGTTAACACAAAAAGACAAAAAAAATATTAAACTTTAAACACATAGACGACTGCACGACAGCGAGATTTTCTTGTCTGCAAATGGCGTCTTGAAGCCAGCTTCATGAATATTTTGAAGACGGCAGCGACATATCAAACAGCTGATGTACATCGTACACAACTTCGTTGTTGCCATACTAACACTTTTCACTTGAATGACATTTAAATATTTTGTTCAAAGTGAAATTGTTTGTGCAAAAAAATAAGTAAATAGGTCGATTCATTGGCTTTAAATTATTAATTGTTATTACAAATGATATATCACAGCTATTTTATGCTTCTGTTGGTAAAATAACGTTAGACTTGTTAGAGCTTTGAATAATTTTACCATTCTCATACTAGTGGCAACACTACGTCGGCAAAATTAGAAATGACTTTAATTTAGCGACAAGGACAACTAAAAGTCTGTTGTCGTGAAGTCGTGCTATTGTCTAAATAACCCACCAAGTGCCCATAAGAACGTGTGTATTTTTATATTTGACAGATGCTGCCTGTCGTCTGCCGCCTTCATTGTGTTTCATGCATTAATGATAACAGTAGTTAGGAGTATGTACGCATAGCAATTGTTGCATACCACAACATTTAACCAAATAGTGTGATAAGTAAAACTATGATAATGTTGGTATCAGCAGTTTGTGGTTGCTCTTGGGCGCGAAAAAAACAAAAAAATTAGGTAGCAAGACCAAAAATGAACACTTTTATATCATGTCAAAATACAGCCACATATTCTACGATATACTTCTATGTATGTAGGAATGTATCTTGGTGCTTGTATGCGCGATTTTTTACAATGATACCCGTATGTACATACATACATGTAAATAGATAAGTAGCCTTAGATTTTAATTGGAAATAATAGATAACAAGCAGTTTAGGAAACATTTAGAATACAATGTCAAAATCAATTTTATTAACAGAAAATAATATGTCATCTCTTAGTGACAATTTTTTTGCACAGTGAAACATCTTGGATGAACCAGGCGAATTGACTAGAATTAATATTGGCCGACTCACCAAATTTTCAAGAGAATCAAAGTTCTAAGTCGATATATGGAGGTCTATTGATCCATACCTAAAAGTTTTAGTATCATCCCACTGATACCAGGGACACCTTTTGATATATATCGCGGAGGCCATTCCAAAAACTTAACCTAATCAAACTTAGCAAAATGTGTGTAATAAATAATTTTTTTTTTTGATGATGCCATGATCCCAATTTCACGTTTTAAAGGTTAATTTTTTTATAGCCGTATCAGCGGTAGAGAGTTTTCCTCAACTACAAAACGGCGGTTATTTGCACCTTCAAAATTAGAACGATATGTCAATAGCCATCTATAACCTATTTCAGCTACTGTATAGAAAGTCTTTATGGACTTTCATCACAAGCACAACTTGAGTATTTTAATCTGGGAATGCGTTTATTGAATCCGAGTTATATGCTCCTCATAATATACATTCACTCACTTTTCGCAACCGAATTGTAGATGTTGAATGCGTGCTTTACCTATTATGTCAAGTGAAATTAAACTTTCGAGTCAGATTTTAATGCATCATCTATGAAGCTTTTCGAAGTGAATGAGACAATTCCTTATGTTAGTATTTCACTGGTAAACAAAATTAATCTTTTTTTGTTTTATAATGTTTATAAACTCTTTCTTCCCCCCTCAGTTTCTTTCTAGCAGCTCTAGTTTAAGTGATACGTGTATTTCTTGAAATATCTTTACTCAGTTTACTTGAATTAATTTTTAGGGCAAAAATTGACTAAATTTCATAAATACACCGCTATATATATGGTACATTTAGAAGAACTAGTTTAAATGATTCGAATAGCTTTTGTGCTGTTTGTAGTGACCATATGTTTAGAGAATGCCGTTTAAGTGCATCTGATTCTATAAAAAAGGCCTATTTGAACTACTCTGGGATGCCATTACAAGTGTTTAGTAAGCCTTGGGTTAAAAACGTAAATTTTCTTTGAGTCAAAAAGGAGGATATTCCAAATACCCCTGTTTCATGCGCTTATATGAAAGCCGAGCCAAGACGTTCTGTCTCTGGATAAGTTTGGTCTTTGAGAGTTTATTTAATACCGTGTAGTATGAATGTGATGAATGGCCCTCTAGTAGTCAGAGACCGCAATATATTACCTCCTTTCATATATGGTTAGGTCTGATAAAAGCTCTAAACATCTATGGGAAAATTAAAATATATCAGTAAATTTTTTTCGAAATTGAGCACAGAAAAAATCCGGTCCTCAAATCTAAGGGAACTAATAAAGGACCAACATTTTGCTGATTGTATGACAGATAAGAAGATATCTGCATAGATTTATTACATTCAATTACTGGAGCATTCAAAAAAGACTGATGTCTCCACTCATGCAAAAACAACATATAAAAGATAGTTTTTTCCATGTTAAGTATGAGCAATATATTTGTATACTCTCGCAACATGTTGCTACAGAGTATAATAGTTTTGTTCACCTAACGGTTGTTTGTATCACCTAAAACTAATCGAGTTAGATATAGGGTTATATATACATAAATGATCCGGATGAAGAGACAAGTTGAAATCCGAGTGACTGTCCGTCCGTCGGTCCGTCTGTGCAAGTAGTAACTTGAGTAAAAATTGAGACATCTTTATGAAACTTGGTACACATGTTTCTTGGTACCGTAAGACGGTTGGTATTGCAGATGGTCGCAATCGGACCACTGCCACGCCCACAAACCTCCATTTATCAAAACAAATAAATTGCCACAACTAAACTCCGCAATAAGATACAAGACTGTTATTTGGTACACAGGATCACATTAAGGAGGGGAATCTGTAGTTACATTTTTCTTTAAGTGGGCGTGATCCCGCTCCTAATAGGTTTAATGTGCATATCTCCTAAACTGATAAAGCTGTAAAAACAAAATTCACTGGAAGCACCTCTACCTACAGTGTGAAAATGGGTGAAATCGGAATCCAAATATTTGAGACTGAGAAAACGTGTGAGATATATATGTAGTTAATTTCTAAATCCAAAGTTACTACCATACCTCAGTCAAATAATTACATGAACAAAATTGTATTTCTCAATTTCATTAACGGTACAGCTATAATTTTTGGTACAGTTATAATTTTTTCTCTTAAGATCAGTCAATATATAGTATTAGCACATAAAGCAGAGGAAACGATTCTTGAGTATGTGGTAGTTCCTAAACTATGGAAGTTTGATAAGGATAAAAAACAATTATTTTGAAGAGGTGCGATTTGAACAATTTCTTCGGAGGTGGTAGTGCTGCCTTGGATAATAATCTGCGCTAAATTTCGTAATGATGTTAAATTAAAAAGTTTCCCATACAAAGACTTGAGTTTGATAGTTCAGTTTATATGGTAGCTATATGCTGTAAGTGGTCCGATATCAGCGGGTTCGATAAATGAGCACCTTCTTAAAGAAAAAGAACACGTGCAAAATTTCAGATTGATATTTCAGAAACTGAGGGATTTACAGACAGCCAAGGACATTGTTAATTGACACGCTGATCGGTCATATACGAGTATATACTTTTTTATGTTCTCCGACGTTTTCTTTTGGGTGTTACATACTTCGTGGCAGACTTATTTAAACTTTATTTTTTTTTATTTTGTAAAAACACCCCTTTGGGGTATTTATTTTAAAGCAATCTAGTAAATGAATACTAATAAACTATTTGTTTCTGACTTAAATTTATACGGTTTTAAAATTACAAAATGCTTATCCTATGATATTCATTTCAGATGTTAAACTTATACATACGTATGTATGTTTTATAGTCACTATTTTAGTGAGACCTGAACAATGATTATTTTATTTTATAGTTCATTTTTTTTTTTTTTTACACAAGTTCGAAAGGTTTTACTCGCTTTAATCTTCTGGTAAGGCCATCATTATTAAGGAGCTAAAGATCCTCAATGTTGATATGTTGTTGTAGTCGTTGCGCATGACTTTGAGCATACTTTTTAATGACGGTGTCAACAGTTTCTACATTCAGATCCATATGCAAGTTGTCATTACGAATGTACCAGGGTGCATTAACAATACCACGAAGTACTTTGTTTTGAAATCTTTGGATAATTTATCTGTTGCTTTGACTGGTACAGTCCCAGAGTTGAATACCATAAGTCCAGATCGGTTTAAGGACTTGTTGATACAAGAGTAGCTTGTTGTATATTGACAAGGCAGAATATCTGCCTAATAGCCAGTACATTTTTCTGTACTTAAGTTTTAATTCTTCTTGTTTTTTTTTTGACATGTGATTTCCACCTGAGTTTAGTATCAAGGGTCATACCAAGATATTTTGCTGTATTCTCATACGGAACTATTTTTTGGTGCATATATATTGGTTTGTGCTGTATACGTTTATTGGTGAAATCTATATGCACTGATTTGGTTTCATTTAGCTTAATGCGCCAAGTAGTTGTCCCGCGTTGTACTTCTGCAATGGCTTTTTGTAATTTTTCTGTTGACTCAATATTATTGTCGCCAACGGCTAAAATTTCAGTATCATCAGCAAATGTAGCAACAATATTTTCGTTAAATGTAGGTCACTAGTATATAAGTAAATTAAAATAGTATAATATTATATAATAGGTATATAAATATATACTTTTTGCATATTATAAAGAGTAAAAATTTTGGGATGAGAAGCTCGAATCTGTGGTACTCAGTGATGAAAAAAGTTAAATTTAACTGACCTCGACGGTCTCAACAGGTATTGAACATACTATGTATGTCACGCGCCTGCGAGAAGAATGCAAAAAGCGCGAAAGCACGTTCAGGGAGGACATTCACTCACGATATGGTATCAAAAAGCAAGTCCAAAATATGCTTAGTGCTACGGCAAATGAATGCAGAATTGTACATAAATTTCTTAGAAAGCAAACTCAATGATTTTGATAAATCGTTTATCCAGCATGATAAGATTCCGATCTATGTAGCTATAGAAACAAAAGCGTTTTTGAGTATTCGAGAAATTGAGTAGCTAAAGTTTATATATAATTTTATGGGAATACCATACTTTTTGCTAAAATATATATGTGTTTCAGGTAATATGACAGCTTTAAACACATTAAATATGCCATTTTAACTGAATGGGACCAAATTGATCTGTGTGTATCGAAAAGCTTGGAGTTAATGTTTCATCGAGTTTAATAGGTAAATTTACATAACAGTAACACAATTCCTTATTAACATATGTATATATTTATGACTTTTACTTAAGAAATAGAAGAATTGTATATTATATACGATATATATTTTTAAATTGAAATTTAAACAAATATTACTTTTTTATATTAAAATTAATATTTGTATGTAAATGTCTTATCTAACTTTTGCAATATTTTTTGATTGTTTTCTTTAATTATAATTCCAGTTGAAGTCTTGCACATATAGTTATTAGATTAAAGTATATACGCAAGAAAAAACCTTAATGGAGTATATTATTATATATATTCTCTTCTTTATAAATAACTTTGAATCATTCATAAGTGTTTGAGACCCGAATATACTATATCACCTCTCTGATATCTAGTTACTATTTCAAAGTTACGAAAACATAACTCAATCACATAGTAGCAAGTATAGTTTGCTTTCTTGGTTATGTAACATAGCTGAGGTTTCATTTCTTTTAATACAAAAGTGTTCTTGGAGTGACTTATAGTTGAGGGAGATCTATACTTTAGCATCGTAGTTTCCTCACTGCGCTATTAATAGTCCTAAGATCAAAGGAAAGGTCTATTATGGTGAGTCATCGAGCAATAAGAATAATCAAAATAACTACTCGTGAAAACTTAAATATCATGTAGTGGGGAAAGAGTGATCGAGGCACAGTGGGATAAATGACCAATTTGACGTATTTTTGGCGAAAACCTAACCTTTTGAAATCCAGCCAAATTTCGTTATTGTTTTAAACACTAACTTCTTTGTTTTGTTTTGCACTCAATGTTCGCCCGCGTGTGAGCTTTTAAACTTAACATATGTTTAAGCTATCACTATGCACTATCTTAAGCGGCCTTTACACGGTCATTCATGTTTGCAAGCATATGCGGCGTGACGAGAAGGATGAGCGTGTAAACATAATAAATTCGTGTTCGTCATACATGTGCGATGGTTTTTAAAAATTTTTAAAAAGTGCACTTTTACATTGGGACGCAAAAGAGTCTCAAACCAGTTTATTGTGGGCGAGGGGACGACGAGGAAAGACGAAGGGACCGTGCCACTCGTGTTCAGGAATGCTGAAAAGGGTAGCAGCAAGCTGTTACAAACAAGAACACAAAGCGTGCCACCCGAACACAAGTGGCACGGTCCCTTCGTCTTTCCTCGTCGTCCCCTCGCCCACAATAAACTGGTTTGAGACTCTTTTGAGTCCCCGTGTAAACCGGCACTTATGAACATGTTTTATGGTGTAAACGCTTGCATCATGCACGCAGTATATTTTTTCAGTCGTAAGTGCCGTTTCACATTGGGACGCAAAAGAGTCTCATACCAGTTTATTGTGGGTGAGGGGACGACGAGGAAAGACGAAGGGACCGTGCAACTCGTGTTCGGGTGGCACGCTTTGTGTTCTTGTTCGTAACAGCTCGCTGCTACCCTTTTCAGCATTCCTTTTCACTTTCAAATCCTTTGAATGGTTGCAAGAGCGCTCGGTTTCAAATGAATTCGATCGCAAATTTGAGTTCTGTTATCTATTTTTGTATGTAATATGCAAATACGTATGCATAGAATAATAGAAATATTATGACAAATTGTAAATAAGGAGAAAATTAAGATATAGATTATGGAGTAAAGAAATTATGAATTTTTAATACGGAGTAAAGAAATTATGAGTTTTTAATACTTAAAGATTAGGAAATTCCTATTATAAATTTGGCCTTGAAAATATTAGTAGCGGATATTCAATACATTCTTGTGGATTAGGGAATTCCCGTCTTTAGTATTTTTTGAAACTATTTAGCGGGTAGGTACTTGTATTATGCATATTGTTCTACCATATTCATGGTAATTCATTGCAAGCAAAATGTGTGACCATCATCTCAACATACAAATGAAATACGCAGCACGCAGTGTTGCGCGGTGTTGCGCAGTCGAACCGCACAAATATTTACGAACATTTTGTGAAAAGGAATGCAGAAAAACTAGACTCGAGTTGCTGGACTCTTTTTGACCGTGTGAATGCCCAGAGCGACACCAAAAGAAAATTTGAAAAACCTCAGACTCTTTTGAATCCCTGTCTGAAACGGCACTAAGCAAACATTGAAGCGTAATGACGTCACGGATAAACGAAGAACTGTGGAAGAACTTCTTTGAAATTTATCGAAGCGTTCTGGATGGCTGGATTATAAATTTTTAAAAAAATCATATAACATAAAAAAAACATATAAATAAAAAGATTATAACAAAGAAACAATACAAGTCATAATAAAATATCATGGTTTTATGATGAACGTTTTAAATTAAATTGGCAAATAAAATTTAGTTGCACGTTATTCAAAAGTATTTGTGTCGTTCCCTGAAATTTCGTTTCGCACTGCTTTTGTTAGAGCCGTTTCACATTGGGACGCAAAAGAGTCTCAAACCAGTTTATTGTGGGCGAGGGGACGACGAGGAAAGACGAAGGGACCGTGCCACTCGTGTTCGGGTGGCACGCTTTGTGTTCTTGTTCGTAACAGCTCGCTGCTACCCTTTTCAGCAGTCCTTTTCACTTTCAAATCCTTTGAATGGTTGCAAGAGCGCTCGGTTTCAAATGAATTCGATCGCAAATTTGAGTTCTGTTATCTATTTTTGTATGTAATATGCAAATACGTATGCATAGAATAATAGAAATATTATGACAAATTGTAAATAAGGAGAAAATTAAGATATAGATTATGGAGTAAAGAAATTATGAATTTTTAATACGGAGTAAAGAAATTATGAGTTTTTAATACTTAAAGATTAGGAAATTCCTATTATAAATTTGGCCTTGAAAATATTAGTAGCGGATATTCAATACATTCTTGTGGATTAGGGAATTCCCGTCTTTAGTATTTCTTTGAAACTATTTAGCGGGTAGGTACTTGTATTATGCATATTGTTCTACCATATTCATGGTAATTAATTGCAAGCAAAATGTGTGACCATCATCCCAACATACAAATGAAATACGCAGCACGCAGTGTTGCGCGGTGTTGCGCAGTCGAACCGCACAAATATTTACGAAAATTTTGTGAAAAGGAATGCAGAAAAACTAGACTCGAGTTGCTGGACTCTTTTTGACCGTGTGAATGCCCAGAGCGACACCAAAAGAAAATTTGAAAAACATCAGACTCTTTTGCATCCCTGTCTGAAACGGCACTTAGATATTTTTAGCGGGTTTATTTCTGGCATCCCGCTTTTTTTGACATCAGCTGTTAGAAATTCCCTGATTTTAATAATCCGGAAAAGAGAATAACAGAAAAATCAGCAAAAATGAGAGTCTCGCTTCATGTCATCCTTGTCATTTCATCCTTGATGTTGCTTCGTTCACAAATAACAGAGAAATAAAGTATGATTGCATGTTCGACCATTTAAACGAAAACCAGTTTTTTTGCATCATACCATGTTTGCATACAAAAATGACCGTGAAAAGGCCGCTTTAGTCGCTGCCAAAAATCGAGTTTGTGAAGCGTTTCAACGATTGGAAAAATAGGGACTATTTTAAAGGCGACAACATTAATGTAGACGAATAAAAAAATAAATTTTTTTTTTGAAAAAACGAAAACTCCCGTTATTTCTTGAACATACCTCATATATACATACATACATACATTTGTACACTTTGAATTAATTTTTCAAAGATTCACATCTCTTTACAAATAAAGTATGAACTGTTTTAAAAAACTCGAAAGCTACAATGTCAATTGGGTAATGTACTTTGCTTTTTATATTCACAAAGCTAGCAAAATAAAAGCCGAATTCGGATTGCTAAGCATTAAAGTACCTATAGACATTTATTTTAACCTGAAAACAGGGCTGGGATGGATTCGATCGCCAAACCTATGCTCCATGTTGAGGCATTTGTAAGGCTATTTTATTTCTTTCTTTATTTTTGTTTGTATTAAAGCCATATGTCAACAAAATACTTACAAGTGTAGATAGATATGCCCACATTCATACATACATGGTTCGGAATACGCCAGACTATTGGGTAAGAAACATTATAAGCGTCCAAAACGCTTCTCAATGCTAAAATTCAAAGCTTTCAATACACTATCAATCTTTATTTGTGTTTTCTAAGTTGCCACATTTGGTGTTATGATGATTTTGACCTAAAATATTTGGGTTGGGTCAAAATTTGAATTCGATGTTTACTCGCTTGTTTTTTGCTGTTTCTTGCTCTTGGCGTTCAACAATTTTTTGTTGTTGTTGTTATATTTTCTTCTTAACATATGGCGTTTGTTGTCGCATTTGCTTTTGCTTCTGTTTCTTAGAAATTCAGAAACGCACATACACACACACATACAACTATATCTGAAAATATATTGACACAACATTTATATAAACCAAAGGTGAATTATTGCGTTTATTTGCTTGTTGGCGATTGACGATTTGATTTGCATGCGATTTTGCCCGTTTCACCGAGAATCCGAAGCGTGTGACATTATTTTATGTTACACCTCAGTTGTGTTGCCACTACATACATATGCTATTACACACACAGACACAGTATGTATCGAGCAATGGATTTAATTAAGCAAACCCTTGGTTCGACCATTGGGTGTGTTGTTGTGTGAAAAGAATTAAACAGTTACAAATGCTGAACGTTTCGTTTGCCAAAGCTGAGCGCTTGATTTTAAAGTGAGTTGGCCATTGGGGTGAGCACATCACTCGCTGTAGTTGAACAATTGTTACCTACGTCTCTGCCAGCAAGCACTGCAAGCAAAGTCATTTAGTTAAGTAAGAATTTACATTTGAACAATAGGGAACCTAAGTATGTGACACACGTAAGGAACAAACCGAAACATTTAATTTAAACATGTTTAAAAAAGAAAGTCATTTATCTTAGTGAATTTCTTTTTAAATCCCAATCGATATAAGATGCTCGCCCCAGAGCTATCTCTCTGAAACTAAAAGAACGATTTTCTAAGACAATTGTATTAACATAGTTAGACCATGTTCGTATGAGGAAAGCTATTTACAATTTAACAATCCCAATTAATGTTTTAAATTATTCAAATGCTAAGTAAGTAAGTGTAAGTGTCCTAGTGACCTGCATGTGGAATCGAGTGTTTTCGCTGTGGATGATGTATGCGGCGATCCTTCTACTTCAATTTTAACGTTTCAAGTCTGTTTTTGATGAGGCACTCCCAGTTGCCCCGGAAAGAGCTTCCACGGAGGATAACGTGACAAAAGTTCACGATCTCATTGACAAACTGCCAATAGTTGGGGCAACAATAATCTTAAAATACTGTGTTGGTCACGCCATCGTTTTTCCACTTCTGATAACAAACGCAACCGCGAGACCAAGTCACAGCATTGAGTTATGTTTTTTAAGCTTTGTGGAGTTTCTTTGCCATAGACGAAATATGGCTACACATCTCAGAACAAGGAACAAGCAAGATAGTTAACTTCATCCGACAAACCTGCTCAGAGAATGGTTCTTTTCATACATAAAGCTGACCAACTTTTTCCATAAAGGCAAGGTTGGATCTGTATCGATTACTTGGCGAAGCGTAAAACGTTCATTGAGATCCACTAGCCTGTTTGGACCAATTTGAAGAAAAAACGGCTCCATTTGGATGCATTTGCAGCATGGCAACGCACCGGCATACACTTTCGCAATTACCACGGCCAAATTGATCGAATTAGACTAAGGACTGATCTTCCATCCATCGTCTTCTTCAGATTAAGTACCTGCGACTTCTTAGTTTTTCCAAACCTGTAAAAATAACTTGTCAAGCAGAAATGTAAATCGATTATCACCGTCACAGAGGTACTTATACTTGAAACCCTCTAGGAAATATAAGTACTTATCACTTCCTTCCCGCGAATATTTTATTACTTAATCTTCCAGTACCAACATTTTACATAATTCTCTAACAGTAATTCCATTACAAGCAAACGATTTATTTTCCATGTCTATGTACCGTTTATATCCTGATTTTAAATCATCATAATATGATCGAAGGCATTTATATAAAGATGTTAAGAGAATTTTAAAAACAAAGTTGGTCGAAGTGAACGAAAAGTGGAAAGTATTATTATTATATAAAATTATATTTCAACAAGTAAGGAAGAGCTATGTTCGGGTGTAACCCTCTTGCAACTTTCCACGATCAAAGCCAGGGAAATACCTTCAGGTTTGTTAGAACAAAGAAAATCAATTGTAGTATATGATAGTTTGGGTTCAATTCCAATTTCACATATTTTCGGCATTAAACTATAATATATCTAATACTATACTTCCAGTAAAGTTTGGTAAGGTATCTTATTTATTTGCTGCAATTTGCGATATAAAGTCAGCCAGTAGTTCGGAAATCATTTCATTAGTTATATGGGGGCTAAAGGAATTAATGACCCGATACAACCCATTTTGACATAAAGACATATTATTACCAGAAAAGGATTATCTTTGAATTTCTATAACATATCTCACAGATTGACCGATATTTTCGGGGCATTGAATAGTTTTAGTCCGATTTAGACAATTTTTGGTTATAAGGTCGCCCAAATCAAATCATTCAGTAGTGGTTGATTTGCATACTGGAAAGTGAAAGAACCAGATGGAATTTAAAATTGTGTTACATGGGAAGTGGGCGTATTTGCAGTCCGATTTGCCCATTTTCGCACTATAACATAGATATATAAGAAGAATTTTATGAATCGATTTTGGTAGAAATCGGTTAAGCAGATTCCAAGATATGGGTTTTCCCCTAAAAGTGGGCTGCGCCACGCCCACTGTCTAATTTTGAACGCGGTTCCTATGAAGTCATCTCATACAACGCCAGAGATAAAATTTAATGTCTCTGGCGTCTTTAGTGCTTGATTTATCGCGCTTTTAGTAGTTTTTAACAGAACCGTTATATGGGAAGTGGGCGAGGTTGTTCCCCGATTACACCTATTTTCACACTGTCGATATAACTGCTGAAAAAATTTGCTTTCTGTGAATTTGATATCAATCAACATCAAGTTTAATATCAACTTCATACTTACATACATATTTGACTGTTACCTCATATATACCAACAATGACCAAGTCACATCACTGCAGTGATGACACTCTTTCATTTGATCGATGTGAACGAAAATTGTCATGAGAAAGTGCTATATTCTTATAATTTCATTAGAAACAAACATCACTTTTACATATTACTATTTACCTAAATTCCGATAATCTGGTAATTAAGTAAATACATCCCTCGCTTTTTTTCACGCATTTCGTTTTCATTTTCATCACGATCTTGCTGCCTTGTAATGCTTCACCACTCATTCGTCATAACACGCTCCGCTTCTTTAGCCCCGGTTTATAGTTCTTAGCTTGTTCTGTAGCTATCTCTGCGCTGCTCTCAGTTCAATTGATTTCTTATCGCTTTTCTCATGTTTGCTTTGAGTTTTAATCGCCGAAGTTTATTCAGCTGGAAAAATATGGCAATAAATGCGACTAAAATCGTATAACATCAGATAACGCCCGTGTTGTTATATCCGTTATGACGGTTTAATGTGCTCCTAAATAAATTTGTTTCATGTCACTAAAAGTTAGGGATTTTTAAACTCTTCATCAATGTATTGCTGAAACAACATTTTCCACACTTCCATGTAGATATCAATATCTGCTTTATAGAAATACCTAATTTAAGTTAATGAAAATCTTAGAAAACTTAAATGTTTAATTAAATACTTAGCCAATTATTTTTGAATATATAGTCTCTAGCATACTTCTCTTATATAATAGTGGTGTTCACCTAACGGTTGTTTGTACCACCTAAAACTAATCGAGTTAGATATAGGGTTATATATATAATATATAAATGATTGGGATGAAGAGACGAGTTGAAATCCGGGTGACTGTCTGTCCGTCCGTGCAAGCTGTAACTTGAGTAAAAATTGAGATATCTTTATAAAACTTGGTAGAAATGTTTCTTGGTACCGTGAGACGGTTGGTATTGCAGATGGGCGTAATCGGACCACTGCCACGCCCACAAAACGCCGTTATTCAAAAACAAATAAATTGCCATAACTAAGCTCCACAACAAGATACAAGACTCTTATTTGGTATACAGGATCACAATAGGGAGGGGCATCTGCAGTTAAAATATTTTTAAAAATTGGGCGTGGTCCCGCCCCTAATAGGTCTAATGTGCATATCTCCTAAGCCGCTAATGCTATAATAACCAAATTCACTGGGAGCAAATGTTTCTAGCACCTCGGGTGACAAGCCCGCCCACTCCTCATATAACGGTACTGTTAAAAAATACTAAACGCGCGATAAGCCAAGCACTAAACACGCCAGAGACATTAAATTTTACCTCTGGGATGATATGGATTACTTAATAGGAACACTTTTAGGTGAAAACCCATATCTTGGGATCTGCTTAACCGATTCCAAATTCGGTGCATAGCGTTCTTTTCATATTTTTATGTTATAATGCGAAAATGGGCGAAATCGGACTACAACCACGCCCATTTCCCATATAACACCATTTTCATTACCATCTGATTCTTTCACTTTCCACTATGCATATCAAGCAACAATGATTATATCGGGGTAAAACTTTGCGTGAATAATACGTTTAAAGTATGCCACCTTGTGACCAAAAGTTGTCTAAATCGAACCAAAACTGTTCAAGCCCCTAGGTACTAAATATGTGGACCCCAATGCCTATAGTTGACCTTCTACCGAAAATATCAGTCAATCCACAAAGAAATCTCAAACGAGTATACCATTTGACTTTGCGAGAGTATAAAATGTTCGGTTACATCCGAACTTAGCCCTTCCTTACTTGTTATTGTATATATATATGATTTGACAAGCTTTCAAGCTTTCCTATTATAAATTTAAATTTCATCTGCCAATTCATTACTGAAAGATACATTACTACAGTTTCATATATACATATGGATGTACTTCTAAGTCTTCATGTGCCAATATGTAGTAGTATATTTAGGTATAATTATTTTATGATTCTTTGTGTTTACTGCTTCTTTATAAAATAATTTTTTGTAAATATGACTCACAATAACTGTCTGTGAGTTCCAAACTCGGCTTGGTGGCCAAAACTCTCCAAACTCGGCTTCCTGGCCAAAACTCTCAGCCGATATTTGTCATAATGCAGCTAAATAATTCCAAACACAAACAATAAGATTGCAAATGAGTAATTCGTACACATATGCACACAATTAATTTTAAAAAAATCCTAAAACTTCTTATTTACTCATTTGTTTGAGTGATTTCGCATTAAGTGTTTTTTCTCAATATAAATTAGTGATCTTTACATTAATTTGGAGAGCGAGATATATAGTTATAGTGATAGCGAAAGAAATGCTTGTGTTGCTATAGTTTAAGTCGCTCACATATCTTCATATACATGTATGGAGTTCTTAAAGAGAGGAATTGACAAATAAATTGCATTTCCTTGGTTTCGAACCAGGGTAGATCCTAAAGAGAAATTAGGTCAATTGACAGTCGCACAGAAGGGGTAGTCGACCTATGCCTGCTAAGCGTATGTAAGGTCCATCGGTACAGTGCTAAAACGAAATATGACAATGGAAATGCAACTTGTCCCAACTCTGATGTGAGCGCAGCAAGGGTGCCCCCTCATGCTAGCTCATCTGCTTTGCAGTTAGCAGCGATTACGCTATGACCAGGTATCCAAACGAGTCTGATGAAAAAGTAGCTTGATCAGAGAACTTAGAGCAATAAACAAATTAACTTATACCAAGTTTAACTACTATTAGAGTGGACAGACACTCCTTGACTAACTTTAAGCGCACAGTTAGCGAGCTCAGCCCTAGTTGGATTAAGCGAGTGGAGTTAAAGCTTTTTCCGTATACTAGGATCTTAGGCTGTGTAGACTACTGGCACTAAAAAAAACGAGGACGACGTTGTGAGTCTAGCGAGAGCCAATCATTATGTACAAAGCCATAGTAGACATTATTTTGTGTTGGTACTCACACCCGCTATAAATTTCGATAAATAAAGTCTTTCTTTGTACAACAAATATTCTCAGAGAAACATGTTTTCAAAGTTCTCTGAAATAATAAGTATCCTCTAATAAAAGAGTTGTAAGTGATTTTTTGGGTTTACCGCAACAACTATCACACCATTTATAGGTGTTATTTATAGATACGAAAGAGTTATAAGTAAGTTAACGAAATTAAGACAATTGCTCGTTGTTGTCATTTTGCACTTTCCATTCCAGTGAAAAAATGTACGTGTCTAATTATAAAGGTCTATTTCAAACATTATTCATTGACCTCTAAAATGAGTTTAAAATCGAATTCGTCATTTCGATACCGAAGTGCAGCTGCACTTTAATATTGACTCAAATGCAGTAATACCATATATATGTACATACATATATATTTATACTTGAATATTTGATTCTTTGAAGTGTTGACTCATCCGCGCACAAACACACAATTGCCACTGCGATAAGAAAATAATATGATGACAATGGGGCGGTCAATGATTGTAGCCAATATGCATGCATAAAACACTTATAACAATGTGTTCATATGTACATACATGTGTAATTTTATTCAATTGGATTCAAAAAACATTTATTGACTACGGAAATGTGGCTCGAAACGGAAATCTTATCTACAAAAAATGCAAAATACGAACCCAACACATACACATGTGTGTGGGAAAATCTTAATGGGAAGCTTGTACATACAAGTACGAGTACATAAGTATATGACCAGGTCAGTAATTATTTAGAGGAACATGACATTTTTTCGCTGATTCCCTTCTGTTCAGCCATAAAAACATTTATTTGTCGTCCCGGCAATCGACCATGTGTGCTCTAAAATTGTGACCGTTCCGCACTTTATAAATGGTTTACTCTATCAGCGTCTTTCATTGCCAATGTTTGACTTTTACATAATAACATTTACGTATATTTACATACACTGTCGGAACACTCCCGGTAGGGAAATTTTACTAAAGAAATCTTTATGTTCGCATGCAAAATTTATTATTAATTCCATTAACTTGAATTTCGTTTCGAGTATGTTGAAAAATAACAATGAAATATGTATAAGTAATTTAACCAAAATGGACAGCTTTCAATTAAGTTATACTTTAAAATTTAATATATATACATATTTTTGGTACCATTAGTTAATTAGATTAAATAGTTGACAATAGTTTTTGCTAACCACAAAGTGAAATCTCAAAAGAACTAAAAATTTGAAAGAAAAACTTTCTTCGAAATAAAAATAGTTTAAAAAAAACTAAAAAAAACACCCTTTAAAGGAATTTTTAAACCTCCTCCTATAAAGCTCTTCCCTACCATCTTATTTCTGAAAATTAATGCTTATAGCACATTTATTTCGCACTTTTAGTATATTTAAACATAACTGTTATATGGGGATTGGGGGTGGTTATTATCTGATTTTGCCCATTTTCTCAGCGTATGAAAAAGAGCTCTAAAGAGAACTTCTTCTCAGCAAATTTGGTTGAGTTAGCTGTAGCGGTTGGGAAGATATATACATTAAACCATTTAGAGGCGGGGTAACGCCCACCTTTAAAGTAATGGGAAACTGTTCTGAAGTTATTGCATTGTCATCGGTCCTTGACACGTCTGCAAAGTTTCAAGTTGATTAGACTTCTGGAAACCGGTGAAAATTGAGCTCTAAGATTCCATTACATACATACAACACAAGCTAATAAAAGGGTATTAATTAAAAATTAAGAAAGTTCTTAATTTTTTTCATTCAAGCGATTTTATTGTTTTTTAGGTCTCGATGAAATAACGAAAATTAAGTATTATTTTCCGGCAAAACCAACATTTTTTGGGCTAAACAAAACCATAAAAAAATAAATCATATTTATTATACAAATTCCTTAAAAATGTCTTTTAAGCTCCAATTTTATATAATAAAAACTGAAACCTTTATCCAAAATTACACTTTCTAGTGTAGTTAAGTTTGAATGGCAGCTATATATTGTAGTGGTTCGATATCGGCAGCTCCGATTAATGTCATGCTGATCATTTATATATGTATATAATTTATAGGGTCTCCGACGTTTCCTATTAGGTGTTACAAACTTCGTGGCAAACTAAATATAATAACTAATCATTAAAATATCTTTCAGGCAGAATTCAAAATCCTATATATATCAATGCCGCAAATTTCTAGCCAAATAAAAAAATCTATAAAGAAACCGCGCTTGCTCTCGGTTGTAATTACGGATGCTAATTCATATACCCCAAGTACTATAATTCTTCATGAAAGGTAATTCGGTCTTAAGGGGGTCTTATGTTTTTAGTAGCCCGAATTTTAGGCTTTTTTTTGGACCCGTTGTGGTACCCAAAACTCCTATGAGCTGGATCAACAGACCCTCACATGTCGAGAAAGCGCTTTGTGCCTATGACAAACTTGTAGAGACGGCCAATGTCTGTTTCGGCCAAATATTCTGGTCCGCCGAAAGTATGATTACCGAGATGTTTCAATCTCAGCCTAGCAAAAGCCGGACAGTGGAGGAGAACGTGCCGGGATGTTTCCACCTCCCAATCCTCCACACAACTTTGACAACTAGCATCGGTTAGTATTCTGAGCCGCACTGCATGAGTTCTCATTGGAGAGTACTCAGTGAGAACTCCTACGATAGCGGCGAGATAAACTTTGTTCAAGGCGAGAAGATCACCCGACCTCCTGCAATCCACTCTCGGCCATAAGGATCTCGCAGTCACGCAGGAGTTGGTCGTCGACCAGCGTATGCTGAGTGCATGCGAGGTACATTGGTCCAGAGCCAGAACTCAAGACGTTAGTGGAGATTCAACTCAATCCCATTCCAAAGTGAGCGGGGCAAGGGTACCCCCCTGGCTAGCTCATCGGCTTTGCAGTTGCCAGCGATTCCGCTCGGACCGGAATCCAAAACGAGCCTGATATTGAAGTAACCTGATGCTAATTCTAGTGAGCACAGACATTCCATGACTAGCTTTGATTGCACGGTTCGCGCACTTAAGGCTAGTATAGCCGCTCTACTGTCGGAATGAATGCCTCTTTAAACGGAGCTGCACTTCGTAGCGGTACTTCTATCGCCACTTTGATCGCAGGCACTTCCGCCTGAAAAACCCGGAATTTCCAAATTTTTAGGAATGCAGCTGAAGGAGGAGAGAATTGCGGCAAAGCTCAGCTTTCTTGAACCTTATAGCACATTTCGCAGCAACGCACCTGCCGGCAATGTTCACAGGTACTATGTTTAAAATAGCATTAAGAGCTATCGCTGGTGTGGTTCGCAGTGCACCGGAGATTCCGATGAGCGCCGTTCTTCGCTTCTATTCGCCCAGTTGGATACCACGTTTAGGTATCCTTCGATGAGCTCATAAATGGTATTTAGGAATTTTCCTTTAACTACAAGAACCACATCATCAGCATAGGCTGTCACCCGACAGCCTTACTTTTCGAGTTCTATAAGGAGTTTACCACCGAGGTCCAGAGCAGTGGAGAGAGAACGCCTCCCTGCGGAGTTCCCCTATTAATCTTTTTGGTTGACTTGGCACTACCTCACTCCGCTACGACAGTTCTGTCGCAAAGAAGACTAACGGCATCTCTTCAATGCGGAATAAAGGGTTTGACCGGACGCCAGACCCGAGCCCGAGGCCGTATCGGAAGATCCGATTTGGCTACCGTCTCGGACCGTTCGTCGGCACACCTTATAAGTTTGTGCATGCACTTTCACATCTAGGGCGTGGTCCCGGGCTTCCCCTGACCACCTTCATTAAGACAGCGGAGATGGCAGCCGCTACCCGCTTCCACTCGTCATTCGAGACGGCTCTCAGTTACGAGGCCAAGACGACGGTTGACGCTTATGAGGAAATGCGTTTAGAGGCAGACAAACACCTATCACAATAACTTAATGATGACGGGAGGGGAATGTACTCCAAGGCCTGCCGTATAAAATTTCAAGTAAATCGATTGAACAGAACTTGAGAAATCATGCACACCGTTTCTAAAAAAGTAGTTAAGAGAAAAACGCCTTTAAAGCTTGCGTCGAGCTGGCAGTCGACTTTGTCGGTGCATCACAAAATGAGCTGTAACTCCAAAAAAAATTGAAATTTCAAAGAATCAAAACAAATAGGGACATATTCAAAAAAGGTTATATTGTACTACAATAATATTAAAAAAAACAACGATTTCTTAAAATTTTTGAACCAGAATACCCCTTTATATAATAAATTTTATTAATGATACAAAATACTAAAAAGTTAATGTGAAATCGGCTGATTATAATGATTCAATTCTAAAGAATTTCAATAGACAAATTTCCTACAGGGCAACTATGCATTAGCCAGTCAGCGTCGCTATCGCCAACGCCTTTTGACATCGCTGCCGTTCGTTGGTTTTGCTCATTTGGTTTTTAATGCATATTTACGAGTATGTAAATGCATAAATATCAACAACAACAACATCATACGAGTACATAGTAAATATAATAACAAACTGCATCTAATTGCGCTATAGATAATGCCAACGGCAATACGGTGGTGACAACAATAACAAACCAAGAAAGCTATAAGAGAGCGATCGATCGCGAATACATCCGCAGTGATGGCAGGCGAAGGCAGTGGCAACGACAGTGGCAAGAGTCCAACGAACGCGGCACAAATTGTATTGAATGCAGTCAACAAAAACCGTATCAAGCACACGACAACGCGAACACAACAATAACCAAGCAACAACAATTCTGCTATGTAGACGGCCATAGACGGCGTCTCTATGAGCTGGCGCACAAAAAAGAATGCAAGAGACGGCTCATATACATATACATGGCAGTGCATCGCAAATGACGATAATAAATGAACTTTGACATCAACTTCCAAAGCAGCAATAACAACAAAACAACAACAATAGCTACTGCTACTAATCTGCATACGAATGGTAGCAACAAGCGCATGAGAACTTACATTTAGCCATTAAAGGCCGAAAAACAATTTTTATATATTATTTTACTCAAGTTATTCAAAAAATCACTATAAAACCTTTCAGAAACGAAGACTTTTTGAAAGCTTAAGTTTACTGCACGCAAGTAATATATTACTGGTATATTGTAAGGCTTTAACAATTCATTGTTATCATATATCTAATACAATTTTGAAAAATATGAATGAAAGATTATGTTAGAGATATAATTTTTTGTCAAAACTCAGTTCAATTCGATTTTAAGAAATTTTCTTACTGCGTTTGATCTACATGGCACATCTAAGTCATCTCCTCAGCGCTATGTGATTAGCGAAATACTCGATTGATGTAATATTTTAGGACTCTATTCAGTAGCATGTGGAACGAAAATTGTTACGACGGCCCAAATTAATAGCTCAAACAGTCACCGACATTTATCCCTTCCGTACTTATCGCCCTTATCAAACCAAATTAGTTTAAAGTTATGCCCATAGTTGTAACACAGAAATCAGTTGTTCTCTTTTGTTTTCATTTCACCAATGTTGACATTGTTCTATTTGTACTTATACACAATTTTACACACACGCAAAGTCAAATGGTATACTCGTTTGAGATTTCTTTGTGGATTGACTGATATTTTCGGTAGAAGGTCAACTATAGGCACTGGGGTCCACATATTTAGTACTAAGGGGTTTGAACAGTTTTGGTTCGATTAAGACAATTTTTGGCCGCAAGGTGGCATACTTTAATTGCATTATTCACGCAAAGTTTTACCCCGATATAATCATTGTTACCTGATTTGCATAGTGGAAAGTGAAAGAATCAGATGGAATTGAAAATGGTGTTACATGGGAAGTAAGCGTGGTTGTAGTCCGATTTCGACCATTTTTGCACTATTACATAGAAACATGAAAAGAACGTTATGCACCGAATTTGGTTGAAATCGGTTAAGCAGATCTCAAGATATGGGTTTTCACCTAAAAGTGGGCTGTGCCACGCCCACTGTCTAATTTTGAACGCGGTTCCTATAAAGTCATCTTATATCATCTCAGAGATAAAATTTAATGTCTCTGGCGTGTTTAGTGCTTGATTTATCTCGCTTTTAGTAGTTTTTAACAGTACCGTTATATGGGGAGTGGGAGGAGTTACCACCCGATTTCAACTATTTTCACACCGTCAATAGAAGTGCTAAAAAAATTTGCTTCCAGTGAATTTTGTTATTATAGCATTAGCGGTTTAGGAGATATGCACATTAAACCTATTAGAGGCGGGACCACGCCCACTTTTTAAAAAAAAGTTTTAACTGAAGATGCACCTCCTTAATGTGATCCTGTGTACCAAGTAACAGTCTTGTATCTTATTGCGGAGCTTAGTTATGGCAAGTTATTTTTTTTTGATTAATGGCGTTTTGTGGGCGTGGCAGTGGTCCGATTACGCCCGTCTGCAATACCAACCGTCTCACGGTACCAAGAAACATGTCTACCAAGTTTCATAAAGATATCTCAATTTTTACTCAAGTTAGAGCTTGCACGGACGGACGGACGGACGGACAGACAGTCACCCGGATTTCAACTCGTCTCTTCATCCTGATCATTTATATATATATAACCCTATATCTAACTCGATTAGTTTTAGGTGATACAAACAACCGTTAGGTGAACAAAACTATTATACTCTGTAGCAACAGGTTGCGAGAGTATAAAAATAGTCAACCTATTTATAAATAAATGTATTCGACTGTGATTTTGAGTTATTTTAAGAATATTTCAAATATATTCAAGTTTAGTTTTTAATTACTACAAAATATCGATATTGGCAGCCCTGTGTTACAAGAGATTGTTCTCTCACTCTCAGCTCACTCCTTTTTACGGGAAAATCCAACTTTCACGGATATCCTATTGTACAGTCTGTAGAAGCGGACGGTAGAAGCCGTGTTGAGTGTTCATTTACATTGCGCTCTCTCAAGATAGCTGATCAGCTGAATTCCTCCCTTCCGGTGACTGTTTGAGCTATAACAGGCGTCTTCGATTTGCTCTCGTTGTTTGAGCATTGCTCTTCTCCAAAATATGTACCTGTGAAAGCAACAACATAGTACCAAAAGTAAATAATATGCCAAAACTTACTTTCTCATTACATACAAACAGGTCAATTAGCTGAGACAGATAAAATCTTTGTTGTCCACAATTTCTAAAAAAATTTAGAGCAAAAGAGTGGCGGTAATTGAGCGGGACGTCAAATATTCGCCCGTCTGTCGTAGAAGAGATCCGAAACTATCTGATTATTGATGAGTGTAAAAATTAAACTGCTTGGACCTTATAGTTCAAAATTATACCATTATGTAACCCTCGGCTAGAATAAACACAGCACACATTTTTTATAATGTCTCATCTAAACTCGGCAATTTAGAAAGAGATGATTTGCGTTTCAGGTTTAAGAAGTGCTTGTTTTGATTTTACTTTTTCAATAGAGTACTACGTATTCCAGAAGTTGATCGGTAGTTTCTGCCTCCATGTTATAGAAGAGACATCAATTTGAAAATACTATAACCGTAGCTATCTTCGATTCCCTATTTCTTTACTCGATAACTTTGCGTTCTGCTCTGTTGTCAAAAAAGGAAATTATTAAATTATTCTCGAAAATTAATACACAATACAAAAATTTTTATTTTTGTTTTTTTAAAAACTTAAGGCTAAATAAATATGATTGTTCATAGAGAACAAAATTAAGTTACTAAAACGTTTTTTCACATTGAAAGAAAAATTATTTCACCAAAGGGAGGATCGCAATAAAATTGCGCACACAATTAAGTAGCACTGGGAGTGCTGTCCCTTTGTTCAACAACTAGTATAGTTTGTTCGATTCGCTTATCTGCAACACTTGGCGAATCGAAGACAGCTCATTTTAGCACGAATGCCTCCCGCGTCTGCAGTGGAATGTAAGTACATAAGTATATGGTATACAAGTATATGTACTTATGTAGCCGCAAATATTATAATATAATATTTTCCTTGAGGAGATTTAACTTTTTAAAGTTGTTCTCTCGCAACAATAATTTAGTCGGACGCAGATCCCAGGTTGGCAATCTCTTTTCATTCATTCATTATCTTCATTTTAGAACTTATTCATGATGGTATAAAGTCCCACTGCGTAGTAGAGTTCAACCTAATGGCTAGAGCAGCGGGAGCTAATTCATTGACCGCTTCTATTTGTTTCTATCGATGCTGAAAGCTTTGCGTCTATTGAAGGGCCACTAAAATGTTACGAAATCTATATCCTGAAAAAAGATATAGTTAACGATACACAAAACTTTATACAAAATGCTTTAGGTATACCCACTGTACTTTCTTTACATTCTTACCAACACCTTATTAAAATCTTTAATACAATGTTTTTTGCAATTTCCAGCGAAAGGCTCTTATTTTTTAGAAATGGTAACCAAATATTGTTTTTATTATGTATCTACCCAGAAGATGCATACATTTGAATTTATCTGTGTCACAAATATTGAATTTAATGGCATTTACCTATAACTACTTTAGAATGTTCGAACGCAGTCTTCATCTCTTGGCGGGATCATCTCCACTGTAGAAACATTTCTCATTATCATCTATTTTATTCTATCTTTAAGAAGAGGGGTTTAGTGCTCTTTTCCGTCATATAAATTGAAAGAAATGTGGATATATCTCAAATCTTTCATACTGAATTTGAGGATATGTATAATGTTATATACTGTCGTTATATGTTTTTTTTTCACAAGTACTACGCACCTTTACGTAACCACTTAATATTTTATCTGGTTCTCACCTTATCTCGTTTGGAAAATTTGTCGGGCAGGCTAAAATAAAATAGAAAGAAGAAGTGCTTAATCGCTTTTGATAAAGATGTATCATTCCTCATACTGTATGTGTTATGTACATACATAAATACAAAAGTATAGAGAGATAAACAATGCATATATGTATATGTTAAGCCAATTGAGAACTTTCCAGCGTCACTGCCAATTGGATCAGAGCTCTTTGAACCAAAATTGCAACGAAATAGTTTCGTGACGCCGTGGCTCCCGGTTACTTAGCTGGCGTGACGTGCCACTTGTGTCAATTTTAATCAAATAATTTCTACATTCATTCGTATAAATACATGTGTATATTTAAAAACGTACATATTGAACGGACAGGAAAATGCGGCAATAATGAACACAAACGAAATTCCATAAAACCATGTTAGTTGTTGATAGCTTTTCTTTGCTGCTGTACTTTGTAGTTTTTGTTGTTGTAGTACTTGCTATTCCACATAATTGTTGCTTCAGCTAATTCAGCAGCTGGTTGCTTGTGATGTGTTTCCCCTCTTTGTGTCGCTCTGAGTAATTTACCACACCAAAACTATGCCAAATGTTGTTGTTGTTTTTGGCGTTGCTGTTCTTGCTGTTTTTTACTGAACGAAACAATCCACAAGATCCCCCGCCTGCTGCAGCTGCTCAGCCCTCTTCGCTTATTGACATTATATGGATGTATGGTATGTATGTATGTACATACACATACATGCAACGGATTTTATAATCATAATGCCAAATGTATTACTAAAATATAAGAATGCTGGCACTACTAAATAACAATAACAACATCAGCTCACATACAATTGCTGTATGCGCTGGCACTTAAGAAGCCACTTCCGTTAGCAATTTACAAACTATTACATCTAGATACACACACAAATGTGCAGTACGAACGAGTATGTAGAACAAAAGCGGCAGCGGCAGCGACAGCGGCTGCAGCTGTGCAACGTCAACAATAAAAGCGTACAGCGAGCGAATCTTTGTCCGTCAGAGCGGCCGCAATAGATGCATGAATGTGGCTTATGGGCACGAAACGTTTAGCGGTAGTTGCGAAGATGTACAACGAAGGTGGTGGCGGCGTTGGCGGTAATGACGCGACCGTTTCTGCCACATTAAGAGCTCTTCAATTGGCTTGATTAAGCGACGGAGGGCTGACGATTTATTCATTGTTAAAACCATTTGTGAACTCATCTCGTAATGGGGATTGCATTTAAATTGATGAAGCATGCGCTGGAATTTTATTAGCCTCAAAATATTGTTGCAAAACAAAGACTGAAAAATCATTTCCATACATACATACATACGGTATATATTGAGACATCGGAGTCTTCCTCCACTTCCTTTATTTCGAAAAATGAGGTTCACATGAAGTTTTGTAAATCTCAAAATCACAGTCGAATACATGTATTTATAAATAGGTCGACTATTTTTATACTCTCGCAACCTGTTGCTACAGAGTATAATAGTTTTGTTCACCTAACAGTTGTTTGTATCACCTAAAACTAATCGAGTTAGATACAGGGTTATGTATATATAAATGATCAGGATGAAGAGACGAGTTGAAATCCGGGTGACTGTCTGTCCGTCTGTCCGTCCGTGCAAGCTGTAACTTGAGTAAAAATTGAGATATCTTTATGAAACTTGGTAGACATGTTTCTTGGTATCGTGAGACGGTTGGTATTACAGATGGGCATAATCGGACCACTGCCACGCCCACAAAACGCCATTAATCAAAAACAAATAAATTTCCATAACTAAGCTCCGCAATAAGGTAAAAGACTGTTATTTGGTACACAGGATCACATTAGGGAGGGGCATCTGCAGTTAAAATTTTTTTTTTAAGTGGGCGTGGTCCCGCCTCTAATAGGTTTAATGTGCATATCTCCTAAACCGCTAATGCTATAATAACAAAATTCACTGGAAGCAAATGTTTTTAGCACTTCTATTGACGGTGTGAAAATAGTTGAAATCGGGTGGCAAGTCCGCCCACTCCCCATATAACGGTACTGTTAAAAACTACTAAAAGCGAGATAAATCAAGCACTAAACACGCCAGAGACATTAAATTTTACCTCTGGGATGGAATGAGATGACTTTATAGGAACCACGTTCAAAATTAGATAGTGGATAGTAGATAGGTGAAAACCCATATCTGGTTTTTAAATGGACGAAATCGGACTACAACCACGCCTACTTCCCATATAACACCATTTTAAATTCCATCTGATTCTTTCACTTTCCACTATGCAAATCAGGCAACAATGACTGTATCGGGATAAAACTATGCCTGCCTATAATGCGATTAAAGTATGCTATGTTGTGGCTAAAAATTGTCTAAATCAAACCAAAACTGTTCAAGCCCCTAAGTACTAAATATGTGGACCCCAGTGCCTATAGTTTACTTTCTACCGAAAATATCAGCCAATCCACAAAGAAATCTCAAACGAGTATACCATTTGACTTTGCGAGAGTATAAAATGTTCGGTTACATCCGAACTCAGCCCTTCCTTACTTGTTAGAAGTTGGATTTTAGCTTTGATCTTTTACATTATGAAAAATTGTAACTAAAAAACTAAATGCGTGTAAAATTGTGTATACAAATAGACAAAGGCAACATTGGTGAAATGAAAACAAAAGAGAATAACTGATTTCTGCGTTGCAACTACGGGCATAACTTTTAACAAATTTGCTTTGATACGGGCGGTAAGTACGGAAGGGAGGAATGTCGGTGACTGTTTGAAGCATTAGAAAACGTAGGAGAAATATTCCGCATTATTATAAAAATTTTACTTGAACTACACCTAAGTTGATAATCTTGCCTGACAAGACAAAGATATTGCAAAGCGTTCTCAAAAAACTAAAATATCTTAATTTAATTAATATTTTTTTGAATGATCTTGGAAAATATTTCTTTTCTCTTAACAGACCGAACCGAATACGCTTATATTCAGTATGATAGTGAGTAGAAATCGGCAAAGTCGTATTTTTTATTCATTGTTTAGAACCAAACAAACAAACGTTTATTGTAGGTTCGACCATCGAAAAAATGCAGGTACCCTTGTGAGATTTTGTCTCAGAGAATAAGTTCAAATATATCTCAAAGTCGAGACTCTTTCCCACTTTAAATATTTAGCAAATATCAAAGTGCAATTTTTTGATAATGGAACGTAATGGTTTCGCAGAAAATATACCATTATACCTAGATCTTTTTATTAAAATACAAGTTTTATTTAAATTATGTCAAAAGTAATTTATTTGGTTTTCAAGAAAGTGAGAAGTGACGAGAAAGAATAGAGAATAATGCAGAAAGTGTAAGCTTCCTCTTATTACATTCTCGTTTTTCGTATCTGAATTCGTATTCTTCAAGTATATCGTAATGTCAAAGTAAAGTTATCGAAATTTTAAATTAAAATTAAGAAAGTATAATAACGCTCAATATCGCTATTGTATCTGAAGTTGTTATTTGTTGTTTTGCAGAAAATATTAGCTCTCTAGCTTAGGATTTGTTCTTACATACCTTAAGTACATACTTACATACATACATAAATCTTAAACACCTTCATAAATATAAAAATCCAACTTTACATATTTTATTTAGTCAATATATAATATATATCCCTTAAAAAAATATCGAAATTCAATGTTTTTATTCCCTTTCTTAAACCTTTGGCGTACATAGGATTTTTTTTTCCATTTCGGACACTCAAATTTCAAACTGCTTCGTGTTAGAAATTTGCATATTCACTTCACATAATCGCGCTCGTTTCTATGTCGCTCTAAATTACTACAATGACAAGGAACGATTGTTACCATGTAGTTACCATATTCGTTTCAAAATGGGGAATACGAATTTATTTTCGATAAATGTCGATAACGCCAACAGGAATGCCAAATAGCCATCCTAATTTAAATTGCTTAAAAGTCTTTTTAATATTCTTTCGCTGCATCATGCCTCGACTTAATTATCTCGTCGTTTAACGTCAGCAGCTAAACCCCTCGTATCGCACTATGAAATTTAGCCGGACGGTTGAAAATTCTCTACCATGAAAGAAATGGGAGCCTGAGTCCCAACAAGCACCATAAACGATATAACTGTACATGGCAAAGGAAAATTATTTTTAAGTACATATTTAGTTTATATATTTATGTAGAACATTGGACCCGCTTGCGCACAAGGCTCACAACACGTTCGTACACAGCTCAGTCATATGTACACGAAGAAGACAACAATGTATGTATGTACTATGATGTATAGCATAGCCAACTATGGTGTTGGCTAACCACACATGCGCAGCAAATGTTCCGAACGCATGAGGGTTGATGCAGTAAGCCGTTGGTAATTTGGCACGTTCGAATTTCGTGGCTTGAAAAATTTTGGTTCCCTGTATTATTTAATCTCTGGAGTATTTCTCGGCGCGAGTAGTTCATCATCAATGATTACTAATACATGTACAAATATGGATGCCTCTATGAATTAAAAAAATGGATATATGTATGTATGTACAACAATAATTGTACCTCCATTGAAGGTATTTCATACCTGAGTTGACTTTCCTTTACACGAATTTCAACCGAAAAAAACCGTCAAACCACCGACCAAGTCTTACAGGAGTAATAAGTAAGGAAGAGCTAAGTTCGGTTGTAATGGAACATTTTATACTCTTAAAATTTGCAATGTTTAAAGCCGGGGAAATACCTTAAAGTGTTGCTAAAACTTTATATTAAAACAAAGAGGCTAAAAAAGAAACTTAAATGAGCTTTTCAATTTACAATTCTTTTTTTTCTTTATTCAGTTATAAAATTCCTAAGACGAAAATTTTACTTTAAAATAATTAAACTTCAATAATAACATTAATTATTATCTCTTAAACGGTTAGGTTTGCAAAAAAAATCGTATGAAATTAGTTTGTCGTGCATTTATTTTCCTGCAAAATCTATGAGATATTTTTTCAAGTAGTTGGAAGCGATATATGCATTTTTCTATCTGATAATAAGAAAAAATAGAAGACTGTAAGGTGGATCCAATTAAAAGCTCATACTTTAGAGTACCAAATAAAAAAAATATATTCTTCTTTGTTTGACCCACCCTAATATGTATATATATCACGCGTCAAATACTATAATTTGTTATATATGGTGGCTTTCATATGTATGTATACATGATTACTTTACAGGTCTTTAAGAACAACCCAGAAGCTTACTACACACAATACGACAAATTATGAAGTCCAGATATGTGATTCTTTTATAATTATATTATATTAACAGTTATGCTCAGTATCTATATTTAGTATATAGGAGTACTTAATACATAAATACTTATATGTAAAGTCAAAAATAAATTACGGTTTACTGTTCTAATGCCTGATTTTTTCTAATTTACTGAGCCACTTTATAATGCCGGTATTAAAAAACTCTAAAGAGTTTCTGCTACATTGATAAGACAATCGTCCTCCTTGCAATCGTAAGCCTCCCTCTTTTTCAAGCATTTAAATCGCTATCACGTATTTATAAACGCTCTCAGATCCATGCTCAGCATATTCTCGCTTTTGCTCACGCTTAATTGAAAAGAGCAAAATATACAGACGGCGTACTTCCAAATAATCGCACCCAGATGAACAACCCAATCAACAAATAAGAGATATCATACGATTATTAAATTAAACGGACAAAATTTTTTGTTAAAGTGGTAGTAGACATTGAGGTTAAGGCGGCAATGGGTTTCAAAGAAACTTTAGAAATGTCATAAGTATATTTTGAAAGATATGTTTATCACGGTTTGGGTCGAATAAAAAGTAAAAGTACTGTATCCCCCGGATAATTGCACTTCAAAAATTGAGAAGTCTGTATTTTTTATTTGATAATTGTTCAATCTATGTGAAATAACATGCTACTCCATATTCCTTAATTCATATAAAAACTTGTTTTCTGAATAAAATTTCTAAAGTTAATTTTGTTGTATGCATTTTAAAACTTTGAGAACTGACGACAGGCTTTGGGGGATAATCTTCTTTATTTTGCTCCTCAACATCAGCACTATCCAAAATAACTTCACCAATAAACATATGTTTTCAATTGATTTCCAGAGATGCACATTTTTAACCAATTATGTGAGCAAACCAATTAAAACCGCGTTCAATTAAGCGGAAAAATTTACACGTCTTTTGTATGCAATATGTTTTTGCCGAATCAAGTGATTCAAATAAGCGGAGGATACTGTATTACTAAAAAAAATTGTCCTTGTGTTTTGGATTTGATACTAGAAAATTTTGTTCTCTTAGGTCCTCTCAAAGGAAGCTTTGAGGACTTGAAGGAGTCATTGTTAGCTTATTTTTGATTTCAATATTTGATAATACATATTATTTTCAATAGACTTATATTGTATACAATAGCTATATATATATAAGTATGCGCACTAAACGCATAAACAACTTTTAATTAATTGCATCCTAACTTAAAAATTGAATATGTGCGAAGCTATGTTCGATCGTCTCGGCTAACTACTGTTGAACACTCGGAAAAGTGATTTTTACTTAATATGCTAGGAACAAAAGAAAAATATTTGATGTGAACCTTAGTTGTCTTTGATTCGGTAATCTTGGAGAGTAGCGAAACGAACGATACCTGGCATAAATCATTAGCTTGCATAATAAATAGGAGATAGTAATGCAATCAACGATGTTTGGTTTTTGCCTTCACAGTAAATTCTTCTGCGAAATAGAGTAGCTCAAATAAAGTAAGCATACATACGATGAGTAATTCTCTGACCCTTTTGTTCTAATTATATATACCTTTTATGAAACTTTGTGCCATTTTACGTCATAATTAGTTTTGCTTACTGGGTTTCATTTCAGTTAGGGTTGCAGTTGGCGCACTCTCGCTTATACAATCGCTTTTAGTCGTTTTCGCGAGATGCGGCCAGTGACGAGTCAGCCAAGCCAGCAAGGCAGCTAAGAAATCAGTCAGCCAACGGAACTAGTGAGCCGAGTCGACGCCGTTATAGTGTGCAAAAAACCAGAGCAGGCAAAAAAGTGCCCAAATCGTGTACGAACTGAATTAAGAGAATAACACGCAAGATGGAACATCGTATGAGGCTAGCCGCTGTAAAACGACGACAGCAGCAACATCAGCGAACGCAAAGAAAATGTAAACAGGCAACACAAAAGCGATTTAGAGCCGTGTTCTTTTGGCTGTGTTGGTAAACAATTTTCGCGCTGCTATCTTTGGTCGTTTAGTTTTGATTTTGTATAACGTTTTTTGCTATATTTGTGTTTGTGTGCGTGAGCTGCGACGGACGTGCGTTATCGGCTGTTGTCGCGACGCTGCGTCGCGCTGCAAAGCAACGCTCTGCTGTATATTTATATCTTACCCGAGCCTTTCAGTCTTTGGAGACTTGACCATGATTCATTCTATTCTCCACTGCTTGTTCCTTCGTAAATAAAGTCGAACCGCAGAGCAAACGAAAGCGAAAATTAACAGCTAACAAAGTTGACAACAAGCCTATTCAATTCTACAGCTGCAACTAGAGCGTTCGTTGCTTGTGTTGGGGGTTTTCCAATGTCTCCAGTTCGCTGCAAACGAATTTGGATTTCTTTGTGCGCATATAAATATAGTTATACATACATGTATATACATGTAAAAGTGTGTGCAAGTGCCGAGTAGTTGTACTAATGTGTGAGTGCGTGCGTATTTGGTGAGCGATCGTTTATGGCTGACTGGCTGGCCGTCTGCTCATCCGCATGCCCTCTCTTTCTGCTCCTTGTTTTTCGCTATTGCTATTGTGGGTTCTTTGCTGCGCGACTTGGGATCGACTGCTGCTTCGGCTTGAAGCGTGATTTGTTGTTATTACAATGACGATTGTCGCGCTCAGCCCTAGGCGGCAGTGTGTTAAATGAATGCGCCTGCTGTTGTTGTAGTTGTAATTCTCATATATTGAGTACATTTGGTTAGCATTGTTGTTATATTTGTGTAGTCGACACGCTGATTTTGGCTTTAGCGCTGTCGTAGTCGCAGCCGTCTTGGGTTGTTTGTGTGCTCAACTCGGCCTGGGCTCGGGTGGATGGTTGGTTGATTAGTGTTTTGCCTGGATTTTATTAGTTGGTTTTTAAACTTGGTTGTGAGAGGGTAGTGAAAAATGAAAATCGGCCATTATAAACATCAGAACGCATAAAGAAAGCAGAAAGCCAGCAAATAAGAAAGCATTGAACTGCGCAGCTGGAAAAGTGAGTGAATGAGGAGGAATTTGTAAGACAGACGTTGAAGTGGAGTGAGGTAACGAATAAAAGTGCATAGACCTCGTAGTGCTTACGGAACACGTTATTTAGAACTTGGAGTGGTCCACATAAAAAGAATTAGCTGAAAATTAACTCAGTTTATTAAAAAAAAATTGAACTGTCGAACAGTGTACTACACTTGAACGCAAACTTACAAAAATTGCAGTGAAATATTTCGTGAAAAGCTTTGTGGATGGATGCGCTGAGAGCTAGCCTCGCTTTTGCCAATCCACTGGACGCATACTCAGCTAGAAGCGCAACAAATACAAGAACGCCCAAAAAGTCAAACACTTCGGCATCCTCATTGCGATCATCGCCAGCTTCCTCACCAAGTGCTTCCCCCAAATCTGTCAATACAACAGCAAACATTGTGCCGCTTTTGCCCACACACTCCTCAGGCGGTTCATCGTGCTCTTCACGGTCCAGATTACGCGTAGCAACCCCCGACTCGGATACGACTGGCGCTGGTGCTGGTGGTGGTGAAATGAGTGTGAGTGGTGGAAGTCAAATTGGCGCAGCGTTGGATATGAAGACAAAGGGCTCAGCAGCCTCCTCTGTGGCTCCCGTCACCGCTGCCGTTGAGCTATTGCAAGCGGCGCCAACTTCTCAGATTCAGTCGCAGAAAATAAAAAAATGTGCGTTTAATAAACAAAATAAGTCTTTTACTGAAGTTGTAGATGTAAATATAAAATTTTCGAAAATTACTCGAGGCACTGCACGAGCTGTTGCAGGCGACGCTACCGAAAACAATAACAATAACCATGATAAAAACAATAGTAATTTGACGGCAACGCTTGATAGTAACTTTATGGAGCAAAAGCTTTTGCCAACAACTACAATGTTTGCCCCGAAGTTACTTCGAAGTTGTCGCAGCAAAAGGAGTCCTAGACTACCGCAACTATATCAACAACAACAGCTGCAACGACAACAAAAATCGGTGTCATTGCATCAGTGCCATCAAAAGCAGCGGCAACAACAACTACAAAAACACACTAAATGTTACGTACAGAAACCGAAAAAATATTTGAATAAGAAATTTAGACTTGAACAAGAACGCCAATTTGCTGAAGCTGAACAGCTTCAACAACAGCAACAGCAACTTTATTCGTCGACAAAAGAAAATTTTTTACTTACGCTCGATTTACTTGCAGTGGTTCGCCGTAATGCCTCCGACAAGTTGCGCCTCATCCAAATGGTTCATGACAATCCGATACTTTGGGACTCGCGTCTGCCCAATTTTAAGGGTGCCGAAGAAGAGAAGAATCGCGCTTGGGAAATGATTGGCAAGGAGTTCAATGCGCCCGGGCGGCGTGTGGCGCGCGCCTTCAAATCTCTGCGTGAATCGTATCGTCGCGAGTTGGCGCATGTCAAATTGATGGGTAACGGTTTTAAGCCAAAGTGGAGTCTGTATGAAGCAATGGATTTCTTGCGCGATGTCATCAGAGAGAGAAAGTGAGTATATATAAGAAATATTTACATTAAAAATTAAATCTGTTTGTATATGAGAGAGCAAGCGGGGGCTATATGCTCTATGGGGATGAAAATGTAACTCAAAGCTGAATTAACATTGAAGTTGTTGTATGTGTTTTAAAAGTAAACAACTACACTACGATTTATTAACTCACTTTTATCGAGTAGGTTGTTTGCTGATATTCAAAAATGTACCTGAATCATTTGGTGTACATTTTCGTGATCTTATTTCAGATTGTTTTTTACTATGAATAAATTAACTGAGCTCAGGCCTAATAAGAAATACGACACTACCCTTATTTAGAGCCCCCTGTTGTTAAACTCAACTCTGAGTAAGGTGTAGGACTGGCATTGAACTAATCCTCCGGTTGTATAT
Source organism: Bactrocera oleae (assembly GCF_042242935.1). Lineage (NCBI taxonomy): Eukaryota > Metazoa > Arthropoda > Insecta > Diptera > Tephritidae > Bactrocera > Bactrocera oleae. The sequence continues at coordinate 34,293,869 of NC_091540.1, read as the reverse complement.
CACCGAAACATAAACCGACCGGCCAAATACTGTCAACTCGGCAAAAATTTAAAATAAAACTTTATGGACTGTTTTGTTCTATGAAAACAACAAACTGCTTGAGTAAAAAATTAGTGAAAAGTCTCATCATTTTTATACCCTGAACAGGGTATATTAAGTTTGCCACGAAGTTTGTAACACCCAGAAAGAAACGTAGGAGACCCTATAAAATATATACATAAATGATCAGTATGATGAGCTGAGTTGATTTAGCCATGTCTGTTTGTCTGTCTGTACGTCTGTCCATCTGTCTGTATATATACAAACTAGTACGTCAGTTTTCAAGCTATCGATCTAAAACTTTGCAACTGTCCTTTTCTCACTAAGGAGCTGCTCATTTGTCGGAACGGCCGATATCGGACCACTATAGCATATAGCTGCCATACAAACTGAACAATCGGAAATAAGTACTTGTATGGGAAACTTTTTTATTTGACGTAATATCTTCACGAAACTTGGCATGGATTATTATTTAAGGCAACAATTTAATCTCCGAAGAAATTATTCAGATCGGGTGACTATAGCATATAGCTGCCATATTAACTAAACGATCGGATCAAAGTGCTTGCATGAAAAACTTTGGCACAGAATATTATTTAAAGCAATAGTGCAAGCTCCGAAGAAATTGTACAGATCGGATGACTATAAAATATAGTTGCCATATTAACTGAACGATCGGAATCAAGTGCTAGTATGGAAAACTCTTTCATTTCACGAGGTATCTATACGAAATTTGGCACAAAATATTATTTAAAACAATAGTGCAAACTCCGAAGAAATTGTAATTGATCGGAGTAAAGTGCTTGCGTGAAAAACTCTTTCATTTGACGAGGTATCTTGACGAAATTTGGCATGAGGTTTTTTCTAAGGCAAGAATATAACCTCCGAAAAAATACAGCTATCATATAAATTGAACGATCGGAGTAAAGTGCCTGCTTAAAAAAAATTTTATTTTTTATTGCCGATTCACGAAATTAGATCTGAATCAAGTTATTGTAAGGAACCTTTGTACCTGTGAAGGGTATTATAGCTTCGGTGCAACCGAAGATATCGGTTTTTCTTGTTTCGTCCTGAGATCATTCCGTCTCTATACGATAAACTAAAGCCTCTAAGGAAAACTAACCCGCAGCTACCACTCTTCTCTTATGACTTAACGTTGAATAAGTAAAGATATGTCATCAAGGAATAATCGCCTCCAAAATTGATGTGATCATATTAGGTCATAAAGTCGGTGTACCATACATTTTTTTTTATTTTTATAGAAATTATTATTCGAGAAATTAAACAATTTGACAATTTGCTAACACGCTGACACGACTCTGCGCAAAGTTGATAGAGTGCAAATTACTATCTATACTTATTTATGTGTATACAAAATATAGAAAATTATTTAAACCGTCATATGTAATGTATTTATGCGGTAGTAGGCAAACAGATTAATTTTTTATGCCACAACATCATGAAATTCTTAGCCTGAAACTTTCAGTAATTGTGGGCCGTAAAAATATACAGTTCGTGAACACACACACAAACAAAAGCACAAAATATTTTCTCGCAATCAGCATCATGAGGCCATTACGCCAATGAATCTGCCACTGCAAAAGAACGGTCTACCCACGCATCTAACTATATGTATAGACATACTTACATACATACTCATATAAATACATATGTACATCTCTCAATTGAGGCATAAAAAATATAAAATCAAAACTTAGATGCACTCCTCAAGTAACAATCATAAAGTAGAGCAAACCTGGTTCACATAGTACGGCAGAGACATTTTATTTTCATGCTTATAAAGTATGTACCATATATGTATACACATTCTTACATGAGTATATGTATAATTACTTGTATGTGTTTGTACCCACACATATGTATGTAAGTACATATACTTGTATGTGTGGGCTTACAAAATTCTTATGCTGGTTGAGTGATTACGTTGGCAGCGGCGCGCTACAACATGCGAAATCTTATAAACAACAACAAAAGATAATAAAATTAAAATATCAAGCAATTTTTTAATAAAAGCAAATTTTACGATCATTGGCGCTTTTCGTTCCTATGTTGCTGAAATCTAAAGAAGCCCATATTCAAATAATACATTCATACACATGTATATACATACTTATGTATATTTTATAAATGTATGTGTATGTATGCGGTATCTTTCTTGGTTACAGGGAATTTACGTTTTGGCAACGAACGTTCGTTGAGTTCGATTGACGAGCTCAAATAGTTGTTATAGAATAGAACGCGTTCGGGAATCGTTCAAGCAGTGTGGTTGTTATACAAGCCTACTAAAGCTGGCAACATCAACCCTTTGTCTCTGGAGCTTTCTTGCTTTAGTGTTATCGTTCTTGATCACTGATTGCTGTCTCTCAAATGCATTGGAAATTTCTAAACTAGTACATGCCATACATACATACTCACATAAAATATTGTGCTTAATGGTTCTGTATCTTCACGGCTTTTGTGCGACACTATTTCAGTTAATTTGTTTATGAAACCATTATTGGCTCGCACTCCACACCCTAGATTGACGTACACACTGGTGGGCATAGAAATAAGAACATAATAATAATTTTTTATTGTATTACTTAGAATACCTTTTTGTTTAGATAAATTTTATTAAACACTGAGTTGAAGCCTAAACAATTCTTTCGTGTTTTTTCTTGATCCATCAAAATTTTACATGGATCAATTCAACTTATTTTGCCCTAACTTGCCTTAGAGTGAAGAAAGAGACCAAGAATTGGTGAAATGAAGATTTCAACACAAAGCTTTAAGTAAGCATTCAACTCAATTTAATTGCTATTCTTTGCTTTTTGCACCCTGTAGAAAACTTTTTCTTTCACCAATTTACAACTTCAGCATTATGGTACTATGTTTAGAGCGCATTTGATAGATAAATACCTTGGTTTATGACGTTATGAAAGAATAAAAAAAATACAATTAAAAAGTTTCCATGCAAAAATTTTATTTTGATCGATCAGTTTGCATGGCAGCTACTTTTATGCTATAGTGGTCCGATCTGAGCAATTTGTTTGAATATTGTATATACAATACAATAATTCATGCCTCGAATAGTAAATCTCGCCACATTCTTTTAAGATATCTTGTCAAATAAAAAAGTTTTCCACAAAAGAACTTGATTTTGATAATTCAGTTTGTATAACGGCTATATTGGCGGCTTTGACAAATGAGCAGCTTCTTGAAAGGAAAAGGACGTATGCAAAATTTCAGATCGAAATCTCAAAAACTGAGAGACTAGTTCGCGTATATCCAAACAAACGGACGGACGCACATAGCTAAAGCGGCTCAGCACGTCACGCTAATCATTTATATATAAGTATATGTATGTAAGTATATATTTGATAGGTTCTCTGATGACTTCTTTAAGGTGACTACACTTTGTAGTTAACAACTCTATACGCTTAAAGGCAATGTAATTGGACTTATGAAATCCAAATAAATTTTTTATTCTCAATGAAAGAGCATATCGATATCATAAATTACCGAGCAGTCGAACGTTTTTTCCAATTCGTAATGCGAGTTAATTTAAACCTAATCCAATAAATGAACCACTATATTACAGATGCTGAAGTTTTACAGTTACGAAATACCGTAATGAAATAATATTTTGATGTGTGTACATTTTTGAAGTTCTCCTTTAAATAATCTGCAAATCATTAGTTTGTGCATATGTAGATGAAATATAGGCGCTGTAATCAACATTTGCTTTCATAAAAATCTGTGCCTCTAATCAAGTGAACCGGCAAAACCTTTATCAACGAAATTCGCATTTTCGAGTTTCTCTAAAAGTGCATTTCGTCTTTTAAAATTAAAAATTCCACTAATTCGACCTAAGATATCGAACATGAAGTAGTGAGCGTGGTACTAGTCACCCAAACATTAAATATTGGCCCTATGCGTACAGTAAACGTACCATATGTAAATCTTAAGTCAGTATTCTGTACAGATTTTTCTGAAAATAATCTTTCTTTGATAACCATACGTTTCTTGGTACTCTTTGGAAGCATTTTTATACCCTGAACAGGGTATATTAAGTTTGTTACGAAGTTTGTAACACCCAGAAGAAAACGTCGGAGACCCTATAAAATATATACATAAATGATCAGCATGATGAGCTCAGTTGATTTTGCCATGTCCGTCTGTCTGTATATATACAAACTAGTACTTCAGTTTTTGAGTTATCGATCTGAAATTTTGCACCTGTCTTTTCCTCACTGAGAAGCTGCTCATTTGTCGGAACGGCCGATATCGGACAACTAAAGCATATAGCTGCCACACAAACTGAACAATCGGAATCAAGTGCTTGTATGGGAAATCTTTTAATTTGACGAAATATCTTCACGAAATTTGGCATCAAGTATTTCCTGAAACAACAATGTAATTTCCGAAGAAATTGTTTAGATCCGATCAATATAGCATATAGCTGCCATACAAACTGAACGATCGGAAAGTTCTTGTAAAGAAGCTTTGTATTCGTGAAGGGTAACCGAACTTAACGTTTTTTCTTGTATATACAAATTTGGGTAATTTTGACTGATTCCATTGAATCAGAAACAACAGAAAGTGTAAGCTTAAGCATGAACATAAATAGAAAACAAGTAAGGAAGGGCTAAGTTTGGATGTAACCGAATATTTTATACTGCCGCAAAGTCAAATAGTATACTCGTTTGAGATTTCTTTGTGGATTGACTGATATTTTCGGTAGAAGGTCAACTATAGGCACTGGGGTCCACATATTTAGTACTTAGGGGCTTAAACAGTTTTGGTTCGATTTAGATAATTTTTGGCCACAAGGTGGCATACTTTGATCGCATTATTCACCCAAAGTTTTATCCCGATACAGTCATTGTTGCCTGATTTGCATAGTGGAAAGTGAAAGAATCAGATGGAATTTAAAATGGTGTTATATGGGAAGTAGGCGTGGTTGTAGTCCTATTTCGCCCATTTTCGCACTATGACATAGAAACATGAAAAGAACGTCATGCACCGAGGTTGGTTGAAATCGGTTAAGCAGATCTCAAGATATGGGTTTTCCCCTAAAAGTGGGCTGTGCCACGCCCACTGTCTAATTTTGAACGCGGTTCCTATAAAGTCATCTCATACCATCCCAGAGATAAAATTTAATGTCTCTGGCGGGTTTAGTGCTTGATTTATCGCGGTTTTAGTAGTTTTTAACAGTACCGTTATATGGGGAGTGGGCGGAGCTGCCACCCGATTTCAACTATTTTCACACTGTAGGTAGAGGTTCTAAAAACATTTGCTTCCAGTGAATTTTGTTATTATAGCATTAGCGGTTTGAGAGATATGCACATTAAACCTATTAGAGGCGGGACCACGCCCACTTTAAAAAAAAATTTTAACTGCAGATGCCCCTCCCTAATGTGATCCTGTGTACCAAATAACAGTCTTGTATCTTATTGCGGAGCTTAGTTATGGCAATTTATTTGTTTTTGATTAATGGCGTTTTGTGGGCGTGGCAGTGGTCCGATTACGCCCATCTGCAATACCAACCGTCTCACGGTACCAAGAAACATGTCTACCAAGTTTCATAAAGATATCTCAATTTTTACTCAAGTTAGAGCTTGCACGGACGGACGGACGGACGGACAGACAGTCACCCGGATTTCAACTCGTCTCTTCATCCTGATCATTTATATACATACCCCTGTATCTAACTCGATTAGTTTTAAGTGATACAAACAACCGTTAGGTGAACAAAACTATTATACTCTGTAGCAACAGGTTGCGAGAGTATAATAAGCATGCAGGCATTGAAAGCGTTTTTAGCGACTATATTAAGGTATTTTTAACGCTAGTGCAAAAACTTTTTAAGGTACCGTATACGTAAAGTTGAAAGCGTTTGTTTATACACACACAACAACAATCCGTGTATAAAGAAATATTTATACGTATGCATGTGAATGAGTTGCTTTATGTATACGTTCGATTCGCTAATTTGTCGTTTTGTGGCTGCTGCTGTTGTTGTTACCCTCATATGATCGTGTCAATGAAACGTCTGTGTTGACTCGATGCTTTGCTCAATTCGTCAGCACGATTGCTCGAGCCATTTTAAACCCTGGCTCTGTTACTTAGCATATCGCTGTGCATACATACAAACACTTATACACTTACAAGTATATATACATATACGTAAATGTAGTAGCTTGAATCTGTTTTCATTTCATTTTGCATTTCAGTTCACTATTCTGTGTGAGTGCCTTTATTCTATGTAAATGCGCGTTTATTATTGTAGAACGCTTGGCAATTGGTGTCTGAGTCGTTGCTGTTCATGTAGATACATTTGCCATTTAATCGACGCTTTTATTTCACGCTGCCACAGCGTTCATTTAAACTTGGTCCATTTTGATTGAATTGAAAAACGCATAACTGCCTCGGCGATGGCCCCAGCAATGCTCGACTTCCAGTACGTCCCTTACCAACCCCGCCAACTACTGATCGTGCTAAGCTTGAGTCCCCTTCGTATGCTTTCGCCCGCACATCTGCCATGCGCATGTGTGTGTGCGTGTACTTTGGGGCTTTCGAAGTTGATTGGAGACTTTGTTGGCGTCAGTGTAGAGGCGATGACAATAACAAACCGCTGGCAATATCGGTTGAAAAGCATTTTATTCGAGATTGCCAAACACAATCAAGGGCTCACTACTTATTATATTAAGTACAACAACAATATAAAAGGAAATTATGAAATAAAATTGCTGGCAAGTTGTGCCAAGAGCCGTTACGCCATTTCAGAACCAGACTCGCGTCCGATCCAGCGTCAAAGTCTGATCACGGCCAACCACCGTCATATGTGCGACGGGCTTTTTCGAGGCATCGTTATCAGCTTAAATACATAAATAGCCGTAAATACGCTGATACACACATACATACAAATTAATATTAAGCAAGTAAAGCGTTTGTTTTGTTCAGCAATGGCTATGGTGGCGCTGTTGTTGGGGTACTTTTATGCCAAGCCATCTGAAATGTACGAGCACACGGCATCAGTTTGCTCAAATGTGTGTATGTGTGTATGCTTAGAGTACCCGCTGTTCGTAATGAGCACAATACCGTCGGTTGTGGTACAGTCAATTAAGTTAGCTAAATGGCTGGAATGTTTTGCTATTTATTGTTGCTTTTGATCTCGTCTTCCTGAGATTATTTGAGCTCAAACTCATTCTATGAATGCTAGCGATCTCATGGAATTTTTCACCGTTAAGTAGCAGTTTAATTAGCGTAGTCTTATACGGTCTGGGATAATTTTAGTATTCGAGTTGTAGTAGAGTGCAATTCTGTTTCAAACTAAGACGTACACCCCCCCCCCTTCGGTGCACTTGACAAATTCAACATCTTGCTAATTTGTCTGGATTGACAATTTATTAAGGTTTTTATATTCTGTGTCGTAACTTAAAAGCTCTTTTCATGATAAGTTGTCCAGATGTTAAATGCTCTTGACTCTTTTTACAAATATAACATCTGTTTTACTTTTTGTGGCAGTTTTAAACTTTTTTGGGCACGGTTCATATCAAATATGTGTAGACAACAACAAAAAAGCAGAAGTCAGTTGTTTCTGTTAATATAATTTGGTTTACCACACGTGTAGAGAAAAGCGCTGTGTTCTGAAGCTTTGTTTTTTATCAAGATTGCCACAAAATAACAAATAGCTTAGCGCAGTGAATTATGTACTTCATTGTTCTTTTTTTTTTTAATAATTAATACATATTTTCATTAGTACAGTAAATTAACTGAATTGTCAGTTCCCTAGACTTTATGATCATTTAATTAAGTGGGTTAGAGATTCGCGGTTTCATTTTTCGATTAGTTTCTTCGAAAAATTAATGGGTGACACTTATTTTGGCGTTAAAAGAAATACTAATATAAATATTTCTTCTAAAATGTACAGTTTAACATTTTATGACAAAATTGAACAAAATTTATCAAAAGTTTCCTTAAGCCTTCATTGTCGATCTTGCTGAGTTATCAATCAATCTTTATATATAATCGATCTATCACTTCGTTTTCCAGATTCTTAATATTGTCGCGAAAAGTTTTGTATTGAAGATTTAGGAATAATATAGAATAATGGGGAGTCGGTTTTTGGTGTTTTTTACTGATCACTAATGTCTACAAATTATTATATGTCCAGCCGCAGGGTTTCTAAAAATAAAAGCTGCCTTCGGTGCACTAATAATGTCTTCGACAAACAAATCGATCAAACTTACCGGCTGTTAAACATGCTGGTAGCACTTGTGGTGCAACTTTGCGCTAACATACCTTCTAACATGTGTAGTGTATTCTATTAAAAGAAGTATATTTAACTCCCACCTAAATAATATTACTAAATAAATACTTTTTTGTTTAACAACAAATTTTGTATTGTCATTTTTAATAGCTGGCAGAAAAATATCGAGCTGATAATGACTAGTACTGCCAAGTAATTTCACCTGAATATACCAGACCATGTTTTGAGTTCACCTTCGAACGATTTATGGAGGAAAATCCAAGAGCAGCTTTTTAAACTAAAAATAGATAAAAGACCAAATTTTTGATAATAAATTTAAGAATTTCGGTATTAACTTAAACTGCAGATTCTCTAATACCATTATCATAACATTTGACTTTTCTTCCTGTGTGCTTTAAATGCTGAACTATTGCAGTAAATGCTGAACTATTGAGTTTAGTAAAAAATATTGTTCACCACCGTATAAAACTCATTTCCGGTAGCATCCATTAATCATTTTCGAGACCTACATACATTAGGTAATCCGAATTGCGTTGCCTGGCTTTGTGACAATGCGCTAGCTACATACATACATACATGAATGCCTCAGCGCTTTCGCATTCTCCAAAAATAACAGAAGTCTATTTCCAAACGTGCATCAGAATAGTTTCTGCAGATTTGCAACTCGTAATATGTTCTAGAGCAAAAAATAAATAGAAATAAAAAATGCGAACGGTTGGCAGAGAGTAAATAGTGGTCACCGGAAATATGTTGCGTTGATAACATGGCAGAAACAGCAGTAAGAGCATAGTGTCAAATAACAAAGGCAAGAGCGAGAATCTTAAAAATACACACACATAAATGCATAGAAACGTCGGAAAGCGACCGTCCAAAGCACGGCACTTACGAAGTATACACATTTGTGTCAAAAACAATAAATTTACAAGGGCACTTACTTACTCAAATATGTACGTACATATGTAGATAAACAACTTATGACTCTACTATCTGGTGATAAAGCATATTAGTAAAACAATTTCTATTACCACTCAATTTGGGTTCCGATTGAAACGATTTTAAAGTCGAGGGCATATGGAGGTGATATTGGTTTGATTTTGAATTTGAAGGGCCAAAATGATAACAGTATAAAGGAAATCTGACCTATAATAATTTTGTAACGGAAATTACAAATATATTCCAAAAACGTACAAGCTCGGGTTTAGAAATTTCGAGGACACAATCGAATGCTAGTGGTCTGGCATTACATTTGAACCGAATGATCGATATTATTACTAAGTTTTGCGTCATAGCTAAGTTCTGAATTGAGATCTGTTGGTAAAGTAAAATTTAGGATATAACATAAAGACTCTCGTAAAAGTTAAAGTTCCGGCTAAAGCAAATATAAAGTTGGGGAGACATTGGGATTTTCTTGATATGATTTTAAATTCCAACCGAATGGGAGAAATGATCATTGAGTTATCTGATCGGATAACTGTTGATAAAGTAAATGGCTAGAAAATATAAATGCCAACCGTCATATTGCAGTAGTAATCCTTTATGAGCTGAAATTTACATGATGGCCCATATTGCTGGATCTGTAAATTGGGTTGTAATTATAAGTCTGATTTGACACCGTTCAACAACAAATAGTGAATATGGTTCGAAACCGTATTTAACTGAAATGGACAATTAGAAACTATTCTAAAGCGATCGAATTGTCGAAAATTTCAACCAGCAAAAGCAATCTTTTATACTCTTAACGCTTCTCACCACGAAAATCTCTTCCGCTGAAAAAAAAACTCCTTAATGTATACATGTTTATGTATGTATGGTATGTACATGCCTAAAATGGCAAGGAGTTTCACATTTTTTTTTTATCGCTGAGATACTTTCGACGGATCGAGAATTTTTACTTGCGTATGTTTGTTGTGATAACCATATGCATGAATATCTATGTATTTGAATATGAATATGTGTACGCCCACACTACTACACATATACTCGCATGTGTATACACACAAGCACATCACTCCAGTTGAATACTGAAAATACTACAAGGCGAGAGGGCGAGCGTCAGTACGAGCAAAATACCACTTGGTCGAGATTAAAAATTGACAATCCCGACAGCAGCCGCAACGAATGAGTGTATACACACGACTATATATACATACAAAAGTATAAGTACTTGTAGCTTACACAGAAGGGCACAACATTTTCCTGTGTCCGAGAGTAGATATAAAGAAAATGCTGTAAAAGAGCAGCGATTCAAAGCACACAGATCAGGGCGAGTAGTGGCATGACAGCTCTCACAATAGACGTGAGAATACGAGATTTAAGCCTAAATAAGTTATAGCGTCAAATGTATGTGTTAGAATTGTGTAAGACTAATGCTTAGTGGAGTCACGGAAATATTCATGGTAAAAATTATTCAAGAAAGTCGATGAATTTCGATCTTTAACACTGCTTTTATTTTGTAACTTTTAATATTAGTTCGAAGTAAAAAGTTATGACGCCGAAGTCAGTTAAAACAAGTAAGGAAGCCTAAGTTCGGATGTAACCGAACATTTTATACTCTCGCAAAGTCAAATGGTATACTCGTTTGAGATTTCTTTGTGGATTGACTGATATTTTCGGTAGAAGGTCAACTATAGGCATTGGGGTCCACATATTTAGTACCTAGGGGCTTGAACAGTTTTGGTTCGATTTAGACAACTTTTGGTCACAAGGTGGCATACTTTAAACGTATTATTCACGCAAAGTTTTACCCCGATATAATCATTGTTGCTTGATATGCATAGTGGAAAGTGAAAGAATCAGATGGAATTGAAAATGGTGTTATATAGGCAATAGGCGTGGTTGTAGTCCGATTTCGCAGGTTTTCACACTATAACATAGAAATACAAAAAGAACGTTATGCACCGAATTTTGTTGAAATCGGGTAAGCAGATCCCTAGATATGGGTTTTCACCTAAAAGTAGGCGGTGCCACGACCACTTACTAATTTTGAACGCGGTTCCTATAAAGTCATCTCATACCATCCCAGAGATAAAATTTATTGGCTCTGGCGTGTTTAGTGTTTGATTTATCGCGCTTTTAGTAGTTTTTAACAGTACCGTTATATGGGGAGTGGGAGGAGTTACCACCCGATTTCAACTATTTTCACACCGTCAATAGAAGTGCTAAAAAAATTTTCTTCCAGTGAATTTTGTTATTATAGCATTAGCGGTTTAGGAGATATGCACATTAAACCTATTAGAGGCGGGACCACGCCCACTTTAAAAAAATAATTTTTAACTGCAGATGCCCCTCCCTAATGTGATCCTGTGTACCAAATAACAGTCTTGTATCTTATTGCGGAGCTTAGTTATGGCAATTTTTTTGTTTTTGATTAATGGCGTTTTACGCCCATCTGCAATACCAACCGTCTCACGGTTCCAAGAAACATGTATACCAAGTTTAATAAATATATCTCAATTTTTACTCAAGTTAGAGCTTGCACGGACGGACGGACAGACAGTCACCCGGATTTCAACTCGTCTCTTCATTCTGATCATTTATATATACATAACCTTATATCTAACTCGATTAGTTTTAGGTGATACAAACAACCGTTAGGTGAACAAAACTATTGTACTCTGTAGCAACAGGTTGTGAGAGTGTAAAAATTTGGAGTCTTGAATTATATAGTTGTAAATTTTTCGGAATTACAAAAAATTGATTGCGTTTTGCATTCTTAGTAAATATATCTAGAACAAGTTTGAACTTCGTACCGATGTCGATAAGTACCGATATTTCCGAATTATAAAAATCCCTAAACCCTCGAAATATGTATGTGCATACAAAAAATACAACAAAAAAATTATCCAGATTGCGCTTTAAGAGAAGGCAGCTGTTTACTTTTTATATCCTGAAACGAGTATATTAATTTTGCCACAAAGTTTGTAATACCCAGAAGAAAACGTCGGAGACCCTTTAAAAAATGTACATACCACAAATGATCAGCATGACAAGTTGAGTCGATTTAACCATGCCCGTCTGTATGTATATACGCGAACTAGTGTCTCAGTTTTTGAGATATCGAACGAAATTTTGCACACTTCCTTTTCTCCTCAAGCTGCTGCTCATTTGTCGGATCCCCCAATAGAGTGCTGGTGGTAAACTTTTTAATTTGACGAGATGTCTTCACGAAATTTGGCATGAATTATTGCCTAAGGCAATGGTGCAATCTCCGAAGAAATTGTTTAGATTCTTCAGTTTGTATGGTAGCTTTATTTACGTGAGTATATTTTGTTTGTTCGATTCGCTACTCGCTTATGTTCGACAAATTGAATAGAGCTACATCAATTTTACTTAACAATACGTTACTTTTGTGTTTAAAAATATAACGTGCGCAGATTTATCAGTTATCACCAGGAAACATATACATATATAATATGTATGTATATCTGTAGGTATATAACGTTTTCTTGGTTTAAAAATAACATAAAATGCAGCTGCGACAGATGAAGGAAATTCAGTCAATACTAAAAGCAAACAGAGACGTCAACAGATAACGAACGTTAACACATGTACAACAACTGATTTGTATATATTTACATACATATAAGGCTGCTTGTGAATTCGTTTTTCAACACATGCTGTAGGAATAATGCTTGTTAGTACAGATCCTTGTATTGTTTCATTCTATCAAGGTTTTCCTTTGCCCAATTCGTTTTTATTTAGAGCCATTTGAAGTTCACGAAAAATACATTTGTAATATGATATATAATATTTCCCGGACTTTATGCTTACTACTTGTACATCAAACATGTCATGCCTGATTTTTAAGTGTTCCACCAATCTCGGCTTGAATTTGCCTTGTAATTGTAGTTTAAAGAGGGATCATTTGACAATTTTACTATTTTTAGCCTAATGTATAGGGAGATGCAAGGCGGGTTTGAAGACAGCAGATAGAAAATTTGAAGTGATAAACACATTTATGGCTGCGGCATGTCAAAATATATGTGGTAGTATATGTATATCTATCTACACATATATTTTGGATATATATTCTAATCATTCATTAGCCACATAAACATGCACATATATATGTATATACATTTGTATTATAATTGTCATATGGGCTCACCGCTATCTCGTGGGAACGTTCTAAACTTTTTGATAAAGCTGAACTTCCGTGGTTCCTGTGGTTTTTCTAGATTATGCTTTACGTTGGTCAAGGCCTATTGCAATCTCTAGCAATTGCATGTGGATACTTTCGAACCGCAATCAATTTTTTTCAAGTCAATATAAGTTGTAATCACTTGTGGTATGTGAATTGAAAATTAGGATGGGAATATCATTAATACGGAAATGGTGCAATACATTTATCTAATGTTCGCTTATCAGTTATTCCAGCATTAGTAAAGAATTCGATTATAAGGTTCCATTATAAAAGTCGACATAACTTAAGAAATGACTAAAGTGGTAATTATATACTTTCATAATAGGAATGATCCGTATCATTATGAAATCCATTTGACACTTTAGAAAAGGTGTATATCACAACCCTTGCTAATTCTCATGTTAAGGGCGTTTTGGTGCTTGCCACTCGATATCTGAAAAAAGAATTTACTTTCTTAGATCTGCATGGGTATTTTACTCAAATTCGATGATATACATTGAGTAAAGATGGTCTCTTTTTGACTGCAGAAAAATTGCGCTGATTTATTAAAAATACCTCTCTCTATAAGAGGGTGTCCAGTGGATTGAACACAATCCGTTGTTATTGTTGTAGCAGCATAAAACATTGGTGTATTGCAAATGTGTCAAAATATCACGTTCTGAGTGATTTACTGTCACTTTTTGCGCGCAATTTATGCAAATAATCGGCAACTGAGTATCAGCAAATATGCAACACAGTTGATATACTGCTGTTATTATTATGTAGCTCGAACGCACCCCATCTTGCAAATAATATGTGTGATGTCGAGTTGACATTTCTCAGCCGGAAAAGAACACCGGGATCGCTCCGGCTACGTAGACCCGGCCATTGTGGGGATGGCTGCGTAGCTTTCCGTGTCAGCTGTTTGATATTTCAATGTACAGGATTGCTTCTCCGACAACCCGATTAAGAAGTTAGATATATTTTATGAGCAAGGCGCGTTTTTAATACAAGCTGATCTATTTTGTTATTTATTATTGGAGTTTCTTCACGATATTTTAATAAGTTATGACAAAATTTTACATCTACTATGACTTAACTTTATTATAAACCTTTAAGCTTAATACATATATACATACAGCGTCTACAAATAGGGATTGATAGTCGTGGTCAAATTCTCGTGTGGTTCAGGAAACACAATTGTATCCCCAAAAATTAAACGTTTGGTGCGGATTGTGGTATGGCGGCATCATCGGACCTTCTTTCGAAATGAGACAGAAAATGAGGTTACCATCAATAGCGAGCGTTATAACACGATGTTGACCAATTGTTTTTTTTTTACTGGAATTTGATGAAATCGACGCGCACATGGCCACATTGCGTGCAAGGTTTGACGACTCGTTGATTTCGAGAAATAGTCAAATGGCCGATAAGATCATGCGATTTAACGAATTTAGATTATTTTCTCTGGGGGTATGTTAAAAATTAAAGAAATTAAAGGTTTACGCAAATCAACCAGTAACGCTCGAGGAGCTCGAAGACAACATTCAGCGCACTATGGCCGAAATTCCAACTGGAATTCTAACCGGGTCATCAAAAATTAGAGTAAACGGTATATAGTATAACAAAACAAAAAAAAAATATAACCCATTTTGACCACATTTTAGTGTTTTATATTATTTTAACATCACATCGTTCTTCTTAATACACCCTTTATATACATTTTATATAGATACATATGTAGTTTGAGTGGACTCACCAAAAACTAAATTTCTAATCATTATTCTCCCCTTTTTCTTTCTTCCACTTTTCTCGCACATTTACTTCACATCTTTGCAGAGGCGGTTCGCACGCAGCTGAACAGGCGGCCATTGGCCTTAATTTGAGCGCTTTCTCGCAGCACTTAAATAATAACAACAACAACAGCAAGTCTGTAATGAAACTCAATGCATTGCATTCGGCTTTCAACGAGAGTGCACTGAATTTGTCGAAATGCGCACCAGGCCTGAACATGAGTCACGAAGACTACTATTATTATGTGAAATCAGAAATGGATCTGTCAGCGGCGCATGCGGGTAGCAACGGCATTGGTGGTAGTGGTGGCAATGCAGCAGTGCCCATACATCCACTGCCGGCGCACCAAACACAACATCAGCAGCAACAACAATTACACAGCGTTGCGCATGACAGCCGCGTCTCGTCCACGCGCAATGACAGCACCACGCAGCACAGCAACACTTTCGACGATCTTGATGCATCATCAGTACGCAGCGGCGACGAAGCCTCCATACGTAATGCGGAAATGAGCAATCAAGGTTCCGACGAGGTGGAGGAGCTAGAAGCCATAGATGCCGATTTTCCCTATCCCCTCATTCTCGACGCAAATTCGCCGCGTTCCATGAGCGCAGCAGGCGGCAATGGCAACATTGGTGGCAGTGGCGCATTGAAACGTAAACGACGTGACCTCAACGGTGACGGCATGGACGACGGTGCTGCGGATGATGAAGACGACTACGAGGGCCAGATGATGCAGCAGCATCGTCATTTGCGCCAACAAAATGGCAGCATGAGCGGCGGTGGTGGCGGTGTCATGAATAGCTGTATACTGGATATGCCGCCGCCACAGACGGTGCGCGAGGTGTTGAACTCCAAATTTTGTGGCTTCATTTCGGCAAAACTCAATAGCATGGAAGACACGGAGGCGGATAATTTAATGAACAAAATACTCATGTTGTTGGTGCAGACGCAAACAAGCGAAGCCAAATAGGCGCTGGACTGTGATACAAGTATTGGATAGCAGCGTGTAGCAAATATGATACCAACTACATACTACAAATGTACGTGGGTGTGAGTATGTAGCAGTGGTGCAACGAACACTATGTTTATGTGACTTTCACGGGTTCTTGGAGCACTCAGCAAGTAGTATGTGGCAGACAATGTCAACATTTTTCTAAGACATTTCCAAACAAATTTTGAAATTATTGCAAAAGCCATATTTTTTAGTTTTATAAATGCTTGTATGCATATGTTACTCTTACATATATTCTGCTTTGGTGTATGTGTTTTTTTGTATAAATATTATATATGTATTATTTCATAATGCTTATAATTTTAAGTTTATATTGTTACTATCGCATTAGCTCTCTATTTAAATGCTCTATTTAAATGAAGAAATTAAAAGCGATCGACAAACCTAATTTTATAAATTGGCTGAAACACAATTTGCTCAAAATGCCATATTGAAATTTTTGTTTATTTTTTTATTCAAACAAATAAAATAAATAAATAATATAATTATTTTTATTATAAATTATTTTAAGCACTAAAGTAAACTCAAACTAAAATCAAAATATTAGTTGAAGGTCTGAATAAATAAAATATCAAACTATTAGTTTGCTCGATTATTATTTATTTACATATTCCTATAGTTAAGATTTTTATTGTTTTTTATTATTATATTTTCAGTTTTGGGTAAGTTTCAGAACCTGCCTAATCAAATGGTTGGTGAAATGGCTAACACATTGCAAATATAAACATATTTGGAAAAAATAAAATTAAATTTTCAAACACTTTTATAAATAGCTCATGATTCAATTCATTTATCCGATTTCCAGGAATTATTATATTGTTTAACTTTATATGTTCTCGAAATTTAAATTAGAAACCACGGTTATGAACAAACTTAAACCAAATTAAGGCGAAGATTTCGAAAATAAAATAAAATCGATTTCATAAATTGTTTATTATTAAATAAAGTAATTGTTGTGAGAAGAAGTTCATATTTATAATTTTAAAATGAAAATATTTCTGAATATCAGTTTTTGTAACAGATATTTTAAAATTTGATACAAATTGTTTTTAGATTGTAACATTTGATATTAAAACATTTATTTTTAACAATTGATTATTATTCGTTTGTTTTATGATTTAAATATATTTTTTCGTTTTACTTAAATTTGTAAAATTTAATATCCTAAACGAAGAAGCGGAGAACAAATACAAAATAAATAAATAAATGAATGAACTTAACAAAACACTAAAATTAATAAAAACATCAACTTAAGACAATAAAATTTTCTAAATTTAACAATATAAAGATTGAGAAAAATTTTAGTAGCTACCTATAGTTATAACTACTAACTAACTTAAAGTACTAAACCTGAAACACAAAATATTTAAAAAAAAAAATAAATAAAAACACAGAATAAATATGGGAATATGTAAGTAACAACAATATGCAAAAAGCAATTTACAAAATTTATTAATTTAAAGTTTGAGTAAAAATTTATAGGAACTATTTTTATAATTTTTGCCAAAAAAATTTTTTATATGTTACCAAATGAATGCGAAATTATAAGTTAAACAAGTTTAAATATTTTGTAACCATAAAATTTTCGAACTATCATAAAAATATATGTTACGTATAATTATTTTTTAAACTTAACTTAACTTAATTACAAAAATTCTAAATATGCTACAAAAATATTAATGTCAGAGTTCCAATAACAGAATTTATTGAACACAAAAAATCTTTCAAAAAATGTTCAGCGTTCCTTAAAGCAATTCAAATGGCTGGAAAGCCGAATGTTATAAAATATTAATTATAAACGTACACAAATTTACTTTGACTGTACTTTAAAACAACGCTTGCGCCAAAGAGAGACTTCAGAAAATGTGAACTGCAATATAACCTTGCACTGTTTTCTACAAAAATTGAGGTTTTATATGCTCTAATGCCAAATACTTGCAATACCAAATTGAACAAACAAACAAAAAAAAAACACCACATAAACCAAATATGAGGTTCATTATTATGATAATTATTATTTTATAATTTTTAAATTAAAATAACAGTTTATAAACATTGAATTATCTTTTTAACAGTAAGTGTAAGTATTTTTTGTTCATAACAGTTTTTTTTTGACAGTTTCGGGATTCAAGACCTGAAAAAAATCAACTCATCTCTACTGCAAATACTAACTGTTAAAATTGTCTTAAGTCAAAATATATATTACATAAGTTATTAAAAATTATAGCCTGATGTCAAGCAAATAGCCATAAATAATATAAAACAAGAGCATATCAATACATTTAAAATTTATTTTTTTAAATATCTAAAAGTAAATATAAAATAAGTTGAAATTTTTTCTTTCCTAAGTTTTGTGAATTAACCGACTATACACATATATACATATTAAATTAGTGCATAATATCAGTAACTTCACACATACATATAAGTATAACTATTATTACATCTTGCCATTAATATATATTCATGTTAACATAAATTTTATAAATCTAAAAAGCGTTGTTTTTATATCTGGTGGATATGAATATGCTTATTGCGGGTTTTAACTTACTTCAGTTGACATTTTACAATATAATGTAACAACTCAAGTCGTCAAAATGCCTTAAATTGAGTCGTCAAAGTCTTACAACATTTTTATATACCCGCTAAGGTTGGGGTAGGTTTCGACAAGTTTTGAAAAAAGGCGAAGCTGCGTAAATAAATACTTTGAAACTAATACTTAATTGAATATTTTTGTAGAAAATTCATCTCATTATCAAAAAACAAAATGCGTTTTTGACTAAACGCAAGTTTATGAGACTGCAAAAGAAATATTATTAAGGAGTCATTCAATTACCACTAACACTTGTTATGACTTATATATACATATATATTCTCCCAGAGTTCCTAGGTGGAACACAGGGCCTCACTAAAACTTTTTATGACTGGTGCTTGGAAATTCGAGCGATCACGAACCTCATTTTCGTATATGTGCACATAAGTTTTGATTTGATTGAGTTGTAAAATAAATAGAATGATTTTCATTTCGATATTAACTCTTTTACAAACATTCAGAGATGTTGTGGAATCCAAGACAGATTTGCGTAGTTGTCAGAATTGCAAACCAATTCTGATTTTCAATGGTGTCACAGAATCTGATTGGATTTTCGTCTTTTCGAACATATGCAAAACCAAAATTTGAATCAGCTGTTTACTATTGTGATGAAACTTGCAAATGAATAAATTTGGAATCGTTTGATAAATTTTGAATACCGGATAAAGTCTACTAAAGTTTACAATGAGTTCCGCTATTTTAGCTTTTATTTTATTGGAAGATATTAAAAATTACCGTTATCCACTTGATGCACCAGAGGAGTCGCATGTGAAATTTCGCTTGCATTTATTTGTACGAGGATCTTTGTATACATGCTTACTTTACACATTTATATCAAATTATCAACTGAATAAAGGCGATTTTGGATGTTAAATTACTTTTATTACGCTTTGTAAATCGTCTTAAACTATCTGGATTTAGAAATAACGATGAATTAAATCGTAACAATAATATAAATTATTCTCTTAATGTTGGAGCAAGAAGCGATTTTCTTGCCTTTTTATACCCTGAGCAGGGTATATTAAGTTTGCCACGAAGTTTGTAACACCAAGAAGGAAACGTTGGAGAACCTATAACATACATACATAAATGATCAGCATGATGAGCTGAGTTGATTTTGCCATGTCCGTCTGTCTGTCCGTCCGTCCGTCTGTATATATGCAAACAAGTCCTTCAATTTTTAAGCTATCGATCTGATATTTACACCCGTCCTTTTTTCTCTAAGAAGCTGATCATTTGTCGGAACGGCCGATATCGGACCATCGTAGCAAATAGCTGCCATACAAACTGAACAATCTGTCTGTATCTTCACGAAATTTGGCATAGATTATTATTCAAGGCAATAGTGCAGTATCCGAAGAAATTATACAGATCGGATGGCTATAACATATAGCTGTTATATTAACTGAACGATTGGAGTAAATTGCCTGCATGGAAAACTTTTTTATTTGCAAGGCATCTTCACGAAATTAGATTGGAATCAAGTTATTGTTACGAACATTTGTATCTGTGAAGGGTATATTTGGGGTTGTGCAGTCAACGGCGACGAGCAAAAGAATCAAAGTGTAAAAACCGTACTACATCTCCACCGATCGACTGAATAACGAACTCCGATATGCTCCTGTTAGCAATTTATTAGCGAATGATTTATTTTAATAGTTGATCATATGTACAAGTATATGCAAGGTACATATTGTTCTCTTTACAAAGTTTGAGAAAGTAATAAAAATAAGTTTACGAGTACAATGCATGTATGTGTGTGTGTGTATGAATATAAGCAGTGAATTTACGAATGCTATCAAATGAGGAGCACAGGTAAATGTCATTAGGGTGACCCAACATGCCGGACCAGTTGAAAGAACTATCTTTCAAGAAATCGGAAGAATGGCTAATTTGTGTATTGGCCTACAAAAGTTTCCATTGGCAGTTCGAAGATTCACCACTCTAACATGGCCGTCTCGTCTAAGCACGGTTGATTTGACTCGACCTAGTCTCCAGCGTTGCGGTGGCTGGTTGTCATCATGTATAATCACTAAAGCACCCTCAATGAGATCAGGTGAAGTTGTTGTCGATTTGGTACGGGCTCGCAATTCATTGACAAAATTTTGCTTGATGGCAGTGATTAGTGTTGTAGCGATCAAGATGTGAGACGGTTCAGCTCCAGCGAGCGGTCAGGCAAGCCACTCAATGAATAAACGACCAAAAAATATCCAGCTGCCAGTGCCCCAAAGTCATAAGGATCCATGCTTCCACAGCAACGGTGTTTAGCTCTTCGAATGTTAACTTAGTGTTTGCCAATGTGCGATTTAACACCCCTTTTGCGCTCTTTACCGCAGCTTCCTAGATGCCGCCGAAGTGATGTGCGCTGGGTCAAATGAAAATTAATAAAATCAGAGAAACAATATTTATAGATTAGAAGAATTGTCGTATCGAATTTTAGGCACTCAGGCCCGTACACGAATGATGCCGGCTGTCTTGTTGTCCAACCTGTTTTCGGGTTGGGGGTGTGGGGTGTTGTCAGGAGGTGACATCTTGGTGAGTGTGGTGGTGTTCTCAGGCGTGGTGTGTATTAGTAGGGTGTGGCTTAACTCATTTAACCAGATTACATTTAACGTTTCATTCCTGAATAAGAATTGTTTGAGGTCCTTTAACGGGTTAGATACGCCCACAAAATTGGTAGCATTGTCGCAAAAGATATCACATGGCATTTTGCGGCGACCACTCTTTTGCTTCAATGCATTTAGGAATGTGTTGGTTGATAAGTCGGATACCACCTCGATGAACACAGTTTTAGTTACGAGGCACACAAAGTATGACTTGGTTGGTGGTTTACCTCGAATTCGAAGGTATGTGTTTATCGGTCACCAAAAGTTGATTCCGCAACGTTCAAATAGGCATGCAGGTCTAAGGCATGTAGCTGGTAGTGGGCATATTGCCTGTTGTAACAGTACTGACTTGTAACGAACGGTGCGACGAGTAACATCTCAAGCGCTGACAATCCAAAATTCCAATCTGATAAGGGCGACCAATGCCTTTGGACCTGTGTGAAAATTTCGTAAATTTAGGTATCGAACGTACTTTAATACAAGTTAAGAATTGCTGGGTAGTGGTCTTCATAATTCAGACGTCCACCAACCTTCACGAGTTTAAAACTGGTTACGTTATCCTGGAATGGAGTGAGAAACTTCAAATTACTTTTTATAGCTTGGTTTTTGCGACGCAATTGAATGTCGTTTGAAAAATGTTGTTGCTGAATATTAAAGATAATGCAACATGCTGAGCATTGTAATTCGTCGAGAGATGGCAATATGATGGTAGTCTTAAGTTTTTGTCTGCATTTATCACTGAATCGAAAGAGGGGCGATGAGGCGCAGACAATGCAGATAGGAGCTAATACCATCAATGATATCGATCAAGTAATTTGCTTCCTTAACTACAGCAAATGTCTTCTTGTGTTACTCTGTGTACTTTGGCCATTTCAGTGCATTTTCCAGCAAAAACTCAGGACCAGAAAACAATATCGAAGATTTCAGCTCAGCCTTTTTACTGGTGCGACCCTTGATTTCGACGTGAGTAAATGTACTGCAACCTATCCGTCGGAATCTTCTGTGCGTATGTAAATCGCCGATCCGTATGAAGGAATTGATGCGTCGCAAAACCCATGTAACTGTATGTTGCGAGCATTTGGTAGTAGACAATAACGAGGCAGATTGAGTGATGGAAGCGAGTTAAGAGATACTAAGGAACTCTTCGAGGCTTGATGTATATGTTGAGGCACCGACTCGTCCCATCCTAATTTTAGCAGACATAATTCTTACATAAATATTTTTGAGGTTATCACGAGTGTTGAGAGCACTCCAAGTGGATCGAACAGTGACAGTGATGGACACTATTGTGTGCTTTGTAACAGCCTTGTGACCTTGTTTTGGTGTGAATGTAAACAACAACGTGTCGCTGCTTTGATTCCAAGTCACGCCAAGTGCACTTGTTATAGAACAATCGGTAATACTTAGCGCTTTCATAGTTTGGCGTCGAAGTATCTCAATAATTTCAGCCTTTAATGTGTGTAAGGCATCAGTATCATCCGCACCACACAGAAGATCTTCAACATAAAACGAAGTTTTTACATCCGCAGCGTCCATTGGAAATTCACTCATACAAGTATGATTATTTGCTAAGTTGTAAAGGCGTCGTACTGCTAGATATGAAGCTGAGGTAGTGCCATATGTCACAGTGTTGAGCTGGCATGTGAGAAGATCTGCGTCTCGCCAGAGAATATAATGAAATTAACGATACTTTTTATTCAAGGATACTTGTCTGTATATTTTAGTGACAGCTGCGGTGATAGCTTAACGATACAGATGGAGGCGCAGTAGCAACATGTACATCTCAGTTTGGATCATTGGTCCAATCAAAAGTAAGTCGTTTAGCATTGTTGTGTCATTGGAATAACTGTATTGAAGTTAAGGAAGATTATAGTGAAAAAAAATATATATATATTTCGTACATCTTTTCATTTTGAGCACAGAAACTTTTCAACCAACATGTATATTGAAATAAAACCTTGCACAAAAAGTGCCCTTGAGGTATGCCATCTTAGGTCAAAATCGGACCATAACTGTTCAAGCCCCCATATACCGAATATGCAGATCCCATTGTATATAGCTGACTTTTTGTCGAAAATATCGGTCAATATGTGAGATATATTATTGAAATTCGAAGTAAATATTTCTTTGTTAGTAATATACCCTCATGTCAAAAGCGTATTGCATCGGGTCAATACATCTCTTAGCTCCCATTTACCTAATAAAAAGATTTTCAAACTTCCAGTTGACTGCATACCACATATATCAGCCAATGTGAGAGTAATTTTAATGACATTGAGAGAGCATATTATTCTAATAACAGTGTATATTTGTACCAAAAATGGATAAAATAGGGTGAAAACTTGCCATAGCCCCCGTGCAATTGATATTCAGGATTTTAAAACTTTCGGCTGACTTTACTCCATATGTATGTTTATATGTATTTATATATATATTTATAAAATTTTTGCTTGAAAATAAGTGCACTTGATATACTTGTAGTTTAGCTGAGCAATGCCAAAAACTAAGGCAGTCAGACGTTTTGTTTCTCTTCCCCAATAATTTCTTATAAAATGATTTCCGACTTTTCACCTGACTTTAAAACGTTTAGGTTGGTCAAAATGTGTGTTATTTAGTGCCCCTAATATAATAAATTCCGATACTTTTGTTGACGTTTTTCACATAAACTTAATATATTAAAATATTAATCTCTTCGGTTGAGTTCATATCACATATCATCGTTGAACAATGAAGTTGAATCCTTTCGCTACATTTTCCATCCATCCATATTACAAAAAACCCTTTTTTATGTTTTTTGTATGAAGTTCTTGTTTACATTTTGATGATTTTGGATGTTTTACAATCTATTCGGATCATGATTCGGACACATTCTTATGGATAGAAATCTTTTTTTTTGTATAATATTCAGTGTTATTTAGAATATATCTAATTAATAAAATGTCAATAACTAAATTTGCTGAGCAAAACAATGATGTTGAAGTATAATGAACAATGTTTTACAAAAATTAAGGTGAAATCAATTGAATCGAAAGAGGAGATCAAACGGATGATATCTTTTTAGTCTACTCTATATTGTTCACTAATATCCAACAGTTGGATCGCAAGTACGTTATCATGGTTCTCCAAACAAGAAAGGTTACAAGTACTAAATTCTTCTATAGTTCTTTTATAGTGGGCATTTTTAAGTCATTTCTAATATATTCTAAAAAGGTGCACCCGGTATAGTTCGAAGACTACTTTTTAAAATGCTTGAAAAACTTTAAAATTTGAATCAGCTGAGCTTCCACAGATTTGAATTCCATACGAACAGATAGGTCTGAGTATTGCTTTGATATATGAGTAGCTTATTCTTGAAACTGAGACGGCGTCCTGACCTTAGCAACCAGTACAGCTACGCAAACCTTTACCTGAGCTGGGTTCTTTTAATTTTCACGTGGTCTCTCCATGTACGACTATAATCAATTGTAAGTCCCAGATATTTTACGCTTGCGCTTGTTGGTAGCAACTGTCCCTATAAGACCACTTGAGGACATATTTCGTACCTGAGGGTATACACCACTTGTATGGACTTTTCAGTATTAATGCCAATGTTCCATTTGGTGAGCCACGGTTCTAGAGCAGTCAATTGCTTTTGCAGATTCATGGAGGCAGCTGTAGAATTGCTACTTGACGCCAGCAGTGTAGTGTCATTCGCATAGGTTGCCAAAATTGTTGAGTCAGAGTCAATTACTGGGAAGTCAGTCGTTGAAAAAATGTAGAGCATAGGCACAAGAACGCTGCCTTTAGGTACACCAGCGCATATGGGTCTCAGATCCGACTCACCATCACGACACCTGACGTAGAACGTCCGATTATGCAAGTAAGACTTTAGCAGCAGGTAAGGCAAAGGAAGTTTTTTTTAAACTTATATAATAGGCCTAGGTGCCAGACCTTGTCAATTGCTTGACGGACATCAAGAAAAACAGCAGAACAGTATTTAGAATTTTCCATAGCATCAGTTATACAGTGTTCTACCTTGTGGCATTGCTCAATTGTGTCATGAAACTTTCGGAAGTCAAACTGGTGAGCTGGGACGAGTTGTTTCTCCTACAACAGAGGCAAAAGTCTGCGCAAAAATATTCCTTTAAATATTTTCGAAATAATTATTGTACATGAAGGCTAATCGGTCAATATGAATTAACCAGATGCTCAGGTTTGAAGATCATGTTGATTAAATTTCCTGGATGCTCTTTAAAGCGCTTTAAAGGCTTGTGCATTAATTCTGTCATAATTAGGTGATTTTTTGTTTGCCAACGATTTGATCCCTACTGTACAGCATCTATTTCACTCGTTAGGAGTAAAGGTGTTTTGGAGATATGTGTCAAACTCATCTGCTTTTTCTGCATGAGTTCGGCACCAGAGACCTCTGCTGTTGATAACTGGTGGGCATCTGGATATAGACTTTTTGTTTTGTCTAGTCGCATTCCAAAGACTGTCTTCTGGATCTTCTGGTTTGGCAGCAACCAAATACGTCTCTTGTTGCGCAGTTTCCAGAGAACCTCAGCTGTGTTGGCTAATTTGCCATGCATGCCGAAGACGTCTCTTCTCTCTCAGCTTTGATATTACTTCATTGGACCAGACACACCTGTCTCGCTTGTGGTTGCTTCTGGTCAGGACTTCCGCAGCATAGTCTATATATGCCTCAAAGCAAATGGTGATATTGTGGTCCACTTTGTTCTCTAGCCATGTACGGTATTTTAAAATATTTACCTCTTTGCCAAGAACACTTGTGGGTTTGTTCATTGCGAAGACCGGTGTATTTACCTCGAGCAGGGGGAAGTGCGAATATGTCTTTAGTTAAAATCTTTCGATATAGAAAAATTAAGAACGTCTAGAATTTCCGTGAGGTCAGATGGTCAAGTCTTTATTTCAAATACAGTTCAAAAGTGCTCTGCCTTTGTTATTTGTGAGTGATGAGCTCCACCAGGTGTTTTTGGTATTATAATCACCATCAACAATGATTTTGTTTCCAAAGTGGTCCATAATCGGCACATACAATACTTGGGATAGGTTGTGTTGCGGAGGAAAGTATAAGGTATGACCACTGCCTGTGCTGAATTGATTCAAGTTTCGTGTCCGAAATACCAGATTTCATAAAAACTGTAGCCCCGCCTCTTACATTCCCACTTGAATGGTTCGATTTCATTAGTTTGTATTCTTTGAATTGGAAATAAGACCGATCATTAAAATGGGTTTCTGCTACAAGAAGTAAAACGATGTTGTTGGTTTTAATATAACGTTATACTTCGGCTCTACTTTTGCATAGACCGTTAGGATTATATGATAATTTTTAATCTTACTTGCACTGGTTAATTGACGTCTTGAGTTGATCAATTATTTGTGAGAAATAAGTTGACTTGGTGAAGCAGACCGAGATTCATTTTGATTACCAGTTCTTCTCCACAGTGAGTACAACAGGCAGCGGCTTCCCTTTTAGTGCAGTCGGATGTTTGGTGGTTTTGTGCACATTTAACACATCTAAAAGATTTATTGCAGAATCTCTGCGTGAGTCCGAACTCTTGGCATATAACACTTGACAAAATCACCAAACTTACAACAGCACGACAGAGCTATTTGATATTGAGTATATTTTTATTGTTGGTGCTGGGCTAAAGATCAATAAACAATATTGATATTGGTGTTTTTAATATATAAATTTTGGCATTGGTGAGATGTCGAACTAAATGTGCTGGCTTTATAGGCACGCTCCTCTTTCATCTGATCTACTTCAATATCAGTAAATGCTCTAACTACTTTTCTGTAACCATAACTATCTTAAGCATGAACCTTACCTTACAGTCCCTGCCTGTTTTGTAAGTATCTCAATCACGGATAACATGTTCATGATGTTATTGATGTTATCCACAAAAATAGGCGGCGCTTTAGGTGCTGCTCTGACGCTTCACTGGGCGCTTCAGTAGATATTTCTATATTTTGAATATTAACAATATTAGTTACCCACAGCTTAAGAAATGCCCTTATCTTCAAATGTTTTAGCTTTCCGATAAACATTTCCCTGTTTAACTGAAGAATTAGAATAAATATTTTCTACTTCAGAGCTCTTTGGGTGCTCCCGAGGATTCCGCAAGTTGCTCTTCCAACTCCAGGTCCGACATTATACGTTTGTCGATGGGTATGGTTAGTTTATTGATGATAAGTTATTATATTTTCATGCAATTAAAATTTAATTTACATTTATATAATTCACAAAATTATAGACTTTTTTTGCTTTTTAACAAATCATTGAAAAATTTATTTTTGAATCATAAAAACTAAACTTGCTATTTTGACATTCTGAGTTAAGGCTATTTTGACAAATTGTTGTTTTTGGGTAAGTAAGGTAAGGTGAGTAATATTTGCCGCATGTTGTTATTATTTATTTTATTAAGGTATAAATAAAATATGGTTCATTGTAAAAATAGATTCGCCAAAAACCAATTAAATTTTGGGCTAACAAATATTTATATGTATACGAGGTGTGTTCAAAGGAAAAGGTGAATTTTTATATTTTTGAAAAATACTTATTTATTCATCCATATCTTTTTTGTCCCCTTTAAAGTAATCCCTCTCAAATATAAAATACTTGTCCCACCCTAATTTCAATCCTCGAAGCACTTCTAATAAGCGCTATTCGGGATGGGCATTAGCTCTTTCTTTGACTCTGACTTGTTCTTATTAATTGTGGCAAAACGCTTTTCTTTCATTGATTTCTTCAGTTTTGGGAACAGGAATAGGTTTCGTCACCAGTTATGACACGTTTAAGCATACCTGGATCATTGTTGACGTCATTCAACAACTTCTGAGCGATACTAATGCGAGATTACTTTTGCTCAAAATTTAGCAATTTCGAAGCAAACTTCGCTGCACGCTTCACGCCCAAAACATTCGAGAAAATTTAATGGCATGAGCCAACATCCTCTGCAACTACCCTAATAGTGATTCGACGATTTTCAAGAAAATTTTTTTTACTACTTCGCTGTTTTCTTCGCTTGTTGACGTGGTCGCTCCTCCAGGAGGCTCACCATCGTTATCATTAACATCTTTTTGGCCTTCTGCAAAGCTCTTGTACCACTTATAAACACCTTTTTGAGATAAAGTGGACTCGCCGAATGCCACAGCCAATATTTCAAATACTTTAGAGCACTTTACTCCATTTTACTGCAACATTTTATACATATTCTTTGATTCATTTCTTTCAAAAGTCAAAAATCGAAGGGCACACAAAAACGTGACTAACTTTTTCTTATCAAAAAAAAACTACTAATCAAAATTGGCTCCTACTTGTAATGTAAGCACATGATAAACATAACATGTCCGGTTATAACAAACGCAAAATACCGATTGTACACAGCCTGCGAAAAATCACAATTCACCTTTTCCTTTGAACACACCTCGTATATGTATTGTGCAAAGTATGTATATGTACATATTTACTTCAATACACACCTTGATGGGTCATTGAACCTTATTGACGAATTGAAAGGGTACAACGCCTCCAAGACTACTGTTTGAAGTATTCAAAATTCACACCTGAACATCAGCAATCACTCTCGAAACCACAAATTATTGCTGGTCATTGATTTATTGCGTATCCCAATTGCCGCTGTCGTTTGCCGTAATGAAGAGCGTGACAAAATTCAAAGCAGGTAGACCAGTCTTCAGCTACTTACGCGCACAACGATCAGCGATGGAGATGTTTTCCTAACGAGCGTCGGCGCATTAAAGGCGCAGACCGAATGTAACGCCTGCGCCAAAAATAGAAAAAGGAACCAGGCCTACATACACCAACTTATTTCTTAAATGAAAACAAACAATGCGAACATAATGAATTGTTGTGTACAGATAAACACCCAAAGGATGTAGGAAATGTTGAAAGAGCTCAAGAAGAATACAGATGTGCGGCAAATGTGCGCTGCCTTTGTTTAGCCCTTGGCTGGCAAAAACAAACCACGACAAAACAAATGTTGGTAAAAATAGATTCACAAGCAGGAAAACATACTCACACAAATACTGACAACAAAAAAGTGGCTGCCGCATTCTGACGACTGACTGCCTTGGCTCTAACTGAGTCCCTCGTTCGCGTTGGTTGAGTGCACGAACACGAGGTTAATGAATGAAGTGAAAGGCACTAGAAATCCGTTGATTTAAAAATAGCCACGTCCTAAGCGCGCAGCTGCGAAGCCACCACCAAAAGCCGCCACCAGCATCTGTGCCACAACGTAGTGCAGACGGCTAAATCTACCCTTAGCTCATTCGGCTGCCTCTGCACTTTACGCAGGAGTCTGCGCGCACAACTCTACACACCGTAGAGTAGTATTTTAGCTGTATTTAATATTTGATTTCTTTTTAATTCGTCGCTGTACACAATGCTGGCTACAGGAAATCGGGGTAGCGAAATTACCGGTTTGATCGCCGTGTGTGTTAGGGGAGACGCTAAGCGCTCATCGTACAACGTAAACGAGTTTTTCTGCCAGCTTGCCTATCTTTGCAAGCGAATACAATAATATAGGCGTATAAAAATTTGCTTTACGTAGTCGTAACAATTTGTGTCTGGTAGAGCGCTCACTGTGTAAGCGCATAAATATAGATAAGTAATGTAGCTATTGGCCATTTTAAACAATGCGATTTTTGGTTCTTGCTACATACGCATTTCTCAAACTCATTCTGCTCCAGCCATGGTGGAATGTTTGTATTTCATTTGATTTTGTTCGCTTGCTTTGGGGTCAACGAACGGGTATTGCTTTGAGAAAGGAATCTGCGATTTTATCGTTGATAAAAGTAAAGTTTTTGCTTTTGCTATCAGATTTTTAAAACCTATAAAATGAAATAATGGCATATCGCCCTGGATATCGAAGGAAGAGAGGTCAGGTAAGAGGCTTATGTAGTTATGAATCAACGATTTTTAGTGGCGTAACATTTTCTAGAGGGATAAGGGGATAACTTTTATATATGTGCTTAACTTTTATAGGCAAACTGAAAAAGCCTGAATAAAATCTCCAGACTTCCTTTGATAGAAAAATAGAAAATGATATGGCTTTGACACCACTCTGTTTAAGCAAAAGAGGGAACCAACATTGCCGTCAATTATAAACACTATGTAAATGCAAGTAATTCTTGATTGTGGGGTGTGCATCCACCCATCTAGATATTGAATATGACATTGTTATCAATACTTTGTTGTACCCTTTGATGTCAAAAACCTATATTATGTAGAATTCAGGTTGTATATGTATGTATGTGCACAATGGGCTTAAAGATAGCATAGCTGTAGACGCTCTTGGGCTTTCCTCTTCAACCAAAGCAGTCGAACCGTGGCCTTTACTTCATTAAGGGATAATTATTATAAGTTTAAGGATAACTCTCTTACTCTTGTAACATAATAACGAATCTGCAAGGCTGCAAGCAACTTGATAATCAATTATAGTTTCAAGATGCCGTTGTCATGGAAATCCCTTAACATTCATGAAAATTTATGGTACTTATATTTTGATATCAATCCAAGAATGTAACGAAATATTTATATTCTCGACAATTGTATGTCATTTGCTTGTAAAACTTAGTGATCAGGTGTTCGTGATCGTCAACTTGCCACTCGACTTGAATGAGAAAATTGATATCAAGACGGCTTTCAAGTGAGAGTGTGTTAGTAGAAAAGTAGTGCTTCACCTACTCCCACCGAAATAGCTATATTATGTCACTATATCATACACGTAACACATACTTGTACGTATCTAAACTAACTCTCCGAATTATGCAGATTAAAGAACTCCGTCTCAAGGTTTTTTTCACAAGACATGATCAATCAGCAAACATATTAAATATAGTAAGTCGCTGTATATAGGTAGACGCTACAAGCAGTAGCAGTGATTCACTCCCAGGTATATTTTTATACTCTCGCAACCTGTTGCTACAGAGTATAATAGTTTTGTTCACCTAACGGTTGTTTGTATCACCTAAAACTAATCGAGTTAGATATAGGGTTATGTATATATAAATGATCAGGATGAAGAGACGAGTTGAAATCTGGGTTACTGTCTGTCCGTCCGTCCGTCCGTCCGTGCAAGCTCTAACTTGAGTAAAAATTGAGATATCTTTATGAAACTTGGTAGACATGTTTCTTGGTACCGTGAGACGGTTGGTATTGCAGATGGGCGTAATCGGACCACTGCCACGCCCACAAAACGCCATTATTCAAAAACAAATAAATTGCCATAACTAAGCTCCACAACAAGATACAAGACTCTTATTTGGTATACAGGATCACAATAGAGAGGGGCATCTGCAGTTATTTTTTTTTTACAGTTTTTTTTTTAAGGTTTAATGTGCATATCTCCTAAACCGCTAATGCAATAATAACAAAATTTACTGGAAGAAAATGTTTTTAGCACCTCTACCTACAGTGTGAAAATGGGGTAGCAACTCCGCCCACTCCCTATATAACGGTACTGTTAAAACTACTAAAAGCGCGATAAATCAAGCACTAAACACGCCAAAGACATTAAGTTTTATCTCTGGGATGGTATGAGATGACTTTATAGGAACCGCGTTCAAAATTAGACAGTACTTTTAGGTGAAAACCCATATCTTGAGATCTGCTCTTCAACCAAATTCAACCAAATTCGGTGCATACCGTGCCTTTTATATTTCTATCTCATAGTGGGAAAATGGGCGAAATCGGACTACAACCACGCCTACTTCCCATATAACACCATTTTAAATTCCATCTGATTCTTTCACTTTCCACTATGCAAATCAGGCAACAATGACTGTATCGGGATAAAACTTTGCGTGAATAATGCGATTAAAGTATGCTACGTTGTGGCCAAAAATTGTCTAAAGCCCTTAAGTACTGAATATGTGGACCCCAGTGCCTATAGTTGACCTTCTACCGAAAATATCAGTCAATCCACAAAGAAATCTCAAACGAGTATACTATTTGACTTTGCGAGAGTATAAAATGTTCGGTTACATCCGAACTTAGCCCTTCCTTACTTGTTTATTATTATCGTAGTTGACGCTGGATTTGGACATTGCTTGTAGTATATGGGAATATAAGAAGTTAGCGCCAAAAATTAGAACTTTATTGCCAGAGTGTCGACATTTTCTGATGGTCACTTGGATCCGTAATTTTTCAAAAACCTAGGCCAAATGCGTGGCACTTGGTCGGTGCTGGATTGAACTAAAGCAGCTATATAAGCAGTAAGCCAAGAAAAGTCTGTTAATTATACTTTTATTATGACCGCCGACTATTTGTAAAATATGTATTATAAATGCTCTGAAATAAAAGATTACAAAATATACCTTGTTATGTAAATCAAAAGTGCATAGCATAGACGAAAAGACAAAAGCCATGTGTAAAATAAACGTTGTAAATTGAAATTATTTGTATGAAACTCATATTTTATGAGTCGTATGTTCTTAGAATCTGTATATGTATTAAATAGTTTAGCGA
This sequence comes from Bactrocera oleae, assembly GCF_042242935.1. NCBI lineage: Eukaryota > Metazoa > Arthropoda > Insecta > Diptera > Tephritidae > Bactrocera > Bactrocera oleae. The sequence goes on along the minus strand of NC_091540.1, from coordinate 34,260,934 downwards.
TCCGGTCTTTGGCTCATTTTTCTACAGGTGCATGGTCGGGCCTCCTTAGCATTTCCAACGTTCTCCGGGCAAATACTGACACGGGTAGTTGAGGCTCTTATGGAATAGGAAGGATCAGTATTGCATGCAAAGGCTAACGCTTCCTCTTTAGAGATTGACACTTCCTGTTTTGCACTTGAATTTTGCGATGACTCTACCTCAATGTCTCGATCAGTTCTCATTCCCATTTCCATTTCAGGTTGGTTTTTGCTCGAGCTCGAATATCTGGATTCCTCATTACTTACATATGCATTATAATTCATATCGGGAGTTTGCGGTTGTTGTGGTTGTTGCGGCGGTGGTGGTGGTTTTCGTTTTTTTCTAATACAGCAGCATACTACTTCGTCCACAGAACCTGGTGCAGGTGGTTCTGCATGCAATTCCGGTTCGGGTTTCCAATTTTGGGCTTCCGCCAGAGTGCAAAGCTGCCGACGCAATTGCTCGAGAATGTAATGCTGTTTGTGTCGCACTTCACCCATATTTATGGAATCCCGTTTGATTGACGGCATCTCGTCCTTTTCCTCGTCGGGATTAAATGCCAGATGTTCGAGTTCAAGCAGCAGAGCATGGCGTTCACTAGGTTCAGCTTGAACTATTTGTCGTATGCGGAACTGCAAACGTGCAAATTGTGTGGTAAGAGTAAGAAAGGCGCGTTGGAGACATGTAAACTCGCATTCCAACCGACGGATATATTCGAGGTGGTTCACACTCTCTTGATTTGGATACCAAAGATATAGCAGCTCAAATGGCTTTAGTCCGAAGTTACAGCCTTCTACGTCAGCGTGTTGAGAATCGGTCGGACTGTTACCACCCGAATTTTTGCCATCTTTGTTTTTCATTACTTTAAATAAACAACGATATTTTGCACTAGTTTTTCAACAACAAAGAAGCAGTTAAGCTTTTCTAAGTTGTCGTTCAATAACGTGGCTTTAATGTTTTTCTTATCGCGGAAATTAGTTGGTTATGATGTAACGGCTAAGTATAGTAAACAAACGTTTTATCCAGAAAATGAAATTTTTTAAATTTTGAATTTTGACTGAGTACGAAAATTTCTCATTTTGACATTTGTACATAATACGTGTTTCTCCACACAGTTGAAATATTTCGCAATGGACTTAGTTGTTTGAGTATCTGTAATAAAATTATTTTAATTTTTAGAAATTCCATTTGACCATTTTCACTTTTTCTAATCAATCAAATAATTCAGCATAACATACCCTACTGGCTAATGGGACAGTCTTCACTTTTTTCGGAGTGAGTTCACCCGGTGAGGTCCACTGTTTGTGTTCTTGGATCTCTGATTTAAAGAAACGAATCTATGCTTCGTTGATGGCAACGGCACGAGGCATAAACTTCTTCGGATTCGGCGGCAAATTAAGTTGTGAAGTGGTATTACAAGTATTGCACTTGTTGTCTGAAATGAGTGAACTTGTCACTCATCACGCCGAGAACTTTTGTCATTTCAATATTTCATGCACGATATGGAACCTTGCAGTTTTTTTGAGATGGCTATTATGTCAACTATCTCATGCACCTTCAATCGGTAGTCGGACCAAAAGGGACCATTGAATTTTAAACTTAGGCGAAACCAAACCAAAAATAGACGCTTGATTACGTTGAAAATCTTTAACTAAACCAGGTTTTGATGGTCGCCAATGAAAGGGACGAGTCACTGTAAACAGCATAGCTTTTTTTGATTTCACTGTGTAATTTTTTTTCCGACAATAATCGAATTACCAACCGACATTGTTCCTTTTCCATATTTCTAAAATGCGCTGACATCCCCGCTTCCACACGCCGTCAAAACAAAACTATCCCAAATCCCTGTAAATCTCTTTGCTTCATAAAATGGCTAATATTATCCAAGTGAAATATTCTTTATGAACTGAAATTTTATAGCTTTGAGGTATCTAGTTTTATATGAATTGGGCGCTTGTCATCTGTGTTAATGATATTCATAATACGGGTAGAGCTCAAACCAGGTCAAGTTCACAAAAGTTATTTTAATTTCTTTTTTATTAAATACAAAAAAATCAATGGCCTTTTCTATTTTTTCTCTTCGCCATACTACTTAAAATATATACAGTTATATAATTATGATTTGTTGCGTTGTCTAACTCAAAGACATACACAAGTCAAAATTATAGAATTTAACGATATATATTTGCAACTAAACCCGACTATCCGGTATCAATATTCACTCTACTCGGTTGTTTGGTTGCTGTTTGCATGGTTTCGGATCTCAACGCCACAATACTCATACTTTTCTTGACTAAAGTTAAAATAGCCATCTGTAGCCTCTTTCGAAAAAGCTCCCTCAGCATTTGTTTGTTTGTATATATATTATAGGCAAAGTTCTATAAGCCCCTTGCGGCTGGTACTTGAACTTCTCAAGTGATTTTTGTCACTTCCACCTTCAGTTTCTCCCCACTGGTCAGTTTTATTTCTGTTTGAGGCCGAGTACTCCGAATCGGCACCACTCGTTAATGCATTATAATCTGGCTCGGAGGATTGTGCAGTATCCGATGCTAGCTCTGAATTTCTTTTGGCTCCTCGGATTTTACGGGCTGCCCGTGTATCAGCACCGAATTCAGGTGCATATTTGGAACTATGTTCATCGACCAATGTGGTTAGTTGTTGATGGAGGTGATCGAGTATGAAATGTTGTTTGCGGCGCACATCGCCCATACTTATGGAATCATGCTGTATACGTGGCAGCTCATCGTTTCCTCCGTTAGCGGTATTGAATGCTAAATCATGAAGATCAAGTAGCAAATCATCGCGTTCAAAGGGTTCAGCTTGCACTGTTTGTCGTATGCGAAATTGCAATCGTGCGAATTGCGTGGTTAGTGTAAGAACAGCGCGTTGTAGAGATGTAAACTCCGACTCCATCCGCCGCACATATTCGAGTTCTTTAATACTTACTTGTTTCGGATACCAGACATAGGTCTGATCGTATGGACTTTGTTCAGAGTTGCAACAGCATATTCCGTCGGGATTATAGTCATTACTTGAGTTCCGCTTGCTAGTTTCGGAATCCTTCTCTTCACTGACTTTCATTATTTTCCTAAAGTGATTTCGTGGAATGAAAAGGGTTATTTTGCTTTTGAAGTCACTAGTTGTGTTTTTCAGCCTTGGGTTTGATACCCGATAGTCTAGGTCAAAATCAGTAAAAAGTTTTTAAGACCAGATAATTGTAATGAAAGTAAATTGCTCGTTTTTTTTAATTTTGAATTTTGATTGACAAACAAAATATACTATTTTGTAATATGTAAATGTAAGTTACCGAATGGTTGAGATGATTGTGAAGACTATTATTTTGAATATCCGATTATTTAAAACTTAAACGTAAAGAAGTTGGTATAAATAATTCTTGGAAAATTCGAGTTAGTAAAAAGACGTTATTCGTAATAACTGCTTATTTCTCTACTTCCACTTTTTTAATTGTTCCCCTTGTCGTGGGTTAGTCGGTTTCTGGCGATTGCATTATGTCAGGAAGTTTTGAATACTAGAGATAACGTTTACTTTACTTTCTAAGGAACTTTATATTTAATAACAGAGATTAGAACTGAACTAGACATTTTACCTGCCAATACTACAACGGATTTGATTCATGATTTAAAATGCATCTATTACGACAACCCTGAACGCATAAAATCATATGTAAAAATTAGAAAACTGAATATACCTGACTAAGGTACTGCTCTGTATTTGGTGGGATCAGAAGAGCGTGCTTTATAACGAGCTTCCAAAAACGGGTGAAACCACCGACAACAAGTCGTCAAATTGAAGTGATCGATTGCCGAAAAACGCCCGTATTTGCGACTTTATATACATGAGACAATAATTTTCCATCACGAAAACGCTAGAGGTCATGCTGCAGGAATAGAAAATAGCGGCTGGGAAGTTATGCCTCATCTGCCTTATAGCCCAGAACATGCCCCTTCAGACTACCATTAATTCTGGTCGATGCAGAACGTCCTTACTAAAATACTGCCAAACCGTCGTAGTTATTTTTGTATGGAGTCCACAATTGCCAGAAAGATGGGAAAATGCCATAACTTCAGTTGGATTATTATACATGCTTTTCTTAAATAAAAGTTCAAGTGATTGCCCATGTACCAACAACTAAAATTTCCCAAATATATTTCAAAAACAACAACTATAAGTCAGTGGACGTTCTGTTTTGAGTTAGTTGGAGAGCGTTCGACTTGATGCTAATTAGTTTCTGGGTACGTCATTATTACACTCGTTGAATCTTAGTATAGATCTCGTTTGATGAACTTTCACTGTGGGATCTTTACTGCTGACTTGTGAGGAGAATAATATACGAAATGGTCGAGCGTACTTTATTCCTAAATGGTCATCATTTAATTATTTTAAATAACTATACTTGGGAACAGAGGCTGATATAAACGCTCCAAAATGTGGGCAAAGCTAAAGCTCTTTTGATACTATTTTGGTATCAACAATCCAACATAATTAGCTTAAAAATTGTGCTACTGTAGACCCAATTTGCTTAATACATTCGATCATTTTAATAGCGGTGTAAAGAGCATAAAAGAGAAATTTCAAAGAAATGAAAAATAAGATCAAAAAAATACCTTAAATAGTCCATTGTTTTGCGATTTCCTTAAAACTCCTGCAGCACATTTCTCATTGTATTTTTACATACAGTGGTCTCGCAGACAAAAGGTAAATAAAAACCAAGCATGAAGTACACGCAATAACTCTCAAGCAATTTATACAGTCATATGCCCGCATGTGGCCAGGCAAAAAGTATTTAGTAAATTTGTGTGACATTCAATGCGCCGGCCGGCATCTTAAGGTAGGTTCGTACACAACGCTATGCCACAAAATCCTATTGCCCCACTGTAAAAATGCTTTGTTCAACAGGGGCATTCCTCCACACACAAGCACTATCGTCAAAATATGTGTGGTTATGCGTTGCATTTGACATTTGAAACGTCAGTGCTCGTGTTATTGTCGGTCAAAAGGTGGAGCAGACTAAAACGTGATGGTCAGGTACGACTTGCAGTTGGAGCTCTGGAAGTTGAAGTGGTAACTGGAAATTTATGGCAAAATTATGGCTTAAAGTTTGAAGAAAAAAAAAACGGTAGAATAAGCTGAGGTGAAAATGTGTGGAATGGAAACAGAAGAGTACTATTTTTTCTCAAAGAGCATCTTGTAAATTTAAGAGAAGGTCTGCTTACAGACTGGTTTTTGGTGGAGAGTTAGTAAAATTGTTTTGTGTTGGGATTTATAGACTTAAAATCAATTTAAGATGTACAACAAAACAAAAAAAAATTGTTTGAAAATTCAGAACTTTGTATTTGAAGTGGGACTAGCCCACTATAACATTGTTTTTTCGAAGCCATTACTCATTGCATTAATATATATGGGTCATTCCAACGGAAATTTACATAAACAATTTTTTTTCATACAAAACATTGCATTATATTTTCAAATTATTATGTGGTAACCACTCCTTATTAAAATAAATTTTCATATTTGCAATAAAGAAAATGCCATTTTATAGTGCTCAATGAGTGAAACCAACTTTATTGTAAATACAGTTATATAATATTAAACCTCGCGAAAACATTGGCGAATGTTTAACGGGCTGCTCTCATCAGTATTTGTGGTGCACTACGAACCACACCAACTATGGCGCTAAACGTCTTTCTGCATATAGCACCGCTGCGCATAGCCGCAAGGTGTATAGTCTCTAAAACTGTCCTCCTACTCAAAGAATCTGGGTATTTAGATAACTGCGAGCCATTTTCATGCTCACTTACCTTCGAGGGTGACATGGGAGGGCGGTACTCGCTAGAGGTGAGGGGCGCTAAGCTTTTTTACCGATGGATCAGAGCTTGTGTGGAGGGTTGGTGGAGGAATACTCTGTCGGGAACTTTCCATCAACTTCAGTTTTAACCACTGCAGCGTCTTCCAAGCGGAGGTAGGTGCCATAAAGGTATCAGTAGATCTACTGTTCCAGAGCGCAGCCTGTTTCAGAGTGCTGACTATCCACTACTTTAGTAGGGCAGAGATATTAGCCTTGAGTTCGTTGACTTAGCGCTCAAGACTAGTGAAGGGGTGTCAAGACTCCTTATCTCTATCATCAAGTGACTTTATAATAAGACTGGCTTGGGTGCCTGGTCACAGCGATATTGCATGAAACTGTAAGACTGATGAGCTTGCTAGAGCAGGTACTTCAGTCTCAAAAACTTCGGAACGGGCTCCTGTTGGCTATCTGTGGTTTTCTACTGGACCGCTGGGCCTCAGACCAGCTCAGCAAGCGTTGGTTAACTAGCAACAGTTGTGCAGTCGCAAGATCCTTTTGGCCCGGGCTAATTCGGAAGGGGTCTAGGGAGCTCTTCGCTCTCAGCAAGGTACACCTTTCAATGATGGTACGGAATTCACTTAGACATCCAGGTCAAATAGAAAAAATAGTTCTGTGATAGGTTCAGGGCGCTTTGCTGATAGCTAATATCCAACTACAAGAGTTTTTCGTTTGGCGTCACAAAGGAGTAAACATAACAGTCTAGTGTGATCCCTCCGCCATGCCGAGGGATCAGCCATTTAACCTAACCTATTAGGTTAAACCAAATACGACAGAAACCGAAAACATGTACGGTATAATAGGAGCAAAAAAAAAAAAAACTGAGTCCCTGCATACGTCTTAAATCTCATCATACTACATGGCAGGAAATTCTTTGGCCTAACAATTTGACCTAACTTTGATCTCGACGACCGATACAATAATGCATACTACAATTCTTTATAGATTGTTTTACCAAGTTTGTGGTAATTGATGAATGATAATTCCATGTGAATTTCAAAAAATGATGAATGACTAAGAATGACTAAGTCCTTGCCATTAACTTTTGTGTTTTCTGGCGTTTTGGATTTTCAAACATTCTGTGGACTGTCGATTCGACTCAGGTGATATTCATGCATTGCTGGCGAAAACTTTGGTTTTTGAATAACAGTAAAAATAAGAATTGCAGATAAAATAAGATCTAAGTTACTAGATAGAAAGTTAATTTCCACTGTCTTTGAATTCAGACATCTCAGGAATTTTTGATCCAACATCATTGTTTCGTTCAATCAAAATAGTAAATTTTTGGTTAGTAAAATATACTTTATGTTTGAATACCGTTAAGTCGGTAGGGTGTAACATCTTTTAGAAATAAAAAAACTTAATAATTTTAAGCTCATTCTATGCCTATTGTGTGTTTTTTAATAATTGGTTAAGACATTGTAGATATGACTACAATTGAAATAAATATAATGAAAGGAGAATACATGTTACTTAATAAACAAAAGTAAATGCTTATCATTTTTAAAATATTTTAAATTTTAAGGAAATAAAAAATTTAGCAGTTTTTGTTAAAAACCTACCAAGAGTATTATATACACTCTTTAGTGCACAAATGAGAAAAAGCTTGCTTTCCAAAGCTTTTAAGGCCGACACTCAGAGAGAGTGATTGTGAGAAACAGTGATTTTTCTTAGTCGGATTACTCACTCTCCGCGCGAAGAGAATAAAAGTGTTCAAATCCTTTAGTTGATGTGTTGCCATAATCGGGTGCTATATAATACGGAGCTACCGAAAATGAAAACCACAGATGAAGCGCAATACTGGTAGCTACGAGAGCAGCTGATTTGCACACATACGAGTACATACATATTAGAAAGTCAGTAAGTCAAATTCATTTTCAACTACATTGAAGCGCTAGTTTCTCTTGCTTTTAATAATAAACCCTTAATGGAGTGTATGCGTTTGTGTATTTGGACCGCTAGACCTTATAGGACTTTACGAGCAACTGAATATTTCAATGTTTGCCTTCTTTTAGGCGTATACCAGTGTAGTGCATTTCTCTGGTTGGGCGGCGTTAAAACTTGCATTTGTATTTCCGTTCTATTTCCACTGTTTCAGCTCCTGCATTCCCAAAGGTTTACTAATCGTTTCACTTCACCACACAGTCGGGTCACTTTGGGTTCGTGCTTCAATCTCAGCCTGTCCTATTTGTTTAAGCATCGTACGAGTCCCCGAGCGCGGACTAAATGAAATGCAACAAACGCGATACAGGAACCCAACTACAGCTACCGGTTCTCCACCTCTCTACCTCTGCAACCAGTATTTTGGTTGTCTAACGGTAACGGAACGTCGCACTATAACACCAACTTTGCGATGCGTAGTAGTCGGCCCGTGCGCGATGCGTTTTGCAATAGTGAACAAAAAATATAAATGTTTGCCAAAAGCTCAATGTATCGGTTCACATACGACTCGTTGTCGGCACAAGCTAGCGACTTTGATAATGGGCGGCTGGGCGGCTGGGCGGCAATGCAATTTTTGCACCGACGACGAAGCGCATCAGTAACAGCGGCATCAGGCACTAATATTACTGGTACTTGACGGTAACCCGACTAGTTTGGTGCATCTCAATTTCTGTTTCAGTTGCGAATAAACGACTCGAGCGTTCAGGTGTGTCGAAAAACGCAGCGCGAGCGTTCGCCATTCGTTGCTTTCGGTTCAGCCAAAACTAACTAGAAGTCTTTGTGCAATTTTCCACATCTGTGGCTGCTAGTCTGTTTGCGGCGTCTAGTGCTAGGCGGCTAGCTAATGTGAAATCCTTAAATTACATTTGGCTAATACATATTCGGGCGCGCGCCAAACATAAGTGAACTTTCGTGCAAATCCAAGCGTAGCGAATGTAGTGAGCGGTTAAGTGAAAGCGGCGCTCGGAAAGTGCATACCTTTCCGTTTGATAAAAACTAGAATAAAATTTGTAAAAATAAAATATTGTACTGCTTTGGCGAAGTGGCGAAAAGGTCCGATTGCCTTGCGAACCGAGAGCTTAGTTTCAGTTTGGTGGTAATGCATATTTTCCGCGAAAATATTTATGCCAATGAAATTTTATTTTATGCAAAGCTTAAAGCGTGTCTGAGTTTTTCAGTTGTTCGGATGATTATGTTTCATATATGGTTGATTGTTTACATTTTTTCTGAACGCCAACCATATTGGCCTTATCAGTAGATAAATTGCGGAATTATTTTTAGGTTAACGTATCTATGACAAGAGTACCTGAGGTAGCGCAGGATAAAAATGTGAGGACAATAAGTAATGTGAAATTTAGGAAACATTTTAATATTTTGTATCTCTTAAAGCATACATAAATACATATTTGTTGCTCAGGAATAGAATAGAATAAAGATGCTTTTATTTCATCAAGCGCAGTTTTTCTGCTTTAAAATTATGTAATTGAAATTACTTTAGAGTCAGGGGTAGCGGCGCAAAATATTTAAAAACAGTTTTTGGCTTATCTATTTATAAGTTGGTAAATTTTGGAAAAAGGAATATTCAAAGTTTTATTTTCATATCTCGAAATATATCAATAACTTTTTAATACTAAAAAAAAAATATTAAAGTCAGTACATTTTAATTAATTTGTAGAGAAAATCCTAGTGTAGAGATCGAATCAGCACTTGAACTTGTGGTTTGTGCGATTAAGCGCGATAGACATTTTTATTTTTCCAAATAAATAAACTTCCATTATTTCAAAAATTTAATAAAAACTGATTTTTTAAAATTAAACTAATTATAATTCGTCTTAATTAGTCAAAATTTTATAAATATTAATTTTTTTAAATATATTTAAAATCTTTTGCAATATTTTTTTGTGCTTTTAATTTATTTCCGTACACTTTTTTAAAAGCTTAAACTCCTTGTTTGTGTGTTCATACTTCGAAAAATATTAAAATTGAATATGGCGCGTATAAAAGTGTGCAACAGCTGTTGTTACTAACTTTTAAAGTGCTCAGTTTTCGAAGCAGTTAGGGCTAAGATATTGCAGATTTTTTTAATAAACTAGAATAACTCTAGATCATTCAGAATTCAAAAAACCGTGTTGCTTTTAAATATAATTTTATCTTTTATGAATTTTTTATAACGTTCTATTAAATGTATTTTAATGCGTTCAAAAAAAAAAAATTTATAACGTGAAAGTTATTCAATTATAGCTAAGTGCGTATGGAATACTAAAATATTTTTTACTTTTATTTACTTTATTTTCTTAAAAATACATAAGACAATTTTTATGGAGAAGTCTTTAAACGAAAAGCCGTTTTAGAAAAAATTGAGACAAACTCAATTTATTAGAGAATAAATTCAAATATAGAGCAATTAATTTTGAATACTTTTGTTGAATCCTTTAATTGTAGCTGAACACATCTATAAGTTTTTGTTTTTGGAGTTAGTCCAACTTTAAACTTCTTTATGATGTATAACTATATCAATATTTAATTATTGGAATTCTAGTGAAGCTTCTATGTGGGATAATTTTGTTTTGTACATTAAAGTTTATTTTTATTTTGTACTATCTGGAAAATAAGATTAACGGTGTCACTTGAACTATTTTAGATAAAAAACTTTTCTGTACATATAAAGTATTAATAAGACTATAGTTTTCATTTTCATTATTCAGCAGCTTGTTCAAATCATTGCTGCGAGAACTATATAATTTTCTTTTGAAATGAAGCCAACAAAATAGAGAAACCAGAATTTGGTGCATATTTTAAAGGACAAATTTGTACTTTCGGAATTTGAGTTCATAAATAAATTTAATTTTTTTTTAATGGCTGTTGTAAATACTTCGGGAGAACAATAAAACGTGTATATTCAGCCCTATATATTACACATAACATCTTCAGGACAGATATTAATTTTAACGATTGGCTATTAAATCAAAGAGTTCTTACTCAAATACCTACGATCTTAATAAGACTTGTAAAAAATAGTGGGAGATGTTGGAGTTAATCTCTCACCGACTGACAGAGGAGTTTCTCAAAGTTATCAAACGTCAGGTAAAATAGACAATTCAATTAGCAGTACTTATCAAAAAATAAAATTTTATATTTCATCAAAAGAGTAATATGAAACTTAAATTCTGGAAATTTGTGACTAAAATGAATATATACTTAACCCGCATGTGCAAATATATATAAATTTGAAGTGCATTTTTTAATTGTGTTGTAGTAAGCGTTGGTGTTGTTGCACATATTAATTTATGGCGCAATGTAAAGGTAAGTATTATAAAATATTTAAAATAATAACATATAATAAAATAATTAGAAATTAAATTCATATATGCTGATAGTAAAATAGTATATCTCTATGTACTTAAGAAGATTATAAAATTAAAAACTTTGAATATCTTTACTTTTGAAATTAATTTCAAATATCATAAAATATTATATATGACCCGGCGAACGATAGCATTCATCGTTGATGACTTGGTCCCATATTTTTTGTTAACATTACGTTTTCAGAATTATTGTATTGGGATATCTTTCTTCATTAACTTTTTTAACTAAATTAATCTGATATTTTAAAAGTTCTTCTTTGTTTTCTTGCATATAATTGTGGGTAGGATATATTTAGGATTCTATGATATGTCAAGACCATGTGGTAATTTTGGGTTCATTAGCAATATATGTATAATATTCAAAATGGCTCTCTTTTCCATTATCCATAAATATAAGCTTCACAGCAGTCGCATATTATTTTGTTGGTTAGTGAAACAAGTACGTTTAGTTAGTATAAAAGTTAAATTAAGAAACATCTAAAAATATAAGGAAGAATTAAAGAATGCGAGTACTTGCTATGTACCTTATTGTGATGAAAATTGTGGTTAATTATGACCTTATAAATACGATGAACAGTAGCTTCAATATAAGGCAATTGCTATGTGCAGCAAATAATTTGTATCAACAGTGAAAAAATTAAATGACTTTTTCAACGATAAATTTAAAAAAGTTTCATTTAATTATTTTCTGCTTTTTTTTTATCACATTCTTCATTACACAAAAAAAAATATTTTTTATTAATTCTTATAAATACTCATACCTCAATAGCTCGGAGCATTAAGGCCTGTATATATTGTATAAGCAGCGTTAGTGAACTGCAAAATTGTAGTAATTTAAGCTATGTAATTTTAACAATGGTGTATTTCGAATAATTAAAGAATTTAGGTGTGATAAATTTGACTCGGATGTGATGTTCAATCACCTGTTTATATAGAATTAAAAAACTTGAATCACATGTTGAATTTTAAATAGACTAATATGTCAAAACCTTATCCTAAATACAATTTTTTTTTAATCCAAATTTAAAAATACATGTAAAATTACACTTGTCATTAGTTAACCTACTTTGCAGTTTTGTAATATTAGACCCACTGCTGTTTTTTCGATTTTTGATACATTTTCAGTATCTTTATTTACAAAACTCTCTGCCGCCCGATCAACCGAATTCAATGTCAGCCGGTGATAAAAGAAACTTTCTATCATAGGAAAAGAATAACAAGATGTAATACAATGCGGAAGAGACACACAAACACGCACACGCAAAATCAACGACCCATTTAAGTTTTAATATCAACTTTTTAATGATTTTTCCATTTTCTGCTTTTCTGCAACCTGATGTTGCCCCTCTTCACCTATGCGTAAATGAGGAAGAAGTATTTCTGATTTATTTTTATTTATTTCTTTTTTTGTTTTATTTGTTTGCTTCGACAATAAGGAATGTAGAAATCAATGATCAATAGCAGCGTCGGTTGCGCGGCATCCAGTAGCGCAAACGTGTCGAAAATCGCGCAAATGTAAACGTGGCGAACTTGCTCAGCAGGCCACGTCGACACTCTGGGGCATTTGCTTTTTGCCCCTATTTCGACACCTTTGTTTTCGGTTCTGATAGGTCGGGGTTGAAACTTTTTATTTTCTTTTCATTTCACTTTGAGCCACGGGTTGGGAATCATAATATATCTGCAACTTTTTCACATTTGCTTGTTTAGTTTATATTTTTTAATTTTTTATGACTGTAGTTATATAAATACGCCATACGTAAGTAGGAGAACAATGTTCGTACCTAGTAAATTGTTATAATAAACAAAAAGTTTTCGTGGCTATAGTAGGGATGGTTGTGTTTAAGTGGAATGCCATTCAAAATATAAAAAATAAAACAAACAAACAAAGATGTAATACTATTACTTTTAATATCGTTATCAATGCTTTATTTAAATACTGGAAAATTTGTCAAGCAAAAAATTAAAGTTACTTATGTCCATTTAACTATTTGAACTTTGTCGCTTTGTAGTGTGCATTTATGGTTCTGAGGGAATTTGACTTTTATGACGACTACCTTACCATACACAAATAAATAATTTACTCTGATGGAATCTAAATATTTTGTACCATATATAGCACCTCAGCTAGCTGTAGTAATAATTTCTATTTTTTGATTAGTTTCCAGGTCAACAGTATTTTATGGAGTTTTAAAACAAATTTCGATGGTATAAGTTTTAAATACTGAATTTTTATTTGACGAGATAGAAAGTACTTGATTCCGATTGTTCAGTTTGTATGCCAGCTATATGCTATAGTGGTCCGATATCGGTCGTTGCGACAAATGAGCAGCTTCTCAATGAGAAGAGGACAGGTGCAAAATTCAGATCAATAGCTTAAAAACTGAGGGACTAGTTTGTATATAAACAGACAGACAGACAGACAGACGGACATGGCTAAATCACTCAGAACGAAATTTGAATTATCCTTTATTTACAATTATACAATACTATGAAAGTTTGATAAGCCGTTTCGTTTATGAAGTCGTGTGTCGCACTCTATCTTTATAATTTCTGTTAAGTTGTAAGAAATAGAAACCAAGGACTTAAAAATTAATATATATACATAAATTAGGGTGTTCATTATTTCCCAAGTTGATTCCGTTTTTTTTTTATACAACTGAAATTTCAGTTTTTGGCCCAAAAATAGTAATCTGCTCATAATTTTCAATTTAAGCCGTGCCAACATTAAGCAAGTAAATTGGGCTTATTTCCACAATTTTTAGTTGTAGTCCGATTTCTATTATAAAATTGTAATATATAAACAGGAATGCATCGCGTTGCATAATAAATTTTTGAATTGATTTATGTACATCTAGTCCTTTACTGTACATTTGGATATTTATATTCTCGCAACCTGTTGCTGCAGAGTATAATAGTCTTGTTCACCTAACGGTTGTTTGTATCACCTAAAACTAATCGAGCTAGATATAGGGTTATATATATACAAATGATCAAGATGAAAAGACGAGTTGAAATTGGGTTGACTGGCTGTCCGTCCGTCCGTGCATGATGTAATTTGAGTAAAAATTGAGATATCTTTATGAAACTTGGTAGACATGTTTCTTGGTACCGTGAGACGGTTGGTATTGCAGATGGGCGTAATCGGACCAATGCCACGCCCACAAAACGCCTTTAATCAAAAACAAATAAATTGCCAGAACTAAGCTCCGCAATAAGATACAAGACTGTTCTTTGGTACAGAGGATCACATTAGGAAGGGGCATCTGCAGTTAAACCGATAGCCCGGCCATCCTTCGCTTTGATACTGCCAGACAATTCTCGCAATCTTTTTGACGAAAAAATTGATTAATTGGGAGTATATTCCTAAAAGTAAAAATTATCTGTTTGGATCATAGCTGGATCAGTAATCAGGCTATCAGATGTGTTTTAAATCATTCGATACTGGTTTTGATGAAAATGAAAACGTAAATTAACTAGATATACCCGGAATTCCATCACATAATCTTCGGTTGAAAATTGGTTCATCTATTATTATTAACCGAAATTTCTATCCACCTCAATTATGCAACGGTTCACGTTTGGTAATCAAAAAGATTACAGGAAATATTATTGTAGGAATCATTTTGACTGTGAAATTAAATGGAGAAATGGTTCTCTTGAGACGTTTTTCAATGATACTGTAAGAATGTACGATACTAAATTAAATTGAATTTGAAAATGTTTATAACTTATAACTAAATATAAGTATTATTGTTAAAAATTATCTGCCCTTTCATTATTTAAAATTATATCAACTAAATAACAACTTAGAAAATTACTCATTTGTTACAAAATTGAATATAAAATTAATAAAATAAAAAATGAACTTCTTATATCTTATGTTTATTTGTGCTTAATAACAAAACTAAGAAAATTGGTATTAATCATTTTCAAATTTGGAAGTAATGTTAAAATTTTAACCCCTTGGATTCTTACACCAGAAAAAAACAGTTTTCGTTTCTATTCAAAAATACAATTTTACTGTATTGAATAGTTTTTGATTAGTGTATGTATTCCTTAGCTATAGCAACACGTGGACGCGGTCAACAAATTTATTTATAAAATTGCTTAAAAAGTCGACTATACTTATACCTTAATAATGCCAAAGGTTAATGCAACAAGCTCAGACCTTTCTCTGTCCACTAATAAACCCTATATAGTGATTTACAAGTTTTCAGCTGAGTTTAAACTTATTTTAAGTGAACGGGTTTCCATAAAAATTATAAAATTATATTAATTTGTTTTATTTTTGCAAATGAAAATTTAATGAAATTGTATAATAAAACTGAGGTTTCTCGAATTTTGAAATATATAGCAAAATAAGTGACTTTACATGCACTGCTCCACAAAATCTACAAGAAAAACATATTTCAATAATAAACATGTGCGTGTATTAAATAGAAAGAAAATAGTGAGAGGTTTCTATACAAATTGGAAAAGTGAGAAAGTGGAAAAAGTTGCACTTAAATTGGATAGGGAAACGACTTAAAGCTATTTCACTTCGTAACGGTAAACAACACATATGCAAAAGCTGAGCCGATATATTTGCAAGCGCACGCTCATTCTTTTCCTCCGATATGCATACAAACATATGTACTTATTTGAACGTGCAGCGTAGCGTACATCTTCTATGGACTTATTTACCGTTTACATTTCTTTACAGTCAGTTATTCATATTTGCGGGGACAGTTGGCGAAATTTATTTAGTCACAGATTGAGGTTCCTTGTGATAACATTTTTGTAAGAGATGAAAATCAATTAAAATAATTTATAATTTTTTTATATGTACTAGGAAACATCTAAGAAAAATTAAAATTGATTTTAAGTTAAGTACACATTATGTGTATTTAAAACCATTACTTTGCAAATTATTAATATAATACAATAATAGACACAAAGTTTTTAGGTTAAATTATAATTCGGTTATATTCAGTGGCGGATTTATCAGCAAGCTGAGTAGGCTGAAGCCTAGGGAGATATATTATATTTAATTATTAGTGTTTAGAATTAAAAAAAAAATAATAAAAATTGCTATACATACACCAAAAAGGAATTTCGAAAAAGAAATTGAAATATTTAACAAAATTGAAATATAGTTCTATATACAGTGCGATTCGATAATATTCCATACGTTGGATCGAGATATTGAGTTCAAAGAAGGATATCGATATAGAGCGGCGATACAAACGATATTTGCGATTTACTTCAAAAATAAGAGAAAAGTAATGTTGAATTATTTTACATATATACATATATATAATATAAAATTTCTGTTTCAAATCAAATAATATTTATTTATAAATATAATATATAATAATAATTAAAATAGAATAAATCTTAATCAGTAATTTTTTCAAAACCCAAAGTGTGACTGAACTTATTGTGCGCACTGTAAGTAACAAAAACTTCAAGGCAGAAATTTGCATTCCACAAAAGTATAATAAGAAAAGATGTGAATTACAATAAAGCAGACGAAAACCAACATAGCAAACAGGTAGCAGCTAGGTAATAATAGAAAAAGGGCTTTAAGAGCAAAGCAACAAAAACAAAAGGCGCAAAGAAAAATCTCTTGAGTTGAAATTTTTCGCTCTCTACCATACGGTACTTACCTATTTACTTGAAAAGTTATTGGCAAAAGATGGTGAGTGAAGCAGCTGCTCAAGCATTTGAAGAACTTAACTGGGTATATATCGCTTCACTCCACCCAATCTCAACTACACTTATAAGCGTGCTGTTGTTGTTGTTGCTGTTGCTTTATATGCGCCGCACACCTGGTGCCGCAGGTGCTACTGATTGTCATTTATGGCATATGCGAGTGGTTGGGTGGAATAAGTTGCGAAAGAAGCACTGGCAAAGACGGATGTCGATGATATTGAACAGGCGCCCGTTAGCCTGGAAGCGCATTCTTCAACAACACTGCTTCTGAAGTGTGAATTGAAGCGCCACTTAAGCGATGCTACTGGAGCAGCAGCTGCTACGACAATAAATTTAGTGTAAGTGTGGTACTGATATTGCTGGTAGCATTATTAAGCGTTGTTGTTGCCGTTGCAATCGATGCAGCGCTGCTCAGTTGACTGCCACTTTGTGCTAGTAAAGACACATAAACATACACACGAGCTTAGTGTCTGGCATTTTGCAAAACATGATTGTTGCTCATACGCAGTGTTGTTCTAAATCACTTTCGCTTGTAGTGCGCTTTAAGTACGATTTATTGCCATGCATTTATACTTAATTTATAAAAATCAATGTAATTTATTTGATATTTTCAATTAGTTGTTTTTTTCAAACCTGGTATTAACACATTTAGCTTATTCAGTAAATATTTGCATATTTTTCACCAGCTCAATTAATTACACTAGTTAACAATCATTTTGCGACTGTGATGTGAGGCTGTTTCTTGCTAATGGTGGGTTGCTTAAACCAAACATGATAGTAATGATTTTATAATACGTAGAATTTTTGTTTGTAGTCAAGGGATGTAGGGGACAAGCCATTACCATTTACTAAGATTATAAAAATAGCTGTACGTGATGGAAACTTTTTGAACTCAAAGTCTTAATCAGGACACCTCGAATACCCCCACAGACCTCTTAGCACATCAGCCGAAACTTTTTTTTTCAGATTTGTTGAGTAGTGTTATTCGAGTGATTTGTGAGTGCTGGCAGCACGTTGGGTACAAGCCATGTAAAATACTGTAAACAGAACAAAAACATGGAAAAGGTGTACACTTTGCAAAACTGTTGCCGCAATTACCTGAAGTTATTAAAATTGATGGTGTAGTGCAACCTCAATATAGCGAACATTTTAGCGAAATATTATTACTTGTATATATGTAACATATTGTACACTTTTCACACTGATGTAAGAGATAGATGTAGTGGGTAAAATTACATATCTTTATGAAACTTAACGAGCACGTTGCTTTCTCAAATCCCTAAAATTGTATAGTTCTATAAAAGAGATATGAAACCATGAATTCGGAACCCAACGAAACTGTTCAGCCTCAGGCTGCATTCGAATTATTATTTTAAAAAACGCTAGAAATGTCAAAGGAAAACGCGGTGGTGCTGATTTACATGATTTCAGAAGACTTATTGTCTTGTTCTGAACTTGTAATAATCACGCCGAGCTTGACATTGGCCAACAACGAGGTCAGGGTTTTTTCGTGCATGTCAAGCGACTGTAGGAAGAAGATTTCAAAGTTTTACTTAGTATACTATTATTCTAAAGCGAGATTCTTGTTCCAAAACAGTTCAAGTCGGTTGCTTCAAAGATCAGTCGAATTGTTCTGAATAAAGTTCATTTAAGACTCTGTAAGTGCTTCTTTCAGATGCTGATAAGATAACATTCCTTTCAAATGATTGAACTTTTACTAAGCTTTCTATGGAATAGGCTTAGTGCCGTCGTGTGGTAGATATTGAGAATGATCCTTATAGTTCAGGAAAATCTCATACAGTGGGGCTATGTAGTAACTGTATTTATATCCAACGAAACAGTAAGCTCCTTTATAAACGAAATTGCTACAAAGCGAAGATAAATTCCAGCTTAATGACCGTTTGATTGTTATCGAATCTGTTGTTAATCAGTATTATAGATTCTCTTCCAAGTCATTGCATTTGCATCACGCCATCTACTGGTTATCCGCGAAGCTAATTTTGTTCAAAATTGAGTTCATATACAAATTTATTTATACTCCACCAAAGCATAGCTGCTCATTAAATACTCATAAGTTCGAAATGAAATGTAATTGAAATTGAAAATTCGTTTATAATATTGCAGAATTAAGCAGCAACGCTTTGTTGCTCAGCGGAATGCACCATTTCCTCTTAAAGCTCTTGCTGCACCATTTCATCGCGACTTTAACTGCTGGCATATGAGCGGACATGCTCATTCCCAACGTAATTATGCCACACGCGCGCATATACACCTGACTGACACACGCTCGCTGCGCCAGTGTGCGTGCAACGGTAACCGCAGAGTATTTATTGCTTGCAATTTCCACC
This sequence comes from Bactrocera oleae, assembly GCF_042242935.1. Taxonomy (NCBI): domain Eukaryota; kingdom Metazoa; phylum Arthropoda; class Insecta; order Diptera; family Tephritidae; genus Bactrocera; species Bactrocera oleae. The sequence continues at coordinate 34,241,705 of NC_091540.1, read as the reverse complement.
GCACTACACTGCAATTGTCCCCGAATTGCCGCAGCTTGCCGCATACACGCTTTCGTTCACTAGCTGCGGATAGGCAAATTCATTAAAATCGCCTATGGAGCCGTTGCCGGCAGCGGTGCACACGCTCCGACAATGCAACCAGGTGATAGAGCTGTGCTGAGTGAGGAGACAGCGGCATGCTGCGGTGTTGATGCAGCCGTCGACTTCAGTTAAATTACTGCCTACGATGCGGCTGCTGTTGCTGTTGCTTTTAATCTCGCCATTTTTTTTTGTTGTTCAACTGTATAGTAGCACAAAAGCGCATAAGCGCATTATTACAATAACAACGCGTCGAGCGATGCGGCGCGCTTTCCATTGTGTACATATGACATGTGTGAGTGGGTGGGGCAGTAAGCTTTGTACGCTTCATATGAGTCCCGCCATTATATGCTGTGGTGTAGTCTACTGGTCACATGTGTGCTTGTAGAGTGTTGTGTGCTCTGTGGCACGAATTTCCTCATTTCGTTGAAAACCTCAGAAATATATTCTGGCTCCTCGCAAGCATTTCACTAACGATTATACTAGCATACTTTTCGGCACACAATTAATTTTAAAGCACTTTAACGAATTATTTGTCAGTGTGCATTTTTGTGTGCGTGTGTGGATACCAATTTTCACGTAATTTCTCACACAATCGGTTGAGTTTTGAAAATTGTTAGCGGCTTACTTCGGATTTTCATATTTACAAAAGAAGCCACATTTTGCCAGTTAGTTGAGTAACAAAAACAACTCCAAATCTAAGTATGTAAATAAACCATATGTATATGTGTGTGGTTATAACAGAATGAGTATTTGATATGTATGTAAGTATCTCTCCTAATGGACTTGTATGAATTCTAATATACCCTGTGCTTATTTCTTTACAGTAGTATGCATTACATTAGAGTTTATGCTGACTTAGAAGACTCGCTAATTAGTGATTTTTTCATTTCAACTCCGAAACACAGTAATAACCAAACTAGAATCTCTTTATTTATCTATACTTCTATGGTACCATTATTTCTTGAATCGAGAAATACAAACTGGTTAGAGATATTTCTGAAGTTATTAGCTCATTTAAGTGTGATCTCTAGCCAATATTTTCCCTAGCTCCCATATACCTAATATAAGCATTTTCAGACTTTCGGTTGGTTTTATACCGAATACATAGATATATTGGACAATATGTGAGCTTGATGAAACTGTTAGATAATCTTTTTCTGCCAATAGTATGTTACAATGCCAAAAATTTATCAAATCGGGTCAAAACTTCCCTTATATACCCAATATAAGAATTACAAACTTCCGATTGTCTCTATAGCGTATATATCGGTCAATATGTGATATACCATATCTTAGCAAAATTAAATGAACGCTAAACACTATGTAGTTATCTATACTAAATTTTTTAATGCCAAAAATGTGTAAAACCGGTCCAAAAATTCCCCTGGCTCCATATACCACCTATAATGATTCACAAAATTTCGTTGTTCAGTTAATTTTTCTTAATAAAGCCGTTAGACAATAGCAAACCGGTTTTTCTTTAAATAGCATTGAAGTTGTGCTCACTTGTTCAATTTTTAAGAGCAGGTGCACTCAGAGTGAATATTTCACAACAAAAGCGAAGTTCAAAGTTTATTAAGTTTACGAATTTAAATTCCTTTTAATGGATTTTGGAGTTAAAGGTATTTATTTTGTATTACAAAATTTACAAAAACTAACTTGTATCGTAATTATTCTTAAATTGATACTTTAGTTTATCTAGTATTGTATTTTATGCATTTTATGTGCGTCTTTAATATGTTTACATAAATTTTAGTTGTGTTCTCCCCGATTCCCCCATTAATTTCTTTTTCGGAGTATTTGTGTTTGTCTTAAGGTAGAAAAAAAGTTAAGTGTCCAAATGCCAATACGCCCAAATTTTCCTATATGCTTATAATTTTCAATATACTAGCATCATCTTTTTCATTCAAATTCAATATGCTTTAAAAAGTCGCTGCTTTGCCCTGTTGTTGTGGTGTATTTGCGGGAATTGATAAAGATTTAATACTTAGAGCCTCAACTTTGTTGCATGCCATATTTTCGAGTTACAAAATGCAGCTGGTTGACAAATATCCCTGGTTTCAACTCCCTCCATCGGTGCTCAAAATTTTACTTCATGGTTTTAAACTTATAAATATCCCTTGGTTCCTATTGGTTAGCTTTCTGAAGAAGTTGCAGAGGCAAGGTTACAAGATTGAAGAAAAAGGTTCCGATACTATAGACACTCAAAAATTCACGCGTTGCTTCAAACACAGATGTAATGAACAGATTGCTTTTAGGATCAGATCCCTTAATTATCGGGAATCAAAAATAGCTTCTAACCAAAAATCAACGCTACTAAAGTCAACTATAGAGATACTTGATGAGACAATATGAAAATTATTTATTAACATTTTTAAGGACCATCAATCAATGCGAATATTCTTGAAAAAGTGTATTTCACTTTTGTATTGTATTATTATTCGTAAAATCACGCCAACTTTCAGTTAAAATAAAAAAATTAAAAAATTCGATCCGATACTGACTGTTCCCATGGAAGCAAAAGGATATAGTCGTCCCATGTGCCCTATTTGCTTATAATATATTTATCATATTATAAATATACTTGTATTCATAGATTTTTGGTTAAAATTTGAAAGCGATATCTCTTTTAAAAGTACTTATGGCCGCGGCTCCCATAACACTTGTTCGTAATTTATTAAGGCGTACTTGAGCGATTTGCGTTTCCGCTTGAAAGTATGCAAATACCACGCTCGTTCGCGAAAATCTAGTAGCAAATAAATTGCTTTAAAAGTGCTGCGGAAGACGAAAAACAAACAAACTACCAACAACAAGATGAAAACTTGGACAAGTGGTTTAAGCTAAAACACGGCTATGTTTGTAGTTGTACAGTTTGCATGTGTGCACCAGTTTATTTAAGGGTAATCGTTTAAGCGCTCAAAAGTATGCAATAACATTGTTGTCAGAGGCGATTTTGTTAAAGAGCCGAAACAGAATAGCGGGAGAACAACTGTAGTTGTCGATCGGTGAGCGCGATAAGCACAAAGTCAACGCACATTCGAGGCTTTCACGCGTGATTAAGCGCACAAATTCGTAAATATTGTATACAAACAACATAAACAAATGAAAAACGAACAATGCATCAGCAAAAACAACGGTTACAATAACATATGACGTAAAGAAAAAAATATAGCAACAAAAAGCTAATGGTATGGTCCGCTACGCCGTCTCGCCGCCAAATAACAAAAACAAAGGCTGGCACTGGTGTTGGAAGTGTGCTTGTAGTGAAAAATTTGTTAAAGTTAAATACAGTCGACTACGTCAACATACGTGTATGTATATACACACAAACATGTTTATATTTATATACACATATGTATATGTGTGTATGAATATAAGCGCATTCATGCATACCGTTATACGCTCACTATTACCGCGCTGTAACGTCCATGAGTTTAATACAAACAAGTGCAAAAAGCAAGCCGATTTCTGCGCTTGTAAAAGCAACAAGAACAACAATCGCCCAACACGCTTTGGCACAAGTAATGCAAATAACCGCAGCAGACAAACAAAAACAAAAGCATTCGCTCACACATATACGTACAAACAAACTTGTATGCGAAAGCGGTTTACAAATACACAAACAATCGTGCATAAGCACTTGAAAGGACAATCACACACGCATTTACATACATACTTATATATAGGTATGCAGAAGCGAGTTTTGTGTACAAATTAGAGCGGTAGCAAAAGTTTTTCCTCAAAGCTAAATTGCATTGCATGCCAATGCAAAATATTCAAAGCTAAAAGTTTTATTTACTCGAAAAATATACGGTACAATAATAGCAACAACAGCAACACTAACATTGATGTAATCAAAAAGCGAAAAAAATACAAAAACAGCGCAAGAAAACACGACTGAAATAAACCGAAAACACTTAAAAAGTAAAAAAAAAAAAACACAAATGGGGAACAAAAACAAAATAGCGGTGAACAACATTGGAAAATAAAAACTCTTCGAACTATCGAATGAACAGAACTGCAATTGAATTGAAAAGAGAGTGAGTTAAATTGCCTCAAATTGTTGGAACGAAGCTGCGACGCGGAGTGGGTTAAGTACAACCGGAGAATGGAACGGACGTAGCGGAACGAACATGCAAAGTTTTTAGTCGATTGTTGGCAACCGCAGTTAATTGAACCAACCGACAGGTCGGCTGCCCCCTCCAATCCCTACCAGTCTTGGGCGATAATCATACTCAACGGTTTCGACTATGCAGTCGTTGGAACGCCTACGAAATGGGAGCAATCGAGTATTTTGAATTAGGCAACACAAAATGCCAGACAATTAAGCTTAGAGCTTTTCAAAGGAATGTTAAAGATATCACGTAAATTAGAAATAGTGTAAGTGGCTTCTAGATTCACTCTGAAAGTAATCATCTGTTAACGGGTAAACGCAAAAACGGTGTAGTCTACTTAAATTTGTTTTGTTCCAACACCACATAATTTCAGTATTTTTAAACAACAAGAGAGTGGAACTCTGAAATATTAAACAAATTTAGGTATTCATGTGGAAATGCGAGATATTTTACCCAATACCTCATTGAAAATATCCCTAAAAAGTATTTACAATGCCAGAGTAATCACGCATATTATGTTGATCTCCAAAATAAAATAGTTTCCAGTTCTATTATGTGGTCGACTCGACACGACTCAGTCCGGTTAAACTTGAAGCAACTCAACTTTAGCAACTAAACTCTTATTCTCGTTATGAGTTACAACTTATTTTTTTTTTTTTAATTTGAAGTTTTTAATGTTTGATAACCTAAAAATGAGAAGGCTTTACAGATTGTTAAACAGCCGTATATATTGTATACCGAAAAATCATAATAATAAAATTAAATTAATATTTGCGAATATTTAAATGGGTATTGGATTTTATTTATTTAGCAATGCAGAAATTGTTGGAGTTAAGCCTTCGTATCTTCTTAAAACTTCGCAGCACCATGTTAGAAAAATTTTAATAACGTTGGTGAAGATTCATAAGTTACTTTCGTGTAATCAGGAAATAACTTACTTCTTGTTGAATGGGATGCAGAAATATTTCCACAAACGTCTTCGATGCCTCAATACAAAATTTATAAGTAAATATAGAGTGGAAAGTATTTTATTTAAAAATATCAATTTTATAATATAATTTTTTGAAAACAATTGTAAGAATCGTCTATGACAAGTGATAGCAATAAGCAGCGTTACCGCGGGTAATAAAAATGTTGTAAAGCAATGACAATCCAAATTAAATTTTTTTGACAGGTTCGGTTGTCAAATTTCAACTGAAGTAGAGGAAAGTTGTAAAAAAAAAAATGTTTCGAAAACAAATGCAAGAATCGTCCATGACAAGTGATAGTAATGAGTAGTGCTGTGAACGTTCCGCCGGGTACCAAAAGAATTGTTAAGCAATGACAATTTAACTTAAAACTTAGTTAGAGTCATTGATTGTCCTGATTTTCGTGATTGTAAATCGCTTTTTCACTAATAAAAACTGTGCTACTTGTCAACAGTATTTTATGCACTGTAAACAAATAACACTTTTTCTATTTTATTAACTTGAATTTAGTTTGAAAATATGCTTTCACCATACAGAAAACCGAAATAATGTGAAACTGTTTTTTCTTTGATGCTCGGCAATTCTATGTTAGGTAATTTACAGTAAATAACGTATGAAACACTAAATGTTGCACAGTCAATAAGATATTCTCCAAGTAACACCCTATAAATAAATGCCCTCACATTGCACAGAAAATATTTGACTAGATTTCATAACATCCTTTCTAGTTGAAGAGCTAAACAAATCGAACTACAAGTGACAAGTAATTGGTGAAATCGATGCCGCATAAGCATGCAAAGCAACAAACCATTGCTAGCTTTTAAGCGTACTAGCACCGCACATTCGTAACTGCGTGTGACGTCAACTATGCATTGAACTCCAAATACGACATCCCTCGGCATAATCCTTTCAAATAATCATAATAATTGGCTATCAACATAACTGTATACGTGGACATACAAATGTGTAGATATTGGAAACGATGACGCCTGTACAAACGAAAATGCTCCTTCCATATACATATTTAAATACCTACATTTGACAACAGAAAAACCTGCTACAGTGGCAAAACGAGTAATAATGTCGAGTGGAATGCTAGAACATTTATTTATCGAAAATTGTTACAATTATTATCGAATTGTCGTTCGTTTGCCGCATTCGTGTTGTATACGTTTAGGCGCACTGCATGCATGTGACCAATGCATACATACATATATAAGCCGTTTTTGTTGTGTCACAGAGACATAATGGAAATAAAGGTCGTTTTGAGTGGCTAATAAAACCATCAATTGCATCAAGTGCCACAAAGTTGGTGAAAGGGTTACTTATCCGATACTCACATGTTGTTTTTTGTGTTGTTTGATTTCTAGAGGCTTTGTATTCGACACAGTGTATTATTGGCATACATCACTGTTGTTTTTCTAGAAAAGTCTCATTATACATGTCTACATGCAGACAACTCAACTGAGCAGTGGAAATCATGATACGTACTTAATGCTGCTTTGGATGGCGGCATGCATCGAAGTGCCACTATGCAGAGCAACTACTTAAATGGAGTTGATTCTGCACGACGAGTCAAATCAACAATAAAGAACAGGAATATCGCAACATTCAACAAAGTGAGAACATTATTTAGCCCCCGGGAAGTGGCAAGAACTCAATTCAAATGAGTATAAACGAGAAGTATAAATGTTGATCTCAGTTCATCCTCATTTCCTTAAATTTGAAAATATCTGTCTCCTCCTTCTGTTTATCCCTCTCCCGACGTTAGTCCTAATCAAGTTAGTTACTAGTTCTTGTTCTACCAGAAATAATGTCAGAAACGGTAACTAAGAGACGTTCCTTTTATATGCAAATTTGTTAAAAAATAGATCAATTGACATGGCACTGCTCTCTTTCTTTTATTAAACTCTTATTGCATTGCATAATGCATACTACAATCGCCTACTTCTTTTATAATGCCAATAATATTAGCAATTTATTTCATTTTTCATTAGATAACTTCAGAATGAAAAAAGTTATCACTTTAAAACCTTTCACACTTATAATCTTAACTCCAAGGATTTCATTTTAATGTTATTTCTACCATAGTTTATGTTTCCTAATTCTGTGCTGGCAATCTCAATTTAGTCCATAATATTGTGCCCATATGTAGCAGATATATGGCTTAACCCCTGGGAGACAGATCGTGCTATTTTCGTCATCTAGTAATATTTTGTAACCAAATAAAATCTAACACTTAAAACCTTTTGATTTAACTGTCTCTTGTAGCCCCTGGCTCGGAAATTTATTTTAGATATCTCAGATAAATTCCGCACATACCATATGTTTATATATTTCCATATAGACAGTGCGTAGGTAGCGTTTTTTAGTATAAATGAAATTGGATTGGCGCGTGGTGACTGTGATAGCCATGCTAAAAGAATAATATGTTTTTTATGTTTCCATTGAGCTTGCTCTTATGTTTCGCTTTCGACTTCAGTAAACCCTTTTTATACAATTTTATCATTCTAACATTCTTACATTCAGGTTTTCTGTAAAGCACCTCAAAAACCCTAAATCTATGAGCAGGGAAGCATCCTTTAACATGGACCTTTTGAGGGTTCCTAACATGTCTGAGGGGTTGAACAATACAAAAGTTGACTTATCTGAAAATAATACATTGTAAAATTGATATCGTAATAAGACTTGATACACGCAAAAAGGGTGAGTTCGTAGATCTGTGGGATATGTTATTGAAATTCGGAGCAATTCCCTTTCGAATATCGGTATGCCTGTACGTCAAAAATGTATTGAATCGGATGAAGGCTTCTCTTAGCCGCCATTTGTCTAATACAAAGATTTTCGCGGTTTACTTTATACCGCATATATCAGCCAATATCTGAGTTATCTTAACAATGTATCTCTGTGCCTAAACATACAATCGGGTGAAAACTTTCCCTAGCCGCCACATACCTAATATGTCGATTTTCGAACATCCGGCTGACTTTACTCCTCATATATTTATAAAATTGCTTGAAAATATGCTCTCAATATTTATATAATCTCTATACCTGAGCAATGTCTAAATTAATGCAATCAGCCCAGCCGGTCCATTTCTCTGGCACCAATATAGCCTATATTGGATTTTCGACTTCCCACCGGACTTTAAATCGTACAGGTTGGTGAATATGTGTGATATTTCTACTTGTATACCTTGGTTTAAACCTCATATCCCGAATATAAAGAATTTCGATTCGCTAGTGGACGTTTTCCCTATCAACTCAATATGTATATTAAATTTAGCCTCTTCGTTTGAGTTTATGTCACATACTATATTTCTCATTTGAGGATGACTTTAATATAATCTTCGTTGACGCGATTAATAAATATTAAAAAAACTAAGTGAGTACATGACCTTCAATATAAGTTAGCAAGATACCAAATTTGATTGTTATCGATTCACGATTTCGTCGAATAATGAATATTGATCTTTGCAACAACAGCTATAAGTACTTCACCGATTTTGATCCATGCAAGTTGCAAGAGTATAAAATTTTCGGTTACACCTGAACTTAGCACTTTCTTACTTGTTTCAATGTTTGTTTTTGAAAGTAGGGTGTGATTAAAGTATTGCTGCCTTTGATGCCTGATCTCTGAAGTCTGAAGTCTGTCCCGTATTGTATTTAGAGATGTTACAAATCCCTTTTTAGACAAAATTTTAGCTTCCTTTGGACTGAGCAGTGATTTCTTCTCAAAAAGGAGAATAATGATTCTGTCCTTTTTTTTAGATGTCACGTGATTCTTTCCTCTTCGCAGTTTTTTTAATAGTCCATTTGGGACCTTTAGGTTTATTTGTTAGAAAGGCTGCTTCAAAATGTTTCTTGTACACGTTTCTCATACACATTAAGAAGATCGAAAAAAAACTGACAGAATTGTACGCGTTAGTCATCGCAATTGAAAATAAATACAGTTAAACGGTGTTATATATGTTGTATTTCACAACTGAAGAAAATTTGCTTGTTCAAATAAAATGTAAGCATTTTCGAGATATCAAAACTATGAGTGTCTGTCAAGTGGGAGAGTAGATTGGGTTAAAACTTGTAGAAATCCTCTCGAGGTATCGAGGATGGATTGACCGGATCCATATTTGTGTAAATTCAAACCAGCTAAAAATGAAGAAATTTAACGTTATTAATAATTTAAAGAATCATCCAAATATAAGGCCCAGTAAAAAACCATTATTTTTCGACAGATGACTATAGTAATCTGTAGCTTGTGCGACATAGGTACGGTCAAGTTGCGTTATTGGCGTTAGAAAGATAAGATGTTGTACTAAAAAAACTTTGGATACAGTTTTGTAATTGCTTAACAGCCAATTAAACGCAATTTTTTTTTTGTCATTAACATATATTTCAATTGTCGAAAATACCGATAAATGAAGTAAAAGTGATGAATTGTGTTCCATAAAGACAACGCTAGGTCATGCATATCGATAGTGATTCGCCAGAAGCTTCGAGAACTCGATTATGAGACCTTTATAGTCTGGACTTCGCACCAACTGATTACTACCTCTTCTTGTCTATGGTGAACAATTTTAATAGTGAAAATGCCGCTTTAAGAGCAGCTTGTAAAAATGAGATGGCATAACGTACAATTTGTATGTCAATTTGAAGGATATTTTCTCCGAGAGCGGCATTATGAAATTACTATCAAAGTGGTAAAACGGTGCATGTCCTAAATCTGATCATTCAAACTATGCTAAATAAAATCTTCAATTTAATGAAAAATAATTGATTTCTTTTCACTGCATTTGATCAAATTTAACTACTATTATACAGATATATGTATAGTACATATTAAATAGTCTTTATATAGTTCTTTCATATATGTATGTCTCTAACTCCTTTTGCATAAAATCCAGCGAAACCATTAACACCGTTAGCAATTGATTTGCGGTTAATGTTGCGTCGGATACTATTATTGTGGCAGTGGTAAAAATTGTAATTTATTGCCAATACTAAACTAGCGGCAACAACATTAGTGTCATTCTTTTCGCGTAGGGGTTCAGAGAGAAACAAAAACACCATTTGCAGTTGGATTTGAAAATTGGCAAAATGTGTAATATTGCGAGTTTTCCAATATGGATGATATGATTTCTAAGTGTCGTCTGGGCCATTTTTAATATGTCATGATCTGTAATTCTTTTTCATTGTATTCAATAATGTTTACAATTTCATCATGAAAAGATATACGCAAGAACAACGTTTACAAATTATTCAATTTTATTATCAAAATAATCGTAGAACCGTATAATATTCTTCTCCCTCAAGAACTGAAGGCATTGGACCATCATAAACGTCGTGAATTTGCTGATTGTGCCATGGAACAACTTGAAAACGATAACGATTTTTTTAAGAAAATCTACAAATTAGTCATGAACAACCATTACATTCACCTAAGTTAACAGTTTGGTGTGGTTTTTGGTCTGGCGGAATCATCCGTCCGTACTTCTTTCGAAATGAAGCTGGTGACACAATTACTGTCAATGGAGAGCGGTGAGATCGTTGATAACCAAATTTTTATGGCCGCAATTGAATGAAGTTGATCTTGACAATATGTGGTTCCAACAAAACGGAGTTAGGTGCCACACTGCACGTGCAACAACCGAATTATTGCGAGAAAAGTTTGGAGATTCGATAATTTCACGAAATTTAGAAATAAACCAGACTCTATTCAAGCTTTAGAAGTCAATGCTGAATGTGCTATTCATGGCATACGACTTCACTTAGTGGAAAAAGTACTTGAAGTACTTGAGTACAGAAGAAGTCGTGAAGGCCATTTGTCTGATGTTGTATTCAGAACTTAATTGTATCGATTGTAGTTCATGTAGTTTGAATTTCTTTAACACTTAGTGTGCTTTGTTTTGAAAACAAAAAGCATATCATATTTATTGGAAAACCCTTTACTAACTGACAGATTTTGCGTGTATACATACCAAAGTGTATATGGTATAGGTGTATACAGCAAGTAAGAAAGAGCTAAGTTCGGATGTGACCAAACACTTTGTGCTCTCGCAATTTGAGAAGATGAAAGGCGATATAATATTAATATTATACGTTCAGTTAATTTTAAGAGATCTTAGCTTACATATTGACCGATATATACGGTATAAAGCCAACCGGAAGTTTGAAAATCTTTTAAAAGGTATATATATGGGAGATAGGTGTAGTATTGACCTGATTTTATCTAGTTTTAGTAGACAAATTATTATTAACACATACAGACATACTATTCTCAAAAAAACATATTCCCAGAGTTATATATCTCACACATTGACCGATATTTTCGGAAAAAAGTCAGTCGTAGGCTCTGTGGTCCACATTTCCGGTATCTGGGAGCTTGATTAGTTATAGTCCGATTTTGACAATTTTTAGACCTGGGGTGGCATACCTTAAAGGCGCTATTCGTGAAAAGATTTATCCCGATATATGGTATTAATTGGTGTTTGTATACTGGAAAGTGAAAAAATCAGTTGGAATTTTAAGTTGTGTTATATATGAAGTACACGTGGTTGCAGGCAAATTTCGTTCATTTTTGTACTCTAATCAAAATAATCCTATATACCAAATTTGGTTAAAATTGGTCGAGTAGGTCCGGAGATATATGATTCCAACTAAATCTGGACATCTGTGCCCATCATCTAACTTTGGCACCTGCTCCTATAAAGCCCTTTTGTGCCATCCTGGATGTAAATTTTAATGTCAATGACACATTCAGTTATTGATTTATAGCAATTTTAGCAATGGTGAGTGGCCGTGGCGTCAACACAACTGGCACAGACAGACATCCGGATTTCAACTCGTCTCGTCATTCTGATCATTTATATAAGTATAAACCTATTAGTTATTAGGTTAGTTTAAAGTGATACAAACAACCGTTAGGCGAGCAAAACTATTACACTATGTTGCAACATGTTGCAAGAGTATAAAAAGGCCTCTATTTTTGGTAGATATAATTAAAAACTAATATGAATTTGAATAGTTCATGTATACATCATGTAAATAATGTACATATATGTGTGCGTATGTATGAGTTAGTATCCATTAGTTAGTTATAAGATTGTCAATTATTGCATTAAAAGTAATGCTTATTTTAATCGGTGACTTTTCAAATTAACGTTACGCCGAAACGACAACATAAATACACACACATTGGTTTGCTAGCTGCATAAAATTCGCAATTTTCTCATTATTTTGTATGTTTTGCGTATTAACAAAATAACTGTGTAAATCGAAATGTGTGTGGATGATAATTTAAATTTTTGCACACTCGTGTAATTAGCGAAAATATATGTAATTTTATTTGTACTAATTACAGTTATTATTACGACTTTTATACGAGCCCTGAAGTATGTTTCATAAAGTGTGGCAATATTTTTTCTGTTTTAATTGGATTTTAAGAGACGCAAAGCTTTTTACAGTACTTGCGGTCCTTGGTAGGTATATATTTTTCCTGAAATCTTTAAACGGAAATATGTTACTAATTACAATTTGATGTTTACACCTTCGTTATAGGCTTGAGGCTAGGCCTAACTTTCGCCCGCTTTTGATGTGCGCCTTCATGTTTTCCAACGAGGTGGTTTCTAACTACCTTCAAATACCTCCTGGATGTCCTAATTGTGGTTGCAGAGTTTTAAAAAAACATTTTGTCAATATCCAAATAAAGATTCTGTTCATTGTGGTTAATGATTTAATAATGACTTCACAACCAAAATTGAACTGGATATAAGTTCGTTACCTATCCATTAGCTCTCGTTAATGTTCCTAAACCCTGATCACACTAAGTTACCAATCCCTAATGCCTAAAAAGGTTTTGTCCGTAAATATTGCTAAATTAATTATAGGCTAGGTTAAAAGATAACTTAAATCAAAGTTTCAAAATTCCATGGACGAATCAATATTTATAGGAGAATATCCCTATCCTAATGCTAAAGGTTTACTACCCGGAAGATCGATACACAGGAAAAAAAAGTACAATTTCGAAGAACAGGTGGTAGAAAGGCAACACCATTGTTTAGTACTAATGTTTGCTATTGTAAGTGAGTGTCTCTCTTCTCTGGGTATGTTATGCAATTCGGTCATAAACAACAACAAGCTGTGACTCAAAAGAACGGTTTAAACAGCTTTGACCGACGCTTAAGTTCGGGCAAATAAATATTTCACGACATAAACAATTTTTATAGTTCGAGAAGAAGAAGAACAAGTAGAGAAGTACTTAGATCATGTACGAAAAACTATTTTTATAAAAGTTTTTAAATACGAATTCATATTTCGTTACTAAGTGCAATTTCGAACCAAGTCAACTTAACTTTTGCTGTACGACACTTGCCCTCTCAGATTCATTAAGAAAACGTAGTTACCTCAATATAATATATTGTGCAAATTTAATAAGAGGTCCGATAGAAATTATATTGGATATTGGAAGGCTAGCGGAGAGTATGGAGTAATTTAATTCATTTGGGATTATGATTATCAACTAATGTATCCCACGTTTTAACAGATATATAATATATGGTATAATATTATGGTATAATGTCAATCAAAAGGACTTGTAGACTTATCGTATCGACTATCGTAGTTTGAAAGATAAGCGTTATTCTCTTTATATCTTTATATATTAACTCGTATACTTATTTCAGTTTAATTAGTAGAATATATCTAATCAATTTAATTAAGTAAAAAAATGTTTAATGTATACAGCTTCTGATTTGGCTATTTACATTTGAGGATTCACCAATAGACCCGGGTTGGTAACTTTTCAGTCTGTGCCGGCGAAAATGGCAGAAAATCAACACCAACATGATTTCCGCTTGATTAATGAACGTTGAAATATTTCTAGGTAAAACAGCTGTCTCAACAAGTAGACACTTTCAGTGGAGTATTTTATAGCGATGTATACTAATTTATGGGCAGATGTGGAGTTGAGTATGTATGCTGTATATACAAATATATATACATATGTCTCGCAGCAGGCATATAGGTATGCAAGAATATGTGTGTTGTGTGCAGTCATGGCGCAAAGGCGCATAAATGTCAAAAATCAATGACGATGCCCCATTATCGAGAGTACAGAAGGAAACTTGCCAAGCAGAAAGCAGAAAGGTTTGCGTGCTCAATTTGTAAAACTGTTTTATGCTTCAATAATTTGGTGGACTATCATGTCTTTTTCTGAGTCATTGCTGACCATAAATCCATCATAGTTGAAAATTGTCAGTTATGACTGAAGTGAAAAATTATTTTGCGCAGTAAATAATATAATTTTTATTTCTTTCATAAATTCAAAAATTTTAATCAAAATTGGTTATAATAATATACATAAATATAAAAAAATGTAACAAAAATATAACTAAATAATAAATTATGAAAAGAAATTTTCACTTAATGTCATCTCCTCCTTTCAATAGCTCTGCGTACGTCTTTCTAATTTCTAAATATATAGTTTTATTTGAAACTTATTTATCTTAGGTATGTATTATATGCACATCATATTTGAAAACTCCTCTCTTTCATAAAAATGTGTATTTTTATTACCAAACCCAAAATAGTTTTGCACAGAAGCGTGCAACATTTTTCGTTTATGGCAAGAAGAACAGGAAATTTGTTTTGCGCAGTTGTTGAGAAACTTATATGGAATTTTATGCGTCCCTTTTTGACAGGGTTGCTTTTGCGCAAAGAAAAAAGTGTTGAAAAATGATGATTAGTGTTGATAACCTTGTTTTTTGGCAACCATAAGTATTGACAGTCATTTTACTTTTAATTTGACTGTCAGTGGTGACAGTACTAAGGCATTCAGCTATTTCATTCTTACACACGTAAGCAATATAAATCGAAGATGTCTCTGTTTAGCAATAACAGTGACGGTCAGTTGATAAGTAAGCTGTCCGTCAGTACTGACATATTAAATGTGAGTGTATTGGTGAACCCATCAGTAGTCATCTTGTAAGGATGTTCTTGCGTGTATCCATTTAATTTACGAGATGTTAGTGTTGTTTTCAAGTGCAGAGAATTGTAATGTCTAAATGTATTTTTAGAAGTACTATTTTATCTTGCATACATTTATTTTTGTATGCATGCGTATTGCATGTAAATGCATGTAATTTTATATGTCTGTATGTATGTACGTTTCTTACTGTCTCGGCATTGTGTCCATTCCACACTACCAATCGGTACTGAAAAATGCCTAGCATTTGCGGGGCGCTGATCAACGCATTGTATTGATACGCTGTGCTTTTGAGCACCGTGAGGTAAGGCCGTCGACGGCAGGTACTCACGTAAAACACACCGGACGTTGTCTCGGCATTGTCCATGATATGCCTGTTAAAAGATATTTGAATATTTTCCTTTACGATGGAACAAGAAATTATGGAGAAATCGAAAAAGTTATTTGGTTAACGATAATATCTTCCCAAATTTTAGGTTTTGCTGAAAGTTCTCTATTATTTTTTATAGTTTCCAATGAATGACCTTAGCTTTCTTTTATGCAAAGGAATTATAAATGACTGTTTCCATATTGAAGGAAATATACCTTGTTTAAGGGAGAGATTAAATATTTTTGTCAAAGGTAAGTAGTTATACTTGGCACTATTTTTTAGGAAGCTTTAGGGTATCATAGCTGAACCATGATCAAAAGATGGCTTTTACTTATTTAAAAGAAGTAAAACGTCATCTTTAGAAATTGTTGGAGTATTCAGACAGAGCACGCGCTGATAGGAAAGATTTTGAGGCGAATTAGTACAATAGTTCAGCAATTTTTGATAATCATTGAATCAAGCACATTCATTTAGTACTTTTTTGTAAACAATTTAATATATTGCATTTATTGTATAATTATTCAAAATTGGTATAAAGAAAAATTTCTTCTCCATCGATCAACTCGAATTCCAAAAATGAGGGTTATTTGCACAAAAACAAGTCAAAAACGCTAGCACTTCATAGAGTATAAAGGCCAGTTACATTTACAAATTTGGACTTCCGGGAAACCCACGCGATGGCAGAAATTCGAAAATATGTTCGTTTCAACATCGTGATCACTTCGATATATGTATGTATTTACTATGTGTATTCTTGTATATCTTTCTCTATGATTTACGGTATAACAAACAACCGTTAGGTTATTAATCCTTTAAAACTGTTGCAATAGTGTAATATATTTAAAACATTCATGCATACCGAACACCGTCCTTCTAATTTTGAAGTGAAACACAATAATACTTTCATTAAAGGTTTCTTTTTATACAGAGTATAACAGTTTTGTTCACCTAACGGTTGTTTGTAACACCTAAAACTAATCGAGTTAGATATATGGTTATATATATATAAATGATCAAGATGAAGAGACGAGTTGAAATCCGGGTGACTGTCTGTCCGTCCGTCCGTCTGTGCAAGCTGTAACTTTAGTAAAAATTGAGATATCTGTATGAAACCTGGTACACATATTTCTTCGTACCGTAAGACGGTAGATATTGCAGATGGGCGTAATCGGTCTACTGTCACGTCCACAAAACGCCATTAATCAAAAACAAATAAATTGTCATAACAAAGCTCCACAATAAGATACAAGGTTGGATCGCATTAGGGAGGGGCATCTGCGGTTAAATTTTTTTTTTTAAAGTGGGCCTGGTTCCGCTCCTAATAGGTTCAATATGCACATCCCCTAAACTGCTAAAGCTATAATAACAAAATTCACTGAGAACAAATGTTTTTATCTGCGGTGTGAAAATGGGTGAAATCAGGTGACAACCCCGCCCAATCCCCATATAACGGTACTGTTAAAAACTACTAAAAGCGCGATGAACCAAACACTAAACACGCCAGAGACATTAAATTTTATATCTGGGATCGTATGAGATGACTTTATAGGAACCACGTTCAAAATTAGATAGTGGGTAGTAGATAGGTGAAAACCCATATCTGGTTTTTAAATGGACGAAATCGGATTACAACCACGCCTATTTTCCGTATAACACCATTTTAAATTTTATCTGATTTTTTCACTTTCTACTATGCAAATTAAGCAAAAATGATTATATCTTGCGTGAATAATACGTTTAAAGTATGCCACTTTGTGACCAAAAATTGTCTAAATCGAACCAAAACTGTTCAAACCCCTAGGTACTAAATATGTGGACCCCAGTGCCCATAGTTGACCTTTTACCAAAAATATCGGTCAATCCACAAAGAAATCTTAAACGAGTATACCATTTGACTTTGCGAGAGTATAAAATGTTCGGTTACATCCGAACTTAGCCTTTCCTTACTTGTTAGTTTTTAACCTTTTTTTATTTAAACTATCAAAACACTTCGACCTACAACATTCGTGCATGTATTTTATTTGTTTATAAGGATGTCGTTGTAATTTGCCATTTCATTCAATTAAGATAAAAATATTTTGTGCAAACATATTTGCATTGCAAACAAAAAATCATCGTCGGTGCAAATAAAGAGTTTCTTTGCCTCTAACTACACATGTCTATATTTACATAGATTAATTTTTCTGTCGAATATTTAAATATTTGCCAAGTATACGCTTATCGATAGTATTTCTATTATTAAATTAAATACATTATTGAGTGCGGCCCAAAGAGGGCCACTGTCCGTTAGGGCTCAGATCTTAAGCACAAATCTATGCCCTTCCGCACTTGATGAATTATTTACTACATATTTTCTTACTTCGCAGCTCCAGCACGCTTTTGGGCATTTTAATTAAAAGTTTCACTGCAATATTATTGAGCAATATCGAAACCGGCAGGCGCTCACTGGCGTTGGTGGTGATAATTTGCACATGAATACAGAGTGTATTTACATTCAATTAGTTGAAAGTTTATTGTAGCTTCCAAGAGACGTTGCAACTCAGAATGTTTGTACATATATACTTCACATAATGTGGAAGTCGAAGTTCGAGAGTTTTAATAAAATTTCAAATTTCCGAATTGATTTTGCAAAAACCAGCAAAATGCGGCAAGTGCGTGTGTGTGTTTTCGAATTGAGGAATCAAATCAAATTTCATTTCAATTTCGGTTTAAAAACCCTACTTTACCGGCCAGTAACTAACCAGTGGCTCAACTCAACTGCATCAATTATGCATTACACTTATACAATTGTTATATATGTGTGTGTGCTGATAACTTTTTTTCTTCCGCTTGGCTTCCAAAAGTTCAATGGCAATTTATATTCAGTTCCCACACTTGTCAATAACAATACGGTAAATGTGTTTTTCTGGGCTCTCTGCTGCCGCTCGGGGACAGTCGACAGTCTAAGCGCTCTGAATATCGAAGAATAATAACAATAAACGAAAAAGTTGTAAATAACTGAACTTGTTTATTTATAAAACCGATGAAATTATGTGTGTCTGTTTGATTTTTTCCTGCTTCAGACGTCGATTTTTGCAAAAGTTTGAACGTTTGGCCTATAAAATATCGTTGTGTGCAGCTGTACATACATACACCCACATAAAAGTACCATTATATACATAAAAGTCTACGTGTCTTTCCTATGAAGCAACGACACTCGTACATTGGCGTTGACCAGTTTGCAGCACAGTATTCTTTTGTTGTAGAAATTTCGCTTATGTTTGTGGAGCTATTTTTTGTTGCTGTTGTGCTGCTGCTGCTGCCTCTGTGTTCACTCAAATATTCAATTCATATTTGATGACATTTAAATGACAATTTAAGCATTGTAAAATATTTTCACATTGTCGAAGACAGGCAGTTTATCCGGCCGCAAAGATGAACATATCGGGCAAGGTATAGTACAGAGCTAGAGAGAATGAGAAAAGCACCGATCGGAAATTTAACGCTTTGGGCACTGCATGGCGGTTATTCGCTCTGTTTTCGTGGGCTTTCTAGTTAAATCAAGAATCTTTTAACATGTCAACACCAGGCAGAATGTTATTAAATATACTTTACGCACCCATACACATCCATATGTACTCAATGGTAATATATGTGTTTTACAATTGAGTAATGTGCTTGTGTAGGTACATCATTTTGTTTTTTGTATTAATAAATTATTAATTGCTTTATTAATGACGCGCTGCTACAAACATACATTCATTCACACAGATTAAAGTGGTTTATTATACAACGTGACTGAAAAATTGTGAACACGCATTAATATATAATATTATATTTTATACGGCAATGACAAAATTGATTGGAAACATCAATGGTTTAATTTCGGTTTTCATGCTGTATATAAGGTTTCCAGTAAGTCAGTATACAATTACAGTGGAATCGCGATAAAGTATACAATTTTGGAAAGAAAATAAGAAAAAAGGTTAATTTCGGTTGCACCGAAACTATAATACCCTTCACATATACCATGATTCCTTACACGAACTGTGACCGGTCAGTTTGTAATGCAGCTATCTCATCAAATTTCTTTCCATACAAGCACTTTACTTTTTATCGTTCAGTTTGTATGGCAACTATATGCTATATTAGTCCTATATCTGCCGTTCCAACAAATAAGCGGCTTCTTGGTAAAAAAAGTACAGACAGATGGACATGGCTAAGACGACTCAGCTCATCACGCTGAAAATTTATATACATCTATATACTTTACAAGGTTTCAGACGATCCCTTTTGGGTGCTACAAACATCGGGGCAAACTTAATATGCCCTATTCAGGGTATAAAAATGTTGCAAAAGAATTCAACATTCATTATTCGCCGAAATCGCGAATGGATTACAATCAAATTTGGTATATTATTAAGTTATATTACGGGTGAGGCTAGTTTTATTGTTATATTTTACTTCTCGTCAGCTAAAATTATATTAAAAACATCTTCAAATGTGATATAAACTCAACTGGCGAGGCTAAATTTGCTGTTTTGAGTTAATGTGAAATACGACAGCCAAAGAATTGCAATTCATTTCATCATTGGGATATGAGGTTTAGACCAAGACCAATTTTTTTTATATTGAGCGCCAGGTGTCCACTTGATCCCAAAAATTTATTTTCCAGCAATTTTTATACTCTGGCATCATGTTGCTACAGAGTTGTTCCCCTAACGGTTGTTTGTATCCCCTCAAACTAAGGGAGTAAGATATAGGGTTATATATACATAAATGATCAGGATGAAGAAACGAGTTGAAATCCGGGTGACTGTCTGTCCGTCCGTTCGTCCGTCTGTCTGTCTGTGCAAGCTGTAACTTGAGTAAAAACTTAGATATTGTGATGAAACCACAAACCACAATAAGATACAAGACTGTTCTTTAGTATAACGAATCGCATTAGGTAGGGGCATTTGTAGTTTAAAATTATTTAAAAAGTGGTCGTTGCCCAGCCCTTTAATAGGTTTAATAGGTATATCTCCTAAACAAATTAAAGCTATAAAAACCATATTCACTCAGAACAAACAGCATCTTTACCGACAGTGTGAAAATAGGTGAAATACGTTGATGATAACTCGACCAATTCCTCATATAACGGCTTTGATTTAAACAACTAAAAGGGCAATAACTCATTAAATAAACAAGTCAGAGACTTTGAATTTTACATATGGTATAATTAAGTTTTTAGGAGCCAATACATAAATTTTACAACGGGCGAGGCGTAGGGTTCGGTAGGTAGGATTACTCTGGAATTTCTTTGTATAAGTGTAAAAATGGGCGAAATCCACCACGCGCACTTCTCACATAATACAAATTTAAGTTCCATCTGTTTTTTTTACTTTCCAGTACATAAAGTTTTTATCGTGGCAGTGCCTCGCTCATTGTCCAATTTTGATCCGGCTCTTATAAAACACTCTTGTACCGTATCGGTTGGGGAGAGGGTGGGGCTATAATCTGATTTCATTAATTTTCACACTGCCGGTATTTGAAGCTGTAATAGTTTAGGATATACATATATCCTTATATCAAACTCGATTATTTTTAGGTGACACAATCAACGGTTAGGTGAACAAAACTCTAATACTCTGTAGCAACATATTGCAAGCATATAAAAATCCTATCATGAAAATATCACCGGAAAGACATTTCGGGCTCAGCGTTTATTTATAGGGCTTGGCTACTAGGCCACATTTTGGTACTGTGAATAGATATGGGTAGTTGAAACATAATAATTTTATAACGACACCAATTTCCTACCAAGCAACTTATATTTATTTCAATAAAAACATGAGATGATTGGTTGTGAAGGAAATCGCTTACATAACCTGTAAGCACAGAATTTAAGTTGCAATATTCAAAACGAGAATATGTTTTATATAATGCTAACCGACAGACGTTGCTCTGTCCGTCTACGTATTTATTTCGTATATTTCAAAATTTATTAAATAAACTGTAACAATCTAGACCGGCTTGATTTTTGATTAAAAAGTTATTTGAATATCTGATGGCACATGTTGATTTATCACAATTCGACCATTCAATGAGTGTTTTTATTATAACATTTATATTTTTAATTTACAAAAGGCTTAATTTATCGTAAGGCCATTAGATGTACAATATTTTTAGTTAACCCATGAAGGGTATATATTATGTCGTTTACTATGTAATTTCGTTTGATGACAACAGCTGATCTTATTGAATTTTCTCGCAGACAACTTTACACTTATCCGCCTGACCGTTATACATTTAAACAGCTGATATAGTTAGGCTTGTTTGTAAAAAGTTTTCTTAAATTTTTATACTCTCGCAACCTGTTGCTACAGAGTATAATAGTTTTGTTCACCTAACGGTTGTTTGTATCACCTAAAACTTATCGAGTTAGATATAGGGTTATATATATATAAATGATCAGGATGAAGAGACGAGTTGAAATCCGGGTGACTGTCTGTCTGTCCGTCCGTGCAAGCTGTAACTTGAGTAAAAATTGAGATATCTTTATGAAACTTGGTAGACATGTTTCGTGGTGCCGTGAGACGGTTGGTATTGCAGATGGGCGTAATCGGACTACTGCTACGCCCACAAAACGCCATTAATCAACAACAAATAAGTTGCCATAACTAAGCTCCGCAATAAAGTAAAATACTGTTATTTGGTACACAGGATCACATTAGGGAGGGGCATCTGCAGTTAAATTTTTTTTTTAAGTGGGCGTGGTCCCGCCTCTAATAGGTTTAATGCGCATATCTCTTAAACCGCTTATGCTATAATAACAAAATTCAGTGAAAGCAAATGATAAATGATTTTAGAACCTCTATCTACAATGTGAAAATAGTTGAAATCGGGTGGCAACTCCGCCCACTCTCCATATAACGGTACTGTTAAAAACTACTAAAAGCGCGATAAATCAAGCACTAAATACGCCAGAGACATTAAATTTTATCTCTGGGATGGTATGAGATGACTTTATAGGAACCGCGTTCAAAATTAGACAGTGGGCGTGGCACAGCCCACTTTTAGGTGAAAACCCATATCTTGGGATCTGCTTACCCAAATTCGGTGCATAACGTTCTTTTCATATTTCTATGTTATATTGCGAAAATGGGCGAAATCGGACTACAACCACGCCTATTTCCCATATAACACCATTTTAAATTCCATCTGATTCTTTCACTTTCCACTATGCATATCAAGCAGCAATGATTATATCGGCGTACAACTTTTCGTGAATAATACGTTTAAAGTATGCCACCTTGTGACCAAAAACTGTCTAAATCGAACCAAAACTGTTCAAGCCCCTAAGTACTAAATATGTGGACCCCAGTGCCTATAGTTGACCTTCTACCGAAAATATCAGCCAATCCACAAAGAAATCTCAAACGAGTCTACCATTTGACTTTGCGAGAGTATAAAATGTTCGGTTACATCCGAACTTAGCCCTTCCTTACTTGTTTTGGATAGTTTTGTTATTGAAGATGGAAGATCGAAAACTGCATTTTCCGAAAATTATGTGGGGTGTACGGAGAAGATGTCTTGACCGAATGCCAATGTCAAAATCGGTTTGCAAAATTTCGTTCCGGCAATTTCGATCTTGAGGATACACCACGTCCTGGAAGGCCTCTTGAAGCCGATGTGGATAAAATAAAGTGATTAGTCGATGCAAATCGTCGAATAACGCCTCGAGAGATTGCTGAAAAATTAAATTTGCCTAACTTCATAAAATGTTTTCCACAATAAAAATATCGTGTATAAATTGCTCTACAAAAAAACTAGATTACTTAGAGAACGACCCAATGTAAACAAATTCGATGGTTTTCCAACTTTGGCACATGCAACATATCATATATCCATTTTTTTACCGTGATAAAAGCACGGATTTTCTAGATCTAAGCCGATTAGAATGGTAAACGTTTAAACGGTTTAAGCGAATCTGAAATTTTCCACTCGAAATAGTGGCTCCAAGAATGTTGCGCATGATTTTTTTATGACCAGTCTCGTGCTATTACTAATTGCGAGGAATTCAAATTTTGAAGCAAAATTATTGGTTAGACAATCTGCAATCGTAAATTATGTATGTAGTGGCATTCCAGGTAAATGCAGTGAACTTAAAAACTCTACAAGATAATTGACAACTTTATCAGGATCAAAAACAGTGTCAATCGATTTGAATGCTAGGTACTGTTTGTTGTTAATTTCGTCAAGATTTTATTGTTTTTGCGGCTAAAATAGGTCGTTCACGTAGCCATGAACATGATAAGGATAATTATTCGCAAATTTGGAAAGATACTTTAAAATTTTAAAATCGGTCGAACCGTTTAGAAGAAGTTCATTGACGTACACACATACAGCAGAATTATATATATGTTTATAATATAACGTTATCGGAAGGACTGGTGAATTATTATTATAAGCCCTTCCAAAAGTAAACCATTAGTCGTTTGAATAAATTTATAAAACAAACTCTCTTTGAATACCTTAAAAAGAAATCATTACTGCACGACTTCAAGCCATTCAATTCTTACTTAAAAGAGCGTTATCAAAGCTTTGGTTTTGTTTAGCAAAAATAAACTCAGATTCCTTCAATACATTTAACAAAATTAAGAAGTAAATATTGGTGTGGTTAAAAGCCATCCTTTATTTTTGCATGAAATTGAAGGCTTTAATTATCATAGTTAGAATGATTCGATTTAGGTCAAATATGCCGTTTTGTTCGATAACTTTTTCCAATTTTAAAGGAAATATCATTATGCCTCTCTCATAAAAGTCTTCTTTCCTATTGACAAAAAATTTAGACAGTCGATTTTCACAATTTTCTGTTGAAGCGAATTCTTCACCAGCAATATTGTTCGCCATGGACAGGAACAGATGGTATTCAGTTAATACCAGGTCCGGACTAAAAGGTGGATGCATAAAAACCTAACATCCAAGCTCCCGTAGCTTCTGATGAGTCACTATCGATCTGCGTGGCCTGGCGTTGTCCTAAAGGAAAACCATTCCTCTCCTATTGGCCAAAGCTGACCGCTTCTGGGCGATGGCTTCCTTCAGACGGTCCAATTGTTGACAGTACAATTCCGAGTTAAGAGTTTTGCTGTATGGGAGCAGCTCATAGTAGATGATTACCTGCCTATCCCACCAAACACACAGGAAAACCTTCCTGGCAACCGTTTGCGCCGGCTCACCGCGTTTCGAACACGATCGTTTTCGTTTGACGTTATCGTAAGAGATCCACTTTTCAACTTTTTGCTGGCCACACTAAAATCGGGATTTTCCCGCATATCTTATCTTTAGAGTTACTTAGTAATTATAAATAAGGAATAATACATCATGTTTTAATTAAAAATATCGTTATTTTATGATTAATTTTATTTCAACAAATGAAATATAATAAATTAAATTTTTTATTCATATATAAAAAAACAAAGAAGTTAAATAATTGTAAAATAAATTCTTATAACTTATACGTATTGCTTTATTTCTTTTTTTTAACTTTATTGGTAACGATTTTAATGTCTTTGGCGAAAACTTTGCACTCGAGTGATGTATTATTAAGAGCTCTGTAATGATGATATTGGCGTGTATTTTTTATGGTTACACATCGGTCATAACGTTTAAATAAGATTTAAGATGTTTAAATTACGTTAAAATTAAATTTAAAAGAAACTGAGCGGGGGATTACTTGCTCATGATGACTACTTTACGAAAAAATACTCACATTCAAATTCGATGATCAAGTGAAAAATGGGAGGTCCACTTGACGTGTTTTAACTCATCTGTATCGAGCGTTTTCTACTTGATTAATACCATACTTTAGAGGTAAACTTTCGCGCAAATCTAGTGCTCGTTCCTGCTCAAGTTCTGAAAGACTTGTTCCACGCGGCATATTTGATTACAAATCCGAAACCATTGATTAGATATTTATTTTTCTTTTAAAATATTTACTTGGGCGATTTTAGTTCTTGTTATTAAATATGTCCCATAAATATATTGATATATACTATTCAAAATCATATATGTATATGTACTTAAGTATAGTTATACATTTGTACTTGCACAGCTTAGTCGGTCATCGTAAATCATATGATTTCAACACATCAAATTGGTTTTCATTTAATTTAATAACCAAAATTTAGTTGTTGTTTGCTGCTAAAAGTGGTACAATAAAATGAAAGCTTATACCATTAATGTATATAAAATATATGCTATATAACATATGTTATTTTTTAAATGATATACAGCGTTTCATCCTAAAAGTAATAAATATACAATAATATTGATTTTTCATTTATATACAGATTGTGTTACTTCGGAAAGTGCTCCCCGTAAAACAAACAGTTTTTAATCCAAAATGTCAAAAAAAAAACTGTTTTAATTTTTTTTTCATAAATATATTTTTTTAATATTTTGATGATTTTGAATGATTTAAAATTTATAGTCTCACTCAAAAAACACATTTGCATTGGTTGTAATTTTTGAAAAATTTAGTTTTGGATCATCAAAATATGAATTAAAACACTTTTAACAAATTGTTGGTCCTGATTATTACTACACAACGACCTTGCACATTTTTGGTTAGTAGATTCCAAAATTTATTCTTAACTGCAAATTATCAAAAGTTACACAATTTTTAGAACAGTTTGTCATTTAAATAAAGTAGCCGAAGATAAAAAAATATTGATTAAGATAAGAGAAAGAAAGAAAAGAAAGATAGAGGAATAAAAAGAGTTTCTTGTTGTCACTGTCAAATGAAGACAAGTGTCAAATGATTGTGTAAGCAAGTGATCAGAGAAGCTATTCTTGTAATATCATGCATTTTAATCTTTTTGGAAAATTTTAACTAAAAATGAGATTATCACTAAATATTGATGAAGATAATGAAGTTATTGGGTTCGCTAGCATTAGAATAATTCGTTTTTTAAACCTATTATACTCTCGCAACCTGTTGCTACAGAGTATAATAGTTTTGTTCACGGTTGTTTGTATCACCTAAAACTAAGCGAGTTAGATATAGAGAATGAAGAGACGTCCGTCCGTGCAAGCTCTAACTTGAGTAAAACTTGAGATATCTTTATGAAACTTGGCAGACATATTTCTTGGTACCGTGAGACGGTTGGTATTGCAGATGGGCGTAATCGGACCACTGCCACGCCCACAAAACGCCATTATTCAAAAACAAATAAATTGCCATTACTAAGCTCCACAACAAGATACAAGACTCTTATTTGGTACACAGGATCACATTAGGGAGGGGCATCTGCAGTTAAATTTTTTTTTAAGTGGGCGTGGTCCCGCCTCTAATAGGTTTAATATGCATATCTCCTAAACCGCTAATGCTATAATAACAAAATTCAATGGAAGCAAATGTTTTTAGCACTTCTAATGACGGTGTGAAAATAGTTGAAATCGGGTGGCAACTCCGCCCACTCTCCATATAACGGTACTGTTAAAAACTACTAAAAGCGCGATAAATCAAGCACTAAATACGCCAGAGACATTAAATTTTATCTCTGGGATAGTATGAGATGACTTTATAGGAACCGCGTTCAAATTAGACAGTGGGCGTGACACCGCCCACTTTTAGGTGAAAACCCATATCTTGAGATCTGCTTAACCGATTTCAACCAAATTTTATGCATAACGTTCTTTTTATATTTCAAAATCATAGTGCGAAAATGGGCGAAATCGGACTACAACCACGCCTATTTCCCATATAACACCATTTTCAATTCCATCTGATTATTTCACTTTCCACTATGCATATCAAGCAACAATGATTATATCGGGGTAAAACTTTGCGCGAATAATACGTTTAAAGTATGCCACTTGTGACCAAAAACTGTCTAAATCGAGTCAAAACTGTTCAAGCCCCTATGTAATGAATATGTGGACCCCAGTGCCTATAGCTGACTTTTTACCGAAAATATCGGTCAACATAGAACAAGGCGGCAAGATCCAGAAAGAAATCTAAAACGAGTATACCATTTGACTTTGCGAGAGTATAAAATGTTCGGTTACATCCGAACTTAGCCCTTCCATACTTGTTCAGAATAAAATTGATTTCGAGTATTCACTTAAAGGCTTCCCTGTGAAGGTACAGTACAGAGAAAATATCTTTAAGGCAAATACCACAATGATTTTGGTGCTGAGCCAGATTCGCAGTGCTTAAACTATTATTTTCATTAAAATTTACTTGCATTTTACACTAGCATAGGACACAGTATAGCAGCATATTCAGAAATTTAACGACTATTTATTAATTGTGTCATTTCTACGTTTTCTTTGTTTTAGTATTTTGAAAATTTTATATTTTCAATTTACCGATCATTTGCGGCATTCTTGCGTTACGTTTGCGGAAAGATTAATATTTTTTATATGAGGTGCGCGAATGCGATTGGGCTTCATTTATAATTTAAATGCTTGTGCTCACATAAGCGTGGAAATGCTGGCGGTTTAATGTACATTTTTAATGCCATAATTAAATATCAGCACCATTCACAATAAAATAAAATAACACAATCCGGATTGTATTACAATGGTAAGGCAATGGTTTACAACAAACCTAGTTACTTAAGTGCGCTAAAAATTACAATTAAAATGATGCAAAATATAGTATCACAAATTGCCATTTAATTTTGCCGTATTTTAATGGATTTTTTGTTTACCTTTTTGTTTTGTTGATTTGTCTTGCTGCCCCTCTTTAATTACTCATTAATGATATCGGCTAGCAATATTAAAGCTCGTTTTTTCGCTTACTCTTACGCAATTTCTAGCGCACTTTGCGGTAGTGTTTGGCACCCCCGTTGCGTATACGCAACCTATATAATATAATATTATATAATATATTGTTTTCATTGCCGACAGCGCCGCTAGTGGTGGTTAACATTGCAGTTTTTGGTATTTGTGCAGAATACAAATTAATTAATTTTTTTGTTTGCGTGCAGGGGTTGCTGGGGTCAACTTTTGGCTGGTTAGAGGTTCATATGTTTGGCAGTAATTAAGCAAATTACTTAGCGCAGGTATAACGGTAATGAAATATGTTTAAAGGCATTATTTATGCAATAAATCATGATATCAAACATTTTTTAATTCTTTGTTCCGGATTCCATAAAATAATGTCTTTTACTTGCTATTGCTATTTGCGTTTTAAGACATTTATTTGCATTTTACTATTAATAAAAATGCTTAGTTATCCAGAAAAGTTGCGCGCATTTGACTTCATAACCAATAAAAGCAAACACATTCTTTTTAAATTGTTCGAAATATTCACATCTTCTCTCCGCTGCCCACAAATCACTGATGCTAGTCGCCGCCTAAATGACCCAATTTGTTACTTTACTTAATTTTCCATTTGACTAATTTCATAATTTTACTGATAAATGACGGGCCATCGCTCAAGTCGGCGTGTCGGTGATTAATCAGTGGAAATAAGTTCTCAACTGAGGAAATTAGTTATTAAAGGAATTCTGGTACATTTCATTAACTCAAAATTGTAAATATCATTTTATTTGTAGCTGAAATGTGGAACTTCTGATTAGTTCTTGGTATGCTAAAATTATGCTAAATAATTTCGATTACATGGAGGCTCATTGTGGGTTTGCCGTTAGTTTTGCATTG
Organism: Bactrocera oleae; assembly: GCF_042242935.1. Lineage (NCBI taxonomy): Eukaryota > Metazoa > Arthropoda > Insecta > Diptera > Tephritidae > Bactrocera > Bactrocera oleae. The sequence goes on along the minus strand of NC_091540.1, from coordinate 34,212,558 downwards.
ATATGCACTAATTTTCAGCACTAAACTGCATTATATCTAAGTTCACTTGATTTAAATTAAGATATCTTACAAATTTATCAATTTTTTCTGTATAAAGTTGGCCATATGCACTCAGGTCCACATATTCGACATCTACGGACATGGAAATTTGTAGTTCAACTTAAACTAGTTTTAGAAACTTTTACCACGCCAGTGCCACGCTTTGAAATCTGTATTTGCGGAAAGTTTTGTTCCAATAAATTCATTTGTGCTTGATCTTAAGATTATAAAGGTACGGAAATTTTGTAGTTTTGATGAACTAGTTATAAGAATTTATAATTTTTCGATTAACCATATGTTGTGGGTGTGAAAAAGGCCGATTACCAACCTCCTTAGTGTACTAAGAAACAGATGTATCAAAATTTACCAAAATTTCGTATTTTGAAAATCCTTATTTTTATTTTACGTTAAACGAATTTTTTCATGGCGGGGAAAAACAAGACCGTTTCAATTTCAATACCCTTTCCGAAAGTAGTGAATGTTACTTTTTATGGATAAACTTCCTCACTGATATACCAATTAGTAAGTCCACAATAATGGGATATCTCTCAATGGCACGATATGGTTTAGTATAGGTATTATGATTTTTTTTGTGAACGTTTTTATAGTTCTCGGAACTTCTTTGAACTATGTTATGTTGCACTCTTTCCAAATATTCACTCGGAATTCTGGGTAGTACCAATTCGGTTCAAAAAGCAATGCTTTAAATATAAACTATGGAATCTCCGGAGAAGTCTATATCAATAAAGTTAAATATGATAAAGCGCTCATAATTTGTCGAGACACCCTCGTCACATTCGTATTTGTATGAAGAAATCCTCCCCTTTGAATACGAAAAACTCTGGCTAAAATAAGACTAGAGAAATAAGTATTTTTGTCATTGGAAATTTTTTTTTCAAAAGGTTACCGGCTGAAGAGGGATGGTGTCTCATCAGAAATATTAAAATATATTATGTTCCCATGACATTAGGGTTTACTTAAGCTTTCCACACTACCTTTTCTTCCCAAGAATCGGCTTATTTGTCGGAATCACCGAAATCGGACCCCTGCCATACAAACTGAACGATCGATATCAAGTTCTTGTATGGAAAACTTTTTATCTAATAAAATAGGTATATCTACACAAAATTTCGCTCGGATACTTGTCTAAAACACTGCTGCAATCTTCGCCATACAAATTGAACCGATTAAATCTAGATAAAGATCATTTAAAATTCTTTATGCTGCACCTGTTAAGGGTATATACATTCCTATTTGGTGCAGACGAAGTTAAAGTTTTTTCTTGTTTTAGTTATTTTTCGGCCGCTACTGCTAATATCAGCAATAATATCTAGTATACTTTTGGACGCTTGGTTTAAAGCGACACCTTATTTCGCTCAGGCTGATATAAAATTAAAACATTTGTTAAAAGTTGTTACAAAATTAATAAAAAGTCCAAAGCTTCTGATAAGTACGTATGTAATGATTTTTCACTAGCTAATGAGGAGAGGAGAGAGACCTATATAAATCAAACGAAATGAGTATCTTTATTAATTTCCTACCTAATTTTTCCAAGTAGAAGTATACTTATAAGTGACATCATATATAATACTTGTATATAATATATATGTACACCTTTAGAACTTCCACAAATATTAGAAACTCACACATGTAAATATAATGATCTCGCTTCGTCTCCGCAAACAGGATTATGGTTCTCTGTTGCTGCGCTTGCGGGTCAGTGGCGTATCATTGCGTACTTGTATGCTCATTAAGAGCACTTACATTTACGATCAATGTTGCCACATTTTAAGTGTTGCCTAATTTACTTCAATTTAGCGGGCGAGTGCCGAGTGGCGAGTAACGTGCATGCACGCACTTCTTTCTGTCGCTTGTTGTCAGAAACTTCCTTTTGCGCTTGTCAAGCCAAATATTTGTGGGTTTACTTAACGTACATTCACGCCGTTGTTTGTGTGTTTATTGTTGCTTGTCTTTTCGTTGCGTTGTCTGTGTTTGTTAGCGTGGCGTACTTAACTATAATTCCTTTTTTGACCAGGGAATACTATGTGGGGTTGTTGTAGATGATTGCGTGCAAAGCAGATATATATGTATCTATGTTTATATGCATGTGTGTATGTATATATAAGTATCTTGTTCTATCATTCATGGCGCACGCTTTCGAATCATTAAAAAGGCATGAAAAAACTAAATAAACAAAAAGCAAATTGTTGTTGTGTTTCTTGTTTATGGGTAGTTGGGGCTATTAAAGTCGCAACTAGAGGACATTAAATGTTCATTATTCATTTGCTGGCGTTTGGGCAAACATGCTTGCGGTTTTAGCGGGTGTGTAGCTGGAGAAAAAACCAATGATGACTTGCCTGCTGGAATTGAGAAAAATTGGGAAAGACATAAGCGAATATAAGTGCGCAAAAACTGAAAAAAAATGTAGACCAATAGTAAAATCAGCCACCACACGCTTACACGGCTATAAAAAATTACTGCGGGATTGTCTTTCCTTTTTGAAAAAAACGCAATATGCGGTTTAGTTAGGCTTAGGCTTCCAAGGGGGTTGCCTGCAGATGGCAACTGAATTGGGCATATATATATGATATATGAGGTAGAGTATGCTTTTATTTTGGGTCTGGTCTATCGATTGCTACTTCGTACCATATAAATTTTTGAAATTAAGGAGTTATCTAAAGTATATATATATACATTTAGTAGAGGTCTGGTTTTTTTGACAATAGTGATGGGCATTTTATTTCGTTATACATCAATTTATCAGGTTATGGTGTTCTCGAAAAGTTTTTTGTATCTTCGAAAAAATTTCGAAAACTTATATTTTAGCTATTTTTGCAACTCTGTTTTAGATGACAGAGTGGGAAGAACTACTCCTCTAATCGCCTCTCGCCACCCTCTTTTAATGCGTACATCTCCCACTCGCATTATTTTAAACCGAAAGACTATGTAGAAACATTTGCCGACTCTGTTTACTGGATCACGTGACTATGTTAGGTTATGCTCTCATTTAGAAGTATTTGCCAGCTGTAGTGGCATTCGAGACCATTGTGCCGGCCTCCATTTGTTTTCTTTTATAATGCCGGCCATAATAAAGGCATAAAAAATGAGTAATTGGCAACATGTTTCGCAGCATTTATTCTGTTTATTTTCTGTCTATCACAAAAGGCCATTTTGCTTCCAAATTCTTGTAGTAAATATACAATATATGCATACTTATATATTAAAACGACTATATTTGCTTGTATATATGTAGCAGCATATAAAAGTAGTGCTTGTATAACAAACGTCTATATACATATAGGCACTCATAGGTACATACATATATGCATATGTATGTGTGAGTATATACTCGAGCAAGAGCATGTGATAAAAGGATAATTTCTTGCAACGGTAAACCATCCTATAAAAGATTATGTATTAATAAAATAAAGCTAGTAAGAAGCTTGGCTATAGCCTCGGCAAGTTGTTGCAAAAGAAGAGATGAAGTCATTCAATAGAAAATAATTAATCATAGAGAGAGAATAGTAAAAAGAAAAATCCAAAACTTATAGTTACTAAGCAAAGTTAGCTGAATTTCATTCTAATCCCAATCTAGGAATAGAGAGTTATACTAGTTGTGGAATTCTTAAAACTTGTATATTAAGTCAGGATAATATGGCATTAATTTCTCGAAAGATATATGTTTTTGTTTTGTGAAAATTCTGAGTTTTCTCGGATCCTTTATTTTTGTCCTCATCACGAATCAGAGCCAAAGCAACTTTTTCGGTATTGTATACGAGTACATATATCAAATAAGAGTGAGTAAGTAAAATAAAATTGGTCATGAGATCAATAAGTCTTTACTCCCAAATATATATACAAACTAAAAGTCCCCTAGTTCAGAAAACTTTTCTCTCACCCTTTGGAACTACTTACGTGGTAAAGATTGACGTGGATATAGGTTTTGTTTAAAAATCAAAGAAAGTTTAAAAAATCTAATTCATTCATCGAAAAGTTGGGTAGAAACCATGCTTACTTCCAGTTTTAGAAATTATGGATCTTATAAATACTTGACTAACTTGAACCAAAATTGAATCATAAAGAGAATGAGAAGAACGTATTGCAACCACACTCATTTCCCATATAATGCCATTTCGAAACCTGTCATCTCATTTTACCTACTAAAAGATAAATGATGTATCAAGGAAAATTTCAAAACTAAAGCCCCCATCTAACTAATTTTAAAATTTATGATAGAGTAGAAAAGAGTGAGGGGAAATTTTAAAGTTAGTTACATGGGAATAAAATAATTATTCTTATTCTATATCGGGAAGTGAGATTTTTAGTGGCACTCTGTAGACATATGATTTTAGAAACTATGTGGGTGCCGCAAAATCTTATAAAATCGGTCCTCCTGACCTAGTAACATTTTATAATGATTTCCATCCTTCTGCGTGATTGAAACTAATAAAAATTCTAATAAATAATTCTTAGAAAAAAATAGCTCGTTTGTTATTCAAGTTTTGGTTTTAGCTGAAAATGGGGGTCCTGGATTTCTTTTGAGTTATCCTGCTCCTTTTATTTCCGTTGGGTCGGTAAATGGAGCCGAATTCTGACCATGCGATAGCATTTTCCATTCTCTACTCTATAGAACACGGAAAAGCAATTTTTTCAGAACTTTTTGATATTCTTACCTACTACATATCTTCTGAATTTCTCGCCTATACATTAATAAATTTATAGTTTCCCTAAAACAAAACTACAACTAACAAATCCGTACTATGTTATAATGTTTAAAATTCAGGATAAGTGCCCAGCTGCACCTAAACTTCAGAATGTTCCAAGGGGATAACATAGTCACGATCTCACTATGGATTTAAAGTTTCTCGTCTTTCAGAGCAAGGGTTCCACTCAAGGTCATTGTTTCTAAGTATTATCCCAAGACTTTTCCGCACAGTTTACCCTCAATAGTCCTAATTGCCCATCCATGTTATGTATACTTTGAGTGAGTTCTGTTTATTGTCGACGAAGATTCTTTGATCGGTAGTCTAATATGTGGTCAGTAGTGAACGGATGGTCAGATGTGACGGAAGTGGTTGCTTTTCGAGAAAGGGTATTAACTAATGTGGGCGAGCAAGTTAGTATATTCAGTGCTGCGCTACTTTTGTTAAGAGCGCTATAAAACATTTAGGTATAATATTATTATTTATTTTACAGGCTTGCAAATGATTTATAATGAAATATATATCAGTATATTGCTGTAAACAAACCCCGTGAAACGAGAATCCCAAAATTAGTTCTAACTAAAGTACACGCCGCTCACTCTCATTTATGTTTCGTTCTTATAGAGTGGTCAGTCGTACCTAAATGAAAACATACTCGTAATAAAATAGTTTGTGAGCATGTCCTGTGGCGTTTTAATGGACATTGAAAAAGCGGTGCAAGCCGCTGCCTGTAAATAATAAAGGAACGGCAAGGTTGCCCACTGCTGCTAAGGTAGTCGGCGGCAAGCGAATGTAATGCACGATAAAGCATTAAATGAGCAGAGCTCGCAAATACTCCGATTTCATTAAAGTTTGTGCAAAGTTTATGTTTCATTCTTTGGATTTGCCTCGCCACATCTCCCATTGTGCTGCCACTGCGGGTGCTTACACACACATATATGTGCATACCTATGTTTGAGCACTACAGAGCAAATAGGTATGGAACACGTTCAAGTTGGGTTTCATCTCATTTCAGAAGGGCTCGAAAATATAATTATATGAAGGTAAGTGGCAAATAAAAAAAAGAGACTGAACTAGATGAAAGGTTGAAATGAGCGCGGAAATTGCCACAAATTGCAAAACCGTGACTGGAGTAATCTTGACATGTTGCAAATGGCATTTGGTAACAAAGGTAGAATAAACAGGTCATGAGCATCGCAAATGTTTTATTATAGCAGATTTTATGCCGCCTGCGTCACACCCACACTTAAAAGCAGTGATAATCCTTTTGTTGAAAGAAGACTTGTAAAACGACACTGGCATACAGTAATTTCAATTTAGGTACATAAAAAGATTTAACACGTATATCTATGCAACAGACAATAAGAAATTCTCAAATCATAAACATCGAAAATTAGACACTTAACCCAAAAAGTTTTATTATGCCGTCGCAAAAACGCCCACATACTTACATAACTCTACTTGTATATATGTATATATTATATAACACATAATATTTTATTGCCTCTTAGAACTGTAAATCATTTTGTACGCGAATTTCGATTTTCTGATTTATTTGTTGTCCCTAATTCCAACTAATTTTGAACATTTTTTAGGCTCAGTTTTCTCCATTCTTTGGTTTGTGTTAGTAGCTTTGAATACACGGGCATAATTAAGCAATAATGGCCCTTACAAGCTTCCGGCAACCTGCACAGTAGTAGACGCACAATTTTATTCACTGCTTCCCACAGGAAATTCTGCTTTTCCGAAGAAACATCTGAACAAAGGCTTAATTATATTAGCAAAAGGAAAGATTTGAAGAGTTAAGAATTTCTAAGACTTGGTGGTGTGGCAGTTTAATCAAATTCAGCGCTGAAATAAGAAATATATCTACACATAACTTAGTCACGCCAGCAATTTTTCTTAGCCCCTTTTGTAGTTGGTGATGTGAAAGCGAATCCCATCCTTTATTACGTGGGATTTTTTCTTCTTTCTTCGGCACCTTAATTAGCCTCGAAATATTTCCAAGGGCAAAGTAGCCAAAAAAAATTCGATTGATATTTATTAAGATATAGTTTCGTGCAAATCAGTACTAGAGCCTGCTTCAAATATGTATGCAAATGTGCCGAAATCCACATGAAACTCTTGCTTGAAATTTAAATAGTTGATGGTATAGATTGGAATCTTAATTCCCTTCTAATCTTAAATTCTTTCAAACCTTCGAATACGTTCTATGAGTGATGCCTTTATATTTGTTGTATATTTACTTTATAAAAACTCCAAATTTAAACTTGCAGGAGAAGTTCTTCCACCAAAGAAGTAACTGAGTAGATTTTTTTGCAATACAGGGCTCTATCAACAATGGGAGATACAAGATTATGACACTTTACGGCCTGTCAAAGTGATCTTTCAATCTTTCATAATAATTCTAAAGAAAGTCGTTTCCTTCTTTCGTAATAACGTCACAAACTTATGCTTCTCTCTCTAAAATGCTCTTCAAAAAAGAAAAGAATACCAACCCAGTATGCCGGATGTCGGAACATATCCATTTAAGAAATATGGTAAAAGCATTTGAAAACAAGAAAAATGTCAACATCGGCTGCATCTTCCTTTCAATAATACAAAATATTTCTTGCAAGAACCTGATTCTGATCGTTCAGTTTGTATGGAAGCTATATGCTATAGTAGTCCGACCTTTTCGACATATGAGCAGCTTCTAGGTGAGAAAAGTACGGTGCAAAATTTCATGACGATATCTCATAAACTGAGGGACAAGTTTACTTATATATAGACAGACGGACAGACAAACATACATTATCAAACCTACTAATCGCTCCCTTCTCACTATTATGTTTAAATCTGGATATGATACCTGTCTAAAATGATTGAACAGTTCCAAATAAAGGATATGTCTATATTTTAGGCCTAATTACAAAGCAAATGTATTCATTTATGTATAAAAATTTTAAACATCACTATAATTCAAAATTAATAATTTTAGTAAAAGAAACCTTTTTGTGAGCAACAATGGATACTCTTTGTTCATTACATAAGAACCATTAACCTTTTGGTTTCATAAAATAAAAAGCTTTTTTCTTAGAGAGAAGGAATCGATAATGAATCATTATGATACATCCAGTCACTTGTTCATTGATATTGTCACAATATCTCATTCTCGGCAGGTTTTCATGAGAAGGCATCGTGCCATAAATCAATGACAACTATTACAAAATTGTTTAAATTAGACTCAAAAATTCCCCCCGAATCCAACATATTTTGAAAGGTTGCAAATCTCAAGATATCTGGTCTCAAGATCTCAGATCTAAACCTTTTACGAGTACCGTTATCAAAGCTTCCAATTGTTAAAATTTGACCAAGGTGATTTATCTTCACGCTTTATATGCGCATTTTAGTTTTAATTTACGACAAACCCTTGAATTCGAATTTTATTTATCCTTCTGACCCAAATTCACTTTGACCGGTTGCAATGTTTCCGCTGTTGAAGTTAGTTAACGCAACTATATTTTAGACTAATAGAAATATTTACTTTACAATAATGTGCGTGAAACTGCATGATGAGCGACGATGGCGACTGGTGACTTATGATTACGACTAAGTGACGCCACAAACTAAAAGTAAAATGCAATTTAAATCGCAACGAACGACAAAAACGGAAATAAATACAGTAGTTAGTAACTGAAGCGGAAGTTTTTGAGGTCAATTCAGCCACTTCAGAAGCGCTAAAAATGATATCTACTCGTAAGCTGCCATCACTTAAGTGCAATGCATACATTTAGGGGCGTATGATTGAAAAGCTAAAACTGTGTGAAAGTCATTTTGCTCGTTGAGAATAAAAGTATCGAGGAGATTTGGCAGAGGAAAACATTGCATACAATTTTAGTGAGATTTAGTACTGAAGTATATTACTTTAAATTTAAATATTGCGGTTCTTAATATTAAGGGCAAAGTGAGGTTTTTCTGTTTTTCTATGGGATATTGATAAAATGGTTGAAAAATATTTATAAAATATTCTCGTAAATAAATGAAGCTAGTGTTTTTATCACGTAAGCTCTCTTCTCTTGTAAATAAGCGGCAAAGAAATCCAAAGTGTTTGTAATGAAACAAAAAACCATTTTAATTTTTACCGATTTCATGGAGGATTGTTAAAAAAGGGACTTCAGTCATGAACAAGTAATTTTTAAGATATTTCAAAAACAACTACAGTAAAAATCTTTTAAAACAATAATAAGAAACCGAATGGCGCATAAGTTCGACAGATCGACAATACCAGTTTACCGAACACCTCCAGGGATATTTCATCCTGATTGCTTATTTTATTCCTTATAAATTAGTCTGTTTTGTAAAATTCACATTTTTTCCTAAAAGGCAATCGATACAATATACACAGTTCTACAGTTATACACAGTTCGTTGGAAAAGCATTGTGGCTTGTGGTCGCGGTATCGCTTTCTGTGCGCAGATATATAGTGACACAATATGCTTTCACAGAGGCATCACAGAAGCCGTGTAATTCAACTTTGTGTTCGCGGAAATAGTCTTCCAGATTGTTTGCAACTGGGACCATTTTTTAAAGCGAAGAGGTTTCACTTGTTCGTCCCAGTCTATTCCGTCCAATAATTCTTGTATCAAGATTTTTGCATGTATCATAATTGGCGAAAGCCATCCTACGGGGTCGAAAAGTTTTGCCACTGAGGATAAAATTTGGCGTTTCGTTATGGCGGATAATGCTGATATTGACTCTGTAGTGTATGAAAACTGGTCAGATATCGCATATTATTGTATTCCCAGAGTTTTTGTTGTACTTTCCTTTTAGAATTTAGGGTGGTTCGCTGTTATCTTTTTCAACGGAAACCCTGCGGCTTTGAGGGTTTGTACCACTTGTGATAGCGACTCATATGCTTGTGGAAGACTTGTAATTTCCAGACAGGATATCGTCTACATACGTTTGAGTTTTTGACACTTCGGTTGCCAGAGGAAATTCTGACTTTGTGTTTTCTGCCAATTCGTGGAGTGTTCGAATGGCTAAATATGGAGCACAGTTGACGCCAAAGGTAACTGTTTTTAATTTATAGTCGCGGAGTGGACTATTGGGAGATTTTCGGAAAATAGTTCGTATGTAGTGTATTTGTCGATACATTGTCTCAACGTCCCCATACGTATTTGAATATACCCCAATTTAATATGAGGAGCATTAAATTTAGTTGGAGTGTGGGTCCCGTAAATAGAATATCATTAAGGGAATTTCCTGAGCTAGTGGATCTTGAGGCATTGAAAACCACTCTGACTTTTTTTGTTTTTTTATCTGGCTTTACTACTGCGTGATGAGGCAAGTAAAATGAGTAATGTTTGCCAGTTATGATTTTTTCGGATGCGCTTACTTGCTCCATGTGGTCTAATGGAGGTATTCTTCTAACACGCCATCGTATTCTGGCATAAGCTCACCTTTTTTAAGTAAGTTTTTTTCCATACTTAAAAACTGCTGTATTGCAGAAGTGCGAGAGTGACCTAAGGCGAGTGTGTTAGGAAATTGTTGTTTTAGTGGTAGTCGTACGACGTACCGACCATTATCTGATCTATTTGTTGTGGCTTTGTAAAAGTCTTCACAATACTGATCTTCTGGGATTGTAATTGATATAGGGGGGAGCTCTTCTAACTCCCAAAATTTCTTTAATTGTGAATTGAGGTATTCGTTTGAAATTTTCTCAACTTGAGTGGTCATGGTGGTAACTGGATCCAACCAAAAATAAAAAAAGATCTATTTGAGCGGGAGTGTTGCAGTTGGGACCTGCTAGCTTTAGGTGTGAAACCTTTTGCCAATGCTTGCTATTTATGTGATAGCTTAGAGGCAAGTTTTTTAGTTGCGTGACACAATAGCTTCGGCTTTAATGCGCTTATCCTCTTTGGGGTAAGTTAGGGTAATGGGGCTGATTTTGTTTGAGCTTTGGACTACTCTTCCGCCCATTCCCGTGATTTCAAAATTTGCTAGTTTTGTGGACAGTTGTAGCCTATTTTGTGCCCTAGACGCTATAAATGATCGTTGTGATCTTTGGTCTATTAAGGCCCTAGGCTTAAACAGTTCTCCTCGGTGTTCGCTGGAGAAGACTGCTGTGGATAGTAGTACCCTACTTTGGTTTTCGCTGGGTATCGTTTGAGTTTTTAATGCTTTTGAGCGGCATGGTGCTTCTTGGCAATTTTCGGGATTTGCTGTTGCAACTAAACCCGTGGCTCTTTTCAAATTTGCGCTCTTTTGGGGTGAGCTGGAAAAATTGTTATAATGAAGCAAAGAATGATGTCGTTTAAGACAACAAACGCAATTAAATTTGCTTTAGCACTCTTTAAGTGTATGCGCATGTGACAGACAATTTTTACAAAGTCTTTTTGTTTTTACAAAATTTTTTCGGTCAATAATATGACATTTTTTCAATTTCTCGCAAGATTTGAGCTTATGCCCTCTTGTACACAGTTCGCATGACGTTTGTTTATATTGTTCGGATCGAACGATTGATTTTTAAAAAAGCTTCTATTTAAATTGTTGTTGCTACTGGCTTGGGGTCTGTGGAAGCTTCTATTTAGGTCGTGTTGAAGGGTTTTCGTTCTGACTATTTTTTCGTCTACCCTTTCTGCGATTTCGTACTGGGTATTTAGGAAATCTTTCATTTGTTGCCACGTGGGGCTTTTTCTTCGTGATGAGAGCGATTGCTCCCATAGAAGCAATGATTTTCCTGGTAATGCGGCAGTGCATATGTTTACCAGTATAGGGTCCTAGCTGTCTGTGGAAATATTCTGTGTCGATAAAACCGACAAACAATTTGAAACAGTGGATTGAAGTTTGATAAGTTCTTCACTTGTTTCCTTTTGAATTTTTGGCAAGTTCATTAGTATCGATATTTGTTTATCGACCAATATTCTTTCGTTTTCGTATCTTGATTTAAGAGCTTCCCAAGCCAAATTGAAATTATCGTCATTTAGTGCGAACTGTTTGACTATGATGCCTGCTTGACTTTTTGTTTTGTATTGAAGGTGATACCATTTTTTTGCATTTAATAATTTTATGTGGTTTATGTAAACCGGAAGGATGTCCATTGTTCATAACCACCATGAAAAATTTCTGTGTTACATGCGGGCACCTTGGGATGGATGCCTGAACTTGCCTCTTGACTCGGCTTTAAAGTAGGTGCAATTGCTTTAATTAATTTTAATTGGCCAGAAATCATTGCTTTAGTTTCTTCGAACTGGTCTAAGCAGTTTTCATATTTGGCGTAAGACGAGGACTTTAAGTTTTCTGGTAGATCTAAGCCGTCAGATTCTACTATGGAGTCATATAATGCTTGGAGACGTATCCAAAAATTGTCGATACTTTCCTTTTTGATTTCTAATGCCGATTCAGAATTATCTTGAATCGGCGAAGATGAAAATCGAGTGCAGTATCGTATTACACTATCACTCTCAGCAATGAATTTAGAGTATGAAATGTCTTTACCCCTCTTTTGCTTTGTAGCACTTTGCTTTGACCGTGTAGCTTCTGCAGGTGTACATGAACTTTTTTCGTCAGAAATCATATTTGGAATTTTTAGCAACTGAGTTGTTTTTGAATCTTTCGAGTTTGAGTTGATTTAAAAGATGTGTTGAATTAAATAAAAAGTTTCTCAGTATAAACTGATGAAATTTCACAATATTCTAGTATGTATGTATATAGTTATATGTGTTTGAGGGAATACTTATTGACGTAAATAAGAGTTTCGAATAAAATGTAAAAAAACAAGAACGTTTTCAATTTTCGTGTTTACTCGTATGTTTAACCGAGAACTCTTTTAAGTCAATAAGATTTTTTATTTCCAATTAAATGAATAAGTTAAGCGTGTTTCGTATTTTTTTTTAATATAATTTTATTTAATAGATTATTAATAAACGCAAAGGTTTTTTTATTTTTTATTTTATTTATATGTATTATGTGTCCGTAAATCCTTTAGGGTATACCTAAGTATAAGCGGATCAGCTGACACATATGTATTTGCCGTAATGCTCAATTGAGAGCTCAACTTAGAGATCAATGCACTTTGTACATATGAATGTATGTATTATATTATGCTTTAATATGTTTTGCGCAATCCCGCTTGCTTTTGTTGGTCAAAGAACAAGGGGTATTACGAATATGTGCAAATGTGGACTTAGAAATTTATATATGCAATCCTACTTGTTTTTGTTTGATAAAGAACAAGGGGTATTACGAATATTTGCCAATGTGGACTTTAAACCGATGTACGTATATATCAATATTTGCGTATATTAGTCAGAAACAAAAAAAAATTTTTTTGTTTTATTAGATTCCCAATGTCAATAGGGTATATTTAATTTTTTATTCTATTCTGCGTGTATATTTGTATACCAGCGCCTGTATGTATGCATGTACAAATGCGCGTGTGTATATGTTCGCAGTACGAAGAGACCGCGAAAAGGATAATAATTTACCACAAGTAATTTTCGTAAAATTAGCGATATGGTAGTAATCTGTGTATGTTTGTATGTTTTCATACATATTTACTTTAATGCTGCAAACGGAGGTTTTCTCCTAATATGGTAGTATATATGTGGTATCTTGGTTTATTTAATACACGTCTGGACGACGTGATAGCCAAAATCCAACTGATATGCTTAGCTTAGGATTTAATATCTTATATGCGTATTTTTAATGATGATGCTCTCAATATGTAATGCATTATTATGATAGCTTAATTAATGTATGTAAGAGAGATAGCAGTAGTGTAACTCTTAGGATAACAATGTAAAGTAGAATGTAGGATAACTTAACCCTTAGTTGTACTAATATAAATGAACTTAATATTAACCTGTGAGTGCATGAATTAAATAAATTTAAAGACATGTTTAATGTGGGTGTCGCCACATATCTCCCCTGCGGGAAAAAAAGGAACATGATAGTATAATTTTTTGTATTATGCAGAAATTTTAAAGCGCACTCTTTTTTGACTTCTATGTATTGTAGTATAAGGATCAGGATTAGTGTCGCCGGTAGTTGTATTGCATAAGTTGTATCCAGATGGTAGGTGTTCAATATCGTCACTACATAGATAAGCTGGTTTTAGCCGATCGATAGATATGTGTGCAGGTTTTCCAGTAGTATTTTTCGTAACGCTCAATGACTGGGAAAGGTCCGTCGTATGGTGATGAAAATGATTGTTTGACTTTGTAGTTTCGAATAAAAACGTGTGTTGAATTTGCGAGGTCCTTTGAAATAAAGATTTTCTCTCGATTATGCCGAGAAGCCGGCGTAGGCGTTAGATTTTGAAAGGCTTTTCTTAGCGTTTTGACGAGTTCAGGTGCTTCAATGGTTTTATTTGATGGTGTTAAAAACTCACCTGGGAGTCGGACTGACTCACCAAAAACTATTTCTGCTGGTGTGGCTTGGACGTCTTCTTTAAACGCAGCTCGTAGTCCTAAGAGAACTGCAGGGAGTGCATCGTACCAACTGTCGTTGTGGCAGCGAAGAGATGATTTGAGCTGTCGGTGAAAGCGTTCGATAAGTCCGTTTGATTGTGGGTGGTAACTCGTTGTTCGTTGATGTTTGAAACCGAGGAGATCAGCGAGTTTTCTGAAAAGGTCTGACTCGAATTGTCCTCCAAGGTCGGTTGTTATTCGATGTGGAACTCCAAAGTAGGATATCCAAGTTTGCATGAGTGCATGTGCTACTCTGTCGACTGTGCCGTCAATAAATGGTGCGGCTGCTGGATAGCGTGTGAATCGGTCAATTATTGTAAGACATTTGGTGTGTCCTGAAAGCGGGAGTGTCACCAAGTCAGTAACTGCTGTGAAAATGGCATCGACTCGAGATAAGGCGTCTGCAACGATATTGTTTGAACCGGATATGTGCCGTATGTCGGTGGTAAACTGACCGATAAAATCGAGTCGTCGAAATTGCCATAGTGAAGCGCGTTCGGGCTTCTGTTTTAATGTGTGCATCAAGGGTTTGTGATCTATGTAGATCGCGATGTGTCGTCCCTCGAACATGTGTCGAAAATATTGAACTGCTTCGTAAATGGCGTTGAGTTCACGATCGTAGGTTGATCGTTTTTGAACAGATGGCGCAAGTTTGCGGCTAAAGAAAATGAGTGGTTGCTAATGTTGGCCAATGCGTTGCTGAAGAGCGGCACCAATTCCATATTCGGATGCGTCTGAAAAGATGGCCCACTCGACGTTGTTGTCCGGGTATGCCAAGAGCGTTGCGTTAACTAACGAGAGCTTTCTTGCAGTTTGAAAATGCATTTTCAAGCGATGTGGTCCAATTTATTGGAGCTTTACCATTGATTTTAGGGCCTTCGAGTAGCTTGTTAAGTGGCGCGAGTAAGTTTGCTGCGTGCTTAATAAATTTGCGGTAGAAATTGATTGTACCAATGAAGTTGCGTAGCTTGGTGATTGTTGAAGGACGAGGCTAGTCGATGATGAATTTGACTCGTTCCGCAAGTGGTTTTGTTCCATGGACGGAAATGGTATGTTCTAGAAATTCGATTTCTTTGAGATCTGGGCATGTGTTTGTTGTGTTGATGACTAAGCCATAGTGCTGAAGGCGTTGAAAGATGATACGCAAATGTTCTTTGTGCTCTGTTTCATTGGCAGATGCGACCAATAGATCATCGATGTATGCGAAAACGAAAGGTAGATCTCGAGTTACCTGATCGATGAAGCGTTGAAAGGTCTGAGCTGCGTTTCGGAGTCCGAACGTCATAAATGGGAACTCGAAGAGACCAAACGGTGTGATTATAGCCGGTTTATGAACGTCTTCCTCAGCTACTGGAATTTGGTTGAAAGCACGGATTAGGTCGATGGTTGAATAGCATGATGTTCCGTGTAAATTTGCGGTGAAATCTTCTAAGCATCGAACTGGGTACCGATCTGGTATGGTACGTTCGTTGAGACGACGGTAATCTCCGCATGGGCGCAATTCGCCACTCTTTTTGGGCGCGAGATGTAGAGGTCCTGCGATACCCAGGTTGATGATCTTTTGAAACTCAGCTTTCGCGATTTTTAGTCGTTCGGGAGCTAAACGTCGAGCAAGACTGCTGACTGGGACGCCAGGAGTTTTCTTTATGTGATGCTGCGTTGTGTGCACTTTTAACCACCTTGTATTGGATATATATAAGTTATATACTTGTATGTATAAATATGTATATATAAATTTTTTTTTTGTTTTTTTGTTTTTCTTTTAAATCACTCTTTAGTGCCGCTCGAAGGACCATGAATAATTTTCTTTGCTTGCACACTCACCTTTTTGCACTTAAGCAGTTAAAATCAAAAAATTCCAAATTTGATAATCCGGTTTATTGAAATATAATAATATAAAATATATATTGTATTTTTGTATATCGTCTTCCAAGTAGAAATCGGGCGGGCGGAAAATTGCGGAGAAAGGAGCACCTGGGCCTGTGTTAGTCCCTCTTGAGTGATGGGTTGTGTAGAGTTGTGGTGTATTTTTTTTTTTTTTGTTTGTATGGATACGCCAAAGGTGGGTGGAAATCACTGTACAATACAAAGTGTACAGCGCATACGTGCTAAATCACCCCTTTGCTTTCAGACCTCTGTTTCCCTACGGAACTACAGTTAGGCTTTCCTTCGCAGGGCAAGTATTATATACAATAATGCTCCTTTATATGAATTCCTTTATGAAGACGTCTTAATTTTGTTTTGCAGTATCTCGGAACTGCGCTTTCGGTCTTTCAGCAATTACATCTTTGCGCGCCTTTTGCATAATATACGTTATTATGCCGCATAATGTATCCCAGGCAATTTGGAAAGATAGCATATGACTCACATTATCAGTGGAACGTACTATTAGAGGTTTCCCTACGGACACATTTTACGACGAGGTGGTCTGCCTTTTCAATGTAATTTTCACAGTGCATGCTATACGGTGTTTCAACATGCTTTTATGTATAGTATAAAGGTATGCTATGAAGCAACCGTGGCCAGATAAAAACTGCGTGAGGTAATAATTCAGCTCGCCGTGTTCGCGCATAATCCACTTTTGTATATTGGGTATCAAGGAGTGGGTCCACCTTTTCTGCCATTGATCGAGGCACTTCTAGTCGATTTTTCCAAGTTCTTGCACTAGTGAACAACGCAGTGCTGCTATGTCTATTGGTAGTCTACTTGAGATAACACTTATTGCATCATCGAATAGTCTAGGTGGGATTATTGGGTTACTGACACATGTCAGTAGCTTTCTTGCCTGCTGTCTAGGGCCCCGCGTATTGGGTGGCGATTAGGTGCTGTTTGAATGAGGGTCTGTGGTCCAGGATGACTCCCAAGTATTTGAGGTGAGGGCTCGGTTTTATGGTATGCCCATCAATGCAGATCTCAATGGTTTCAACTTTCTTTACTACTCTACTCATTAGTACCACCTTAGTTTTGTGTGTTGCGAGTTCTAAGCTGGCGGTCTCTAACCAATTTTTAATTTGGTTTATGGTTTCATTGCAATTGTTCGTCGCTTCCTCTATAGTTTTCACTACGATGACGACCGCGATATCGTCTGCGTATCCTACTATTTTTACTGTGTCCGGCATTGCAACTCTTAAAACTTCGTCGTACATTATGTTCCACAAGACTGAACCAAGAACTGACCGCTGTGGGACACCGCCAGTAACTTTGTATGTTTCGAGACCGTGTTCGGTATCGTAAACCAGAACTCTGTCTTCGAAATAGCTTGTCACAATTCGACAAAGGTTACCCGGTACCTTTAGCTCTTTCAGGGCCCTTATAATTAGTGTCCATTTGGCTGAGTTGAAGGTGTTCCTTATATTGAGGGTAATGACCACGCAGTATTGCTTATCACCTCATCGCCATCTACTCCTTTCCAATGCTTTTTTTTTGCTATTTTTGTGACGGTGTCTATAGCATCCATGGTGCTTCGTCCTTTCCGGAAACGAAACTGCATTGGATTCAATCCACAGTCCCCTTCAGTGTATTTTTCAAGCCGCCTACATATTATAGTTTCCCGGACCTTTCCAGTAGTATTGAGCATGCAAAGAGGGCGATGCAATGAGGATTCTTCTGGAGGCTTGCAACCTTTGGGAAGAAGAATCAGCCGTTGACGCATCCAGTCTTGGGGAAAAATCCCTTCTCTCAGACAACTTTTATACGCTTGACGAAACAGTTGGGGTTTCCTTTTTATGACGTGCTTGATAATGAAGTTAGTTATTCCATCCAAGCTATTTGCATTTCCGATCTTTATTCTTACCACCGCATGTTTCAGTTCCTCATGAGACACCACCGGGATTTCCTCCGTGTTTATTTGAAAGACTGGCACTCTCAAGAGTTCACATCTTGGAAACAGGGCACGAACTACCTCACGCAAGATGATGGGAGATATAGGGGGTCTTCTTGACCTTCCCAGTTTCTTCATCACTATCTGATAAGCTTTTCCCCAGGGGTCATTCTTGACTATCGCTTTATGTAGTTCTTTCCGTTTTTCTCGGAAGTTGGAAAGAAGTTCCTCAAAGTCGCGCCCTCCTCTAGCCCGTAGTTGCCTACGTCGAAACCTCAAACATAAAGTTCTTAGCTGAGCGATTTCTTCGGACCACCAGTGCGAGGGTGGTTTGTTTATCCCGTTCTTTCCTCGTGGCATTGCGGCATGTTCGTTATGTTTTTCGTTTTGCTCTGTGCATCACCTTGTGTGTCTTCATTGATCTGACCAATGGCATATTCAAGCATTTCTAGGTCGCAAGCTCTTGTCTTCCATCGTATTGTCATACTTTTGGGCATCCAACTACAGGAAATTTGCATATGTCGCGGACTTATTTCGAATTTCTGTGAAACTATCGATGAGCTTGCAAAAGTGAGGTCAATGTAAGACGACGCCCTGCTTTTAATAAAATTTATCTTGCGTCCGCTGTTGAGAAGTACAAGTACTAAGTCAAGGTTTGCGAATGATGATAATAGGGGTGCACCCCTCGCATTTGTAATTGTACTTCCCCATTGGACCGCCCATGCATTAAAATCGCCAGCTACCACTAGCGGTACCTTTCCCTTAGCGCGCGTTGTAAGCTTGAGAAGCATGTCCTGAAATTGTATAAGAGATAGGCTGGGGACAGCGTAGCAACTATAGAAATGTATGCCTTTTATCTTTGCATATACAATGGAATTATCTTGGCCTGTGGGAGCTTCTTCAAATGGTAGATTTTTAAAAGTCCATATCGCTGATTTTGAGCTTCTGTTTTCACTCCAGTTACTGTCACTACTCGGTGTTTTGTACTGTTCACTGAGCAGTAGTACGTCTATGTTGAGATCTGATGCAGTTTTTGTCAGTAGTGCTTGGGCTGCTGAGCAGTGGTTCAGGTTCAGTTGGAGGCACCTAATCATTTGTCTGAGGTTTTCCAACAGCTTTTTTTTGTATGCTGGACAGCTGTAACTACCAGTCGGGTGCATATTTCCACCTTGTGGACATAGCACACACAGAGGGTCTTTACTACAACCTTCTGCGGTGTGACCTTTCTCTCCACATCGGAAACACGAGCCAGTAAAAACTCTTGTGTTTTTACAGTGGCGTAGTGTATGTCCAAACTCGAGGCATTTGAAACAGCGGACTGGTCTTGCGACCTCTCGGATCCTACAATTGACCCAGCCTATCCTTATTTTATTTTCACTAAGGAGTTTATTCGGGACTGTTACGGGAAGACAAATAAGATTTAATGGCGTGACCGCGTGCCCTAGGACTCTGACTACCGCCATATCTTTTAGGTCCTCTTAAGTGTGCTCCCTAAGTTTATTGGATGACTCCTTTGCTTTAGCTTAAAGTTGAAGCAACATTTCACCCTTCACTGTTCTCCTTGCCTTGCTGAAGCCGTCGCCGAGGTCTTGTAGCCTGGGGTCCGATTTAATTTTTTTTAACATATCTGCATAGGATGTGTCGCCTGTTTTTGAAATCACCAGAGCTTCAGAGCGCTTCGCCTTCCGTTTTGGGGTCGTCTGAATTTTTAGGTTAAGCCTTACTTTTCTTGGTCTTATTTTTGTTGCTGATCAGTACCCATTTAGGTTCTTGAACTTCTGGTGGAGTGATATCTTTAGTTTAGAGGCAGCTAGTTCATATAATGCGTTTATACGTCCGATGATGTCTCTCATGGCTTGGTGGATAGATGGTATTTTCCCATCCTCAAGCATGGCTACCAGGTTCCCTATTTGTTCGTCCAGTTGGTAGAAAGCAGATATATTGTATTACCTCCAATATCGTCCCTTCTGGCCAAGAGTGTCAAGTTGTGGTATGATGTGTATCTGTGGATGGTCTGCGTGGTGTGATGTCTGCAAGGGTGGTGTGTGTTTGTGTGTGTTAGTGGGTGGAGTCTTCTTGTGGATTGTGTTGATGTGGTGTGTTGGCGTTCAGTGGCGTGTATGGAGGAGGAGGCGTAACTCATGGTACACAAGTGGAAACATATGCACAGGTATAAAAAAATATCTTTTATGACTAGTCTAGTGCATTAGCCACTGAAAGAAGTTTATAGTAGATTGAAACCATTTAAAAACGAAAGATAAAAGGAAGAATTATTTACGGGCGATCTGAAGGCGCGTGGTTGAGGGAAAGGGTTATATGACAATGTTGTAGGTTATGAAAAGCTATATAACTTTTGCGTTTACACCTTTTTCACATAATCTGAAAATGCATGTGAAAAATTCAAATATCCAAGTTTTTGGGTTTTATACAAACAAACAAAAAAAAAAAAACAATTAGGAAGTTCTAAGATCGGGTGTAACCGAATATTTTATACTCTCGAAACTTACAAGGATTAAAGCCCGGGAAATTACTTCAGGTGTTGGCAAAATTTTATATTAAAGAAAGTATTGATCAGATTCAACCCATTTTTGACACATTTATTTATTTTATTATACGAATTTTAATTGTTTATCTTACACATTGACCGATATTTTAGATAAAAAGTCAACTATAGGCATTGGGTCCACATATTCAGTACCTAGGGGCTTGAGCAGTTTTGTTCAATGTGTTGAATTTTCGTTAAATTTTATCATTGTTAAAACACTTTCGTGAGCAGTTACATTGTCTTGATGAAAAATTATTTTTTTTTGTGTTGCAAACCAGGTCTTTTCTCAAGAATTTTTGCATACGGGCGGTAAATACAGGACGGCTCACGAATCGTGCTACAAAAACAAATCGTAGTACCTTTTTTTCTGTGTGAGTAATCGACTTACTTTTTTTTATTTAGCAGGTTATTATTTATGTTTTTCAAAAATTAAGGCTTTGGAAAGAGGATTTGGATAGTGCACCGGTACCATGCTTTGCAAGCCGTTATTGCCGCCCAAAGAGGATTCAGAGGAGATTTTGGCGGCTCTCTCCCGTATAGATGGACCATTATGAGGTTGGTAAACATGTTTGTCGAATCTAAAAGTATCGCAAAAAACCGTACCGTCGAGATCCGTATGTTCCTGTTCAAGAAACAATCGTGGCTGTTACATCGTCAATTCAAGCAAATCCAAGAGTTTCGACTCGCAACTTATTGGCGCAACTTAGAGTTAATAGACGGTCGTAACAACGTAAAAAAAGTTCAAATAACAAGCCGGTTAAACCCTCTAGATTTGCCTATTCCCCTCAAATTTTGCCAAAAAATGGTTGAAATGGCCGCAGAGGATAATAACTTCATACAATGCTTGTTAATATCTAAGGAGGCCCACATAGATCTAAACGGAAATGTAAACAAGCGAAATTGCCATAAATGAAGTGAATCAAATCCAGAAGTAATCTACGATATGGAACCTCACCCAGAACGAGTCACTGTGTAGTAACAGTAACTGTTAATGGGCACCGTTATATAAAGATGTTCAATGAGGTTCTGACTCATTTGAAGCGGTCCAATAAATCGACAATTGAGGCAATACGCACTTTAACCCTTCAGGCCGCAATGAATTATTTTCTAATTAGGTGTCGCATATGCGTGGTTGAGTATTGTTAAAAATAATTAATTATATAAAATAAAATAAAATTTGCTATACAAGCAAAAAGGTGGGGGTTGCCACTCTGTATATACCAACTAAATTCAGTATTAATACATAATTCTTGTTACCTGTGTCGTTTCGTCCATCTGACTGACTTTACTCCTTATTCATTGGATAATATATGCGATATTTCTGTTAAATATATGAACAAATAATACCTGTGTTCTTAAGCATAGCGGATTGGTGTCAAATATGGATTAAATTGGGCAAAACCTTATCTTGGTCCCCGTATAGCTATGGTTGGTTTTGTATAGTATACGAGTATGTCATGATATCAAAGCAATCGGCTTACCTATTCTCCAAATAACGGCTGTTGAATTCAAGCACAACTTTTTTTAATAAAGTTTTGCAAACACCTCGAAATATTTTACACTCTGCCGAACTTAGCCCTGCCCTACTTGTTCAACTTATATTTCTTGTTTGGTTTGCAGCCGCAAAATCAAAAGCAAACTTACACCCCTTCCATTGGCACACATGTTGTGCATGGTTTGCATGTGTGTGTACCATAAACAGATAAATATTATTATGTTGAGTGTGTTTATATGCCCACAAGTTTGAAAATAACCAAATGCAATGGCAAATATTTGCCTTGCGCTTTAAAAGTCAACCTGTCAATGGGATTTGCCATTACAACAGTTCGCACCTACACACACATGCCACACTGCGGCGCACGCGGACGAAGGACACACATGCAATTACGAAATATATATGTGTATACCAACACAAACACCAACACAGACATAAGCTTATTCAACAAGCGCAACCAAGCGCTTCCGTTGGCTGTCAAATTGAAAGTGGATTTGAGGCCAATGATGTCCGCCCGGTGAGCAATGTCCGCCGACGACGACGACGACCGCTGCTGCAATACCTGTACCTGTTGGCCTGATAACGCCAAGGTAAAAAATGCAATAAATCTTGGCCAAACTTGAGAAGCCACGCATAGTGGATAAGAAGAACGCAAAGCGGGTTAGGCGAGCCGAGTTGCCGAGTGCCTCAAAAGCCACATCAGTGTTGATTTTCATTCGAGCGGCCATTACAAATACATTTACACATATATGGTACTCTTACATGAGCGTGTTGCTGCATGCTCGTATAAATCTAAGGCAACTGAAGTGCCGCAAAATCAGAAGGTGGGCCTGTAAATGCGCCACAGTGTAGCACACTTGAGAAAATTAATAACCCGCGTGGTAAGGGAATGTGCAAATGACGGTCAGAAAAAAAAAATGAATGTGTGTGTGCATATGTGTAGAGTGTCTAAGAACCATATTCAAGATGGGAGGAAACGAAAGACATAAGTACCTTGAAAGCTGCAGAATTTTGCTGTTTTTACTAGAAGAAGAAAGTAGAATTTTTGAAAGCCAAGCGTACTGAAATAGAGCAAAATTAAGTTTCTTTTTTTCGAATGGTCTCCTCCTCCGAATTTCAGTGACTGCTCTAGCTACTCATTGGCAAAATATACTGGGTAAGAAAAATTTCGTATTGTTTCTACAAGAGATCGCTACTAGTATTGAGTACATACCAGTATTGAATACATATTACCACCTACCCTTCCAAAGACACGGTCCATCTGACGTTCTAGGGATATCAGTGGAGCACCTGTCTCAAAAGTTTATATAAATTTGAGTAAGTGAAAGCTTTGTAAAAAGTGTTTACAATGGGGGCTCACAAATCAATGAAAACGTGTTTGAAATTGCATTGATTAGTTTGGGAATCGGGCAAAGGGCCAACTGCACTAAAAATAAGTAAGAAAGTATAAATTTGGGTGTAATCGAACATTTTATAATATCGCAAGGCTCATAGCCAGGAAACCATCAGGTGTTGGCAATACTTTACATTTTATTAAGAAATGTTGTGAAAGAATTCAACACTCATCACTCGACGAAAGGGTAAATTTTCTTTTGCATGCACATACTGTATATACAATAGTTCTTCATACAATGACTTGCCAGATCTAATGTGATCAAAAATCCAGGTCAAAAGTTTTGGTCGCCGGGTAATATTCATTCATTGTACGGAAAATATATTCTAGTTTAACGATAATTTTTTATTTTTAGGTTTCATCCACAAAGAAGGTTGGGATCACTTCAGCACTGGGGGACTTTATTTTTTACCGCTGTCGTAGATCTCGTATAACTCAAATAATAAACCAATCAAAATATTTAATTTGTTTTAAAGTTACGCTGTGTATTCTTGAAACATGTATAAATGTACTCTGAAAATTTTAAATCAATCGATCAGTTGATTTGTATAAGATAAAGTGGATGAATCATATGGAATTTAAAATTGTGTTATATGGGAAGTAGGTTGTGTTTCGATTTCACCCATTTTCGCACCGTAATATCGGAATGTCAGGGCAATATTAAGTATTGGATTCGGTTGAAATTTGTTGAAAGGCGGACGGTGCTACGCCCATTGTCCAATTTTGATACCGGCTTCTATGAAGCCTTTCTATATCTTCTTTAGTGTAAAATTTAAAGTTTTTGACGCATTTATTTAGTGAGCTATCGCACTTTTAATAGCTTCGTTAAACATATCAAAAATAATTATCCTGAGCAAATTTGTCGATTGAACTTTAACGGTTTGGGACATATTATATATGTTTACATTAATATATATATAAAATTGCTTGAACATAAATTTTCAAGTATACCTGAGCAATGTCAACAATTACTGTAATCAGCCCTTCCATTTCTCTTCCCCAATAATATCCTACAAAATGATTTCCGACCCTCCGCCTGACTTTAAACCATTTAGGTTGGTCAAAATGTGTGATATTTTAGAGTCCCTAATATAATAAATTTCGATCTCTTTGTTAACGTTTTTCATATCATCTCAACATAGTTAAAATATTAACCTTTTCGGTTGAGTTTATTACACAGTTATTTTATTTGATTATGATTTTAATATAATCATTGCTGATGGGAAGTAAAATATAGTCATAAAACTACGTGAGTCTATGATCTTCAAAATAAGTTAATATGATATCAAACTTTGTTGTAATCCATTCCCGATTTCGTTGAACAATGAAGTTGAACCCTTTCGCTAAACTTTTTTTTATATAGCCAACACCTGAAGGTATGTAAAATACTTCCCTGGCTTTGATCCTTGCAAGTTGCAAGAGTATACAATGTTCAGTTATATCCGAACTTAGCCTTTTCTTAGTCAAGCTAAGAAAGTCTGAGTTCCAGCAACTTCCAGTAATTACGCCTAAGAGAACAGTAAATCTTCTTTGGATATCTTAGCCAGAAAGTTCCAACTGCTGAACTATTTGCTAATGAAGAGATCTTTGCGTATTTAAGCTAGATACAAGAATGTACAGAAAGAGCTCGAAAATATCTATGTTCGCTATCGTTTTATTGTTTACAAATAAAATTAGATGATAGCGTAGGTGGATAAACTTTTCAAAGGCACTGTGGCTCCAACAGCAATCGCTAGTCACGTGCCCGTCCTCATAGTGTTCATATTTATAAGTTAAGTTTTTGCAGTCGTTTTAAAACATGCGAAGGTTCAAAATTTACCTTCCTATATTCTTGTACGAGTATATCACCTCAATCGATTTGACCAGCCAAGTAGTCGTTGGTCATAGGTGCCGTTAGAATATTGAATTAACTAGCTTAGTAGATAGGCAGCAGGTTGAGTTTATGTCATGTTTCCAATTTCTGTTTCATACACATTTCACGTTTTCCAATGTGTACTAATAGTTTAAAAGAAGAACAGATAGCTTAAAGCATGGTACACATTTAATAGGTATGCCACTGAATGCTTACATTCATATTTCATTAATGAAATATTTTTCATAAAATCAATTGGAGGAGTTTAACTTTTGTAGCGCCCTCATTTGTCTATTAGAACCTACTTGTATGGCAGCTATATGCTATAAGGACTCAATTTGAACAATTTCTTCGGAGATTGTATCGTTGAAGTGAACAATAACCCATAGGAAATGTGACATCTTGTCAAAGGAAAATGTTTTCAATACAAGCAGTTGATGTCGGTCGTTCAGTTAGTATGCTATCGGCCGTTCGGACAAATGAACAGCTTCTCGGTGAAAAAATAATTTAATTGAACTCAAAAAGAGCAGATAACAGGCAATACAAAAGCAATGCGAACAAGAACAATATACGATTTCTTTCAAAAAGTTTTATTTGTTGTTGTTGGCTAGTGTATATCGTATAGTGGATAAGCAATTATACGATACTAGTTCCTCTCTTTTGTGTGTAAGGCTATGAAATTCTTACCACTACAGATTTAGTGTAAAGTCAATTGAATGTTCGCTCTTTTAGATAGGTTTGCTAATATTTCTTCTTTCTTGAGGAATTAACATTATACTCCTACGTA
This sequence comes from Bactrocera oleae, assembly GCF_042242935.1. NCBI lineage: Eukaryota > Metazoa > Arthropoda > Insecta > Diptera > Tephritidae > Bactrocera > Bactrocera oleae. The sequence goes on along the minus strand of NC_091540.1, from coordinate 34,186,472 downwards.
TATTCGATGGGCTTGGCTTATATTATATGCCAGATTTTACCGTACCAATAAGAGAAGTACTCATCCGATTTTATTCGTGGTACTAGATAATTTTTTGTCAGAAAAAAAGTAATCTTAACCATTTTATTATTTTTCGAGATTTGACCTGTACTTTCGGTATAATGTCAGTAATGTGCTCACGAGAGTCTTCATATTCGCTATCTGGGACTAGAAATGTTATAGTCTGATACATGATAGATAGACCATTTTTATGTGCCTCCACAATAGAGGCACTATTTGTACTTTAAAATAATATCATATAGAAAGTAAACGAGATTGTAGTCCATTTTTAAATTGAAACATATAATTAAGATTTAAAGCCTACAGGCGGCAAATCTGTAAATCCGCTAATGTATCGGAACACTATAGGATGTGGCTGCCATACAAACTGAGCGATCAAAATCAAGTACATGTATGGAAATTGATTTGTATAGGGTATTCTATCTTCGGTGGAACATTTGTTTGGTATTACGACAAACCGTTATATGAAAAACTATTATAGTGGTATAGTAAATCAGGGAAGTTAGTTTAAGTTATACCACAATCACACTTAGCTTCTTCTCTTCAATAAAATTTAAAATAGAATATACATAAAATTTAAAATATAGTTTTGTTCCATATAATTTTTCATTCATACAGGTCAATGCAACATATATATAGATAAGTAATATGTATAAAAGGAATTTATTGGACTTCATAACGCACATTTATCTTTGAGGAAAAGTAATTTCTAAGTTCCACCTCTTCCACGAACTTTTCGCCGCCTTCCTTTCTTTGTCCTACCAACTTTTACTACGCTTTAACCACAACAAAGTCTTAAAGTCCTCGCTTGTGCGCTTTCGAATTTCATTATTCATTGTTCAATCGTAATCAGCTGAAAGAAGCTGTCATGGAAAAACTTGAATTGAAATCCACAGCCAAGGCTTGTCGATATACGGGAGCGCAAAAGAAATCGGTCAAGGCACAAAAGATAGGGTAACGTATCAATACCAGAAATACGAGTGTGCGATGGCAAGTAGGAAGTGATGAGCACGCATAAATTGCAAACAAAGGGAACATTTTAAATTAAACCCTGCATACAGACAGACAGACATACATACATACTGAAGTAGGTATGTAAATACTTGTGTATAAGTGCTGAATGAGTGCAAAATGTGGAATAACAAGCTGCAGATGGAAAATGCCATCCAGCACAATCGGCAATGGCAGAGCAAAGCATGTGCGAGAGAGGGTGGGGTGAGCGGCAGAAGCAGCAACAGGGTCGGCGTCGTAAAACGGGTGTCAGATTTAAAGAGATGAATGCAAGTGGAGAACTGCGGTATGATTAGTGACTGTGAGCTGCTGGGTGGCTGTGTCTTCACCACAGTAGTGCATGGCACCGCCTCAAAGCTTATGGTTTTCATTACAGGGAAAGTGAAGCCTTGTTCGAAGTACGCATTTGTGGCAAGAATAATTGCAATCGATTATTCGCAGGAATCGCTTTTCAACTTACTTGGCGTACAAATGGTTGGTGAAGGTTTCCAAAGCGCCATTCGATAATTTAAATGAATTCTAAATACAGACATTTCGGAGTGTACGTATGTATTCACCTCTATACCATATAACCATATCTCCTTTTGTAGTATTCTTTGTTACGTGATTGAATTCGGTGCCCTGTAGTCTGTGTGGTAATAAAATTTCTCGTGTTTTTGCTGATAATAAAGTATGCAGATATCGCCACACTTGCGTATTGATTTGAAATTTCTGAAAAGTTTCTCGAAACAATGGCTAGTGATTAGAAATTGCAATTGCAAAAAAAAATGAAAACAAAAATGAGAGGATTGCTGGGAAGCCATAAATGTTTGTGTACTTATACACCAAAGATTGTAGATATCTTGACGTTGACATTCTAGTATTGTTCGCTTCTCTTCTTCGTTGTGCTATTTGATTCCCGAAGTTGTTTTATTTGAAAGCGATAGATTACTAGTGAATCATATACTCAGAAGCGGAGAGAACTAAAATCATTTGCATTTTTTTTTTTTTTGGAGTTATAAATCCTATCTTTGTCCCCACCTTGTCTGTTCCAAAAAAGTCAAAAGACGACATAACCATATAAAAGTACAGCCTACATAAACTTATTTAGAATCATATCAAAACTATAAGTATGTACCTCTTCTACAAAATGGACTTTAGTCATTGGATAACTCTGCGCATTTGACGAAATTCTAAACATCTTTTCCACCCTTGTTTCTTATTTCTTTTAAATTGGAATAGCGGGAGTAGTGAAAGATATTACGTCTCAACGTCTGAAGGTTTGACATACGCCAAGATAATTTTCCAGCGCCAATCATCATCCTCCGCGCCTGATTTACATTCTTTATCAAGTTTCGAAAGGTTAATCCTCTGAGGTAAGCACGCTGTGACGGATGTGTTACTTAATTATCTCCCTCTTCCTTTTTGACAGCCTTTTGTCCTGTGTACTATCCAATACCCCAAAATAATTTTATGGCACGCTTTGTGTAGATTGCCTTCCAAGATCTGATGTGTTCCTTTGCTTCAATAAACCCTTAAAAAATCTGGACGGTCTTATAGTTACTGTGTGTTTGGTTGCATTATCGGCCTATTAGGTCTGCTTAACGTTAGGCAGTGAGACCTCAGGAGGACTTCACCCAACATTTCACGCTTTTTAAAGCGCGATTTCAAATAAAAGTAATTAGTTGCTATTTCCCTCCACCATGACTCAAATTTGATTTCAAAAGCATTGAGAAACCTTGTTCCAGGTTTTCTGTAATGCATAACTAAAAGATGTTCCAAGCTTCAACTGGGCTATAGAACGAATTATGCAACAATGAGGGAATTTAGATTTAGAGATAACTTGTATCTGTACGACTTTTGGGCGCGTCTAAACTTAATCTGAGCTTTAAGCCGTAATGGCAAAGCCTTTCATCTACGAAGGAAAGATAAAAACACTCTCTACCCTCCTTACTCACTCCCGCCAAAACATTTAAGCATAAACTTGCTCTTTAATAAGTATTTAGCAAGGCTTGCCTGCGGTTTCTCTTGCCACCATAATTGCTTCATGCATTGGACTCGCTTCTAGAATTTTATCATCGTTGCCGTTGGTAAAACAGTTTCTTATCCAATTGCAATATAATTCACTGCCGTCTAACTTTCGTTTCTTTCACTGACTTTAATTCTGCGAATGTTTGTGTGTCTCGCCTGCATTTTAGTTTTGTGCTTTTAGGTTTAGCGTCTGCACTTTGCATATTTCTTTTCGTCTTTTTCTCCCCGTTCGGTTGTGGCTTTCATAATTTTGCTTGTTGCAAGTCCATAACATTTATTGCACCAAGAAGAATGCGTTGTCGGTAAGGCGGTAACTAAGGATGTGGCGCGAAAGCATTTAAGATACCAATAATTGTATAAAATGGAGAAAAGTTAAACGATAGGGCGAATATATGGTGAGGAAAGAAAGGCGTGAAGTGAAGGGACAAGTAAGGAAAAGCTTAGTTCGAGAGTAACCGAATATTTCATACTCTTGTCAGAATCAAAGCCGGGGAAATACCGTCGATTTTAAAACTTTTTCGAAAGAATTCAATATTCCTTGTTTGAGTAATCGTGGATAGATTACAATAAAGTTTGTACCTTGTTAACTTATATTATAGGTCATAGACTAAAGAAATCACTATGTAGGGTATATTGGAGATAGAAAAGGTCTAGGCGTATTGCACAAATTTGGACAGTACTTGGGTATACTCGAGAAAATATTTTAAATCAATTTCATAAATATATAACTCATACACTAACCGACATACTCGACATACGGTTTCTTAGAATAATGAAAATCATATTTATTAGTATATCAGTCATGGACCAATTTCACATAATTTCGGCATTAAACTATAGTATATCCAATTTATGTACATACTATACGCCCCGATAATTTTGCTAAGATACATCTTATATATTGACCAAAATACAATATGAAGCCAACCGGAAGTTTGAAAATCTTATTAAAGGCCGAATCCACGCCCACTTTTTGTACCTTATTGTGAAGTTTAGCCATAGCTATAGGATAGGAACTATAGGTGTGTTCGAAAAATAACAGGAATTTTAAAATTAAAATTTCGAGGGTTTGGAGAGTCCAATTGTCAAAATTTTCTTTTATTATGTTGATATACATACCCCTGAAGTTGCAGCAATTGGGGCCGTATGTCAATCGTCTCGGACTTATCTGCGGAGACAAGTGACTTCACGTAACCCCACAAAAAATAGTCCAGCGCTATTAAATTGTCGAGATAATGAGTTCACTAAAAGTTTCCTTCATTTGATTGTTTCATAGGCATGTAACGCCATCTTGTTGGAACCAAAGATCGTCCACACTAACATCTCCCATTACGAGTCCAGACACGAGTCATTAATAATAGATCTCTAGCGTTAACCATTGACTCTAACTCCATTTTTTTGAAGCAATATACGTATATACCAAACAGTGTCTTTTTGAGGATGTAGCTTCGTTTTAACAATTGCTGGTGCATTATCTTCATTCGAAATGCGACAATTTTGTTAATAAAAGCACCCATTCAACCAAAAGTTAGCTTCATCGCTAAACAAAATTTTCTTGTGAAAATGGAGATCGGTGGCCATCTCGTTTTGGGTTTATTCACCGAACGTGCGAAGTGCTTGATGGGTGTTCGGCTTCATTTCTTACACGAATTGGTATTAATAAGCCCGCAAACTAAGATCCTTCTGCAAAATCTTTCATAAAGTGCATGGACACATTCGGGTCTTCTTATATACTTTGCTCCACAACAGCGATAGTTCTTCGGTGTGCTCTCTACAGCAAATCTGAAGCTGTGCATTTTTCACTAGAGTAAACGTGGTGCAAAACCGATCCATGGTTGCTCAAAATATTTATTACATTAATTTGGTAATACATTTGCACAATCTGCAAATGCTGTTCCAGAGTAAGAGTAAGTAAAGTGAGTGTAATACAAGTAACAGCTATAACAAGACCAACTCCGTAAAAAGTATTGCATCATTAAAAAGCACACATCTAAAAAAACACCTGTTACAAAAGATTGAATACAGAACTTGATCCTGATCGGTCAGTTTGTATGGCAGTTATATGCTATTGTGATCGGATCTGAACAATTTCTTAGACGATTCTACGGTTGGTTTAAGAAATAACACATGCCAAATTTCGTGACGATATCTCGTCAAATTAAAAGGTTGTTCATACAGGGACTGGATTTTGATCGGTCAGTTTGTATAGCCGCTATATGATATAGTGGTATAATATCAGCGCTTTCGACAAATGAGCAGCTCCTTGGTAAGAAAATTACGTGTACAAAATTTCAGATTGATATCTCAAAAACTGAGGAAATAGTTCGCGTATATACAGACAGCTCCAATGCTGATCATTTATATTAGGTGTAGTAAAAATAAATCCATTATTTTATTTAGCTTATGGGCCCGATACTGTAAACGAATGTGTAGCACAAAAGTGGTTTGCTAGGTTCCGTTCCGGTTATTTCGATGTCAAAGATGCACCACGCGTCGGGAGGCCTATTGTCGAAAATTGCGATAAAATCATGGAAATAGTGGAAACAGACCGTCACGTGAGCACTTATTTAATTGCAGAGGAACTAAAGATAAGGCAGAAAACCGTTTGGAACAATTTGCATAACCTTGGATTCAAAAAGAAGCTAGATGTTTGGGTGCCACACGAACTAACGCACATGATGGACCGAATTTCCATCTGTGAATCGCTGCTGAATCGTAACAAAATCGACCTGTTTCTAAAACGGATTGTGACTGGCGATGAAAAATGGGTCACTTACGACAACATTGAGCGGAAACGGTCGTTGTCAAAGCTCGGGAAAGCGGCCCAGATGGTGGCCAAGACCGGATTGACGGCCAGGAAGGTTTTGCTGTGTTTTTGGTGGGATTGGCAAGGAATCATCTACTACGATTTACTCCCCTATGGCCAAATGCTTAATTCGGCCCTTTACTGCCAACAACTGGACCGCTTGAAAGCAGCAGTCATCCAGAAGAGGCCATCTTTGATCAACAGAGGTCGAATTGTGTTCCATCAGGACAACGCCAGGCCACACAGCCAGAAGCTCTGGGAGCTGGGATGGGAGGTTCTAATGCACCCAACTTATAGTCCGGACCTGGCACCAAGTGATTACCATATTTTCCTGTCCATGGCGAACGCGTTTAATGGTGAGAAGTTGACCTCAAGAGAGGCCTGTGAAAATTGGCTCTCCGAGATTTTTGCCAATAGGGACGCAGCCTTCTACGAGAGGGGTAAAAGTTGTCATCTCGTTGGCAACAAGTTTACGAACAAAACGGCGCATATTTGACTTAAATCGGACAAATGTACACAAAGTTATCATCTTTTGAAAAATCAATAAAAAACTTGACCTAATATTACTGATCCAAACAAGCAGAGGAATTGAAGTCATAGTGGAAGGATAAGTAAATGATCGCAATAGTGATTAATCGTGAGATGTTTTAAAAACTTGCTTTAAGTACCGGAAAGCGAGGCTGCAAACACTTCTCATTTTCGATAGACTAAAAGCCTTCTCGATCGAAAACCTGTTTTTTACTATCTAAAAACCATTTAAAACCCGTTAGTAAAGATATAAATTAAAGGCATAAATATACTTTAGATTTTAGAAACCAGTGAATGATTGATTTAATTTAGTGAAAAAGTAATAATAGTTTGCAAATCAATTTCTCGTAACTTAATCTAAATTTAAATACAATTATATATAAGAAATTACTTTCAAATATACATATGTATGCGTTTAAGTAAATCCCTCAAAATTAAAAAGTTATTTTCCCAATGCTCCCATGTACAAACGCTGTTTTTTACTCTTGTGTTTTGACAGCACTGATAAAAAATACTAAAAAAAAATTATTAAATTAATAAATTATCTCATAATTTCATGTACTCTCTGGGGCATACAAAAGCGGATGTATGTGCCGTGATTAAGCCCAGGGAAATTCAGTCCATCATCTAAGTAAACGCAGCAATGAACTGCATATCCGTTTCCGTTGAATGACTAGTAATGCCTAATAATATTAACATACATTCAATTGTTGGCTAAGTCAACGCAATAGTTATACTAATTAACTGTACATACAATACAAAACTACATGCCTAACTAAATATATACATATTCGTACATACTTGCATATATGGTATACTCCTAAAATAGCCTGCAAACCTATCTTCGATTGCTCGCACAAGCGCAAATGGGCGACTGCTGCTGATCTGTGGGGAATTGCGGCGATGAGATTCTGTGAAGTATCAATTATGCACATTTAATGCCAGATTAACGGCTGAGGTGACGATGTAGTTGTCCGATCAGTTTTCCAGGCGGCGAAGCGACGCTGAAGAGCAATTATCTCCGGTATGGGGGTCAACTGGACCATTTGGCAAGGCAGCGCTAACGGTTGTAAAAAAGAAAAAAATATTTTAAAATTTATATTGTTTCATCAATTTCAACAATAATACCAGGCCCAACAATTAATCTTTCTTCGTCACAATACATACGGCTTAATGCAATACTGCAAATTTCAAATTAGCCACTGTTTCTGAATATGTTGTCTCGCGAAGCTATTTATGTTGTATAAATTGTGACGTAAATGCGTAATGACGTATAAAAATAAATAAATAAAACTCACGATAATAGTATGTTTGTGTCAAAAAATGGGTTCAATCGAATCAATACTTCCATAGCCCTCATATACCTAATATAAAGATTTTTAAACTTCCGGGTGACTTTATACCGCATACATCGGCCAATATGTGAGTTATCTCAATGAAAATGAGAGAGCGTGTTTTACTCATAACAAGGCATTTTTGTGCCCAAAATGGATGAAATTAAGTGAAATTTTAACTGGCCCCCTTGTAACTAATATCAGGATTTTCGAACATTCGTCTGACTTTACTCCATATGATTGCTGATGGTATGTGAGGTACCTTAATGAAACAGTGGGAACATTTTATTAGTCTGTGGCATGTTAGTAGTATGTAGTATTGGCAAAAATTGATAAAATCCGGTTAATGCTACCCTCTACTTCCATATACTACTTATATTAAATTTTTTTTGTATATAAAATTGCTTCAAAATATGTTCTCTATTCTTGAGTATAGCTGAGCAATGTAAAAATTAATATCTTTCTCTATCCCTAATATATATATGATTTCCATCTTTCCTCTTTACTTTAATGTAATTAAGTGAATAAGTTTTCTTAAAAATTATGTGGTTTGACGCTGAATTAGAATGAAAATAGTATACACCTTGGTCTGAACCTCACACCTTCATATAATGAATTCCGATTCTCTGGTTGACGTTTTCCACACAAGCTTATAATATAAAATTTAGCCACTTTGGTCGAGTAATATCACATTCATACTTATGTATATCTTACTTCAAGATGTTTTTTGTGTTCTTTTTTAATATAGTTTTCGCTGACGCAAACTAAAATATAGGTATAAAACTGAGACTAAGTTTATGGCCTTTAATATAAGTCAAGAAGATACCAAATTTTATTGTAATTTAATCACGATTTCATTTAATAATGGATGTTTATTTCTTTCTCAACTTTGCCACACCTGAAGGAATTTCCTGGCCTAATACAAAAGTACGTAAGCTGTGTGTACAAAAATATACCATAATAAAACTATTATACTCTGTAGCAATATGTTGTAAGAGTATAATAAATATCAGTACACTGTGTTTGTAGTTTCAGGTACACTAGATTGCTTGACCAGCAAAGTGCTGTATTCAAACTAATTTCAATGTACTAGTTATATAGTGTTAAAAGTATTGATATATACAGTGGCAAGCAAAATCGTATTATATACAGTGGCGAGGAAACACTTATACATATGTGCACCAGTATACCATAGTACCTATACACCGAACAGGAAAGGAGTCATAGCAAGGATTCAATTACAGTGAAAGAGAGCAGCACCTAGGATCCAGCTTTTCAGACCCGTGCGGACGGAATTATATAAGTAATATACATAAGTATTTTATATATTAAGCCATTTATTATTTATTAATTATGCCTAGATTAAGTAGAAAATTTGTATTACTATGTCGTCTTCAGAATAGGAGACGTATGAGAGTTCTTCGTGCAAACTCTTTATATAGAGATAGTGAGCAGTCACAAGATACTGTAAGTCACGCTAATCGTAGATTAGATTCCGATGTACGTCTGTCCCAACAAATTATCAATACAAATCAACATAGAACCAGGCGGGAAAATCTCGGGGTATAGTCTTTTGAACAAAATTTAAATACTGTTCAACATAGGGCAAGACGTCTTAATCCCCAAATCCGCTCTGAAGAGCAAACAAGAAATACTCGAGGTCATATATCTCGGCGCGAAGATCCCGAGGTTCGATCTGTTGAGCAAGTTGTAAATACTGTTAAACATAGAACAAGGTGGCAAGATCCATAAATTCGCTCTGAAGAGCAAATAAGAAATACTCGAGGTCATAGATCTCGGCGCGAAGACCCCGAGGTTCGATCTGTTGAGCAAGTTGTAAATACTGTTCAACACAGAACAAGGCGGCAAGATGCACAAATAGCAAATAAGAAATATTCGTCAAGAAAATTCCGAGGTAAGTTATGATGAGCAAAGTAGGAACACTATGAATCATAGAGAATTTCGCGCAGGAAATCCTGAGTATAGGATTTTAGAGCGCATTCGTGATCAAATGCAAAGAGAACATGCAAAAAGAAATCCTGAAATAAGGAGAGAGTGTGATAGAGAAACACAACGTCGACAGCTTAGTAGATGGGGTATGAGGGAAGAAATTTTGAATCAAAGACGTCTTAGACAAAGTCAAGTTCGCCTTTGTAGAGATAATCCGGTCAATAGGCAAATTGAAAACGAAAGACAGTCCCAACGAATCTGATTAACGAGAGAAAATAATGTTATAGAAAATGATTATAGTGGCAATTTAACAGATTTCAAAAACACTTATTTCCAAAATATAAATAAGGGCCCTACTGAAATATGTATTTGCTGCGGCGGATTATGGTTTTCACACCAAGTTCGCAAATTAAATTTCGAAACTATTGCGCAAGGTCACCCGAATGCTGCATCCGCCTTCTGTTTAATGCAAAAATTTCCCTCGGAAGATGGAAATTACAATTTTTGTGCTACTTGCAAAAATGCGATTGTTAAAAAGAACGTTCTAAAAATATGTTTAGCTAACGTTCTAGACTTTCCTGAAATACCGGATTGTTTGAAAGATTTAATCCCAATTGAAGAACGTCTCATAGTGCCTAGATTGCCTTTTATGACAATCCGTCCATTAGGATATCAAGGTCATAGTTCTCTCAAAGGTACTGTTGTTAATATACCAATTTCTGTTAACAATATTGTGACATCTCTACCAAGGTCCTTTGATGAGGCTCATGTGATACAAATTCACTTAAGAAGGCGTTTGGAATACAATCATGATTACATGATCGATACCATACGCAAATCAAAGATTATGGAAGCTTTGCAATTCTTAGTGAATACCCCTCTGTATCGTGAGCACAATATACATATTAATGCTGTTTGTTGCATCTGCAAAGGAGTCCCGATTGGTTCAATCTTTTCGTGCGGCACAAACTTCTCATGATAATCTCTTAGGTAATAATATTCCCACGGCTCTTTTACGTTCAGAGCTAAATCCAGGCGGTCAAGAAACTCTTTTGGACAATATTTCTGTAGAAAACTTGGACTATAACCGTTTAGTCATAGCACCAGGTGAAGGACAAAGACCTATTGACATAATTCAAGATAATCATTCAGAAGAGTTGTCATTTGGAACAATATATGTTGCGCAGAAACGTACATGCTCTGAAACATATAGCAAGATATTACGTTCTGAAATTCGCCGTTTTGACAGAAGACCGTGTACCATTCCAAAGTTGTTCTATGATTACAAAAGATTAGAACTGCTACAAATTAAGAATAGTACATCCATTTGCCTTAGAAAGTTTTCAGGCCGCAACAAAGTTACGGCCCAAAATCTATTAAACGAAAACTTTGTTCAAAACTTGTTTCAACACGATGATGGTTACAAGGTTTTGAAAGGCGTTAGATCTTCTCCTGCGCACTGGGAAGCTGAGAAGAAAAAGGCAATCGCTATGAGTCGCCAATTTGGGGTTCCAACCTTTTTTATCACTTTATTTGCTGCAGAATCTCAGTGGGTTGAGCTCTAAACTCCTCTCTAAAACGGTTGATTCTAAAGATATCGCTTAATTCGGTCAGACGCGGCTACTTGTACTAGATATTTTGAATGCCGTTATCGACAAATTCTTAAGCTTTTTAAAGATAATGCCGGCATGTTTAGAGATCATTTTGTCACAAATTTCCACTGGAGAGTGAAGTTTCAACAGAGAGGTTCCCCGCATGTACATGTCATGTATTGGCTTATATAGGTCACAAATTTATATCAGGCACAGAAATATGTGCACAAGAAGCAGTATATTGCTGCATTGGGCTCTATCTTTCGGAAGTAAGTAATGCCGAAATATTTATAAATACCTCTCGACCTGAGGAACGTGTTCGAATGGTGAAACCTAGAGCAGAATTTCAGAACCTTCTTTCAGGTTCGACTGAAATATTCTTAGCTGATTTTGCATCTATGTATAAATATGTTAAATCTAGTAGAAGAGCACAAACAGTGATCATGAAGAAGAAGAGAGGGAAAACGATAATTTACCAGAAAGCGGGGTTGTCATGCCTCTTAAAAACGGTAGCGGATTTGTTAAGAAACGTACCAAACCTTGTATTATTCGGTATAGAAGGTTTAACCCAGGTTTGGCCAGAGTTGAGTATTTCCGCGAAATGGTACTGCTTTACTATCCATGGCGGAATGAACAGCAAGATCTCATTGTAAACGATAATGAGCAGACTTGCATAACACATCGTATTCTAATTGAGGAAAATCAAAGAAAATATTAATTCCAGTTGAGGAATTATTTTTTTTAGTTCAAAGTCTAAGTACTAAGTAAAGAACCTATTTGACACATTTGACGCACCAGCTAAAAACGAACCGCACATTTTATGAGTTCATTGGCGGCGGTGCAGGTGTAGGAAAGAGTCGTTTGATATCTGCAATACCTTCTGCTCAAATATAAACGAGACTGGCTCAAACAACAAAAACGGTTTATTATTCTTCAATATTTATTTTATCCCCTTCAAAATAGTCACCATTAGAGGCGATACACATATGCCACCTTTTTTTCCAATCTTCCTAACACTTCTGGTAGGCCGCTTTAGGTATGGCTTTCAGTTCCTTCTTCGAATTCTCTTTTATGACTTCAATCGACTGAAAATGCTTTCCACGAAGCGGCAATTTGAGTTGAGGGAAAAGAAAAAAGTCACACGGTGCCATGTCGGGTGAATACGGGGCTTGCGGAACAATATTTACGTTGTTTTTGGTCAAATAATCGCGTACAAGACGAGACGTATGAGCTGGGTTTTGGAACAAGTCGAGCAGACACACGTCTCATGCCCAAAACATCGTGAATAATGCTATGAGCGGATCCATTTGATATGTTGAGCTCACTAGCTATCTCTCTTTCAGTCACACGATGATTTTCCAACACAATTTTCTTTACTTTTTCGACGTTTTCTTCGTTTATTGACGTTGCTGGACGACGATCATGGGGCAAGTTCTCCAGCGATGTACGGCCGTCCTTGAACGACTTATACCAATCAAAAATACGTGCACGTGATAGGCAAGACTCCCCATATGCCTTCTGCAACATTTTCATTGCGTCCGTCGCACTTATTCCATTGGAATAACAAAATTTCAAACAAACACTTTTTGCTCAACGTTAATTTCCATAGTAAAATTCGAAAAACACACTCGAGGTTGACTTGTTTATAGTGCCTTAAAAAAAACTATGTGACAGATCTCACTCAAATTTGACATGTAAACATATAACAGTCCTGCCAACCTAAGCAAAAAAAAATAGGGCCATATGTCATGTCCTTGTCGAGTTATGGATAAAGTCTCGTTTTGCGTTGAGCAGAAGGTATATCAAGCTCTTAACCATCGTTACAATTCTACACTTGGATCCAATCCAAGTTATTTAATAGTTCTTCTCTGCGCACCTACGGGTAAAGCAGCATTCGTAATAGGTGGAATGATCTTTCATTTAATATTCTCTTTACCTGCTAATCAGTTGAATAGAGAGTTGAGGCCACTTAGCAATGACACAGTTAATTTATTGTATTCCGGACTTATCGATTTAAAGTTAATTATGAAATGAAATATCGATGGTAGATGCTCGTATGTTTAGCTCTGTTGATGCGAGATTAAAACAAATTTTCAAAACAGACAGCCCCTTCGATGGTATACCGATCATCGTGTTTGGTGATTTGAAGCAACTCTCACCTGTTGGAGATAGGTGGATATTCTCTCCTAATCCCAATGATGCATACAGCACTTTAGTTGGTTCCCCTTTGTGGGAGTTATTTAAGTATTTTGAATTAACAGAAATAATGAGACAACGGGAGGATCAGGCCTTTGCAATTGCATTAAACCATATTCCATTTGGTACTATCTGGTCGAAGAAGTTCCCGATGATACCATACATTTATTTTGATCCAATGAAGAGACAAATAATTTCAATGCCCTTAAGCTCAGTCGAATCCCGACTGAAGCTATCCTTTCCACTGCAAAAGAATCAGTTAAAGGCATTGGTATAAGTGAAAATGAGAATATTTTGGAAAGTGTTAAACTTTTCAAAACTTCTGAAACGTAGGGACTGCAGTATGAATTGGCACTAAAAACATCCGCCAAATATATGATTACAGTGAATATAAACACGTGTGATGGCTTGGTTAATGGGACAGCTGGACAACTTATGCAAATTGATTTCCATTGCTCTTTTCCAACAATTCTGTGGATTTAATTTTTGGAACTTGCTGTTGGTTTGATAGCATGATCAAAAAAGCAATATCCTCTAGAAAGTTCTTGAACACTAATTGAAAAAGTTCTAAAATCTTTTCAATATAAAAGAAATGAAAAAGTTGTTCCGGCTGAGGGAATAACTATTCATAAAAGTCAGGATGCCACATATAATAAAGTTGTAGTTCATACTCGACCCAGAATGTCTGGAGCTTCAATATAAGTCGCTTCTAGTCGAGCTACTTCTGCAAAAGGTCTATTCATCATTGGAAATTTTATTCCTCCTAACAAGTTTTCTGAATCGGAGCCTGTATTTAAGGAACTGAGGGAATTGAACACAAAAGAAGCTCTGACAACAAGTTTCAGTTTTATGAATTCCCGAACATCAGGACATCAAATTTTATTCCATTATGTTCAGAGTCTTCATGCTCACATTAATGATATAAAAAGCGACTGTTTGATGCTATCTTCAGATATTTTATGTTTTGTAGAAACTTGGAGTTATCCGTGCGAAAATTTTGATATACCAGGACTTACTCCAATTAAAAATTGGATGTGACACAACTTCTGCGCTTTTTAAAAAGGGAAAAAAAACATTTTTAAAAGTTTTTGAGAAACTGACCAATTTGGATGAACTAGCTGCAGCATTTGAGGAAGAAAATTGTACGGCCCAGAGATTATTAGAGAGTGGAACTCAAACCTTATTGGCAGTCTATAATGCTCCGAAATCTGTGAAAAGTCTCGATCATCTTCGTTATATGCATTACGTCAAGTCTACAAAACTTAATAAACCTGTGCAGCTTTCAAATATTCCACCAACAAGTGCAGCTGCTCATCAACATTTCGAACGTGTATATTATCAAGTTCAAACTTGGTTAGGGCATGATTTGGAACCCCAGGTATGGGGTTGGGCAATGCGAAACGATTTTCTGGAGCCTATCATGACAATTTTTCCACCTGCTCCAGAACATTTGCGAAATACAATTTTCTGCAACTGCAAGAGTGGTTGTGGTTCGCGATGCGGATGCAGGAAAGCGGGCTTGCAATGCTCTTTAGCTTGTGGCCAATGTAATGGGCAAGCTTGTCTCAATGCTCTACCATATCAGAGCGACATTAACGAAGATAGAACTTTTGACCCCGAAATCATGGAAGAACTTGAAAAAAATGTCGTTGAAGACGATAATGAAGACCAGTTTGAAATTTACCAGCAGCCGGAAGACGACGATGAAGAGGAAGAAGTTGATTAAAATTATAAATTGAAGTTTTTGTACCCTTTGTTCCATTTTTTTACTTTTAATAAAAATAAATGTTTTAAATGATATTTTTTAATAAATTTTTTATATTTTTTTTTATCATGTAAGAAGTTATTAATATTAATAAGGTTTAAATTCAAATATAATTCCTATATTTTCATTAACAATTCTGCAATTTATTGGGCAGGTAAGTGTTGTTAAATAAATTAATACTGAATAAAAAGTGGATAGGTTAGGAAAAAATGATAAAATATAATATAATAGTTAATAAAAATTGACAAATATTTATAATCATTGACCTGAAGTGATGCTGTGACCGCGCGCTCTAAGCCCTCTTGTCGAAAACGGTTCACCGTATGAAAAAAATTTTTAAACAAAATTTGTAGAGAATTTTGTATTCTACAATATTAATAATAAATACCAATAGCAAAAAACCCATAGGAATGAGATATTTACAAAAAAAGCGCAAAAAACCGATTTTTGTGACCTTTGACCTTGAAATTTAATAGTTGCGTACACCCTACCATATTTAGGTTTTGAGACAACTTTTAGGGTGTCAATATACAAGTATAATATTTACAGACTTACTGCTGGGTATCTGAATTCCGAGGTGAACTTACTATAATGACTGGACTATATTGCTATATTCTGGTTCTATACAGAAATTCAGCTTTCTCTGTCAGACATTTAATTGTAGAACTTCAGGAAGTCCTTACTTCTGGGTTATGCAATCAAAATGTGCTAATTGTTGGAGATTTTAACATATGTTAAATGTCTGTCTGGTGCAGAATATTAACTGCACCTGCCGGTACACAAATTGATTGGGCATTTTCAAACATGGATCCTACCCATGTTAATGCAATTACTTTTGAGACAGTACACAGCTATCATGACAGTATTTGTGTCTCTATTTCCAACTAAAGTTTTCAGACTTACTTATTGCAATAGTTCTTCATTTTTTTGTTTTCAAATATATATTAAGAATATAGGTATAGCAGTTTTGACAGTAGTTTTTAAGACAATTTTAAGAAAAATATGTAAATAATCTATTAAGAAAATTTAAATGATGTGTATAATTTGTTATTATTTAAGACATTATTGTATAAATATATGATAGAAATTTAATAGTATAGGGAGAAAAGAAATATAATTTGGATATATGTATAGTAATCACTATAAAAAATTATGTTTAATATTGTAAATATTATATACAAATTAATACAATAATATAATTTTTAAAGTTGTTAATATTTATTATCTTAAAGCTAAACATGTATAATAATGTCTATATAATAAATAAAAAATGTTATTCATTGTCAAAAAACGATTTATTTTCATACTCCTCAATACAGTTGTAATTCATTCTATATAAAATAAATTATAAGCGTAGACAACAAAACACAAGAACGATTGCTCTAATTATTAAAATATATAAAGAAATCTCAAACGAGTATACCATTTGACTATGCGAGAGTATAAAATGTTCGGTTGCATCCGAACTTAGCCCTTCCTTACTTTTTATACTCTCGCAACCTGTTGCTACAGTGTATTATAGTTTTGTTCACCTAACGGTTGTTTGTATCACCTCAAACTAATCGATTTAGATATAGGGTTATATATATATAATATATAAATGATCAGGATGAGACGAGTTGAAAGTCGCCTGACTGTCTGTCCGTCTGTGCAAGCGGTAAATTGAGTAAACATTGAGATATCTTTACGAAACTTGGTACACATGTTTCTTGATACCGTAAGACGGTTGGTGTTGCAGATGGGCGTAATCGGATCACTACCACGCCCACCAAACGTCATTAATCAAAAACAAATAAATTGCCATAACAAAGCTAAGCAACAAGATACAAGACTCTTATTTGGCATACAGAATCACATTAGGAAGTGGCATCTGCAGTTAAATTTTTGTTTTTTAAGTGGGCGTGGTCCCGCCCCTAATAGGTTTAATGTGCATATCTCCTATATCACTGAAGCCATAATAAAAAAAATTTACTGGGAGCAAATGTTTTTAGCATCTCTATCGACGGTGTGAAAATGCGTGAAATCGGGTGACAACCCCGCCCACTCCCCATATAATGGTACTGTTAAAAACTACTAAAAGCGCGATAAATCAAACACTAAACAAGCCAAAGACATTAAATTTTTATCTCTGGGATGGTATGAGATGACTTTATAGGAACCAAGTTCAAAATTAGTCAGTGGGCCAATATCGACAACCCATATCTTTGGATATGTTTAACCGTTTTTTACCAAATTCGGTACATGATATTCTTCTCATCTTTCTATATTATAGTACGAAAATGGGCGAAATCGGATTACAACCACGCCTATTTCCCATATAACAGCATTTTCAATTCCATCTGATGTTTTCACTTTCCAATATGTAAATCAAGCAACAATGATTATATCGAGGTAAAACTTTGCGTGAATAATACGTTTAAAGTATGCCACTTTGTGACCAAAAATTGTCTAAGTCGAATCAAAACTGTTCAAGCCCCTAGGTACTGAATATGTGGACCCCAGTGCCTATAGCTGATTTTTTACCGAAAATATCGGTCAACATAGAACAAGGCGGCAAGATCCACAAAGAAATCTAAAACGAGTATACGATATGACTTTGCGAGAGTATGAAATGTTTGGTTACATTCGAACTTAGCCCTTCCTTACTTGTTTGCAGTATTTTTGTCGTGCCAAAAGTTTTAGCTCTCTTTTATATCATTCTTAACTTTTTTCACTTATTTTTAATAAATTCATCGTTTCCATAATGCTATTTTATTTTATATTAAAATTTAGTTATAATTAAACTCGAATAAAATTAGAATTTTGCTACCGCTGCTGCTGTGGTTGCCGAGCCCTTCGCTTAAAAAAATTAAATTAATTATTTATTTATTTTGTTACTTATAATTTATAAAAAAAAATATAATATTTAAGCACTTAAGTACGTTTTTAAGGAAATAAATATACTCTTAAAATTACTTGGCACATTCACAGTTTCAAGATATTTGTATGTTTACATTTATGACAAATGCCAGTGTTGCCCCAGTGCAGAAAGGTGTTCGACGAGAAAGAACTATGAACACTTTGGTTTTGAAACGACCAGCGTCATATTTTTAAAACGTGATATAATATATTACTTATCTCTATTTATTAAATAATATATAATCCATTTGTATGAAACAATTGTTCATTAGAAACATTGTCCCTTTACAAGATAAACAGAGAATTGTTTGATTATTTTTGAGATGCCGCTGTAAAAATACTTTTGATTTATAATTAAATGGATGGTAATTAAGTTGTGATTTTTTTTCCAACATTTTGATTTTTTTATAGTGAAAATAAACGTGTTTCTTGGCAAAAAAGTGAGAACGAGTGCGTGGATGGAGCACGCCCACAAAACGCCATTAATCGAAAACCTTTAAATTGCCCAACTAAACTAAACACTTAATTAAGATGTCGAACTGTTATTTGGCACAAGGGATTGCAGTAGCATCTGATTGTAGGCATCTGTGGGTTAAAAATTAAAAAAAAAATGGGCATGGCCCCGCCTTTTAAGGGGTTTAATGTCTATATCTCTTAAACCTATATAGCTATAATAACCTAATTCGCTCAGTATTAATCACTTAAGCACCACTACTGACACTGTTAAAATGGATAAAATCGGATGATATCCCAGTCTACTCCTTATTTACCAGTACTGTTAAAAACTACTAAAAGCACGATAAATCTATATAATAAATACACAGAGAAATGAAATGAAACTGAACGAGAGATCTTTCTAACAGCCGGGGAAGTTAGACGTGGCACCGCTTACATTTAGGTGGAAACCCATATCTCAGGACCCGCTCAACCGATTCGGTAGTTATCATTAGTCTGGCATTCTTATGCCACAGTGTGAAAATGGGCGATATCAGACTACAACCACGCCATCTGTTTATTTCCCTTTCCAGTATACAAATTAAGCACCAATGAATGTTCGGGATAAAACTTTGTAAGAATACTGACTTTAAGGTATGCCAGCGTATGACCAAAAACTATCTAAATCGAAACAAACTGTTCAAACTCCCAGGTACCGAAAAATGGACCCCAATTCCTATAGCGAACTTTTTATCGAAAATATCTGTCAATATGTGGGATATAGTATTGAAACTCAGAGATAATCTTTGTCTGATATCAATATGTGTGCTCGTGTGCCTAATATGGGTTGAATCAAATCAATAATTCCCTTAGTCCCCATATACATAATAGAAAATTTTTCGAACTTCCCGCTAACTTTATACAAATATCGGTCAATATGCGAGTTATCTTAATGAAATTAAAAGAGCGTGTTTTTCTTATAACAATGTATCTTTGTGCATAAAATGGATTACATCGGTTTAAAACTTGCCCTAGCCGCCATATAACTAAGGCCAGGATTTTAAAACATCCGGATGACCTTGCATATATAGGTTGGAAGGTATCTCCCTTCCGCTTTTTTGCTCTTCATTCAATGCTTTATAAAAAGTGTTACAGTGATCGGATTTAGTTAAAATATGCGCCGTTTTATTCGATGATCTGTTTCCATCTAGACGGCAACTTCATAATACCTTCCTCGTAGAAGCCCCCCTCCTTATTTGCGAAGAATTCGGACAGCCACTTTCACAAGCCTCTTTTGAGTTCAACTTCACACCACCAAGGGCATTCGCCATGGACAGGAACAGCTGGTAATCACTTGGCGCTACGTCCGGGTTATACGGTGGATGCGATAAAACCTCCCATCCGAGCTACCGTAGCTTCCGACGAGTCATCAACGAAGCGTGTGGTCTGACGTTGTCCTGGTGGAACACTACACCCTTCCTGTTGGCCAATTCTGGACGCTTCTGGTCGATCGCCTGCTTCAAGCGGTCCAGTTGTTCGCAGCAGATGGTAGAATTAAGCGTCTGGCCATATGGGAGCAGCTCATAGTGGATGATTCCCTTCCAATCGCACCAAACACACAGCAAAACCTTCCTGGCCGTCAATCCCGGCTTGGTCACTGTTTGGGACGATTCACCGGCCTTCGACCACGACCGTTTTCGCTTAATATTGTCGTATGCGATCCATTTTTCGTCGCCAGTCACCATCCGCTTCAAGAATGGGACGAGTTCGTTCCGTTTCAGCAGCATATCGCAGGCGTTGATTCGGTCCAGAAGGTTTTTTTGCGTCAAATTATGCGGCACCCAAACATCAAACTTTTTTTTGTATCCAGCCTTCTGCAGATGGTTCAAAATGGTTTGGTGACTAACTCCCATCTCCTGGGCGATGTCACGAGATGCCATATGCCGGTCTAACTCGATGTATTCCATGATTTGATCGGTATTTGTCGTCACAGGTCTTCCGCCGGCTGGCTTATCCATGGTGTCGTTTTCACCGGCTCTGAATCGTCGAAACCATTCCTCCGCGGTTCGAAGTGATAGAGTACCATCCCCCAAAACACCATTAATCTCACGGAACGTTTCTCTAGCGGATTTGCCTTTAACGAAGGAAAACTTTAAAATAGCGCGAATTTCGGCGTTAGTGAACTCCATGTTTACACGTCTATAACTGTTGAACGCAATATCCAAACTAATCATGCATAGCGTTGTTTTGTAGGTTATGTCAAGACCTTTCAAATTATGTATAGTGTTGCCAGATACGAGCTCTGTAGCGCTTTGTACATAGCCGCGAAATTCAAAAAACAAAAAAGCGGAAGGGAAATAACGGCCAACCATATATGTGATGGTATATGAAGTATCTTAATGAAACTCAGATATCATCTTTTTCTGTGGTAATTGCAAAAGTGGATAAAAGCGGTTCAATGCTATCCCTGTCTCTCATGGATACTAGGAACTTGCCATCCAATTTGATATTTTGAATTGACATTTGAGAATAAAGTTAAGATAAAATATTAATCGTATTTACTTGTGAAAATTATTATTGAGGGGTATCTAGGTAATGTTTTTATCAATAGCACCAGAATGTTCATACCCCCTGGTCGTGATTTCATATATGTACGCAAGTTTATGATCAGTAGGATATAAGAGTTAAAACATTTGTTAAAATGACATTATAGTTCTCAGACTGTACATTTGCGAACTAAGGGTGAAAACCAAAAACAGTGCAAAAAGCATAATAAACGTTGTGGAAAAAGTAATGATTGTTTGACGATAAATAAATAAACATTTTTAAATGCAATAATCGACAATTGAGGCGAATGACCCCAACGGAGAAAAGGAATCTGAAGTTAGCCTTTTATTTATACCTCATTCACCAGATTCGGTTTATTTATTTTACAATACCCTGATTTAATTTAGATATTCTGCTATCCACTCGCTATGTGTCTCACAACTAACGATAAATCAAGCTTGTGTTGTTTTTTTTCTTTTGGAAGGCAACTTTAGTTGAGCAGTTGAGCGATAAAATTAAAAAGATTAGCGTAGAGAATCACAGTATGAAGCAGCATTAGCGATTTTATGATTTTTAAATGTGAGTGTGGTCTCGCCATTAAACAGATTTAATGAAAACTATCATAATCAATTAAAGCAACTCACCTCTTTCCATTTCATACAGCAAGCTTCGTGCAATGAATTTCAGGATATCTATCCGGTTGACTTTGTGATATGTTATATAATATAATATATTGAGTTTACTGAGAAAAGAGTGATATAGAATAAAAATTTGTACTTATCACTTATCTTTCATTAGAAACAATATTTCGAATATATTGATTTACGTCGTTCCTGTCGACTTTACACAATATTTATTAGACATTCCATAATTGAGACAATCGCTTAATTATATAATATTAGTATGTCAACGTCAATATACTTTGAATTGGGATCAAAAATTAATTAATTTATTCCACACTTAGTGTTGTACTGTACACGTTGGATTCCACAAAATTTTTAAATCGCTCAAAAAAAAGCTCGTGTCGACACTATGAGTGTCAAAAGGAGCAGAATCCATTCAAAGTTGTTCGCGCACGAAGCACGGCTAAGCAAATGTTTGCCTGTATTTTTGGAAGAACTGGACATGTCGCAAACATACCACTAGAACAACGCAGAACAGTAATTCTGAGCCTTCTACACAGCCATTTGTCATCTTGTCTTTCAAGAAATCAGGAAAACCAACCGCTGAAGACGGACCACTCTTCACCACGACAACGCGAGCTCTTACACATCGACTGAAACAACTGCATTTTTGGGTGCTTAAAACATCGATTTGATGAGTCAACCACCGTTAAGTCCTGACTTGGCACCCTTTAAATTCTTTATATTCCCGTTCGTAAAAATAAACTAATAGGTCAAAATTATTTGACACCTGAAGAAGCGGTTGATGCTTTCAGAACGCACGTTTTGGAGATACTTCAATCAGAGTGGCAAAAGTGCTTCGACAATTGGTTCAAAGCCATGCAAAAGTGTATAGATCTTAATGGAGAATATTTTGAAAAACAATAAAGCGATTTTCGATGATTAATATTTGTTCTCGTTCTCTAATCCCGAAATATAAAATGCAGACAGACAGACGAACATGGCTAAATCGACAATATATAGGTATGTATATATTTTACAGGGTCTTCGACGTTTCTTTCTGGTTATTACGAACTTCGGGGCAAACTTAATAAACCCTGTTCAGGTATATAGTAAAATTGGCCGGAGGTATCCATAAATGAAAGATTTAAGCGTTATTTTCATACTATTGGTATATATAAATATGTATTCATATATCTAATATATATGTATGTAAATATATATATATGAAGGAATGTAGTAAAATTAAGTAATATTTCTGTATATTTTTTAGCATACTTACTTATGCAGAGTAAACAATGTTACATTAGTCGCATTTGGAGGTAACCCCAAAAATATATTAAATTGGATAAACAATGTTTAAACTCTGCGCTTTTCTCTTAATAAATGCACCAACAAACATGGATGTGTGTGTGTGTGGGCACCTATACAATATCACATGTGAATATTAGTGATTTTGTATTCACAGCATGCGAATTTCCATTTCGTTCCCCACTTTTGTGGCGCAATTTTGAATATTTCATGAGGCAAATACATAGTTGTGCCTCAAACCACAATTAGATGTTGGTGGGATTTTTAATTGTTCGCTCGGGTATTTGCCAAAGGTGAAAGGACACAACTTTCATTTGTTTAACTCGCAATTTGCCTGTGTGTGTATGTGCGTGTGACTGCATAGACTTAATTTGAATTTACAATATTATTGTGCACATTTGGAATTTGCGAAATTTATTTTAACCGGAAATTTAAAGTTGCCGCTGGACAGCGTTGCTCCGGTTGGCTGTGAATTAAATGCGGCTAAAATTTTATATAACTGTCTCTATGTGTGTGTTTGTGTATGAGTATGTGTGTGCAAAGTGGAAAATTTTACAGTTTTTACTGCCTGCATGTGTGAGTGCGTGAGTTTCTCACATAAAATTTGGAGTGTGGAATATTTTTCCGTGTCTGTTTTGAAAGTGCTGGCACACTTAATTAATTTATTACAACCAACATCCCTGTATTCGCTTGTACGAGTATATGAATATTTGACTTCGCCGAATTCCACTATGCAATATGAACTTTGCCTTAATGTGTTTTTTATGTTTTTAGTTTAAGTCAGTTTGCATATTTTCGGATGTGAGAGTAAATTGGATGCCATGAGTACACTGACCTACGCTTAGTTCCGCATTGTTGTATATAATAAATTTTATATACAGAGTGAATACTCGCATAAGCTAGTTACATTATAATTTATTGGGACAATTCGCCATTTAATGAATAGTTTGTATGAAATATGAAATAATATTGGATGGGATTGTCGAAAACTATTTTTACACTTCAAAGAGTCCATTCATTTTCTTCGTATAAAAAGAACATTTCAAGGCAAGGCGAACTGTCGAAAATGTCGATAAAGTAATAGAAATCGTTGAGTTCGAGCATCATATAAGCACTTTTTTTATTGCCCAGGAGCTAAACATTACACAAAAACGACATTTCCAATGAAAAAAACCTCAAGTACCGAATTTCTATCTGCGAATCGCTGCTGAATCACGACAAAATTGACCTGTTTCTGAAGCGGATAGTTACTGCTGATTAAAAGTGGTTCACATGCGACAACGTCAAGCGAAAACTATTGTAATCGATTGACGGCCAGGAAGGTTTTGCTTCATGTTTTGTGCGATTGGCAGGAAATTATCTATTATGAGCTGCTCTCCTACGGCTAAATTCGTACTGTCACCGTACCTGTACCGTCAACAATTGGACCGTCTGCAGGAAGCAATCGCCATAAAAGTGGTCAGCTTTGGCTAACAGAAACGGAATTGTATTTCATCACAACAACGCCGAGCCCTACACTTCGATATTGTCTCACCAGACAACATTAAAATTACAAAAAGCAATTTTGACTCAAGAGAATGAAAGCTAGGAAAACCCAAAGATCCAAGTGTGTTCTCCGTTGCGGAGGACATCCTCAATATTTAACCTAACATTAACAAACAGCTCATAGGAGAAAGCCTAGAGCATAAAAAACTGGATATCAAAAGGTTTAAAGGTCAATCATGAACCGAAAGTTTTTAACTTATAAAGTTGACTTTAATCCTTTAATTAAAATTTGAAAAAAAAAGATTTTTATCGAACTAGTATAGTCTGTAGAATGATTTGAACAATTTGGAATAATAAGTTGTTTACAAATCGAGAAACTGGAAATAACGCTTCTAGTTTGCATCTTTTGATACATTTTTTCCTTTTTGTTGGAGGACTTGGTTTCGATTTTAACTATCGTAGTTTTACCATTTTATTACAAAATATGCATATCATTATTTTTAAAGTATAAGGCAAGCTGTTTATAAAAAGTGATTAGGGTATGTAAATAAAATGTATCTCAGACATAAAACCTGCGTTTTTATAGCTATTGTCGACAATAGTTTTGAAGTATGAGTTTTTCAACTTCTTTGTTCTAGTGAGAAAACAAGCGGTCGTTTATTGTTCAAATAGGTATCTAGAAAGAACTTTTATTAGTTGAAACACTTAAATGAGTTTTAGCTGTTTAACATTCTAATGTTGACCACCAAAAGAGGATGCCCATTGTTCTGATAATTAGAAAACTAATGCAAAAAGAACTTATAAAAAATATGTAAATTATAAAGCTATAAATAATAACTTAAACCCATGTCTGTCCTTGACTATAATGTCGAAAGTCGTATATTATTGCGCACGCTAATGTCAATCTGTCTTCGAAGACACACTATAATATGCAATGTCAAATTTATAAAGATTTCTATTTGTGCAAATAAGTTTGTGGTTATGTTTGCGGTAGCGGAAGTGCACACTTCAGATGATGTAACAAACAAGCAGGGCGCTCCATCGAAGTAATGACATTTTAAAAGTATTTGCAATGAGTATGCCAAAGGCGACTTCAACACTAAAACATGCACTTACACACAAGTGTGATCGCATGCATGAAATCGTTGGAATGCTGGTAGTAAACAATAGCGTTGTTGGAATAGACAATAGATAAAAGCAAATCTCTATAGGTAGATTTAAAACCGTCGGTGTAATATATAAAGTTAGTATATACCTATATACACTACTACATATTTACTATGTAGATAGTAGAATAATTATTACGTAAATTGCACCACGATCGCAAGATTATGTGCTGAGTCATAAGTATTTAGAAGAATGTGTGGTCATGATAGAAACAAACGATTAACGAAATGTTGGAGGACCGCTACAGCAATTACATTACTGTAGATGGAGATTGTGTTGAAGAATAAAAGCTTTATAATGAGTTGAGGAGTGAGAACTGAAATTATAAAACACATTATTTGAGGTTTGGAAACATTTAGTCAATTTTATGCCGGAAGAAATTCTGCTTAAAAAACTATCATATTTAAGGTAACCTCCTCAAATCATTGGCAATCATTTTCACTGCACTCTAGTGCACATCATGTTTGATATTTAGTTTGATTTGGCTGTAATTGATGTGTTTCACATTTCTATTGTTTGTGTCTCAATCGATGGCTTGCGCTGAAGGTTTGAGTCAAGTTTTCGCTTTCATTTCAAGCTTGCCAACAGACGTTTACACTGGCGCTTGTCTGTCAATAAGGAAGCCGAGCGCGGTGTGATACTGACAGCCCTCTTACGCTTGCATTATTGCACATAAATAAGTATGTGTATGCGTGTTGCGAAATTGCAAAGTACAAAATTAAAAAGCACTCTAAGAAAACATCGGACAAGTTCTCGCATCCTTACACAATAGAAACCAGTCAAGTCGTCATATGCTGACGTACATTGTTTGTTTGCACCCGCTCTTGGCAAACAGCGGCTGTGGCTGCCATTGACAATTTGTTGACGCAAACCTAGACCACGAACAATGCGGTGAAGAGGTGTGGTTAAGAGATGCTGCGGCACCATGTTCTGTGGAATTTGTAGTTGTTTAGACCTAGTGTTGATGTGTGTAGATACCGTTCAATTTAGTGGAGTTTTTATTAATAAATCTTTTTTTTTTAATTTAAGGGAGTGTTCTGGGAAGTACTCTATGCAATCGATTTTTTTTTTTAATATTTGCAATGCCTATAAGTGCACTAATGTGATTTTGATTAAGAGCTGGTAAATAGTAAAATATTTTGTTTGAAAGTATGGTGAATTTCATATATATTTTTAATTGTAAGCACTGAACCTTTACTCACTAAAACTTTTAGTATACGGTCAATGGTAAAGGGTTTAATTTTCCCTTTTAAAGAATAATCAAAATAGATTTCATAAAGTTACAAAGCATTCTTTTGAGATGGATAGGAAATTGATATGCAGCTATTTTTGCCGATGAAGGAAATTATAAACATCTATATATATAATATATCGCCACTTAAAGTCATATACAATTCGAGCGCTTTTTTATCAGCTTTAAAACGCTTTTTTATTTTTTCGTTTTATCCTGAATATATTACTATCAGAAGGAAACGTCGGAGACCTATAAAGTATATAATTATATACATAAATGATCAGCGTTTCGAGCTGAGTCGATATAGCCAAGTCACTTTGTCACTAATAATTCTAAATAAGTTGTTAAGATTGGATTACTATAGCTGCAATTCAAACTGACCGATGGAAATCTAGATTAAAATCTCCATAAGAGATTTGTTTTTCATGTTAAGGAACCTTAATTCGACTTGAATTTCGTTTAAATCAAACTCTGATATTTTCCAAACTTTGATTGAAGTTGTAACACAGGTTTTGAACTGCCTCCAAACAGATGGATTTTATGATGTCAGAAATATATCTACATATACATATTTTTGTCTTGGTATACTAACCAATTAAATCAAGAATTTGTAGATTGATAGAGAACGTGGTATATCACTCCAATTTGCAAGTCACATACGAAAAAAAAGTATTAGCAGTAGGTCACATTAAATACTTTCAATGATATTCACATCAAAATGCAAAGCGAGCAATTTTCTTCGGTAACCGTAACCCTCGGTAATATGTTACTTGCCTTTTATAGTACAATATATTTCATATATGTATATATAGCCACAGATTTCTCTTAAGCAGACAAGTTGAGATTCTTAGTAAAGTTTAGCCATGCAGTCAATATCAACCAACCCTGCGAAATCATAATCGTTTTAAAAAATGTTGTATAAGTCAAGAGTGAGAATCAGCTACGGAACTGAAAAGAGAAAGAGAGTAACCAACTGCTTATTAAGCTCGAAACCCGTTTAGCTGAAATACTTGTATTTAAGCTTAATCTTATTCATAATAGTTTAATCAACCAAACCACCGAATCAAAAAACAAATATTTTTATTTGATCAAACTTTGAATGTTCAAGCGAAATAGGTTCTCTACGTTAAAGTTATCTGAAAGAAAGAGCGATGATAAAAATTCTTGATTCGTGATATATTTGTTAAAAAAAACGTACCATCAATAATTTCTCAGTTCCATCTCCTGAGCTTAAGTAAGACGAAAAACCATAGTTCGCTCGCTTTTGAACACCTAGTAAGTTTTTGTTAAATCGCCATACACCATACACCCACACACGAGATACGCGCTTAAGTATTCCTCAGCTGAATTCGACAACTTTAAATATTCTGCATTCCCTTTTCGAGTGTGCAGCGGAATAATTTAAAGGACTATGCATTTAAATTACAAAATTGCTTTGTAGATATCCACGATATAACAAAGCAAGCGGGCAAACTAGTGGCTAAGTGGGGATAGTCAGTGACAAGAAATCGCTTGTAAGCAAGTATTAACTATAACGCCGAACTTGCCAAAATAGATTTAACTCCTTGTTGTTATTGTGCGAAGTTGAGGCAAATTTCAGTTTTCCATTTCATAATAGCCAACAAGAAACGGAGCAACATGTTTGTGGAGATCGGAGCTGTGGAGATTCACTAAGTTGCTCGCGAAATTTTAAAGTCAGTCAAAGTCTCAGCCTGTCAGTCAGTTAATGCATTTAGTCAGTCACTGTGCTAGTTACTTTGGTGTGTGATGGAGTGACTCGTTTGCCCTGCTTGTTCACCCTTTAAATGGTAGTTGTCCCTGCAAAACTAAAATTGCTTTCGCTTTTACATAAGCGGGTACAATTTGGTTGGGTTCGCTGCTTTCTCTGAGAAATGCAGAATGTTTCGCAATTTACATTTAATTAGTGGATTACTTCGGGTTGTTGTGTTCTTTGCATAGAATTGCAACAAAAATAATAAAAGTTTGTGTTTACTTAATGTGCAAAAGGTGGAAAGATTAAGCAGAAAATTCGCTAGGATCAGAATGTTTAAAACGTGGAAAACGGTAAGGACAAGTAATAACTTTTTTGCAGTTGTGTAGCAAAGTGGTATTTTTAGTAAATTATATATAACTAAATCTGTTTTGTTTTAGGAACATTCCGGTAGATGGGGGTTTATAAAATGAATTTGACCGGAGTATTACTTGATTGAAATTTAGGAATCATAGGAAAACGAACTGGCAGCTGCACATGCAGGAGCTAAAAAAGCGTATTCCTATGGTTGCACCATTTCAACCAGAGAACAAACAGGACCTAGACATCCACCTTAAACAGTTCACAAATTCTTGTCATCAAGCACTAAAGGTGGCTTGCAGAAGGGAGAGATGCAGAAAGATTGCAGAAAGCAATTCAATTTCGCCAAATTATCCCACAGAGAAGAAGAGTGGGATAACTATTATAACCTCCTACGGTCATATAAAAAGGAAGGCAAAAATAAATTCGTGGAAATCTTTTTGTAATGACATCGAGAATACGGCAGAAGCGTCTCGACTTAGAAAAATAATGACACAGTCGAAACATAGCATAGGATACCTTCAGAAGCCAGACCACAGCTGGACGGTATCCAGTGAAGAGACTCTAGGCCTACTAATGTATACTCACTTCCCAGACAGTCCCGAGAACCACATAAGGGAGCATATACTGGGGAGTGAAGTGGGCCCAGAGTCCCCTCCGCTAGACATAGTATCAGATAGTAGTGTTTACTGGGCGATAGGCAGCTTCAAGCCTTATTAATCGCCGGGACTAGATGGATTATTTCCGGCTCAGTTACAGCAGTCCATGAGCTATACAATAAGCTGGTTAACAACCATGCTTAAAGCGGCACTGCAATTAAACTATATTCCCTCGATGTGGAGGGAAGTCAAGGTGATATATATACCAAAGGCTGGCGAAAACTTACACATTAATCCAAAAGATTTAATACCAATCAGTCTTTCATCGTTTCTTTTAAAAACGCTGGAAAGACTAATAGAAATACAAATAAGGGCAAACTAAACCCAGGAAGAATGGCAGTTTCTCAGCATGTGTAAGCTCAGTGGTAGCAGAGATTGAAAAGTCTCTGGAGATAAAAGAATACACCCTCGTAGCCTTCCTAGACATAGAAGGTGCTTTCAATAACATCCAGCCGAAGGCCATATTGAGCGCGCTTAAAGATCTGGACATCTCTGAGCTTCTGCGGAAATTAATTGAACAAATGGGCAGGTAAATTATTTCAACGCTGGGAGCTTCAACGATGCGTAGATCTGTCCGAAGGGGTACACCCCAAGGAGGTGTGTTATCCCCACTTCTATGGATCCTGACAATGAATAAATTGTTTGTGGATCTAGAAAAGAGGGGGTACATGTTGTGGCCTACACTGATGATGTGGCAGTTTCGGTTAGAGGCAAGTTCCCGAATACCCTCAGACAATATAAAACGATATTAATCGATGGGCCGTTTCATGCGGACTGAATTTAAATGCTAGCAAGACAAAACTAGTATTGTTCATTAAGAAACACAATACGCCAGAAATCACGCGGCCATCTTTAAATGGCACCAGGCGATAGGAGATAAAGCAAGCTACTTGGGACTAATTTTGGACAGGAAGCTTTCTTGGAAACAAAACTTGGAAGCGAAGGTAAAAAAAGCAGCTACCGCGCTTTACACGTGTAAAAGAATGGTGGGGCCCAGATGGAGACTGACGCCTCGGGTAGCTTACTGGCTCTACACAGCAATTGTAAGGCCGATCATGACTTACGGTATATTAGTATGGTGGCCAATTACAGGAAAGAAATATGCGATTAGAAGCATGGAAAGTATACAAAGAGCAGCCAGTATTTGCATCAGTGGAGCTCTCAGTACTATGCCAAGCCAGGCACTCAACATAATTTTACACTTACTGCCAACAGATCTGTTTTGCAAGCAAATGTCATCCAAGTCAGCTCTGAGACTGAAGGAATCCTCCCTACTAGTCGCTAGTAACAAGGGGCATTCTATGATACTTAGGAAGTTCCCGTTTCTTCCCATAACCATGTAATTTCGCAATCCTACAGAGCTGAATATAAATCCGGTCGGCAAGACTGCCTTCCCCTCCAGAGAGGAGTGGAAAAGGAGCGTAGTGAACAAGGCAGCAGGGATAAGTTTCTATAAGGATGGTTCCAAACCGATAACCGAGTAGGGGGCGGTGTCTTCTCCACTAAACTAGATACCAAAATCGCCTTCCAGTTACTAGACCACTGCAGTGTCTTCCAAGCGGAGGTCACCGCAATTAAAGAAAGCCTTCTTGTACTGTATATGTAGCAGATGAACTAGCCAGAACAGGCACCACCCTACAACTACATCCTGGTAAGGAAGACATATATATGCCTTTGGCTACTTGTAGATAATTAATCGACAAACATGTCATTAACATAGCCGAGTGTCAGTGGAATCAGTCCCTGACTTGCTCAACTAGAAGGCAAACGTGGCATGAATGGAATATGAACCGCACATGCCGACTATTAAAATTCAAACGGAATGATATAAGAACTCTAGTAGGAGTACTAACAGGCAACTGTCTAATAGGCAGACATGCAAGTAGACTTGGTGCGCTATATAACGACTATTGTAGAAGCTGTCAGGAAGTAGAAGAGGAGGAGATCATTAAACATCTTCTATGCGACTGCGCAGCACTATATAGGAAAAGAATCGCAGCCATCGGTCGTGGGTTTCTTGACGACGTCTCGGAGGTGGAACGGGTAAAACTTGCCTCACTGATGAAGTTCATCAGAAGTACGGGGTGGTTCAGAGAGAAGCCAATAGAGTGAGGGGATCACAGTCCCGGTGGTACAATGGGCCTCCTAAAGGGCTAGGTGAGTCTAAAGACAGCCACTTTACCTACCTACCTACCTATTACTTGATCGCTTCTTGGCTAAATGCTTTTATGTTTTCTGTAATTTCGGATCAAAAATTTTGCAATTTAATCAAGTAATAACAGATAGGGCCAACTATTTACCAAATACTGTAATTAGTTACCGACTGATTCATATTCGAGATTCAAAGAGCTTAAAAAATAATTTAACTCATAGAGGTCATGAGGTCTAATTTTTTACCAGTTGCTTATCTGCAGCAGTCTAGCCGTCTCAATATTAGGATTCTGCGAGAGCGCAGTATTTATAATAAGCCCTGTGTACTTTATCGCGTCCTTAGTCGGAACGATGCTAAGTTCATTCCGATGTCACGACCTGATATACCGAAAACGGCTACCACGGAGAACAGCGTGACAAAAATCCATGATCTCGTACTGGTATATCGCCGAATGAATGTTCAAGCAAAAACCGTGTGGTTCATATCCTACTTAAAATATTGGGTCATAAGAAAATTGTCGGCGCGATTAGTGTCGAATAGTATATGGCATTGTTTAATCACAATTCGGAGAAGATACACCCCAGAGACCAAGGAGCAGTCGAAGCAGTAAACTTCACCCGTGAAGAAAGCAAAGGCTATATAAAGAAATGTGACGACTAGTAGGATTTTTTCTAGGATTCACAAGATTCCATCAACATTGACTACCTGGGGAAAAGCAAAACGGTTACAACGCTCAGCTCTACCCAGTTACTGGGTAATTTTGACTTTGACTTACTATATATTGTAAATGATCCCATTTGACGAAACCTTATAAAGGGGTATGAACATATATCTTATATCGCGTGTGTTTATTACACATATTTTACAATAGATCCATATAATAATGGGCTATTCCCAATTAATTGTTTTAAAATACGCGTAATAAATAAATGAAGCGGCATGAAAAGTTTGTGTCTCAAAGAAAGAGTTAGGCGATTTCAGAAAATTTGAAATTAAAATTCACTTAAGCGTTGAGACACAATAAAATTATTGCGCAGAGCGTGTCGCAATAACAACAGGATAAAAAGTCATATACATCTACTAGTTAAGGCAAACCGCTGAGTCGCACTGCCAGAGACATGGCCACAAACAAGCGGCAACTTGCCGTTAAATAAGCTGAATTGTGATATTTTCACAACTGCAAACAATAATTAAATTTAGATCAGAGAGGTGCGCGGCGGGAAGTGGACGGGATAATGCGCGTGCCAAACAATTCTGACTTTGTGAGCAGACACGAATTCGTTTACGGCGAATAAATGGAGATTTAAAGACTAAAAGCAAAGTGGGACACGAAAAGTGGCAAGTACTGTAGTAGAGTGAAAGTGGATGGGGGGGGGGGGTTACATGCGCCATTTCCAATTTATCTACTAAATAGCTAAAATGCTACTGAAAACACATAAATAAACATGAAAGGGAAAAGTTCCGTGGGAATAATGAGCATTTTGCGCTAGTCTCTCTATGTATGCGTTTGTGTGGCTGTGTTTATCAGTTGTTAAGTAGAAAGTGGCATCTAAGCAATGAGTGGCAACAATACTGCCAGCAACAATGACTTTCCGGCATTTCGTGGCATGCCCCACTCGACGCTTGGCTTGTACCCGAAAGCTTTGTTTACCAAGCTTGTTAATGTTGGCGTATCTTTCGGCAAGCAGCAGTATTTTGATCTCCACGCGCGTGCTTTGCCTTACAAGACGCCCCGCACAGCTACACGATTGCGAAGAGTCAAATGCTGAACAATTTTAAATCAAGCGCATAAGCAACATAACGGTGTCCAAATATATAAGTTCATTCGATTTATGCACTTCTGGGCGCCTAAACTTCATACTTTATGTACATATGTACATGTATGCATAAGGTATGCTTTACCACCAACAACCCAAGTGCAGGAATTTTACTCATACGCCGCGGATAAGCGCCGGCACAAATAAGTCGAGTTTGCTTATTGTTGCATGCCGTTGTAAACAAAGCGGAAATAACAGAAATACTCGCAACGAAAAATTTTCTGCACGTTTTCACACAAACGCTCACACACCACTAAAATTCACCGTTACTTACCTTTGAAGATAAAGTTTCTTAGCCGCAAATGCTGGCTAACGGAAAATAAAGAAGCAAATAAGTGGTGTTTATAAAGCAGTAGAGTGGAAACTCATCAACTTTTGATACGACGCTGTAAGCAGTCGTCGACCTTTGTATATCACCTGGTATGTAGTTCTTTAGCGAAAGCCCCCGGCCATAAATTTATTCAGTGCAAGTATGTATACTAATGATAGTAAGCACTTGAATATGGGAGTATATATTTAATTTACTTTCTATTTAAACTTTGTTGGTCAAAAAATTAAATTTCAAAGCCTTAAACGGGTGTAATAGAACATCAAATAAATTAAACTAATTTACTGAATCGAGATATATCTGATGTAACCTTAACCAATAGGTAAGATGTAATAGATTGGGTATATGAGAAAAACATCAAACCGGGGTTCGGTTCAAGGCTCAATTTCATTTATATTTAGAGATAAACCACATTATAGTTACAGTAAACATATATACTTAATTTTATTAAAATACCAACATAAACTGTTTGAAGTCAGATGGAAAACATGAAATCCCTATATCGGGTAAATTTGGATTAGGAGAAGGTCTGGACTGATTTCATTAACATTCCTTTTACTCAAGTGCATTACAGAATATCTTTTAGCTCATACCACGACAATAATACTAGAAAAAAATGCTGTCTGAACTTCATTAAAATATTTGAAATTTTACCTGTATACGATATGGTATAAAGCCAACTGGAAGGGCGAAAATCCTTATAATAGGCTATGGAAGTTAAGGGAAGTATTGACCCGATTTTATCCCTTTTTGGCACCACGACATATTTCTTATAAACTACTATCAGAAAAAAATCTGAGTCCGTTAAGATAACTCACATATAGACAAATATATAGATACATACATAGGTCTAAGGAAAGTGTTAATCCGATATTACCCAATTTGCACTCAAGGGCACATAATTACCAGGAAAAGATGATCTCTTTATTTCCTTAAGATACCTCACATATTGACCGATTTTTCATCTCGTGAGGACTCTTCATGCGAAGTTCTATTCCAGTTTCTTTGGTGTTTGATTTTGTAAGGGGAAAGAATGAGATAGAACTTAAAATGGTGTTATATGGTAAGATATTGATATCGATTATTATCACAATGATGTTAAATGGTCAGGATAATGGTTCTGATTAGTTGAATAGTTGCTTAAATATGGCATTTCATTCAAAAGTGGGCGGTGGTACGCCCAATGCTAATTTTCTATATCGGTTCTTTGTACTATTCCAGACCAGTATGAAATTTAAGTCCTTCTCGTTTTACTTTTGGAAGTAAACGCATTTGTAGTAGTTTTCAACATAACAGTTGTGTGGGTAGTGGTTGTGATTCTTCGATTTCATATATTTCACACGCTACAGAAAATTTATTCAAGTGTACTTGGTTTTAGTAAAACGGTACAAAGAGTAAAAACAAGGCCACAACCCATATTTGTTGCTTAATTTTTCAATGGAAAACTCCAAATAAATATTGAATTAAAAAAAATTATTTTACGCAAAACCAATCCTTTTACTTATTTTATTTTGCAATACTTTTATTATTTACAGTTTCAACTGTGCGTGACTACGGCTTTGACGATGTCTAACCCAGAACTTGAAATAAATAAAAGGTAAGCAACAAGGAAGTATTTTTAAGCGATTTCAATAAAATATTTTAACGAAAATGCATGTGTGTACATGTGTATGTACGCATGTATGTATGTGTGCATTCACTCTAACAAGCATAAGTAAAAACTGAAATAACGGTACAATGAAGTTGACACACTTTCAATGACAAGCAATTGGAAGTAATGCACTACGCCCAACAATGAAAAGTGGCGCCTCGGACAAAATATTTATAAGACCTGTTGTCCCTGTGAGAGTAACGGCTTAAGCAGCTAGAATACTGCAGCATAAAGTTAGCACTCACTCTCCCCTCTTTACAGGCGTCTAACAATGCTACTTCCGAGTGCTGGTTGTTTGTCGTTCGACTAAAAGCAACACAAACACACGTTGAGTAAGTGTAGTGGGGGCGGAAAGATCGAAATCAGAAAAATATAGTTGAAAATGTTGCACAATTTCACTCGTGTAATCAAATAACTTTAAGTGCAAGGGTGTGGGTGTGAATGTTGCACGCTTGTATTGAGCTAGTTTTGAATTGAAAGTAAATTTTTGTAGAAATGTTTGTGAGTGTGTATGTATATCTAAGTGTGTGTGAATTTATTTCAACTGGAATCAACTTATTTTCAATTTTAAATTAGAACTTTGTTGAAGTGCTTGGCACAAAGGCATAGACAGAATTTCACATATTCATTTGTTTATATTGCTTATACATACATATGTGTAAATATATATATGAATGTGAATGTGTAACTTTAAAGTATAGTAGCTCTATTTGTACCCGCGCATGCTTACGACCTGCTGCAAAATTCTAAGTGACCGTAAATGAAACATTGCAAACACACAGTTACACAAGTACATATATCATACTGCTACGGCAGCTGCAAAAATATTGCCATTTCTTTGTGTGAGTGTAGCAAGAGCATTTGCCGCATAAACTTGAAATCGGAAGTAGGAAACACACCAAGCAAAAGTAACAAGTGCACTGTATTCATGCAACATCATATATTTATCTGTATGTATATATATATATGCATATACAGATATGTATATTAGGGTGGATAAAAAAAAATAATATTTGTTTTTCGCTTGATACTTTGAAAGATGTGTTCTTAGACATCTCGAAGAAAATCTCTCCAAGAATGAGCTCTTAATTGGAATTATCTTTTTCTTATTATCAGATAAAAAACTCCACTACTTGAAAAAATATTGGTCTCATACAGTTTGTAGGACATTTAATGCTCTATAAAAAAATGTCTAACGATTTTTTCGTAAGCCTAGCCATTTAAAAGATATTAACGGTTAAAATTTGATTTTTTAAGGCAAATAACTTTTTTTCTTTTGAATTTTATAACTCAATGAAATAAATCATAATAAACCGGAAAAGTCATAGTATTGTAGAAATTTATCTGTTTCACAAAAATTTTATTTATAAATAAAAAATAATAATAATATGTGCATGCATGATATGCATTTAAGTTTGACGATGAATATCTGGTAAATTTTCCACAAAGCTATCAGTTTTGCAATTTGAAATGTTTTTTCCACTGAGTTATAAAAATCAAAAGAAAATAATAAATTTTCCTTAAAATAATCACATTTGAATCGCTAATATCTTTTTAACGGTTACGAGAAAATCCTAAAAGACCATTTCGTAGAGCATTAAATTTTCTAAAAAATCTATGCATCCTCTATTATGAAAAAATACGGATAAATATATAACTACAAGTATTAGGTGGATTACCTTCCAGTTACAATTAAGAGCACATACACGGGGAGATTTTCTTAGAGAAGTATGAAGAGCTCTCTTTCAGATGTACATATGTTTGTATATAATATATGATATACAGGAACAGCAAACAAGCACTTTCAAGTATGTGTTTACAAGCGCCTTGATGCCTGTAAATGTGTCTGTATGCACACATATGTATATACAAATTCACATGTGCATAGTACATAAGTATATAGTATATGCATGCGTGCATGCATTTTTGATATCAAAAGCGCATGAATAAAATGTGAAAATGTACTTGCGCTCAATTGGAATTTTCTATTAAAGAACTAAGCAAACTTTCTGCATGAAGACCAAACAACAAAAAGATAAACGCCAAGGAAACAAAAATATTGCATTTTTTGTAGGTTGCTCTATTCGAAAGTTTCTTTTCGGTAGGAAATTGCTCTTCAAGCCTCTTCGTTGTTGTTTTGATTGTTGTATGTAAAATAAATTCCTTTCAAAGTCATTTTTGTTGTTTCTTTTCTTTCTTGGCTCTGCCAAGGCTATGCCAATTTGCAACCCTACTTTTACCTAACTCTGACTTTTTTAAGCCAATCATAATAAAACTCTTACGTTGGTAATAGAAAAAAGATAATCAGTTTCAAATCTTAAATAGTTGATCTAAAAGTTGAACAAGACTAATATTGATATCATAAAACTAGTGTACACAAAATAAAAATTTAAGCTCGAATAAGATAAGCATTCCACTTTAAAAATATTCTGTGAGGTCGACAGAACTGAGTGCCTTTTTAAACTCTCATTTTCATAAAGTGAGTTTTTAGATTTAAAACATACGTTTTAAGGCTCAGCCCGTTGTCCAATTTTAACACTTTCTCCTATAAAGCCCTTCTATACCATCTTGATTTAATGCATGTGACGCATTTATTCAGTGATTTATCGCACTTTTAGCGGTTTTTAACATAACCGTTATATGGAGAGTGGGAGTGGTTATTATTTGATTTTACCCATTTTACCTAGTGTATAAAGACTATTTAACCATTTAGAGAGGCGTCATTTGATACTGTCATCTTTTGTACTAAATTACAGTATTGTATCTTAATTTAGTATAGGTATGGCGCTTTATATATTTTTGCTTAACTGTACTTTGTGCGCGTGACAATTGACTGATTCGGCCCATCTGCAATACCAACCCCATTGGGTGCCAAGGTACACGCGTACAAAGATTTATCAAGATATCTCAGTTTTTACTCAAGTTATTGCTTGCGTGGACGGTTGGACAGGCAGTCACTCGGAGTTCATCTTTTCTCGTCATCCTGATCATTTATATATATGTACCTATATCCATATCTAACCCGATTTGTTTTAGGTGATACAAGCAACCGTTAGGTGAACAAGACTATTACACTCTCAGTTGCAACATGTTATAAAAAAAGTACCTAATGCTTGGAAGAGTTGATCTAAGCTAACGTGAATAAGGTCAAGTCATAATGACAGGAGAGTGATCCGTGTTCTACGCAAAAGGTAATTTTTGACCATTGAATAAACACTCGCTTTCTCAATGAAAGTAATGTAATTCTGTCTTAAGCAGCTTCATGGATTACAGTAAATGAACTTTTTCCTTTTGTTTCGTCAAATATAATATATTAAGATGTTCCAGATGATGAGTCGAATTTAATTTTATATGTCTTCTTGTTCGTCTGACAGACAGACAGATATCGGTGAAAACCTAAACATTTAGTTATGTCTCGAAAAATTCACATACGTCTGCCTTGAATTTCTCAGATGGTTTATTTTAGTTTAGGACGAACCATTGCTATAACCTCAAAACAACATAACAGACATATTTGAACATCAGAAAACAACGTTTTATCAAAATACCTAACATTTTACTTTTGTAAAGCAAAATAACAGAGATAGCTGCTCTTTGTGACCAATTACTTGAGAATTATAAGATCAAATATCATGAATCTAAGACAAAAGTAGATATATTGGTGTGTGGCGTGATCCTTCGGTTCAGCCAAGGACTTTAGAATCAATGAACAATAGTAACGATTGTTACAACCTCCGTCTTTCTCCTTAACTATATATATATATATATATGTATATCTGTAGTGGGATTGGATCTTTCTTAATTTCTTAAGGGGGTAGTTAGAGGCACGAAAAAATGAGAATTTTCAGTAATTTTTTTTCTATTAAATCATGTTATTTTACAAAAGTAGTAATATATCATTCTTATACAATGTTTTGACTTTGAAGTCACGAAAATTTCCAAAAAAAAACTTTTAATTTCCAAAGTTATAGCTGTCTGTGTTGACCCAGTTCCAAAAAAAGGTCATTGCGGTGACAATCATAAGTCCTTGGAGATTCATCTAAAATCAATCGGATAAAAAAAATTTGTTTTATAAATAGATAATCCGAGGTTTGATCGAAGATTTTTTTTTTCAAAAATTAACAAAATGGCGGCCTCAAGAAACTTTTTTCTAGATATTTGGTGAATTGGTATTAAAAAATCGAAATTTTTGGAAAAAAATCCTTTGATCAGGCCCGAGTTTATTATGTATTCTACAAGCTGTATAAATTTCATTAAAATCTACTGAGTGGTTTTTGAGTTAAAGTTGCAAAAAAAAAAGAAAAATTGATTTTTTGAAAATTCTGACTACCCCTAACCCCTTAATTAAAATCTTGTTTGGTACCGAACTGGACGAATTCGGTACAGACTACCTATTGAAGATAAGTTGCTTTAATCCACATGTGAATTACAACTTAAGTTAACGTGTTTCTTGTTTATTTATTATTTTTGGTCACCTTAATGTATTATCGTGTACCACTTTACTGTAAAGATGTGTGCCCTTTCCATAATCCTTGGGTAGCCTTAGCTCTAATGCGACATTAATTCCTTAGACAATTTCGTACTTGCTTTGGCGTTTGGACACAAATAGGCAAACGTCATTTTCATTCAATTATTTATGTCTGCTTATCGCATCTTTCCAATTTTTTAGTTTCTGTTGGCACCTCAAAAACACAAAACTGCACAAACAACAAAAATAGTGGCAACATTTAAGAATATATTGTTGTACTCTTTCGGTTCATACCCAACTAGGGATCATAGCTTCGTGGAAGTGTGTCTGTGTGTATGCGTTTGATGTCATTTTTGTCGACAACATTTTTCACTTGTCGCTTGCAACAATTGCTAGCGATAAAATGTGCTAACAACAATAAAACAACGAAACAATTCAGAATGAAATCTATACCAATGCAGAGCCAGTATCACAATGCCAATGAAGATGCGAACCAGCGAGGGCAAACGGGGCACCGCACACATACACAGAAACACACATGCATACACCGCATTTCTACAGAAGGAAAAACTATTAGCGTCTGCAGATGCCAACACAAGGAATGTGTGCACATTTTCTGCAACAACAACGACAACTACAATTACAAACAATAGCAAAACAAAGTAAACAGCTGACAAAAAGCACAAAACATTTGCAACAAGACACAATATAGCACAACATATCCTGCAGTTGTTATCCTTTAGGAATATTTTTTGAATCCTACTTAACACAACAAAATAACCAAAAACAAGAAAAAAAGAAATTATCTAACCTGTAGCGGATTGGTTTAATCACTGGGTGAAGCTGAAGGCGAGTAGTTTTTGTAGAATCATGTAGTTTTCGCCGCAATGGTAGAGGGGCGAACAACAACAATGACGGCGACGACATTTTCCCAATTGGCTGTCATCAACTACGGGGGCAAATGGAAGAAAAAGAACGCCTGAAAGAAAAGAGAGGAGCTACAAGCAGATACAAGTAATATCAGCAGATGACACAGAGCACAAAAATGCTTTAATCACATCACAGCAGCAGCAACAGCGAGAAATCCATTACAACACGTGTCAACAGAGCATCAGATTGTTTTGCTCGAACAGCTATGCATTTTTCTAGCTTAGTTTTCTGTGGGTGCTAAAAATAGAAAGATGTGAGATTAGCAATACCTGTGGAATTCCTATAAAATGCTGGCAATTTGATCGCAATGAAGGGGTGTGTGCGAGGTCCAATGCTTTTATAGTTACGTGAATACTTAAAATAAATTATTCCCTTAATTCCGCCCGGTTTACTATATCCTGTAGAGGCTATATTAAGTTTGCCACGAAGTTTGTTACACCCAGAAGGAAACATCGGAGTCCTTATAAAATATTTGCATAAATGATCAGCATGACGACTCGACTTAGCCATGTCCGCCTGTCCGTCTGTCTGTCTGTCTGTATACACGCATCCCTAAATTTTTGTGATATTAATCTAAAATTTTGCACCCGTCCTTTTCTCACCAAGAAGCTGCTCATTTCGTATTACTACAATAAATATATAGCTGCCGTACATACTGAACGATCGGAATGAAGTGCTTGTATGAAGAACAATTATAAGTCAAAACAATGCTTAAAAAAACACGTGTAAGTATATGTTTACAAACGTTAAAGTTTGACAGAGACTTTATCATCCATGAAAACAAATGATAGTGACAAAATGATCCTTCTTCTATGTTGCGCTCAAAACTTTTGATAGTAATCTATCTTTAAAAGAAGGATAAGATCAAAACAAGAAAATATGTTAACTTCGTTTGGGAAATGGGTGATTGACCCGATTTTATCAGTTTTGGCATTACTACATATTATTAACAGAAACAGATACGCTCTGAGGTTCATTAAGGTACCTCATATAACATCAAAATTATTCCTATAAGGAGTAAAGTCAACCGGATGTTTGGAAATCCTGATATTAGTTATTTGAGAGCTATGGCAATTTTCACATGATTTTATCCATTTAAGGCACAGAGGCGCACCGTTAGGAGACAATCTAATTAAGATAACTCACTTGTTGGCCGATATAAGGGGCATAAAATCAGGCGGAAGTTTGAAAATATTTCTATTAGGTATATGAAGGCTAAGGAAAGTATTGACATATGGCATATCTTAAAGAAATAATTGGTGCAAAGTTTTATGTCGATATATTGATTGGTGCTCGATTTATATAATGGAATTTAAAGGGCAGTGCCCCGCCCATTGACCAATTTTGAGACCAGCCCTTATAAAGCTCTGTGTAGCATACCAGATGTAAAATTTATTGTCTTTGACGTATTCAGTTTCGATTTATCGCACTCTTAGTAGTTTTTAACCGTTATATGGGTAGTGGACGGGATTATCATCTGATTTCACCTATTTTCACACTGCTATAAGAAATGTCGAAAGGATTCATTCTGCAAAATTTAGGTTTATAGCATGAATGGCTTGGGAGATATAT
The DNA here is from genome assembly GCF_042242935.1 of Bactrocera oleae. NCBI lineage: Eukaryota > Metazoa > Arthropoda > Insecta > Diptera > Tephritidae > Bactrocera > Bactrocera oleae. The sequence continues at coordinate 34,143,872 of NC_091540.1, read as the reverse complement.
GAGTATATTAAACCTATTTGGGGCGGGGGGTACTTAATTATAGTTTCATATCTTAATTTGAGGCTCAGTGATAGCAATTTATACATTTTCTAATTGCATTTGGAGGACGTACAGTGGTCCGATTATGCTTATCTACGAGCCTATCCTCCCAATTTGACGAAGGAACACGTGTGCAATGTGTCGTGAAATATCTTAATTTCTACTCAAGTTACAACTTGCAAAGACAGACGGACGTACGGAGGCACGGACGTACAGACAATCAACCGGAGTTAAACCTAATCGTCATCCTAATAATTTATATATATTAGGTGAAGTAAAATTTCCTTCGGGTTTTTATTGATTTTTCAAAAAATGATAACTTTGTGTACGTTTGTCCGATTTAAGTCAAATATGCGCCGTTTTGTTCGTAAACTTGTTGCCAACGAGATGCCAACTTCATTATATCGCGCTTGTAGAAGGCTGCGTCCCTATTGGCAAAAAACTCGGAGAGCCAACTTTCACAGGCCTCAAGAGAGGCTCACCATTAAGCGCCTTCGCCATGGACAGGAAAAGATGGTAATCCCTTGGTGCCAGGTCCGGTGGTGCATTAGGACCTCCCATCCGAGCTCCCGGAGCTTCTGGCGCGTCACCAAAGACGTGTGTGGCCTGGCGTTGTCCTGATGGAACACAATTCGGTCTCTGTTGATCAAAGATGGCCTCTTCTGGATGAGTGCTACCTTCAAGCGGTCCGGTTGTTGGCAGTAGAGGGCCGAATTGAGCGTTTGGCCATAGGGGAGTAGCTCGTAGTAGATGATTCCTTGCCCATCCCACCAAACACACAGCAAAACCTTCCTGGCCGTCAATCCGGTCTTGGCCACCGTCTGGGCCGCCTCCCCGAGCTTTGACCGCTACCGTTTGCACTCGATGTTGTCGTATATGACCAATTTTTCATCGCCAGTCACAATCCGCTTCAGAATCGGGTCGATTTTGTGGCGATTCAGTAGCGATTCGCAGATGGAAATTCGGTCCATCATGTTTTTTGCATTAGTTCGTGTGACACCCAAACATCGAGCTCCTTTTTGAATCCAAATGCAAATGGTTCCAAACGGTTTTCTGGCTTATCTTTAGTTCTTCAGCAATTAAATAAGTATTTCCATGATTTTATCGCAATTTTCGACGACAGGCCTCCCGACGCGTGGTGCATCTTTGACATCGAAATTACCGGAACGGAACCTAGCAAATCACTTTTGTGCTACACGTTCGTTTACAGTATCGCGCCCATAAACTAAATTAATGTTTTCAGACGCTTTGGCTGCTTTTTCGCTTTGATCGAAGAAAAATTGTAAAATATAGCGAATTTTCTCTTTGTTGGTGTCCATCTTTGACGAGCGCTCACATTGAACTGAGTAAATCAATCGAAAAACTGTCAAAGACAAACTTTTAGCGCGAATAAACACGTTTTCAGCGCCGTATAGTATGATATGATGCGACACGCAACACTAGTACTATGGACAATAACGCCATCTCTTAGATAAAAACCGAACGAATTTTTTACTTGACCTAATATTTAAATCTATATCTACAAGTATGTCGATTAGTAGGTGGGAAAAACAACCGGTAGGTGAACATCATGTAGCAACATGTTGCAAGATTCCAAACACTCTCATGTTAACACCACCACCAGACTTTATAAAGCAGGTAAACAAGAGCTGAGCAATATATAAAAAAAACAAGAAAAAACGTTAACTTCGGTTGCACCGAAGCTATAAACCTTTCACAAATACAATTGCTCCTTACAAGAACTTGATTCCGATCGTTCAATTTGTATGGCAGCTATATGCAAACAAATGAGCAGCTTCTTAGTGAGAAAAGAATAGGTTCAAAATTTCAGATCAATAGCTTAAAAACTAGGGACTAGTTCGCGTTACAGACGGAGGGACAGACGGACATGGCTAAATCAACTCAGCTTAACATGCTGATCATTTATATATATATTTTAAAGGGTCTCCCATGTTTCCTTCCGGGTGTTACAAACTTCGTGGCAAACTTAATATACCCTGTTCAGGGTATAAAAATGGCAACATCTACTTATTAAATATTGAAAAATTCTTAGTACTATTTTTTTTTTGAGCCAATCCCGCAGCTCTTATTTAAGCTAAGAAAAAATAATTTTCCATCTGTGCTTATCTTTTGATGGTTTTTCAAATGAATTAATTACTTTTTGAAAAAACAAATATCCATACACATATGGTACAGACGAGTATTCGAAGTAATTGAATAACTAATAGTTTACAGATTAAATAAATTTAGAAATGATAATGATTAAAGATTTGGCTTTGAATTAGAGATATGACGATAGTAAAAATACTAAGGCATACTTGTATGTATGTTTTAGTTTTCTTTTTACCAAACATTAGAACGGCTGAGCCGATTTTTGCTATGAGGAATTAATGATTCAAGGAAATTTCGAAATATCTATTAAGAATAAAAGATTTAAAAATTTTAAAGTCTTTGCCATAACAAACAGATTTCTTATTATACTTATATACTTTACGAATTATAGTACAGAGTAATATTTCTAAATTTCTACATTGATTCCAAATAGTAATGTAAAACTATTGAGGAAGTTTAATGATAACATTCTATGGGTAAATTTACTAAACTTGCTTACTGTACTAAAATCGAATAATAACTTCGCCCACCTTCCACATAACGGTAAACCATTTTACTTACATGACCATAATCATGAAATTTCAAGAAGTATTCTGTGACTTTAGTTACTTCGCTAGTAATCTACAATATTTATCTTTATAAAGTATTTATGTAGTAAGTATGATTCTTTTGAACCACTCTGATTTATTATAGCATTTAAAATTTATGTTTTAATCCCATTTTAACTATACGTTTTGATCCCGTTGCATTCCCGGAAAAGGAGTTGGCTTGTTTTGAAAACCGAGACAGCAATAAGGTGATTTTTAATTAAGTCCAAAATTATCATGTTCAAAAACAAAAGCGTAAAAATGTGTCTAAAATTAAAGTTTTTAATACTATAAGTTGAACAGTTTTAGTAATATTACAAATATCGCATTTTAATCAGGTTAATGAAGTTCTCTTTCATTTAGGCGCTAATTCTTAGCCCAATCTTATCGTTCTAATACAGTAAGAATATGTTATGGAACTCTTCATTAATTTTTTCGCTCAAAAGATATCGAAATATTCGTCAGAGCAATTCTGTTATCAATAGACACATTAAAGGTACACAAATAATTAAAACTTCTATTAAAATTTATATACAGCTCAGAAAATCTTTTAAATCTAACCGAAGAGCTGTACGTGACATATGTAAGTACATATCCGTAAATATATTGTATGTATGTAGTAGAAATTGTGTTCAAAGTAAATCCGAAAATGAGTTAGTAACTGCCTCTGGCGTTCTTTTTTAAGCCGTTTATTAACAATTTATTTTACTTGACCGCTAATCCGTTGCTCTCAAATAAGGCACTATGTGCATATGTAGGATAAAGATATAGCAGTAATGCAACTTTCTTGACTTCGTGCCTTGCTCAAATGGTCAAGGAGGCAAACCGAGGGCCCAACAAGCTTTGAAAGTGCAAGAGTTCGGATGTGTATTTCACACATGTTTTGTGTCTGCACAATGTCACATTTACTTGCTAAAAGTTTCCACTTTTTCCACCAGCTAAAACGGTTAATATTGAGGAAGGATTGGAAAAAAAGAAAGCCAAGGAAACTTTTGCCGCATTGCAAGCCACAGCAGATCTAAAGATCTATGACTTTCAGTCAATATATATTCACACAAATAAACATGCATTTGGTAACATGAGTGTGTGGACGTTTAGTGTAAAGGATATTCATAGAGGATAGCGGGGCGACAAAGGAACTGCTTAACCGACGCTGAATTGAATCGAGGAAAGCTCGGCGTAAAAGCAGACACCAAGTGGGGACGGGTGTTGGTTCGCAAGTGTTGTAAGTGTGTTGTAAGTGCATGACAGGCGACACATTCTGAGCTGAACTTTGTGAACTGTGTTGCAACAACTACGTGCAACCCTATGTATGCCAACAATGAAAGTGACATTAGATATAGCAAGAGCAACAATGTTCTGAACTTTTGTTATGGATAAGACACACCGATAGACGAGTGAGCATAAGTGAGGCAACCAACAAAGCATATGCACCAAACAACCGCAAACACCACACCCGCTCAAATATTCATATATAGCTGACTAAGTGAAGTTGAAACGAACGAATAAAAATGCATTGACAATAGATGAATTGACTTTCAGTGGCTGGAAATAAGAGTGTGAGAGTAGAAACTTTTTTCGAGAACAACCGAAGAAAACAAGTGACAAAAAAGAAGAAAATAAGTGACAAAAAAGAAGAAAATTAATCGTTCAAGAGCAATCAAAAGCGCTCGCTTCAAGAACAACAACAATGCTTTTGTTTTAAAATAAATTAAGTAATCAAAATAGCAATGCGTCTGTAACAAGCAATTACTTGCGAGGATTAAACAAGTCAAGTAAGGAGGAACGTGCCTCAAATTTTACAGGGTGTTCTTACAGAGATATTGAAATTAAAATTCAGGTGTCAAAGTAAACTTTTTTGATATATAAAAACAGTATTATATTGTATATCATTACCATCGAGTTATATTCAAAGACGGGACAAATCTTGACAATGAAAACAAGAGAAAAAAAAAACGATATAGTCTAAGAGCCAGTCAGCAGACTGTATGTATTTTACCAAAGGTGATATTTTGCTTGAAGATTCTCCTCTACCACCATGAGCTCGAGAAGCCCAGCGAAGGTAGTTATAACGTCACTAAGGTAATACAACTACGAATATTAGAAGAGTTGCAACAAAGCTGCAGTTCGGTTATATTACAGACTACAATGAATGTAACGCCCAAAATTAATAGCAGAGCATTTTGTTAGTTATTCCCTCTTGGCAGAAAAATCTGATTTATATATATATTCTTTCTAATACTTTTATTAGCTTATTCTTCAAACGACAGTCGTTTTCTCCGGTTTCAACAGTCCGGGAGAAGGTAATTTATAACTAACGGTTACATGTGACTATTGCAATTAATCGGTTTAACGTACATAACTCCCAAACTACTTAAGCTAAATCAACCAAACTTGCTCAGAAAAAATATGTTTAACATTCCCCACGAAATTATAAAAATGGTTGAAATCGGACTATAATCCCGTCCCCTCCCCATATAACGGTTATGTTGAAAACTACTAAAAGTGAGATAAATCACTAAATTAAAGCGTCAGTCCTCAAGATTATATAAAAAAGCTTTATAGGAGTCGGTACCATAATTGGACAATGGGCATGACACTGACCATATTTAGGTGAAAACCCATATCTCTGGACCTGCTATACCAATTACAACAAAATTCGGTACATAACATTATCCTGACATTTCTATGTCACCGTGCGAAATGGGCGAAATGTCACTACAAATGAAATAGAAAGAGAGTGTTTCTCTTAGTGAATATAATCGACTGAAAACTTTCCCTAGCTCCCTTATAACTACAATAAAATTAAGATTTTCAAACATACGGTTGACCTTACCCTTTATATGTACAAGGTGTGTTCCAAAGTAAACAGGACATTTAAAAAAAATAGTTTCATCGACAAAATCAATTAATTTTATTCAAAATAGTCTCCTTCTGCTTTAATACAGCTTTTTGCACGGTCCAAAAACATGTCGAACGAGTGTTTTAGCTCGTTGCCCGGTATGGCCACCAGTATGCCGGTGCAAGCTGCTTTCCTTTCATCGACAAATGCATTTTTCCGAAAAGGTAGAAGTCGCACGATCCCATATCAGGTGAATACGAGTAGTGGTTGATTGTTAAAATGTGATTTTTGGTCAAATAATCGGCCACAAGCATCGATCGATGAGACGGCGCATTATCGTGCAACAAACGTACACTTCCATCTTCGCGATATTCGAGCCGAACACCTCGAATACGGCCCACCAAACGCTTGAAAACTCCAAGGTAGAACACCGCATTAACGTTTTGGCCGGGTGGAACAAATTCTTTGTGGACAATACCCTTGGAATCATAAAAACAAATCAGCCTTGTCTTCACTTTTGACTTCTCCAGGCGCGATTTTTTGGGTTTCGGCTCATTTCTCATTTATGTCCTCACGACCACTTTAAAAACGTTGAAACCACTCGTGCACTCTGCTACGGGAGAGGCAATCATCGCCATAAACTTGTTTCATCAATTGAAATGTTTCGGGAAAAGTTTTACCAATTTTTATTTAATGTTGGCTCTTTGTTCGAAGCTCATTTTCGCACCGATGACATTGTATATTGGTCAATATGTGAAGGTATCTTAATGAAACACAGAGACCATCGTTTTCTGCTAATACTTGTAATATGTGGTAATCGCAAAAATAGATAAAATCGATTTATAAGTCAATATGTAAAATTTGTGCAAAAGTATTGAAAATGGTTCAATTAGAAAAATAATTAGTAAAATAAGTCAAAAAATTGTTTTTTTTTTCTTCAAAAGCTCATAATTGCTGCATTTTTCACGTTTTCTTCTTCGTTTCAGTACTTTTATGTGCAAAATTATAGAGATTAAAAAATATATATTTTTCGTTTGTGTTTCAGTTTATATTTACGGACGCTAGACCTTCACGCCCTTTACTTGGATCAACAAAAAAAAAAAATGTTTAAAGCTTCAATAAACTTTTTCCGACAAGTGTGGGAATTTCATCCTTTTACAAATTATGCTTTTCGAGAAAAAATTCCAGAAAAAAAGCAGGTTTTGGGGATAACAAGAAACTCCCCTTAATGCCGAAAATATGTGACAATGGTCTACGAATTACCCCAACTCACCCTACTTACTTATATTGATTTTCGTTATTCTAACAAATAACATATGCCAATTATGTGTATCAGTGTGTGAGTTAAATATTTATAGTACAAATAGTATGAAAATATGTTCTCAAGAATACCTGAGCAACGTCAAAAGTTAGTGCAATCAGCCAAGACCTTTTTCTGGGAGTAATTGGTGTAGATCTTGATCTGAACCTCATGAATTTTTTTCTTTTGGTTAGTGTCTCTCACTTTTACTCAATTTATTAAATTTCACATATGTCTCTTTTGAGGATGATTTTAATATAATTTCCGCTGACAATATAGTTATGAAACTAATAGTGTTTTCTTTTCTCACAAAAATGTTGCATTTATTCTGCCTATGTCCTATCCTATCAAAGTTGCGTGTTTTGACCTTTCTGACCTTCTCAAAACGTAAGGGTGAGAGTTGCTCAATCGATGTTTAGTTTTCGTTTTTGATAGTTATTTATTTTAAATCTAGTTTTTAGGATGAAAGGTATGTAAGTATATGAAATGTGAAACGTATAGTTGATAAGACAATATGTTTTTATGTTAATTGCGTGTTTAATAAAATTTGTGTGTTTAATTTTCAAGCTATTTTCACAAAATGTTGAATTATTATTAAAATACAGGATTTAGCGGTTATTCATGTTATACGACACCACATTGCATTTTTTAAACGGTGTCAGAAAAATTTACAAACAAAATTGTGGAAATTATACGATGACGAAGTTTCTATTTTTATGAGACTTCTGTATGAATGTCAAATGAAGTTTATAGAGGTGGCTGAAATTCGAAAGATATTAAAAATATAAATCGTTGTTGAATCTATGGTTATGTGAAACCTCTAAGCAAAGAGTGGCCTAGCTAACAAATGCAACATATTTTCTATATCTGGCCCCAACGATTATTTATTACTTCAACAAAATAGAATTGGAAATAATTTGCAAGACTAAGTCTTATTTTGCATATATTAGTGTGATCGACTTTTGACAAACCCATTTATTTTTTCTTTGAACGTATATACCCATTTATTTATTTTATATACATATGTGGACTCGGATTGAATGGCTGGAAGAGTGTGCTAGTTCAATTTCTTACTGTAGTTCCTTCAGCTCTCTAGATTGAAAATTTCCACCTTTCATGTCTGTATAATTTGAGTTTTGTACGAATGAAAGGATTTTGTAGTGTTCTTAGATGCCTTGCGGTTTCAAAGCGGTCGGTTCACAATTGGTTCATGTTTCACTTATACCTAGAGAACTTCACATTTTGTAGCTTATTAAAAGGGCGTATCAATACTGTTTGTGTATAATAATAGTGTTTCGATATGGGCCGTTCCGATATATGAGCAGCTTTTTGATGAGAAAAAGACAGGTGCAGAATTTCAGATGGATATCTTTATAAGGGGCTTAGTTTGTATATCAGCTCAGCTCATCATGCTGATCCTTAATATGGTATGTATATATACCTTTTTTATAGGGTCTCCGACGTTTCCTTCTTGGTGTTGGAAACTTCGTGGCAAACTTAACATACTCTCTTCAGGATATAATAAAAATTATTAATAATAATACAAGTAATATCAAATATGCAAGTATATATTTAATAAGCCTGTCGCTTTTATCCGGTTTCTATTCCAAGTATACCAAGGAGAAAGAAAAATGTACATCCTGCTATCACTGTCATCCTGCTGCATCTTAGCTGTATACATAGTTAAATAAATATGTGTATTATGTCTTTATATGCTGTCAATATAGGATTCAGCAATAATGCCAGAAAATTTCTTACCATAAGAACATGCAATTTTGCATAATGCGCTCGAAAAAATATAAAAAATAGCATATGCCAAAATTCATGTTAGGGCAAATGCAAATAAGAAATAATGAAAATGAAATTTCATTTCAATTTTCGAGCTTGGCTAGCTCGCAAACAGTGGCATAACCCTTGGTCGGCCGCCCACTGTATGCTCATCTCCGCATTTATTGTTTTCTTGTTTTCGTTTACTTTTCTATTCTCATGTATTTTTAAGATTTCGTGCGGATTTTGCGAGTTTTTTACTTAAATGATATCATTTTAATGTTTGCCTTCTGCAAAGTCGCAATTTACTTGTGGCTTTACTTCGGTTGCTATATTTCTGAACGTAAGTCGAATTTGTTATTTTCGTAGAGCTGTAATAGGGTCTTAGAAATTATATTATTTGTAAAATTTTTAATAAAAAGTCTATTGGAAGTACATAATGCATATTTGTATCATTAAACTGCAATGATCAAAAATAATGGAACTTTGATTACTTTTGACCTAATATATTAAATTAAACTCTCCCGAAAAAAATGGAAAAAATAGAAAATATATGGCTTGGAATTCAAGGAAGTTTCCAAATTTTTAAGCTTCAAGCAAGCAGCAAGTAATGACCCATTGGCTAAGAACCTGTTGGTGGAAAAGAAAATTAAAATCTTGGACTGAGGTTTAAACTAGGTATCAGTTTTTATTTTCAGACTTTGATAATAATCACTGCTAATATATTAAAGAATTAAATTTTAAATAATTTCTACTTGACGTATTTCCGTTGTTGGTGATTAGAAACAGAAAAGGTTTCAACTTTCCAGGCACCGTCTAAAACCGAGGCCTCGAAGACGGGGAAATGGCTATATCACTTAAAATCGTTCTCAATGTTCGCCTCAAAGTTCCAGTTGGTAGCGGATGGATTTACTTAATAGAATTTCAGAATCCTTAAAAAACCTAACGGTTTTAATACAACATATGCACTAAACTTTCACTCTCTGAGATTGCGTCTACTTTTTATAAATATGGTTCTTCGACTTCTAGAAGTCCCAGTTTGCTTCTTAACTCAGACACATAAATATGTGCGTGGTAAAATAAATTGACGTTCCAAATCAGTTCTCTTCCCGATTATTTTGAAAAGGTTCAAATTGTGAAGTAATAACGAGTTAAAGACCTTATGTCATCAATTACAAAGCCAGTTGAAATCTTTTTGTATTATTGTAACTCTGTACGTGATTTGTATAAAGATTGGATATACCAGAGCTAAGTCCACATCTTAAGTTACAGTCATGTTTTTGGCGAAAGGAATTACGCGAGAAATAACCTTGTAGAGAGAAATTAGTTTAATGACTTTGCAACCAGCCTTCACCGAGCTCACGCGGAGCCCACCCGTGTGGTATTAATCGGATACAACGGAGCTCTGACCCATTCCTAGTCCGATTATATTGATTATTGTCAGTTCATCGGCTAATGAGATACAATGTACTCAAGGGCCTGCTATCAGAATAAATGTTTATTTTTCATGAGGGCCAACTCCGATGATGCAGATGCTTCTATTTAAGAGCGATAGAAGTAAAAATTAAATTACCAAAAACTGCTTACGCCAATATCTAGAGTTCAAATCACTTAGAAGTTTGTTACAAATATATGTTTGTATCTGTCCAAAGGATTCAAGGGCATATGTGCCAAAAAATAAACAATAAATCTTCTTCACACATAAAGCAAAGAGTAAAGAATATACAACGATTAGACATACAGAAGGCCAGGCCAAGAGAGAGCACAAATTACTCAAATTTCATATGCTTTGTTTGTGGGTGACAACGCTGTTCCTCAAGTAGGGGAGACGCAAAATAAATGACGGCAAAATACAAAAAACTGTGGCCAAGACTTTCATCTTTCAAGCGAAGATGATTTACACTAAAGTGTTGTAATGAAAACAAAAATAAGCAAAAACGGAAAATCGGAGAAAAAATGGGCGAGAATGGAAGCCAGCCAAAACATCAATTTATAGTAGCGCGCTAAGCTGGGGTTATAAATGCATATGGCGAGTGTGGTGTGTGCACACACCTACATTTGTTTTTGTGTTCGTTTGGTGATGCTTGTCAACGCTTTATATCGAATCCCTGCCTCTGTTACTTAGATTTGTATAGCTAAACATAATTTGATTTTCGCTTTCTCCCTTTACAGTCTTTATTCGCCCGCCAAACCCGCTCTCGCTCGAATGCACGGAAATCGGAAGTCAAATATAACATCATTTTTTATGTGGCAAATTCTTCTTCATAAGCTTTTTCTCTGTTTTGTGTAGCCACAACCGCAGTCAAGTTGCAGACAAAGCGCAAGGGTGTTTGGTGAAAGCCAAGGACTTACAGGGCACATCCCAATTGAGAAAAAATGGTTTGTCGAAGAATAAGGACTAAAAAATGCGAATGCGAATATGGCTGCAACGTATCTATGTACATACAGAGATTGCCTACATTAAGGCGCGTGGATTGAATGTGGAAAATTCGGTATCCTATGTAAAGTCGAATTAAAGTAATAAATTAGTTTATTTTGTGGAGCGTGGAGGGCGAAAGCAATAGGGGTGTGTTTGAATGTCCAGCTCATTGTGTCAAATCCATATTTATGCGCATTAGCTTCTTACAGCGCCCAAATGGGCCACAATGTAGCATTTACATGCAGTCAGGCATCTCCAAATGAGCGAACCAAGCCACAAACACTGGTAAATCTACATAGTGGAACTGTTATTCTGAAAGGCTTCAATCTTTAACATATTCAAATCTTCTTATATACATATCTTCCAATTACGCCCCCATATGTATATTTGGGTCTATATATTACTATAAATTTGCAGAAGATATGAGCTTGAAAATGACCGAATCAAGATAAAAAGAAATATAAAGAAGCTAATGGGATATGTGAGGCATAGAAAATACAGTGTCATTTAAAACTGGTTGTGTTTAAAGTACTAATAATAGCTGAGCTTATTGACAACAATTTTAAGTGTTAGACTGGACCAAACTGTTGTGAAACGGTACTTACATAGCTATAAAATTTTTTTATATAAATAATCAAAATTAATTAGAGAGATAGTACTAACGAAGCCCTTGGAATGGGCTTTGCAATGAGGTAAACAAACAGCCCCTGGGTAAAAACATTCGCATTAAAGAAATCACCACCCAGAGTTGATTAAGAAATTAAACAAATTTATATACGTAAATGCTAAATTGGGGAAGTTTACACAAAAACAAAATATTTTATCAAAGTGCACTAAATATGATTTGTATATTGCATAATCATTAATTTCACTCACTTGAGACACTACTTACTCAGTTCCTTTTAGTATCGGAATTTTTGACTGACTACACCAAAACACCGTTTTCATATATACATACCTTTGTTATTCTCCTCGCATCTGAAATAGTAATAGATTAAAAGGAGAGAGGTCAAATAAATTATAATTACTCGCTTTTTTATAGCTAAAACTTCCCTTGTTTATTGATATTTCGTTTAAAATATATATTGCAGAAATTGTTAGAAAAAGTCAATAAAGTCAGTGCTCATCTTCTCTATTTTTCTGACGATCTCGTTCAACATCTCCTTCCCATCCGTACCACATTTTACAATGGTTTGTTAGTCATTTTTTATTTGCATACTTCTGGTGTCGCGCCTTCGTTACTCGCCGATGTTTATCGCCCATATTTTCACTGCTTTACAGTAGCATAATTTTTGGCTTGACAGCTAATTTATTGAATATGTCTAAGAGATATTTGCGGCTGACGTCTGTCTTTGTTGCTTTCTTGTTCTTGAATTATCCGAAGTTTCTGTTTGCCATTACTTTACTTTGTTTTTGTTGTTGTTGCTGAATGCTCTTGATAAAATATAATAAAGTGGAAAGACTTGTCGGCTCAGCCTTTTTACATCAAGTCTTTGAATTATTTGCGGTTGTTGTTGAAATTTATAGCCTACTTATAGGCTTATTGAGTAAATGTTTGAGACGCGTCGCCTAATAATTTGATAATTTTATGGAAATTAAGCAGAAGCTTTAGTTCAAGTATTTTACTTATTGTGGTTTGGTTATGGCAGGACTTAAAGTATTTTGTGGCAAAAAAATTTTACAATTATTGAAAGTCCATTGGCTTATTCTCGCATTCTTTGAGATTATTTCACTGTTTTAATATTTGAATTCCAGGCAGTTTAAATTTTTAAAGGTTGAAAATTGAAAGCTTTTATTTGCAAACGCGCTGGAAATGCAAATTCGCTTGACAACCAAATGTGTCACACAAAAGTTCATTTGGATTGCTGTCAATCTCTGCGGATGTGTAAAATTTTTACGCATCAAGTTTAAAATATTGGAAAATGAATTTTCAACTAAACACATATACATATGTACAAGTATATATGTATATATGCGGAATAATATATGAAAATCCGAAGTGCAACTGCTCTGCAATTTATGTCACTGGGCGTATCAATAATATATTTGCAATTTCATTCCGTTTGCCACGAATATCTAACGGTATACTGCCAAGAAGTTGGAAAATGCATGAAAATAATTATTTGCAGACCCAAAAGCGTATTATTCAAAATAGTATCGATTTTACGGGACAAGTTGACGATACGGTCATTTCAGCAGGGGAGAGAATCGGGGATTCAATGTAAATTAAACTGGATTTGAACCCATTATCTTCACTTTTAACCCTTCTTGTATAGTTTAATGTAAATAATTTGTCTACATGATATAAACTAAGCCAAGAGGAAGGAATTTAAGGGATTATATCCAGTTGCAAGTCTGAGTTGACTTTTTTGGTTTTTTCTTTGAAAAGATATTTTATTAAAAAGTAAAAAATAAATTTCCATTAACAGAATTTCATGTAGTTTTGAACTAGGCGATTCATTTTTAAAAATGTTGGATTTCCCTGTTCCCATAGCCGATCTTGGGGATTTTTCTACTTATCTCCAAAAACTACAAATCCTAAATTATTATAAAAGATGATTATTATTATAGGAAGATGAAGAAAGAAATAATCAAAATTTTAATTTTTAACAAAATGACGTGAAATGTTCTAGAGCTCGGAATTTAAAGTCAGCTGGAAAGTCGGATCGGGTACATTGGTGTAGAGAAATTCTAAGTATATATCATTTACCTTCGGCATTAAACCAAAGCGCATATTTTCACGGAATTATATTAGTATAATTAAAATTTGGTCTATATATTTCTTCCGATAACGATTGACATTATATGTTATGTAGTACGATTACGAGAATATTGGTGTAAAAACTGGGGTGATCTGTGGAAGATTAAACGTTTATTTAACTTTGTTAATATATCTTACTTATACATCGATCAGGTATAATGGGTGATGTACTGAATCGATTTTACCCTAAATAGGCACTATTATACATTATCATGAGAAAAAGATGCCATCTTAAAATCATTAAGTTAACACTAATGTTTTCAGTAAAAAGTCAGTCAAAGGCACTGAGGACCTCATATTCGGAATTGGGGGGCTTGAAAAGTAATTGTGCGATTTCAACAAAGTTGAAACCGGTCAAGTAGTTATAAGGGTACTCCTATTGTTTAATTCGCGAATTCATATAGATCACTTGTAGCTATATATGATATGGTATATGATTTTACCTATGCTCATACAAAACTATATTATTTGGAGGAAAATAATAACTATTTGTTTTGTGACTAAGCTTGCTTAAATATTTCTAAAACCACTTTTCAACATTTTCCCTACAACAAATTTTCAATAAAATGCAACGAGAATTCATCATGCAACTTCACAAACAAATAATGGAAAAAGTGAATTTGGAGAATTTATAATTTTGAACTTGTTGCACGCAAAATTTGTCACACAAGCTTCGTTATACCAGAGGCATAAAGCTACACAGTGGTATCGATATTTTGTGCATTTGACGGTTGTTTTAAAGTTTCAAGGGATGTGGGATGGTTTTAAGAATCTAAGAGTTGTGAAACTATCTCATTAAACTTAGCTTATTCGCTGAATTTTTAAAAATTTCGCTCAAAATATTTCTCAAACCCCTTGTTTATAACTTTTCGTAGTTTTTGCAAAAGATTTAGGTTTTTTGGTAGCTGTAGATATAGGAAGGATTTCAATATTTAATTGATTTTCATATAGATTATATATATATATATTTTATAGATATGTTGGGTGCTATCCGTTATCGGATCCAACTTATTGTTTTATCTCTTGTTTATGCACACAGCATGCATTTCAATTTCAAAACTTTGTTGCACATTTCAGACTTCCCAATACACTATGCACATGCGAAATAATTTAAATATTTAAAAAATTATACATCCATGTATTTGATAAATTTGCTCTCCAGGGGATTTCCAAAGAGTTGCATATTTGGGGTGAAATATGTTTTAATTTGCGCTGCCGAAAATTCAATAAGCTTTCGTGCATGTGCAACAACTCTCCTTCTCGCCACTCGATTTTGAAATTTTTCTCATTCATCATTGACATTTTGCATGTGTGCAATGGTGTTGTGTGTGTGTTTTTGCGTTGTTTCAAGCGCTGAGGTTGGAGCGTTTTTGACAAATTTGAGGATTTTGATATTTGGAAAGGCAAAACCAAAACACTAGTTGACAAAGTTGTATATAACCCACAGTTTTGCGTTCCGAAGTATTTGCATATATGTGTTTAAAAAAAATACAATATAATTACTTATATTTTGGAGTATCATGCACCTACTTGAATACATATGTATGTGCATATGTTATTTGAATTTATCGATTTGATTAATTCAGCAATTCTACAAAATGATCAAAATGTCTAGTGATTGAACAAGATAATAGGATACGTTTGGAAACTACTACTTCCGCATATTCTGATAAAGTCTCGGTATTCAAAAAACAGGTACAGCTATAAATGGACTACTCTCTCATACTGGGCTCTGTTCCCGTGCAATTAAAAACTGCTCACGCGCTCTGACTCATCTTTTTGAAATTGTAACTAGTTTTAGTCCAAAAATTCTCTGAACTTAATTAATATATCTTAAATACTGTGCAGTGATTTTGGTAGAAAGTCAGAAATATGAACTGAATTCCACATATTCGGTATCAGGGGGTCGATATGTTATGATCAGATTTCGACCATTTTTCGACATTAGATACATGGAAGGCACTATTTTGGTAAAATTTTTTTTTTTTGATATATTCATTGGTGATTGATTTATTTCCTGTAAAGTGAAAAAATCATGTGGAATTTTAAATGGGATATATGAGATCTAGGCGTGGTTGTCATTCGATTTCGTCCATTTTCACACTGTAACATAAAAATATTACAATAATGATAAGCACCAAATTTAATTGAAATTGTAGGAGTAGTAGTTTTGTAAACAGTAGAGTTTACTTAAAAGTAGACGGTACAACGGCAATTATCCCACCGATTCCTATGAAGCTTTTCCAGTTTTACTGGAGAATTTCATGTTTAACCACCTTGCCTATTACCACCTTAGTATATTAGCAAAGTGACAATACACTATTTTACACCCCCTAATTTAATTTCCCCATACCCCAAATTAATTTTCTTAGTAGTTTTCAGTTAAACATTGACAACAACAACACATATAAAAAACATATCTCTCATTTGCTTAAGGCTTCCTTTTAGTTTTATTTCTTTGCTCATGTTTTTCTCCTTTGCTGTTTTTCGTTTGCTCTATGACATTCCTGCCAATATAAACTACAGTTATAATGCCCACAATTTCTTAGTTTCTCCTTACTTATCATACTTGGTCTCGCCAGCAAAATTTTCCGCATGACTTGGATTACACTTAAGAATGTTGTTTTTTCAACGTTTCCATTTTCCATCACATTCCACTTATTTAGGCAACGTAGTGCCAGTAACATTTCCGTGGTCTAGGCTCAAGAGTGTTGAAAGCGGTTGAGTGTCGGCTGGCTGCAGGAGGAAGCTCATATGGAAAGTTATAACTCTTTAACCGCACATTTTTGACGGTTCTTTTAACACAAAACTGCCGTCGTCTGAGCGTAGAAGAAATAAACAGAATATGAATTGAGCGAAAGCGTGTAGAAATATTTGCATAAAATGCTTGTTGAAAAGGCTTGATTTAAAAGCCCACTATAACTTCAGACATTATTAGTAAAATTTTAAAACCAGCTTAATTAATATTTTTTCAAATACATTTTTTAACATTTTCTACATTTTTGTTGTTTGAATAGCGGAAAATAATGAAATTTACCTTCTTAAAAGCTTTATAATTCCCAAATTCAAAACCTTATTATAGCCTTATTAAAGTTGCACCAGTCAAATAATATACTAATTATGCCCCAACTAATTAAACTAAAGTCTAGATGCTGCAGTACGGGTTTACTTTCATGAATCACGTTAGCCATATAATTATAAGAGGTATGACGATAGCTTCCTCTTTTTACAAGTTATAAATAAATTAGTTTATATAAATAATGAGGCAAAGTTAAAAATATTAATAATACTAAAGTTAGCTCTTCTAAGCCCTAAAACATGTGTACCTATATAGAATTAAATACAATAGCAAAACTACCTGATAAATTTCGATTTTATATTAATTCAGGTGCATTGGATCATCCAAGTTTTTTCGTCAAAATTTGGGATGCAGAAGGAAACGTCGGAGACCCTATAAAATATATACATAAATGATCATCATGATGAGCTGAGTTGATTTAGCCATGTCCGTCTGTCTGTCCGTTTGTCTGTCTGTCTGTATATATAAAACTAGCTTTTTAAGCTTTCGATCTAAAATTTTGCACCTGCCCTTTTCTCACAAAGAAGCTGTTCACTTGTCGGAACGGCCGATATCGGACCACTAAAGCATATAGCTGCCATACAAACTGAACAATCGGAATCAAGTGTTTGTATGGAAAACTCTTTTATTTGACGAGGTATCTTCACGAAATTTGGGATGTACAATATTATTATTTAAGGCAATAATGTAATCGCCGAAGAAATTGTATAGAGCGAATGACTATAGCATATAGCTGCCATATTAACTGAACGATCGGAGTAAAATTCTTGCATGGAAAATTTGTTTATTTGACGAGGTATCTTCACGAATTTAGGCATTTTGGTCAGATCCGATCACTATATCATATAGCTGCCATACGAATTGAACGTTCAGAATCAAGTTCTTGTAAGGAGCCTTTGTATTTGTGAAGGGTATTATAGCTTCGGTACAACCGAAGTTAACGTTTTTTCTTGTTAATTATCGTTTAGAACAAAAAATGGTTTGTTGTACGGTGTAGCGCGACCATCGAAAAAATGCAGGTACACTTGGGGGATTTTGTTTCAGCTACAAATGTGTACCAACCATTAAAGGATTTCTTCATTTCTTGCAATCTTGCGCTATGCAATCTTGCGCTAACTTAATCTCTATTCATAAGCGTTTTGAATTCAATTATATCAAGTAAATATTACTTTTACTTGGAAAGAATAACTCTGTTTTGATGTTTTTTCCAGAAGCTGAATTTTTTTTTTAAATTTTTTTCGTAAAGAACAAATAAGAGTGGTTCAGCTTTTCAATAATTATTTTTCTGTTATATGCTCTAGAGCAAATTGGTAACCATTAATCTAACAACTAAATGTCTTCATATTTTCAAAATAGATTTAAAAGTTAGTCAAGTGTCCATAAAAATGTTCTTAAATAAAAATCTCTTCTAATTATTTGCAATATTTCACTCGACTTGCTTTTTCATTTGATTTATTTATAATCCCTTTATACATTTTTTGTACAATATCTCGTCCCATTTCTTAATAGCAAAACCAAAAACCTTTGAGTCTCACTAAAAATTGTAAGCACTGATGAAAAAATATAACAAAAATAGTGCAGTAGTGGAGAATTCGCTATAGAAAAGTTAATGAATTTGCCTGAATGCATTTGTGAAAGGTAATTCGTAGCACCTTTTTATTCAAATTGCCATAAATATTTCTGCTTTCCCAGTTTTGCTTTCTCCTCTGCACTTCTAGCTTTTAGCAAGCCGTGCCAAATGAGCAGGAGTTGTTGAATTAGTACATTTTGCTGGCATAAAAAGAATGAATATTTTGAAAGCGAAAAAATCCTACTTACGAAAAAAATGTATTAAAGTGGTTTCAGAAAGCAATGCTTGTAATATAAATCTTTAAATAACAAATATGAAATAATATATTTATACCTTTCGCATTGCTTTCAGGTAATTATTTCTGTAAGAAAAAAAGGAGTAAGAGTTGAATGAAATTTCTTTTAAAATTTCTCTCTGACTCTTTATACAGTTGATGAGTACAATTTTGAACTATAAATATATGTAGAAATACGTACATACACTCATCCGACTATAGTACTATTATTTTAGGTTAGCTTATCTCATGCAATTTTGTGCAAGGGAGTATTCTATTCTGATAACTTTAAAATAAAAAATGTATAATATAATAGTATATTTGTAGATATGAAGATAATATGCTATCTTATCGCATATTTGTATTTTATTCTATTGTTCGAACTTGCGTTGGAAAGCTACTGTCCTTCTGCGTCTTATTCAGTCGTTTTTGCATCGGATAGTGACGGGTCATGAAACATGTACCCATTACGACAACTCCTTCACAAAAACATATATGTGACACATAGCCAATCAGCCAAGTCAACGGCAAAGCTAATGCTCTGTATTTTGTGGCATCAGAAGGGTATGTATTTGAGCTTACAAAATCCGGTGAAACCATTAATGGGGAACGCTACCGATAACAACAAAGCGACTGTCGGAATTTGCATTTGCCACTAGACACGAAGTAATAAGTTATCATACTGACTTGCAAGACCGGTTAAAAATTATGTGCAAAACAGCGGCTGGGAAATTTTGCCCCACCCGCCTTATAGCCCTAACCTTGCTCCTTTTGAGTACCATCGGTCGATGCAGAACGCCCTCACCGGAATACGATTCAGAGCAGAACAGGGTATCACAAATTTGTTTGATTCACTTTGAACAATACTATTGTGCATGTTTTTGTGAAAAAAACGTTCAAATTTTAAAAAAACAGCCGCACGAATATACAATCCTTATAGACCCAATATACCAACCATCCATGAAAGATAAACACTTTTCTAAGTTAATATAAAGACGATTGGAAAAGTAACCTAATTTACGTAGGTAACTTGACAGTTTGCATCCAACGAAAAATGTTTGCTATTTCTTTCTAGACACGTTGTTTGATATAAATCGAATTATGGGGACTAAATAACGAAAAAAGATCCTTAATGATAATAATAAAATCATCATTGTGTGTAGTGAATATGTTCAGCAAAAACCGAGCTATATTGATATGAACTTATGATTCCATGGGTTAAAATTACATTTCTATTCTGGTTTCATTTAGTCCGAAAATTTTATAATACATATTTCGAAATTAAAGTGGAACATTCTTATTTAGCGGAGGATTATGAAAGTGCCAAGTCAAACTGGCACCTTAATGAACCATAACCAGCAGCAACTATTTGCGAAAACGCCAAAACTTTCTGCTTCGTTTGTTCATTTTACTTTCCGACTCTTCATGTTTCCACTATACTTTAGTTTTAAAGTTTGGAAAAGGGTTAATTTGAAGGTTATTTCTTTCGTTGAATATTTTATTTATCAAAAATTAGGAATATTATTTAGTTTTGCTGGTGAAAGATTTAGTGTACCTAACTATCATTAGGCACGAATTTTAAGATTTGATTTAAGAGTAAAATGAAGAGCCTTATAATTTCCTCCCAAACTATTATAGCCACTAAAAGAGTTGGTTAACCTGAAAGAGAATCTTAGTCCTTTACTTTTAGATCGAAACCTTATTTTAACTATATGAATTCAGTAATTCAATATGTTCGGCCCAGCTTAGCCTAAGTCGTAGCTCAAAGTACTAACTATAATTTTGAACGGACTGAATAACGCATCTTCCATGTTTTTGGCGGTTGTTTACCTGCATTTTTACATCAAAACTATAGCAGACGCTATTCCCCTTAACCATACTCCACTTTGAATTATCCCTGATTCCACCATGTATACACAAACAAATAAAATATTGCATCCGCAGAATATAAAATATGGTGGCAGCTTTTTCGCACGTCAAGCGATGCAAACCGTTAAATGCCCACAACTTAGCTAACCTAAATCTAGCGATTGTTAATACGTGCTTTACAACGCTCAACACGCCAGTCCACGCCACAATACGCCAGCCCACAATAGAAGTGCGAGGTCCGAGTAAAAACAAAATACCAGCAAAAGTCAGTGAAGAGTGAAAATAAAATATATATATTGAAATTTCCAAGCGCAAAAAGTGCAAACAAAAACAACAATTAACATGCATGTTGCGCAAAGCGTTGCAATATTTTCATATCAAAATATAAAGAGTAACAAGTAAGGAAGAGCTAAGTTCGGATGTAACCGAACATTTTATACTCTCGCAAAGTCAAATGGTATACTCGTTTGAGATTTCTTTGTGGATTGACTGATATTTTCGGTAGAAGGTCAACTATAGGTACTGGGGTCCATATATTCAGTACCTAGGGGCTTGAACAGTTTTGGTTTGATTTAGAAAATTTTTGGTCACAAGGTGGAATACTTTAAACGTATTATTCACGCAAAGTTTTACGCCGATATAATCATTGTTGCTTGATTTGCATAGTGGAAAGTGAAAGAATCAAGTGGTATTTAAAATGGTGTCATATGGAAAATAGGCGTGGTTGTAATCCGATTTTCGCACTATGACATAGAAACATGAAAAGAACGTTACGCACCGAATTTGGTTGAAATCGGTTAAGCAGATCTCAAGATATGGGTTTTCACCTAAAAGTGGGCTGTGCCACGCCCACTGTCTAATTTTGAACGCGGTTCCTATAAGGTCATCTTATACCATCTCAGAGATAAAATTTAATGTCTCTGGCGTGTTTAGTGCTTGATTTATCGCGCTTTTAGAAGTTTTTAACAGTACCGTTATATGGGGAGTGGGCGGAGTTGCCACCCGATTTCAACTATTTTCACACCGTCAATAGAAGTGCTAAAAACATTTGCTTCTAGTGAATTTTGTTATTATAGCATTAGCGGTTTAGGAGATATGCTCATTAAACCTATTAGAGGCGGGACCACGCCCACTTTAAAAAAAAAAATTTTAACTACAGATGCCCCTCCTTAATGTGATCCTGTGTACCAAATAACAGTCTTGTATCTTATTGCGGAGCTTAGTTATGGCAAGTTATTTGTTTTTGATTAATGGCGTTTTGTGGGCGTGGCAGTGGTCCGATTACGCCCATCTGCAATACCAACCGTCTCACGGTACCATGAAACATGTCTACCAAGTTTCATAAAGATATCTCAATTTTTACTCAAGTTAGAGCTTGCACGGACGGACGGACGGACAGAGGGACGGACGGACAGACGGACGGACGGACAGACAGTCACCCGGATTTCAACTCGTCTCTTCATCCTGATCATTTATATATATATAACCCTATATCTAACTCGATTAGTTTTAGGTGATACAAACAACCGTTAGGTGAACAAAACTATTATACTCTGTAGCAACAGGTTGCGAGAGTATAAAAATATAAAATGCGCGCTCAGTGAGGGCCTTGGGGTGAGACCGGTTTCTAACGGTGGCAGAAGCATAAATGACAAAAATGTTAAATGCAAAGAAAAAATGATATAAAATATTTTCTTGCCAAAAATCCAGCACACTGCCACAACAATAACCAACCGACAGCGTTGCTGCTAGCCGCAACAATAAAAACTGGGATTATAAAAGTCAACAAGGTGGCAAGTGGGCACAGGGCGGTGGGTATGGGCGGCGTAAATGCAAGCAAAAATTGCTGTGATGGACGCGAAACTACAAAAATAAATGCAAAAAATGTATGTGGTCTTCCCGCTGTTTGTTGTAGCACGCCCAGTTGTTGGCTAGTTGAAAAACATCAGAAAGTTAAAAGCGCATATTTAGTAAAATGAACAAAGCAGCCGCTGAAGCCCTGCCCCAGAGAGTGTGCAGGCATACGCTCGTCCGCCCTCTACCACTACTCCACTTATCGGTATGTAAATATATTTATGTGTCTATGAATGTGGATATGGCTGTGACACTTTTTCGCACCTTTGTCGACGCTGCTCTTTCGCCCCCAATGAATATTTATGTTTTACACTACAATGGTGCCGTTAAGCCCAAACACAGCAAATGGGTAAATACAAGTATATAGGTATATATTATATATTTGTATATGAACATGAAAATGCAGAACAATAAAGAAAAATTCGGTTAATACCAAATATGATAATAAAATATGGCAAGGAAGTGGCTTCGGAAATGAATAAGCTGACAGCAATGAGAGAAAAGAATATTATTCAACCCTGTGGAATGAGATTTGCTGAAGTTTTCCCTTTGGCGTTGGTACGCTGAGATTAAATTTTGGGAAAGATTTTTTAATTTTACCAAATTAGCAAGGAATTATGCGAAGAGTTTTGTGTAGAGAATTCGACAGAAGAGTACGGATTATATTAGAGCATCATAAAGGAGCATTCTTAACAACTACTCAAACTGAGTAATGTTATGTTCAAACTAATTTCAACCTCTCTATGTGTTAGATCGGTAGGTTTGAGTATTGTATATTGATGGATATTTTGTTATTGTGAAACAGTTAAGAGTCAAGTCTAGCGGAAAAGGACTTTTATATATGAGCAACTGCTTAGCTAATGTTCTCATTACTATTGCTTGTATATTGCAGACGCTGATATATGGAGCACAATAACGCTACAGCTACTCGGAATGTTGATCGAAAAACCGAAGGTTTTTATATGGTACTCTTACAACATGTTTGTATCACCTAAAACTTATCAATATATATAAAGAGTTATGTGTATATAAATGATCAGGATGACGAGTTTACATCCGAATGACTGTCTGTCCGTCTGCCTGTACAAGCGATACCTTGAATACAAATTTAGAAATCTAAATGAAACTTGCTACATCTTGTATTTTCCTTGTCACCCAAGGAGGGAAGGTATTGCAGATGGGCGCAATCAGACCATTGCCGCGGCCACATAACAAGCACTCCTTCTTCCCCTATATACACTATAACACAACTATAAATTCCATCTGATTCTTTTACTTCCACTATACAAATCAAAAACTAATGAATATATCCGGATAACACTTTGCACTTGTTGTGCCATTAAGATATTTAAATATCGAAATCAGACTATAACTTTTCAAGGACCCAGACACTAAATATCCGGGCCACAGTGCATTTGCCTGATTTTTTACCGATCATAACACCCAATTTGTGGGCTATAGTATTGAAATTCGAGGAGAGAGTGTTTGTAATGACATTATGCTAAAATTAGGTAAAATCATGTCAATATCCCTTAGCCTTCATATATGTACCGAATATACAAGGTGCGTTCCAAAGTAAACAGGACTTTAAAAAAAAAGACAGAACAAATGGTTTTATCGGCAAAATCAATTAATTTTATAATTAATTTAAAATAGTCTCCTTCTGCTTTAATACAGCTTTTTGCACGGTCCAAAAACATGTCGAACGAGTGTTTTAGCTCGTTGCCCGGTATGGCCACCAGTATGCCGGTGCAAGCTGCTTTCCTTTCATCGACAAATGCATTTTTCCGGGCCGAACACCTCGAATACGGCCCACCAAACGCTTCAAAACTCCAAGGTAGAACACCGCATTAACGTTTTGGCCGGGTGGAACAAATTCTTTGTGGAAAATACCCTTGGAATCATAAAAACAAATCAGCATTGTCTTCACTTTTGACTTCCCCAGGCGCGATTATTTGGGCTTCGGCTCATTTCTCATTTATGTCCTCACGACCACTTTAAAAACGTTGAAACCACTCGTGCACTCTGCTACGGGATAGGCAATAACAGCCATAAACTTGGTTCATCAATTGAAATGTCTCGGTGAAAGTTTTACCAATTTTAAAACAAAATTTAATGTTGGCTCTTTGTTCGAAGCTCATTTTCGCATCGATGACAAAAACATACTGACACTTAAAACGCAATAACTTCACTTCCAATAGATGAAATGTCATGAAATTTTTACTGGAAGTCGATAAAGGATGGCAGATTCTAACGAACTAGTCAACATATAGATGGCACGACTAGAGTTTACTTTGTTACTTTTTTACTGTTTACTTTGGAACGCACCTTGTAAATATTTTCGAACTTCTAGTTGACTTCTATAGAAGAAGAGAACTTGCTGTCTGTAAGCGCTGCCTGTTATTCCGCAAATATATTTGTTGGCGCTCTTGAATTATGCTCTATATATTATAAATATGAAATGTTTATATTTACTCCACATATGGAGGAAACCGGCGAGATAATATCCTTGCCGGCCAATATCCAGGTCCGTTTGAGTTGCGCAACCCCAGCTGTCGTCAAATGGACATACAACAAATCATATGCGGTGTTTTAAATTCTTTCACACCATCTATAACTACTGACAACACTGAAAACAACAATGTGCCTCTACATATATGTGTATCACATTTCGAAAAGCATAGTGTTTTAAATCACTGACTTAAAATAAGTAATGAATGGATTCGCATTCTAGTTAATGAACCCTTACTTAAAATCACTTTTGTCGTTAATAATTCACTCCGGTTTACATTTCGCATACATGAATGCACAAAAGCTAGGGGCGTTAACATATTGCATGCCACAATGCTCGTACACCCACACACACACTCAAATACAGACGGGAAAAATCGTAGAGGGCCAACGCTGCGTATGGGTGATATATATAGTTGACTATGACAAAATTGAAAGGGCTGGACAACTATTTGAATGAATGCAGGCAATGGAGCGAAGGACAGTCGAAACATCAAACTCATGCATATATAAACAATCAAATGCACATGCATTTATGTAGAAACTTAACTATTTATGAAGACCAAACTGATTTGGTGAACAGTTGGCGTTAGAGCGCACAACTTGGCTCGGACAGAAGCTTGGGCACGCCAGCGGGTGCCGACGGCAGTGGATCAGCAGATGTTGTCAGTACAACCAACAATTATACACCCACAACAACTTTGTTGCATTTTGCATAGCGTATGCCTTAATAGATTCATGGGGGCGCAGGGTAGGTGCAAGTGGCGGGAACAGGAAACGCTGCAAGGTAGTGCACATATATCTACGTGTGTTTGTGTATATGTGTTGTTGCTGCTCGCCTTCGGCAATGTTGTTTTGGTCACTCTAATAGCCGACAATTACAGTGCATTTTGTAAAACGAACCTCCACAAAAACGCACAAAAGCGATTGACGATAGTAACGCTGATGGCGATACACAAATGTGCAGCAACAACAATACAACACCAGCGGGTGGGGAAGCTGGCTATGACGATGATGGAGTGTACGGTGACGATGCCAATAACTATGGACATTGTTGATGATGGTGTCGATAAGCGCGCCACCGAGCACAAAGATGATCGCAGGTCATGCAAACTTGTGACTACAAACGCAACAACAACAATAAACGTGAGCTCATATGCAAGTAAGCATTCAGCAAAGTGCACTGCCAAATTGACAGGCAGCGAATCGCGTGTGACTTTTTTGCGTTTTTTCTATTTTATTTGTCCCCAAAGTGTGCTTGTAGGCGGCATGGGTGCAAGGCGTGTTACTATTGTTGTTGCACCAACATGCCAACGTGCACAACAGATGCCATCAATGAAATTCCGACAGTAAAAGCTACATGTTGACGCTGCACGAAATAGTGGCACTGGCACGCACGCACACACTCACACCCACACACCAAACGAGGTTCACATACATGACCAACACTTTTACTGGCACTGTTGTTGCTATCGTGTGGCAACAAATGTCTGTATGCTTAGCCGGGAGCCGGTGCGGCAACAGCATTTCTGCACCCGACGAGGGCGCAGAGTTGTGCCACTGGCACTGGGAGCAACGACTATCTGACCTCCGTCACCTTGTGCTTTCTGGCAATCATTCTTCATTCCGTATGCGCTCGTGCTGGTGTTGCTGCTGTTGTTTAAGAAATTTATTTGCTTTTATTAATTGATCACCATTACATGCATGAGGGCGCAGCACTTACTTGCTAGTTGTTGCTATTTCCGTTATTGTTCTTGTTCAATCGCTTTTTGTGTTTCATTTTAATGACTTTGCGGCATTTCATTCGTTGGCACTCGGGCAGTCAGCTGCATTTGTGGAGCGCTAGCAAACATCAGCAATAGTTATTTTTGTTGTGGCTGTTGTTGCTACTGCAGCAGTTTGAGTGATTGTTGCGTTTATCGTAATAGCAGTGCCATACTTGTTGTTATTGCACTAAATTGTGCAAAGTTGTCGCTTTTATGGCCAATCATTTAATTCAATAAATGCAAAACAGATTTGCCGTTTCATTCATTGTGGCCCTCCATAGTCGCCATATCCTTGCAGCACTTTACATACAATTCTTAATTAACAGGTGGCGACATTTGCTGAGCTAGCGGAAGGGGTCTGGATGGATTGATCTATTTTCTCATAGAATTTTTTGGCAAATTAATTTAATTTAAATGGACACCTTCGTACGGATACTTTGTCGCAAAAATACAATTTTTAAATCCTCGCAATATGTTACATAGATTATTATTTTTGTTTCCCGAACGGTGGTTTGTAATACTTAAATCTAATCGATATATGTATATCGGAATGATCAAGATGACAAGATTTAGTTGTATGGGACCCTTACCACATCAAAAATGCAGTTTATTATACATGTATGAGCTTGAAATATTTCGAAAAGTAGGTCGGCCCGTCCTTGAATACTTTTTTTGTTCATAATAACTCTCTTGTGACGGTTATGTCCACAACTACAATACTAAAACAAAGACAGCTCTTACATATGTATTATGTACATTATATTGTAGTAACTTCAAAAAATTTAAATTTAAAAAAAAATTTTGAGTTCAAATGTTTGAAAATAACTAAAATTTGACAATCTCTTTATTATCAGCTTTATTGCTTTACAAAAGTTATCATAGATGTCAACCAAAATTGAACCCCTTCGGACTAACACCAGAAATTTCAATTCTTCTGGCTGACTGATGCCATAATTTTTTATACCGATTAGTGATTAAGATATGTTAATAACGTAGCATGAGAATATTTGATACTCTTTCTACATAAATCACATTGTGTAAAAAGTAAGGAAGAGCTAAGTTCGGGTGTAACCGAACATTTCATACTCTTGCAACTCGCAAGGATCAAATCCGGGGAAGTTCCTTTAATTAATTAATTATATTATAATAGTCAGTCACCGACTATCCCTCGTGCCGAGCAGACGTGTTTTCTTTTTTCCTTTTACGGAACGGTTTCTATTTGTGCTATAGTTACTTCACAGTGTGTTTGCTCCTTGAGCTGAGCTATTCTGTAATTTCTGGTACGTAAAAAAAAAAAAACATATATACATATATAGTAACTACAAACTTATAGTTTGGGACATAAGAAACAATGGCCTCCGGGCCCCCCAATCTTGGGGATAACAGATTTGCCTTGCTGGCATCTGACCCCCAACCAAAACAGAAAAAAATAAAAAAACAATTTGAGCCTTTTCCTAATCTCCCAGAAATAGAAGTGAAAAATCCTAAATACGTTGTATTATCGTCCGTTGATATAAATAAACCATTAAATAAGTATAATTGCTTTGCAATTCACTCCGCATTAAAATTAGTATGCAAATAAATCATAAAAATCACAGAACTACGCGACGGAAGTCTTTGCCTATTACTAAAAGACAAATCAACCGCCGAAAAGTTCATTCGTACTAAATTTTTTCACGGTGTCTGTGAAGTGAATACAAAATACCATGAAAAACTTAATTATATTAAAGGCACAATATATGCTCCAAACCTAATCGACCTGAGGGAAGAGGAAATCATTAAAAACTTATCTGACCAAGGAGTTGTTGAAGTGTACAAATTTACCAAAATCATAGATGGAAAACCAAAACATACCGGAGTCTGTCTCCTTACTTTTGATAAGTACCAACTTCCCAACCACATAGATGTCACATGGCATTCTGTTAAGGTTAGACCATATTTTCCAAACCCAATGTGATGCAAAAACTGCGGGAAATCAAATCATACTGCAAAACGCTGCAACAACCCAAAAATGTGCGACCGCTGCAATGTACCTCCCCATAACCCTGACATATGCACACGTACAATGTGTACAAACTGCGCAGGAGAGCACCTATCTTTTGACAGATCTTGTCCCAAATTTTTGCAATCTAAAGAGACATTGAAATTGCAAGTACAAAACAAATGTACAATGAGAGAAGCGATAAACATATATAAAAATCAATGCCCATCTCTTGTTGGTGGTCCTTCTTTCTCATCTATTATCAAAAGCCCAATAATAAGTAACAACCAAAAACATATTCCAAATCAAACTACAAACAACGTAAGCGGAAAAACCAGTTTTGAGCATTCTTCTGATCAACAACGAAACCTAACATCAAACATCACCACTTTACCACAAATCCCAAACAGTGACAACGAACTATACGAATTTTTATCACAACGAATAATCGATTACCAAAACATTCTACCTGCGCAAGAAATCAATGAAATTCCTTCTAAAAACAACAATCCAACCGAAAACAATAATACTTCTTATAGACTTGCCTACAATAACAACCTACAACAGATCAGCATCGAAAAATCACAAAATTCTAATCCAAACGATTCACACAATTCTTCTTTCACTAGTCCTTCTTCCCACTCCAACAATAAAACTTCATTATCAATAGAAGACCTAGCCACACAATACTAATCATATATACACACATATAATAACATAATACTCCCACAACTCTCTTAACTTCTTAATGATTTCAATTTTGCAATGGAATATCCACGGATATTTCAATAATTTTCACGAACTGCAGCTAATAATTAAAGACCTGAAACCTTCAGTGTTATGTTAACAAGAAACACATATACGTCATAATTTCGACCCTAAACCTCCATATGGCTATAATAGTTATTTCCTTAATAGCCCTCAATACCAATACAGCAAACAAGGTGTTGCAATTTTGGTAAAAGAAGACATACCTCACAAAATTGTTTTTACCAATATCACCTTACTCACTATTGCGATTGAGATATTATTTAATCCAAAACTAACAATAATCAATACCTACATCCCTCCCAAGCAAAGTTTCTCTTGCTTAGATATCTTAAATATTTTAAATAAAACGCAAAATCCTATAATTTGGGTGGGCGCTTTCAAATCATGGAGCCCGATCTGGGGTTCTCCTCTACCAAACGATAGAGGTACAAAGATTGAAGACGTCTTATTAAGCAGCAACCTCATAGTTTTAAACAATGGTAGTCCTACACACTTCTCCACCCATCAATCGTTCACTCATGTAGATGTTACGACATGTTCCTCCAATATCTTTCCGTTGTGTTCTTGGAAGGTCCTTAGGAACCTCCATGGTAGTGATCATTTCCCATTGATGATAGAAATCGGATTTCACCCAGACACGTCCACAAAAAAGTTTAAACCAATTTTTCTAACACATAAAGCCAATTGGGAGAAATACAAAGATCTCTGCTCATCAATATCTAGTAAATTCATTGTTTCGAATAATATTAATCAAGAGGCCGCACTTGTAAGAAAAATAATATGTTCGTCAGCGCACCACACCATCCCTCAAACCAAGAATACATATCAACACCGATATAAACCATGGTGGAATAATGAACTAGAAATCCTTCGAACGCAAAAACGCAAAAGCTGGTATAAATATAAAAAAACACGCAACCTTCTTGATCTCTTAACATATAAACGTGATAATGCTATCTTTAAACGACAAACCAAGAAGGCTAAGAAAATATGTCTGGAAGAATTTACTGATTATATTAACTTCAAAACCTCTCCTCAACTTATTTGGCGTGACATAAGACGCTTGTCTGGCGTGAAAAAACCTATTACAATCACTTACTTAAACACCCAATCTGGATTAACTAATGACCCAAATATTATAGCGAACGAGTTCGCCACGTTCTGGAGCTCCTATTCAAGTGACTCTACTTTCAAAAAACAGTTCGCAGCTGAAAAACAAAAATATTTAGGCCATAAACTTTTACCTAGCGGAAATCTTAGCAATCCAGCGCTAAGTTTAGAATCTAATATTTCCACTGATGAGTTTGACGTCGCACTATCAAACTCCAGAGGTAAAACACCTGGTGTCGACAGGATTACCTATGACATGTTAAGACACATCCCACATGACGTTAAAAAAAAGATAGTAAATCTTTACAATAAAATACTTTCAAACGGTATATACCCTCAAAGTTGGAAAATCGCTGAAATCGTCCCAATACCGAAACCTGGAAAATCTTCATCAGAACTTACAAGCTATAGGCCAATTTCGCTGCTTTCTTGTTTAGGAAAAGTTTTTGAGAAAATAATCTCTAAACGTTTAATGTGGTACGCAGAGAAGAGTAGACTAATCAGTCACAACCAAGTCGCATTCAGAAAGAATCAAGGTACAATGGATGCCCTTTTATACTTCGAGCACCATTCTTCCAAAATTATCTCGAACAAGGGGCACGTTACCTGCCTTAGCTTAGACTTTGAAAAAGCGTATGATCGTATCGGACTTCATAAAGTTCTACAACAATTAGCAAAATGGAAATTGGGACCTAAATGTTGCAACCTAATTAAAATTTTTTTGACAAAATCGAAGATTTCGGGTTAAAGTTCACAATAATTTTTCTCACTGTTGGCCTTTAGAAAATGGAGTTCCCCAAGGTTCCCCTTTGTCTGTGGTCATATTTATAATTGTATTTAATGAAATCAGTGAGATACTATCCAATTTCCTAGTCTACTACTGTATGTATGCAGACGACATTCTGATATTTTCAAAACAACTCGATCTGAATAACGTCAAATTAACTTTTACGGAAATACTTAATAATATATCTAACTGGTCGCTCACATCCGAGGCTAAGTTATCCTTAGATAAATGTAATATCTTACATATGTGTCGTAAAAGAAAATGTGATAATATTACTTTCTCTTTTAATAACATAAAAATACCTACTGTAAATGAAATTAAAATTTTAGGATTAATCTTTGACTCTAAGTTTAAGTTGAAAAAACATTGTTTTCTTTTCTTTTGTTTATACTACAATCCTTATCAATATCGTGAGATCTTTACTACTCTCAATTATCGATTATGGACTACCAATATTCAGATATCACGCCGGCAGCGAGCTAAAGAAACTCTATGCGCCTTATCACATGGCAGTAAGTCGTAGCCTTAGGGCGTACCCAACTTCAAGCACCAAAAGCATTCTCGCTGAATCCGGAATTCCACACATTAACGAAAGATTGGAGATTAACACATTACGACTGATACCAAAGGTATATCTAGGCTCTAACCTGAATTTGCTCAACGACATAGGTTCGGCTACCCGTAAAAAACGAACATCCAAGTTCCCATCAACAATACCATTAATTCTAAAGTACGTTGATGAACTTGATATTCACCTTTCACCCAAACGCTCGAAAAAAACATCCTCCATGGGCTCTAGACTCTTCTGTTATAGAAGACAAACTGATGACCTGGAACAAAGCCTCCACTAACTACGAGGTGTGTAAACAAGAGTTTATGCAGCGCAAGACAGATCTCTATTCAGAAGGATGGAAATTCATTTACACCGATGGGTCAAAAAATCCCAACCACACCGCATATGCAGTGGTTTCCGAGATCTCGGAAATCATTAAAAATGGATTACTTTTATCACAATCTTCTGTTTTTGCCGCAGAAGCATACGCAATAAAAGAAGCTATCCAATGGATCACGTCTTCCAAAGGTAAATATGTTATCTGTACCCACAGCCTTGCAACAGTCACAGCTATTCGAAATACATCCAACAGCAGCCCTCTAATCAGTGAAATTCGGGACAAATTGATTGATAGCCGAAATAAAATTAAAGTAATGTGGATTCCAGGACACTGCGGCATTCCAGGAAACGAACTCGCTGATAAAGAAGAAAAAAACGCCACTCTTAGTCCATGTATTTACGTGAGAACTAATGAAAGCAAAGTCATTGTGCGATTTGTTGAAAATTTCTCAAAGCTTAAAGCTAAAGCGGACTGGTATACTTACGACAACCGTTACCGGCTCGTTAATCCCGAACAAAGAAAAGCAGTATACCCCTCTACATGCAGCATTCCGGAGATCAAAATTTTTACACGACTCCGTTTAGGACACACCATTTTAACGCACCAACATATCCTGGACCGCAACATAACGCCTGGCTGCCGGCTATGCAACAGTCCAACAAATTCTGTAGAACACATACTAAACATATGCCCTACCTTTCGTCATATAAGACGATACTATGTCGAGTCTTCTCCTTCGAAACTCCTCAAAGAACCGTCAACTGCCAACATAAAAGAAATTTACAACTTCATCTCCAGAGCCCAACTAAAGCATCTCATCTAAAACTACCATAATAAAATTTTCCTATACTAACATATATTGCTACCCTTTAATTCTAAGCATAAGAATAGACATTAGTATTTAAGTATAACCATAAGTATTAGTATATACTTGTACATACATATTCATAAGTAAAATCTCATACAAAAAAGTACAAGTAACAAGTAAGGAAGGGCTAAGTTCGGATGTAACCGAACATTTTATACTCTCGCAAGGTCAAATGGTATACTCGTTTGAGATTTCTTTGTGGATTGACTGATATTTTCGGTAGAAGGTCAACTATAGGCACTGGGGTCCACATATTTAGTACTTAGAGGTTTGAACAGTTTTGGTTCGATTTAGACAATTTTTGGCCGCAAGGTGGCATACTTTAATTGCATTATTCACGCAAAGTTTTTAAACCCCCGATATAATCATTTTTACCTGATTTGCATAGTGGAATGTGAAAGAATCAGATGGAATTGAAAATGGTGTTACATGGGAAGTAAGCGTGGTTGTAGTCCGATTTCGCCCATTTTCGCACTATGACATAGAAACATGAAAAGAACGTTATGCACCGAATTTGGTTGAAATCGGTTGAGCAGATCTCAAGATATGGGTTTTCACCTAAAAGTGGGCTGTGCCACGCCCACTGTCTAATTTTGAACGCGGTTCCTATAAAGTCATCCCATACCATCTCAGGGATAAAATTTAATGTCTCTGGCGTGTTTAGTGCTTGATTTATCGCGCTTTTAGTAGTTTTTAACAGTACCGTTATATGGGGAGTGGGCGGAGTTGCCACCCGATTTCAACTATTTTCACACCGTCAATAGAAGTGCTAAAAAAATTTGCTTCCAGTGAATTTTGTTATTATAGCATTAGCGGTTTAGGAGATATGCACATTAAACCTATTAGAGGCGGGACCACGCCCACTTTTTAAAAAAAAATTTTAACTGCAGATGCCCCTCCCTAATGTGATCCTGTGTACCAAATAACAGTCTTGTATCTTATTGCGGAGCTTAGTTATGGCAAGTTATTTGTTTTTGATTAATGGCGTTTTGTGGGCGTGGCAGTGGTCCGATTACGCCCATCTGCAATACCAACCGTCTCACGGTACCATGAAACATGTCTACCAAGTTTCATAAAGATATCTCAATTTTTACTCAAGTTAGAGCTTGCACGGACAGACGGACGGACAGACGGACGGACGGACAGACGGACGGACGGACAGACAGTCACCCGGATTTCAACTCGTCTCTTCATCCTGATCATTTATGTATATATAACCCTATATCTAACTCGATTAATTTTAGGTGATACAAACAACCGTTAGGTGAACAAAACTATTATACTCTGTAGCAACAGGTTGCGAGAGTATAAAAATAAGCCCACAGCTGAAGGCCTTGTCGCTAGTGCTGTCTTATTTTATAGGTAGTATAATTATTTATCATTGTATTTCCTTTAATAAATAAATCAAATTATAATAGTTTCGTTCACCTAACGGTTGTTTGTATCACCTAAAACTAATTGAGCTAGATATAGGGTTATGTATATATAAATGATCAGGATGAAAAAACGAGTTGAAATCCCGCTGACTGTCTATTCGTCCGTCCGTCTGTGCAAGCTATAACTTGAGTAAAAATTGATATATCTTCATAAAACTTTATACACATGAATATGTGGACCCCAGTCCCTATAGTTGACTTTTTACCGAAAATATCGGTCAACGTGTAAGATATATAATTGAAATTCATATAATCAAATAAATAAATAAATAAAACTCTCGATAATAATATGTCTTTGTGTCGAAAATGGGTTGAATCAGGTCAATACTTCCTTTAATATAAAATTTTGCCAACACCTAAAGTAATTTCCCCGGCTTTGATCCATGCATGTTGCGAGAATATGAAACGTTCGATTACACCCGAACTTAGAAGTTCCTTACTTTTTTATAAATATATTACTCAAACACTGACCGACATATGGTATTTAGCACTGGGTTTGTTAGAATAACGAAAATCACTATACTTGTACAAGTATGTGATATATGAGGTTATTGGCTAAATGACCACTCACTCACCGTAAGACACTGTCACACTACACCAATTCACATCTACATCACCACACCTACTTACCATACATTCCACACCTACATACCATACATTCCACATCACTACACCATGCACCAACACGCACACAAACACAACTTAACACCGATCACACCACCATGAAGACATCAGCAGATATATAAGGGACTAAAAGAAGGATCCCGCCCGCTTTTTAGAATTTCGATTCGCTAGCGATCAGTTCTCCGAGCACCCGTCTAAATCGACTCTCTTTCTTTTTTAATTATTATTTGCTAACGGTGAGTGAAGGTAAAATTAACTTAATAAGTATTTAAATATGGTCCTTCGAGCCGGATTTTTTTGATGAGCCTGACATTGTTGAAGGTGAAGCAATATTTTTGGTTTACTGGATTTAGTTTTGGAACACACTTTGCATTAAAGATATGCTGAAACGATGGCGCTGTAGTTCGGCAAATTGGGTAGTATTTTGCACATCCATACAGTAAAGACAGAGGTAAGACTGTTTATTTTCAAGCAATTGAAAATTAGTTTAAATTGCATTCTCAATGTTGTGCTCTTTAAAAACGTGTGTCCGCC
Source organism: Bactrocera oleae (assembly GCF_042242935.1). Lineage (NCBI taxonomy): Eukaryota > Metazoa > Arthropoda > Insecta > Diptera > Tephritidae > Bactrocera > Bactrocera oleae. The sequence continues at coordinate 34,108,118 of NC_091540.1, read as the reverse complement.
AAGTAGCTTGTTCGCTAAACTCATTACCACATTCTGGACAAAGATAAATAATATCTGCGTCAGATATTGCTTTCTTGTTGGCCTCAACATTCGCGGCTTTTTTTAGTTTACTTAAATATACGGAAGAAAAGTAAACGACAAATGATTAAAAAATGTCCAGTACAAGTGCCAGTAGTATGCACAATGGTCACAATGATTTTGCTAATCCTCGTTTAGAGAATCACATTACCTCTGTGTGTCCAGAGTGCGGCGTAGAATTCGAATCACAACAGGAATGGCGACGCCATTTAAACGAGGAACATGATTACATTAACAAAACTCCAGAAGATTTTGATTTTAAACAAATCAGTGAAAGCTTCCATGAATGTCAGATTTGCCATAAATGGGTGGCTAACGCTAATCAGGCCATTGCATTACTCCAGTATCACCGCTTTCTACACTTGCCATTTAATCGCACATTCGCAAGATCCCTCCGATTTCACAGCCTTAACTCCAGGGCACTTTCTCAAAGGAACACCCATTCTGGCCATACCTGAGCCAGGCGTGGAGTCGCTATCCTTATTAAATCGCTGGGAAAGAATTAAAATTTCCCATCACGATTTCAGCCGTCGATGGAAAGAAGAATACATAAAGGATCTCCATAAACGATACCGTTGGAAGACTCCTGAACAAGCACCAAAACTTGGAGATTGTGTCATCATCCATGATGATTGTCTAGCTCCTACCGAATGGCGGCTTGAGCGCATAGAAAAGCTACAGTACGGCTCCGACGGTCACATACGAGTGGTTGATCTTCGTACACAAAGCGGAATGCTAACCAGACCGCTCGTGAAGCTATGCTTTCTCCCAACCGCCGATAATAGTGACACAGCAAATCGCAAACAATCAACCGATACTACCGCAATCCTATAAAATAATCAAATCAATAAGTAAAAAACCGAAAAACTCGTTAATAACCGTTAAAAATAACAAATAACTAATAAAAAAATGGTCGATCAATACGATGACCCATTCATGCCACATAACGTGGTACGATCATCCATATCCTTTATATGACAAATCTGCATCATTGAACAACTCTTTCATACAGATTAACATACGCTGTGGATACGCCAACTGTGCGGTCGGCTACCAACGTGCCACGCACGGGGCCTACCCCAATGCCCCGATCTGCAGCTGCAACTGCCCCTGCAAGCGCACCTGCAACGACACCGATGTCAGCACCAGTTCCTCGCGGTGGCACGCGACCTTCACCGACGCTATCATCGCCGCCTTCAGAGGCACATCATATACGATGTCCCATTTGTCGGCGCCCACATCGACTACAACATTGTGGGATTTCCAGAAGTATGCGACCGTTGCAACGACAACAAGTTGCCCAGGCACACGGGCACTGTCTTAACTGCCTATCGCACACGCATGGGACTCAAGAGTGTGTGTCCACGGGTCTGTGCCAAATTTGCAGCAGACCACATCACACACTACTTCATCGCACTTCGAGGCGCGACGTTGGTCGGCCACCTACTCCGCGCAACAGGACCTCGACCCTCAACTCGTGCATACACCCGCGGAATGTAACACCACGGCGTCGATAGCCTAGACCGCAACCACGTCTTTCCTATGGACTGAGCAGCGTTGTGGAAACGTTACAACAGCTGCAGCGAGTACTAGGCTAATAATTTGCCTAGGGGGGCCGGGATGGCTAAATGACCACTCACTCCCCCCTCACCGTAAGACACTGTCACACTACACCAATTCACATCCACAGAACCACACCTACTTACCATACATTCCACACCTACATACCATACATTCCACATCACTACACCATGCACCAACACGCACACAAACACAACTTAACACCGATCACACCACCATGAAGACATCAGCAGATATATAAGGGACTAAAAGAAGGATCCCGCCCGCTCTTTAGCATTTCGATTCGCTAGCGATCAGTTCTCCGAGCACCCTCCTAAATCGACTCTCTTTCTTTTTGAATTATTATTTGCTAACGGTGAGTGAAGGTAAAATTAACTTAATAAGTATTTAAATAGTTATGTTAATTTTGTTAAGATATTGACCGATATATGCGATATAAAGACAATCAGAAGTTTGAAAGTCTTATATTTTGTATATGAGAGATAGGATAAGTATTGAACCGTTTTTGGCATTACAACAGAACACGCTGATTTCTGAGTTTCATTAAGTTACTGCACATACCATGACAAAAATATGCAGGACAAGGTCAGCCGGATGTTTAAAAATCCTGATATTAGTTATATGGCGGCTAGGGCAAGTTTTAACCCATTTTAACTGTCCCTATATTGTCACGTGATCCTCCAAGAGCCGTGGTTAAAGCCGACATGAGATCACATTGAAACTCATTAAACTAAGATTCAATAGCTCATTTGATTTCACCACGCAATTTAACTTCTAAAAGTAATATTCAAATTATCGAGTGAATTAATTTTTTTTACTAGTTTATCACAAAGTTCATAAACATTTATCTACTAAATATGAAACTTTTTATAATGTGAAAAATACGTGCTCATTTTGAGGTTTACCGGAGTAAATAATACTCCTTGTGTGAAGTTGCAAGAATAAATAATCGCGTTATCAACTCTCCATCTCCACTGAGAAGGTAGAAATGAGTAGCTTCTACGTTATGTTCTACTTTATTTCAAACATACTAACCTATATCGCTCGCTTTCTTTTTACTGAGCAATAAATCCCACATCACTTTTAGTGCCATTACAAATATTACTTACAATTCAGGTGACATTCGAACACTTTTACATTCACCATAAATTCATGCAATTATTTTCGAATTTTCAACAAATGCCATTCAAAGATTTATTGACGATTCTCTCATTGTCGTTAAAAATCACCGTAGACAATTTCTATTGAATTGTTAGCATACGGCGAATACCTCTCAGTGTTGTGGGTCCAGCAGTAACATATCGATAAAAGGAAACCTTAAACGGCTTCAAAACAGTATATATACTCACACACTCAGTGGCAACATCAAAATGTTAGAAGTTAGTCGGATTGATTTAACGTTGACCTGAAAGCCAAAAACAAAAGCAACAAGTAAGGAAGGGCTAAGTTCGGATGTAACCGAACATTTTATACTCTCGTAAAGTCAAATGGTATACTAGAAGGTCAACTATAGGCACTGGAGTCCACATATTTAGTACTTAGGGGCTTGAACAGTTTTGGTTCGATTTTGACAACTTTTGGTCACAAGGTGGCACACTTTAAACGTATTATTCACGCAAAGTTTTACGCCGATATAATCATTGTTGCTTGATATGCATAGTGGAAAGTGAAAGAATCAGATGGAATTTAAAATGGTGTTATATGGGAAGTAGGCGTGGTTGTAGTCCGATTTCGCCCATTTTCGCACTATAACATAGAAATATGCGAAGAATGTTATGTACCAAATTTGGTTGAAATCGTTTAAGCAGATCTCAAGATATGGGTTTTCACCTATAAGTGGGCTGTGCCACGCCCACTGTCTAATTTTTATCGCAGTTCCTATAAAGTCATCTCATACCATCCCAGAGATAAAATTTAATGTCTCTGGCGTGTTTAGTGCGCTTTTAGTAGTTTTTAACAGTACCGTTATATGGGGAGTGGGCGGAGTTGTCACCCGATTTCAACTATTTTCACACCGTCAATAGAAGTGCTAAAAAAATTTGCTTCTAGTGAATTTTGTTATTATAGCATTAGCGGTTTAGGAGATATGCATATTAAACCTATTAGAGGCGGGACCACGCCTACTTTTAAAAAAAAAATTTAACTGCAGATGCCTCTCCCTAATGTGATCCTGTGTACCAAATAACAGTCTTATATCTTATTGCGGAGCTTAGTTCTGGTAATTTATTTGTTTTTGATTAATGGCGTTTTGTGGGCGTGGCAGTGGTCCGATTACGCCCATCTTCAATACCAACCGTCTCACGGTGCCAAGAAACATGTCTACCAAGTTTCATAAAGATATCTCAATTTTTACTCAAGTTACAGCTTGTACGGACGGACAGACAGTCACCCGGATTTCAACTCGTCATTTATCATTTATATATATATAACCCTATATCTAACTCTATTAGTTTTAGGTGATACAATCAACCCTTAGGTGAACAAGACTATTATACTCTGTAGCAACAGGTTGCGAGAGTATAAAAAGCACATAAATGCCTTTATAATCCATTCGTATAAAGTGCGAACGTGATTTGGGCGCATCGAAATCCAATCCGCGACAGTTCGCGTACCGACGATTGTCGTTCATTCCAAACGTGGAACTCCGTTCGAATACGAAACTTATATAATTCACAAAATTCGGGCCGCTTGTTTCTGTATTTGTGTGTGTGTCCTGTTACAGAGGCCCAGGTGAGCTTAACGACAACACGTATTATTAAAATGCGACCAATGTTGCATGCCACATAGATATTTATACACATACAGGAACATGTCTTAGTACGACGTATATGTGGCAAAAATATTAAGGACATTCAACCAGGCGGTGGTACAAACGCCAGCCTGCATATTAAATTTTTTTATTGTAAAAATGTTAGCTCTATTAACGGCGAGGAGTATGCGGTGGAGCTGAGCTGATACTTGGCGGTGAAAAGTGTCTGCAAACATCTTTATTCCATTATATATGCATATATACATGTGTGTGTGTGTATATATATGAATGCACCTCCATAAGTAGGTTATCTATAAGCAAACGGCATTCGATGGACCAGAAGATGTTGGCTATTGAAAATTCGTGTGAAAACAAAAGAGTAAAAATCCATTTCCCGCACTCGCACCTCGTTCAGTTTCCACTTTATCGCTCCTTTGTCACCATAGTTATCGTTTTGGTCTCATATAGATTTTCTTATTGTCTCAGTTGTTTTTTTGTTGTAACTCATCCATTAACAAGGATTATGCTGTGTTTAGCGTAAATCTTCTTAAGTCTTTTCTCCCACTTTTCTATTCGATTTCCTCCCATTCCGCATGCAACTCTTGAATGACGTGTGTGCTACACACAATATTTATGTTGCATGCTTCAAGGTGCCAGCGTATGGACGTCGATATTCTTGAATAACCGGAATCGATATTTGTATAATAATTAAAGTACTCTTATCACTTTTTAGTGGTTGTGATTGAACTTTTATTTGAATATGGAATATTGAAAGTAGTATTATTTGAGATCTATAAAAAGCGAAAACGCTCCTGAAGTTAGCAAGATAACGAGCTCTTCACAAAATCGCCCATGGGGCATTTCTTTAGTAAATTAACTTATATTAAAAATTATATTAAAAGTTTGTTAAAAATTTCACTTTCAACACGTTGAAAAATTGTATAAAGTCAAATCGTATAATTCATGTCCATAGACCAACCTAACGTCTAATACTTATACTTATACTTATACCCATACTTATACTTATATACACATATAACTGTACTCCCGCTTGTATTTATACTTACACTTATACTCTGTATACTAAAAATGTCAACTATTCTCTATCGTTGTTTATCTTTTGATCATGTGGTTCATTAGAATATGGACTTGGGCAACTGATTGGAGCTCATTAGTTCTTTTTCTGGATCTAATTTTTCTCTCGAGTTTTAGTCCTCTATGTCAACGTCATGTTTATCAGTTCGCTAAGATGTTACAAACTCTGTGCAGAATAATCACCAGCGTCTTCTTCATTATAAGACAACTTTGTCGAGATTTTCGAGGAGGGATGTTTAGTTGCACCACTGACTGGATTAGTGAACAGCTTCGGGTTATTGATTTGTTGTAGTTATTATATAGTTAATAATTAAGTGTTGATTTTGAATGGTATATATAATAAGAAAAATTAGTTGGAAAAAACTATATAGAAACAAGTAAGAAAGGTTCGGGTGTAACTGAACATTTCATTCTCTTGCATCGTGCAATGATCAAAGCAGGGGAAATACCTTCCGGTGTTGGCAAAGCTCCACATAAAAAAATGTTGGGAAAGACTTCAACATTCAATATTCGACGAAATCGTGAATGAATTACGATCAAATATGGTATTTATTAAGTTATATTATAGACCATAGACTCAACCAGAAGGCCAAGGTCTGGACTAATTCCATTCATGTTAGTATAACGTGAATAATTGGGTGTCCACTTTAATGGGAAGCACACAGCACCTATATAAGTTTTTTTGAGTCACTTACACTCGCGGTTAATGTTATAAGTGAAAATACATGATGTTTATAATAGGAGATATGTGATTTATTTTTTTCACAAAATATTGTTACACTTAGTATATTTATATATTGAAATAGTTTAATGAATCGGAACGGTGTCGAAGTGGATGGTCGAATGAAGTCCGGAGCGATGTCGATCAATGTTTTTAAACCAAAAGGAATTATAATAGAATTATATTGCGCTGTCGAATTGTATGTAGCGAATGAGTGTAGAAGCGATGATCCAATCCTTTTTGTTGGTTGGTGATGTGAGGCGTCCTCGTGTGTGGTGATATTCAGCGTGTGGTGACATCCTGTATGGGGTTCTCAGGAGTGGTGTGGATTATTAGGGTGTGCCAATAATGTACCTGTTTGGTTGGTGTATACATATATGCGAGGGGGAGGCTTAGCTCATTTAACCATAACGTAAATTATTATATGCAATATATTATAATTTCACAAATCTTCTTCATTAAACTAAAGTATATACAATATTATACACTCAGTAAATTTTGCTAAGATATCTTACTATTGACCTATATATACGGTATAAGGATCACCGGAAGTTTAAAAATCATTTATTAGGTATATGAGATATAGGTGTAGTATTGAAGAGATTATCTATAGAAACAGATGATCTCTGAGTTTCATTAACCATTCCTTCAACAATATATAAGGAGTAAAGTCAACCGGATGTTAGAAAATTCGAATATTAGTTATATGGGGGCTAAGGCAAGTTTTCACTTGATAATATCCATTTTAAGCACAAGGATACATTGTTATTAGAAAAGCACGATCTCTCAATTTTATTAAGACGACTCATTGCTGATATATGCCGTATAAAGTCAGCCGGAAGTTCGAATTTTTCTTTGGGTATATGGGGACTAAGAGAATTATTGACCCTACTCAATCCAATTTTCATACATAAGCACATAATTATTAGAAAAGGATTCTTCAGATTTCAATTTATATCTTTCACACTGTCTGATATTTTTAATAAAAGTCAACTATGGGCTTTGAACACATAAGCTGGCACACTTTCAAAGTCAGTATTCGTGCAAAGTTTTACCCCATTATATTCATTGATGCTTGTCTTGTATACTGGAAAGTGCAAAAATTAGATGGAATGTAAAATTGTGTTATGTAGGAAATAGGCGTGGTCATAAACCGATTTCGTCCATTTTTGCACAGTAACATAAGAATATCAGAATTATGTACCACGCTCAACGACTTCCTTTGACAGCGGCTCTATAAAAGCCCCTTGTACTATCCCGGATGTAAAACTTATATATTGTATATTTTAATATATGATGGAAATTATTGTAAGCGCGGAAGTGGGTCAAAAGGTCACCAGCTGTTGTTTTATTAAATTTATATATATAGAGGTATTGTTGTTGTTATTGGTAAAGCTTTATTACTACTCAAGTCATCACATAAGTTGGCATAAGTTTGCTTGTACAGCTATTGGTGGTCGCTGCTGCCACGTCCTTACTGACATATTTATATATATCACACTAGAAGCCACATTATCGATTAAGGATTATTATAATGATTGTGTGCTTAGGTTGTAACAATGCACAATGCCAGTCAGAGAGTCATAGAGTTAAACATCTAAAGTAACCAGCATAAGGTTTGTTTCCTCGGCTGGCTATACACATATACCTATGTATGGGTACAAAATACATTTGTTATTGATTTGAAAGCACACAGATGTTTCTATATACATACATATATGTATGTAAACTTAAGTATATTGAGGTTGCATTTTTCTTTCAGGTTCGCATATATACATTAAACTGGTGGCATTAAATACATGTTAACTATTCTTTAGTTCGTAGGATCATATTCGTCGGGATCCCGCATCCGATCCGAGTCACGCAGCTGAATCGATATCGTTGTTTAATGGCAATAAGTTCAGATTTTTTTGGTGATTGCTATGTAAAGTTGTGAATATTTGTATCACACTTGTATAATATTATTTAAGTTCTAATGAAAACTCGAAAACTTTATTTATAACAATTTTGTGGCTTGTACCTTGGGTATTTAGGTATTATTATACCCTGAACAGGGTATATTAAGTTTGCCACGAAGTTTGTAACACCCAGAAGGAAACGTCGGAGACCCTATAAAATATATATCTGTCTGTCTGTCCGTCTGTCCGTACGTCTGTTGTATATATACAAACTAGTCCCTTAGTTTTTAAGCTATCGATCTGAAATTTTGCATCTGTCCTTTTCTCACAAAGAAGTTGCTCATTTGTCGGAACGACCGATATCGGACCACTATAGTATATAGCTGCAATAGAAACTGAACAATCGGAATCATGTGTTTGTTTTGGAAACTCTTTCATTTGTCGAGGTATCTTCACGAAATTTGGCACGGATTTTTATTTGAGGCATTTATCCAATCTCCGAAGAAATTGTATAGATCGGATCACTATAGGATATAGCTGCCATACAAACTGAACAATCGGAATCAAATGCTTTTATGGAAAACTCTTTCATTTGACGAGGTATCTTCACGAAATTTGGCACAGATTATTATTTGAGGTAATCTCCGAAGAAATTGTATATGTTGTATGACATGTAGCTGTCATATTAACTGAACGATCGGAGTAAAGTGCTTGCATGGAAAATTTTTTTATTTGACGAGGTATCTTCACGAAATTAGACAGGAGTTCTTGCTTAAGGCAACAAATTATTCTCCGCAGAAATTGGTCAGATCAGATCACTATATCATATAGCTGCCATACGATTTGAACGTTCGGACTCAAGTTCATGTAAGGGGCCTTTGTATTTGTGAAGGGTATTATAGCTTCGGTGCAACCGCAGTTAACGTTTTTTCTTGTTTTTTTTTATCAATGAGATTGAATGTGTTTCCAATGGGGATTATTTGTATAATATAAACAAAATAAATTTTAACCAAAGATTTATTTGTATTGTATTAGGAATATTTTGATCTCCTTTTCAGGTAAACTTTTAAATACATTGAAGTGGTCAAAATCAGGTAAATGATTATTATTATAGTGTAAGTCACCGTTTCCCAATTATTTATTTGATATGGTTAACAAAATTGTTCGTTTTAGAATTATATTTAAGATGTTAATATTAACCAGTACGAAGTTATAAATTCTACAATATGAGGATATCAGAGCAGTTGCATGAATGTATGAAATGACCAAAGTAACGGCTGGTTTGGCCTTGCTTTAATAGTACATAAAAAGTAAGGAAGGGCTAAGTTCGGTGTTAACCGAACATTTTATACTCTTGCAACTTGCCTGGATCAAAGCCGGCAAATACTCAGAGGTGTTGGCAAAACTTTATATTAAAACAAGTAAGGAAGTTCAAAGTTCGGGTGTAACCGAACATTTTATACTCTTGCAACTTGCCTGGATCAAAGCCGGCAAATACTCAGAGGTGTTGGCAAAACTTTATATTAAAACAAGTAAGGAAGTTCAAAGTTCGGGTGTAACCGAATATTTTATACTCTCGCAACTTCCAAGGATCAAAGCCCGGGAAATTACTTCGGGTGTTGGCAAAAAAGAAGGTATTGATCCGATTCAACCAATTTTTAATACAAAGACATATTATTTTCGAGAGTTTCATGTATTTATTTTATTATATGAATTTCAATTATATATCTGACACATTGACCGATATTTTCGATAAAAAGTCAACTATAGGCATTGGGACACATATGAGGTACCAAGGGGTTTGAACAGTTTTAGTTCGATTTAGAAACTTTTGGCCACAAGATGGCATACTTTAAACGCATTATTTAAGTAAAATTATACCCCGATACAATCATTGTTGATTGATATGCATAGGGGAAAATGAAAGAATCAGATAGAATTTAAATTGGTGTTATATGAGAAATAGGCGTGGCTGAAATCCAATTTTGCGCAGTTTTGCACTATAACATAGAAATATGAGTAGAATGTTATGTACCGAATTCTATTGAAATCGGTTAAGCAGATCCCAAAATATGGGTTTCACGTGTCACTGTTTAATTTTGAACGCGCTTCCTATAAAGTCATCTCATACCATCCCAGATATAAAATTTAATGTCTCTGACGTGTTTACTGCTTGATTTATCGTGCTTTTAGTAGTTTTTAACAGTACCGTAATATGGTGAGTGGGCGGGGTTGTCACCCGATTTCCCCCATTTTCTCACTGTCGATAGAAGTTTTAAAAATGCTTGCTCTCAATGCATTTTGTTGTTGTAGCTTTAGCGGTCTTGTATCTTATTGTGGAGTTTAGTTATGGCATATTTCTGTAATACCAACCGTCTTACGGTACCAAGAAACATGTGAAGCAAGTTTCATACAGACATCTAAATTTTATTCAAGTTACAGCTGGCACATTCGGACGGACGTACGGACAGACCGTCTCCCGGATTTCAACTCGTCTCTGCAGCCTGATCATATATGTATATACAAGTATATATATATAATCCTATATTTAACTTGATTAGTTTTTGGTGATACAAACAACCGTTAGGTGAACAAAACTATTATACTCCGTAGCAACATGTTGCGAGTTTCGGTTTTACCATACCAATATACCATATAAAGAGCCGTTCCCACGACAGTTGGGTCTACGTAACCAGAAGGGACCCGGATTTGTCCGGCCAAGGACTGTCAACTCGGCAGAATTCTGCCGCTACAACAACAACAACAACCATATATAAAGTAAAATCAGCCGGATGTTCGAAAATCTACATATTAGTTATGTGGAGCCTAGGGCAAGTTATCACCCGATTTAATTTATTTTAGGCACAAAGATACCTTGTTATGAGTAAAACACGTTCTCTCATTTTCATTGAGATACCTCATATATTGGCTCATATATGCGGTACGAAGTAAGCCCCGCAAATCTTTGTGTTAGATAAATGGCGGCTAAGAGAAGGCTTCGTCCGATTTAATACATTTTTCATGTACAGGTAGTCGGAAAGGATTTGCTCACAATTTCAATAATATATCTCACGGATTGAGAGAAATTTTGGTTTTAGTCAAAATTCGCCATTTTCGCCCAGAAACATAGGAGTGTCAAGATAATATTATATTATGAACTCAATTTGATCGATATTGGTCGAGTGGGTCGTGAGGTATGGCAGCGCCGCGCCCATCGTCTTATTTTGACCGTGGCTCCTATAAAGCCCTCTCGCACCACTTAGGGTGTAAACTTTATTGTCTATGGCATATATATTTATTTATTTGTTTCGCTTTTAGCAGTTTTAACACAACCGTTACTTGGAGAGTGGGCGGTAATATCATCCGAACTCATCCATTTTAGCGGTGTAGGTAGGTCGTTAGCGAATTTAGTTAATGGAATTTAATTGTTTAGGTGATATGTACATTAAACATATTAAATGACAGGGTCACGCCCACAGTTGCCCCTTACTGCGATCTCTTGTACCAAATTACAGTTTTATATCACAAAGATACCTTGTTATCTTAATTTAGTGCTTAGATATGACAATTTATACGTTTTCGTTTAATGACGTTATGCTGGCGCGGCAGTGGTCCGATTATGGCCATCTGCAAACTCGTCCTTACTTTTTTGCCAAATTACCTCAAATTACAAATTACAGCTTGCACAGACGGGCAGACGGACGGACGGGGAGACTTCCGGATTTCAACTCGTTTCGTCATCCTAATAATCCTTTTATATATAACCCTATATCGAATTCAAACAACCGTTAGGTAAACAAAACTATTATACTTTGTAGCAAAATGTTGCAAGCGTATAAAAATGATTCTTGAGATTCTCCGTGGCCTCCTTGTTATATAGGGTCAGATATATAGAACAAGGATATATTCAAATGAGCAAATTAAATGATAAGCAAAAAATTATATAACCATCCGGTAATCTTGAAATAAAAGCGTATCGACTAATCAACTAATTCCTGCCACACGAACGAAAACGATGCCCTGTTGGGACGTTAGATTTATCGTCTGTAATTCGCAACGTATTAAAGAACTAAGTGCTCTAGCTGGCTATTTATCGTCTTCAAAAACTCAGAAAGCAAGCCCAAAGAGTTATTATTATATATTAGAAATATTCCCCGAAACACGCAATTTGGGCATTTAAATTAACCATTAAATTATTAATCGGGAAATTTCATTAACGCCGTAGAGCACAATTATTCTTCATATATAACGATATTTAACTGAAGTTTCTAACATTACTTCCAGTTTATTCCTCGTCTCATTCAATATGGCTTAGGCTACGAAGGTATTTATGTAGATAGCGCCTTATCCAGATATCTTTAAAGTAAAATATCAATTCCTTTATCATAAATAGTAATTCATTATTACAATTTTAATATGGTTATTTCACGCACAAAACTTCGAAATTGCCCACCTTTATAATTTATTCTGGGAACATCGAAGAATTCTTTTTCGAAGGCAACTCGATCGTCTACTATGACACTAGGAAGTCGTGCCAACTGAAACAAAATAAAATACGACAAAAATGGAAGTTTTGAGCTTTAAATAAATTTTGTCGCAACATGGCAGATTTTTAAAAAATGTAAATTTTTTATGGAAAAAATTCTCAACAAATTGTTGACATGAAACAAGTAAGAAAAGTCTAACCGAATAAACCGAACCAAAGGGGCTAAATATAATATATTGGGTATATGAGGAAAACGTCAACCAAATAATTGGAAATCCTTACATTACGGATATGACGTTTAGGTCAAGTGATACGATAAAGTCAGCAGGACGTTGACTTTTGATTTATATACTTCGTTGGCTCTTAATTTATATACTATAAAGGTTAAAAATCAAACGAAATTTAAAATTTTGATATATGGAAAGTAGACGTGATTGTGGCCCGAATTCGCGATTTCGGTTTTCGAAAAGAGGGTCAGGTTGCTTTTGTTAAATATTACCGTTTGAAATTAGTTTCTTATTTTAATTAAACATTTTAAAACTCTTCTGAAAGTGAAGAATGTCACATATGAAAATTAAATTTTACTGATCCAAATGGTTTTATGATATGTCGAGAAAGCATTTCCTTCGGAGTTTAAGTGTATTAAAATATGATTTCGTTGAATTAGTCAAAGTAAATTGTTAACTTTTTGCACTTCACATTGCCGATTTCAGACAAAAGCAGGAAACTGAACATTGTTAAGCGCTTTAAAAGGATTTCCTTTATTTACATAGAGGAGAGGCCACTTCTGTGACTGTATGCGTGAACGTGTGGATGATTGTTGTTATTGTTAATGTGCCAAGCGCAAAATACGCTCTTCTAACTACTACTAACAGTGCACAATGCGGGCTACAATCACGTCCATTATCATTGCCCACATGCGTCACACCACTGCGGACCTTTGGTGCAGCTGCAGTTCGCACTCTCTCTTTGGCATGTCCGTCCGTCTATTTATGTTTGAAATCGTCTATTCGACGACTGTTTGTTTATTCAACCGTTTGCCTTCATGTTTGTCCGTCCGCCTGTCCGTCCGCGTCTGGTTGGTTGGTTAAGTCAATAATGCGGCATATGTGGCATCCAGCTTGCCGTATGCAGCAAGTGGCTAGTGGCAAGTAGCAAGTGTGAGTGGCAGTGAAATAAGTAAATAAACACACGCTCGTACGGCTAGACGATCAGACATGCAACGCGCCTCGTCAGAATTTTAAAACTATTAAAGCACCAAGCCAAACAAACAAATATTCGCCAATAGCCAGGGGAGTCAAGTGAAATGTGTGCGGCAATGAATGAAATTTGAAAGCAAAGCGGATATGCCGTTTTAAAAGGATATGCTTGTAAGGCGCTTTGCAGTGCAGAAAAACATAGACAATTGCACCATGCTTCAACCAGGCATACTAATATATATGCAAGTACATAAACTGTGTACATATGTAAATATTTTTGTTGTTGATTTTTTGCCTTTATTTGGAAGCTGCCCATTTCATTTCATCATATTTCAATAATATTTTTGACGCTTGACTGACTGAGCGTTGTCCACTGTCTTTTTAAAAATATTCTTTCCTCTTTTGCTGACTTTGTACTCTATTGCAATAGGCGGTTTGTTTGCGGAGTCCTTCGCTGAAAAAGAATATATTAGAAACGAAAATTTACTTTGAAGTTTTGTTAATAATCCTTTACTATTTTGCCATTTTTTTATTTGGCGTGAAATCATAAAAAGCGTTCTGTATAAGGAACCACATGCAAAGAGTGCCCCTGAATACCAGTCCAACGAAAATCCCCACAAAATTGACATAACTTTTAAGTATTTGATATTTCATACCAGGGCATAATGTTTTGTACAATAAATAGCGCTTCGCTGCGACTTATGCATATCTACTTGAAGATGGAAAAAATTTTTTTTTGTAAATATTATACGAGTAGATTTATCTCTCATTATTTGTTTAAATATCATACAGGAGATTCCTGTTGTAATTGCAAATCATCCATCGAAGTTCCGCGGCAATATCGGTTTTTGGATTGGATGTGAGTGCAAACCATTCGAGGAGAATTACTATTCTGCTTTTCTCTAAATTATTCAGCAAATTCGGTGCATTCGATCGAATTTATTTCGATTTTACCCACTCTACTTTAGACTTCTTCGATCGGATTCCCGAAATTCTTGCTCAATATTAAAAAAAAAAGAAAAAACGTTAACTTCGGTTGCGCCGAAGCTATAATACCCTTCACAAATACAAAGGCCCCTTACAAGTACTTGATTCCGAACGTTCAATTTGTATGATATAGTGATCTGATCTGACCAATTTTCGGGAGAATAATTTGTTGCCTTAAGCAATAACTCGTGCCTAATTTCGTGAAGATACCTCTTCAAATAAAAAAATTTTCCATGCAAGCACTTTACTCCGATCGTTCAGTTTATATGGCAGCTATATGCTATAGTCATCCGATCTGAAAAATCGGATTACATTGTGAAAAAAAGATTACATTGTTACCTCAAATAATAATCCGTGCCAAATTTCGTGAAGACACCTCGTCAAATGAAAGAGTTTCCCATACAAGCACTTCATTCCGATTGTTCAGTTTGTATGGCAGCTATATGCTATTGTCATCCGATCTATACAATTTCTCGGGGATTGGATTAATGCCTTAAATAATAAAACATGCTAAATTTCATGAAGATACCTCGTCAAATGAAAGAGTTTCCCATACAAGCACTTGATTCCGATTGTTCAGTTTGTATGGCAGCTATATGCTATAGTCATCCGATCTATACAATTTCTTCGGGGATTGGATTAATACCTTAAATAATAATACATGGCAAATTTCATGAAGATACCTCGTCAAATGAAAGAGTTTCCCATACAAGCACTTGATTCCGATTGTTCAGTTTGTATGGCAGCTATATGCTATAGTGGTCCGATATCGGCCGTTCCGACAAGTGAGCAGCTTCTTTATTAGAAAAGGATAGGTGCAAAATTTCAGATCGATAGCATAAAAACTGAGGGACTAGTTTGTATATATACAGACAGACGGACAGACAGACAGACGGACATGGCTAAATCAACTCAGCTCATCATGCTGATCATTTATGTATATACTTTATAGGGTCTCCGACGTTTCCTTCTGGGTGTTACAAACTTCGTGGCAAACTTAATATACTCTGTTCAGGGTAAAAAAATGAAATTTGTCACATATTAATATTGATCATATTTTTGAGTATTTTAATAACTTACACATTGGAATTAATAAGGATTTTTCAATAAGCTCAATTTCGAAATTATACGGCCAATATTTCGATTTTCGAGTCAACTTCGTAGAAAAGTTTATTTATTTCGGGCTTAATCTCTCGAAAAAATTGGTTTGGTTCAATACCCAGCAAAATTTCGAGATTGCCGGATATGGTCCGGTCAATTTAGACATTTGAGGTTACATAAATTCACAACAAGCTGAAAATTTGTGAGGTAATTTAAAATATAATTATTAATAAAATTTAATATTAAAAAAAAGTTCCCCATCTACCCCTGTATAAGTTTTATCATATAAATATCTTATACCAAAATTGTAGATTATAAAATTATCTATAAACAAGAAAGGAAGTGCTAAGTTCGGGTGTAACGAAACATTTTATATTCTCGCAAAGTCAAACGGTCTACTCGTTTGAAGAACTTACGCATACTAGAAAGTTAAAGAATCAGATGGAGTTTAAAATGATGTTATATAGGAAATAGGCGTGGTTGTAATCCGATTTCGCCAATATAACATAGAATTCCACACTATAACATAGAAATATGAGAAGAATGTTATGTACCGAATTGGGTTGAAATCGGTTGGGCTGATCCTAAGATATGGGGTTTCACCTAAAAGTGGGCCACGCAAACTGTCTAAGTTTGAACGCCGATCCTATGAAGTCATCTCATACTATCCCGGAGATAAAATTTAATGTCTCTTTTAGTAGTTTTTAACAGTACCGTTATATGGGGAGTGGGCGGGGTTGGCAACTGATTTCATTTTCGCACTGTCGATAGCAGTGCTAAAAACATTTGTTAGCGGTTTAGAAGATACGCACATTAAACCTATTAGGGGGCGGGACCACGCCCACTTAAAAAAAACTTAAACTGCAGATGCCCCTCCCTAATGTGATCCTGTGTACTAAATAACAGTCTTGTATCTTATTGTGGAGCTTAGTTATGTCAATTTATTTGTTTTTGATTAATGACGTTTTGTGGGCGTGCCAGTAGTCCGATAACGCCCATTTGCAATACCAACCGTCTTACGGTACTATAAACATGTCTACCAAGTTTCATAAAGATATCTCAATTTTTACTTAAGTTACAGCTTGCACCGACGGACGGTCGGACGGACAGACAGTCACCCGGATTTCAACTCGACTCTTCATTCTGATCATTTGTATATGCATAACGCTATATCTAACTCGATTAGCTTTAGGTGATACAAACAACCGTAAGGTGAACAAAACTATTATACTCTGTAGCAACAGGTTGCGAGCCACTGCGGTGTCTGCTGCGGCCGTCTGTCAGGCGATAAACTGTGAGCGAATCCTGACTACAATGAGGCCCTGTCACATCAGATAAGTCAGGCAAGGGATATAATGGTTTGCTGACACTGCCAGCCTTAACAAAAATAGTAACTTAAAATTATATAAAAACGGGGCTTTAAATTGGTAACAGCGGCTTTTCAAATGTCACAACTTCCTCAAGCGACTACGGTTGTCTTTTCAAATTTCGAGTTCAGCACAAAAGCTCAGTATTGGACTCAAAGTGGGTTTTATCTAACTGAAGCCTACTGTTTAATAATAGCATATACGATGTCTCCAAGAGAGCAAAGTATATTAAATACTGGAAATCTTTTTGCTTTTACAAAAGCATGGAAATAATTTCTTTGTTATTGAATTTGTCAAATAAAAAATTCTGACATAAAATACTTTTAAAATTTTCAATGGTTAATCCGTGGAATGGTAGTGGATTTAAATAGACTGAAAGGCTCTCTCTTTAATATGCTTAATTGCGAAAACACTTTTTAACACTTTAGAAACTTCATTATATCAAAACAAAAGATCGCAAAATATGACACATATACATATGGGTCTCTCAGACAAAATTAACAGCTCCAGGCTTCTCAAACTGAGAACAGTATTTATTTCTAAAGCTCTTATAACGGTGGCAAATAGTAAAATAAAAGCTTAGTGACACATGGAGGATGAACACCGGTCCACCGACCTTAAAGAGCAGCAACATTGTAAAGGGGTAAAAATTTTCAAAAGTTGTTCATCATTTTTGAGTGTTGGAAAAAGTTTTTGTAAGTTTTCACTAATCCCGTTGTTGCTGTCAGAATGCTGTTATTGTATGTGTGTATGCGTTTTTCTATTTTCATTTCAAGTTGCAGCTGTTGGCACGAGAGTGAGTGACAAAGGGAGCTGTCAGACTGTTAACGTTTCTTCTTTGTTTTAGTTATCCACACGTACGTTACTGAAACACTATTTTTTTACGTATGTATACATGTGGAAAATGAAGAACTTGTATAATATATACCGTTGTATGTGACTAATCTGAGCTGCTTGCCAACTTTTGTGATGCTGCTGATGCGCTGAATTGATATGTATGCTATTGTATGTACATATGTATGTGTGTCAGTGTTCAAGTCCTTTTTAAGTTGCAGCAACTAATGTCAGTAATGTGACAGACAATAGCAATGCGAATACACATACAGTTGAGCTCCACATTCAACTGAGATCCAGCTGAGCACCGGCAGCCAGTTGGTTTTAAAGTCCTCTCCTCTCCACTCTCATACGTATACCCGCATCGCTTGCTGTAATGCCGTTAATTTTTTGAACTTTAAATGGAGTTTTTGTTCGCCACTAAATGTCAAAGTGGTGTCACCGGGTTCGGTAATTAAAAGCGAACCTACAAAAGCACCAACTAACTACAAACTAACTAGTTTGCTGGTTATTAAGCGAAAAAATATTTGCGTGCGGCATTTTTATGCGCTCACATGCGGTTTGAAAGGCAGCGGTGCCGCTTCGTTTGGCATGTGGCTAAGAGGCGTTGAAAAGTAATGAATTGCTTGGTGGAAAAATAAAAGTTTTTAATGAATTATTTTTCATTAATTTTTTAGTATTGCATTTTTTTACTTTGAACGTGCAGGAAAAGTTGAGGAATTTATTTTCGAAATGGCATTAAAATAATAAATAGGCGAAAGATACTTATTGTGTTATTTTAGTTTATTCTACTAGCAACATTTTTGTAAATTTGTTTCAAATTATATTAAAATTTTAGATTAAAAGTTTAAAAAATTTCCATTATTCCATAATAATTTCAATTACTTACTTTAAAATGTTCATTAGCTGCATATTTTTAACTTTGCATAATAAGACAACATTCGAATACAGGAGTTAGCTTTGACTTCATATTTCATAGAATATCGTCGAAGCATCTATCCACGGTTTAGAGGAAAAGTATACCGTATGTACCACAGATCACGTCCCGGTAACACTAAATGACGTGAATTAAGAAGGTGGCAACTTCACCGGCAATAGTTGTTATCTCAATAATTTTATTGTAGGCAATAAAGCTAATGGAGTTGGTGAATGCACATTATCTTCTCAGAAATTATCTTCAAAACCATAAAAAAAAGCATTTACCAAAAATGAATTAGTCTTAATTTTTTTTTTAATTTCATCCATTTTCTTCGTACACGTTTTTCTTAATCATTAAATTTTTAAATGCGTCAATTTATGTGGGAGCTGCACGTGTTAATTTGGCTCTGATGTTGATTTTTGCCGGTGTAAATGTGTTAGATCTTGTATTGCCTTATGAAACGCTCTTTTTTCTTTTTTCTCTTTTTGCTTATCTTATGAATTTTACCAAATATTTATGGAAGTTATAGCGGTCGCATGATGTTGTTGTTGTTTTGCTGGAGAAACATTCCGCACAAATATTGGAGGAATGCTGTCGTGTTGACAGTCCTTGACTGGATAAAAAGCTGGGTCGTGCCCAATTTAGCCGACCCGACTGCTTTTTTTGTAGCAATGAACATAATCTCTTGCACTTCTTAAATTGTGAGTAATCCACCATAATTGCAAACTTTTTGCCAGAAGGTGATCACGAAAAACTTTAAATCAATAAAATCACCTGTTCATGCCGATGGTTAGATGGATTCGAGCACAGCAAAGGTATTTTCTGTTTCAACGATTTACTAAGAGTTCTTAATGTTGGAGCTAGGAGCGCGAGCTTGGAGCGCATGAAAATACCCACAGCTAATTTTCATGATTTTTCCAAAATTATTTTTATAACAACAAAAATGTAAAGAAATAACTGAAGAAAGCACTAATACCGCTATAAAAAAATGATTGGTTTTATTTTTAAACCTTTTGATATCATTTTAGTGTTAAGATTGTTTCTTTTTATTTTTTCTCGATCTCGGTCTCGATGGTAACCTATTCATTTTCAATATATTTACAGTATTTTCTTGAGAACAGGAAAATTTCGTTGACGACCAGTTCCGAAAAATATGGTGAAAAAGGAAGCAATTCGATATATATCCACACAATAAATTAATTGTTTTGACATGGTGAATCTACCGATTACTAGCTCGCGCCACATTCACTTAGCACAAACCTTGTTCGTATTCAAATTTTTATCATTCAATATAATCCTTTGTTATTTGTAGAATGTTCGAATGCCACAATGTGTACTGTCGTCATACTATTTGGGGTATTTTTTCGATGTATTCGTCCGTAGCAGTGTTTATTGGTTTTCTTCTTCAGCTGCTGCTTCGTTCCTTCCCTACGGCGTATGAATTTATGCTCTTCTATTTCTATCTTAGTGAACATTTTTCATTACTAAAACAGTATGTGGCATAGATCAAAAAGTACTTAATGCAGGAAACGAAATACTTCAAATAACTAGAGAACTGCTGCTATTTCAAGGGTTGCTCATGCGACTCAAGGCAGAAGGTAGATGATCTCGGAGTTGATACGTTATACGCATATATAGAACACTCAGATTAAAGAAATTAAAAATCTAAAATCCTATATATCACAGGGACTGGAGTTAGCAGTTTCACGAAATTACTGAAGAAGTGATAATTTTTCAGAATTATTTGGGGTATTCAGACCGAACATATTAATCTGGTAATTCGTTAGTTGATACTTCTTTAAAATACTCAACAGTGAATATATTTTTTGCTCTATCACAGTAGTGTAATATGTTATGTTTCAAAACAGCTGATTCAATTTGATCAAATACTTACTTTTGAAAAACCGGTGGTATCACAATGGGCCGCCTATAGGCCTAGGTGCGTCGTTAGACAGTCACTCTACCTACCTACCTACTTTTAAAAAATGTGTCTAAAATTATTTTGTAGCCGAAAATTTATTTTTTCGCATTGAGTTGATTTGATGTTACCAAGTAACGAAAAGATTATCAAGCTTGCCAGGCCGGTACTGCGTTACTCGGTAGAACGATAGTCCGTTAATTTTACAAAAACAAAATCCACTAAAAAAAACTTCCAAATAATGACTAACGAATTAACAAAGCTGGTCTGAATATCCCTATTATTATTTTATTTCCGCTCATAATACACGAAAATATAGATGCAATTTCATTAAAAATCGGTAGATCATTGCACGTGTACTCAAGCGAGGACATCAAAATTAATAAGAGAATTCAATTAAACGCCGCAAATTCTTTTCGTGCAATCACTCACAGCAAAATTGCAAATGTCACGCCTCGTTAGGGAGCGGACGACAACTACAGCTATATAAAACACCAACATCGATGGCACACAAAAAGCTTAGACTGGAAGGAAAAGCACGAAGCTATGAAAAGTGCATGAATGACATAAATGGCATAAACACGCACACACACATGGATAAAACGGCCCAGGCACATAAGTAACCGCTTTTTGAATGTTGCATGTAACATGCGCGCATGTACAGCCGCACTCATTTGAGGCACGTTTCCTTAATTAGCACTTCATGGTGTATGAACGAAATTTTTTTCCATTCTCCGACTTTTTGCCGTTAGTTCATTACTTTTGCTTAGACGTGCCTAATGCTCACTAAACTTTTCGAATTTGCTGCGCTGCGCTGCCCTCTGCACTCTGCACTAAGCTGTGCTCTGTTGTTGAAACATTTACTTAGTTTGCTTCTTCGGTAATTTCGTGACAACAGCTGTGCCTATTGTTGTTGTTAGCTGTTGGCGTTTGCGTGGTGACGGCCGTTGTTGTTTGGATGTGGTCTTTTTGTGCAACTACTCCGGCAGCGAGCTGATGTGACTGCCACTGATTATGATGAGCTGCCAGAGCCTTTGCCAAGTGACACGAAAACTTCGACAACACTAGCAACAACAATTTGGACGTGTGTCGACTGCACACGGCCAATGCAAAGGTTTCACACTTAAACAAATGCCCGAGCAATGTTCGGCATCTGCTGCTCTTGCTGTTCGCAAAATTTGGCATTGTTATGCTGGAGCATCTTCTGCTAGCATTTTTATTGTTGCTGCCGCTCGATGACATTCACTGGCAGTCTGCAACAAAGTTAGCGGATATTGACGAGTGTCGGTGATTTCTCGTTGTTGTTGGCGCCACTGCCTGCAGGTTGCATAGTCATTTAAGGCTGCTCTTAGCCGGCACCTTGTTGTTGTTGTTATTAAACTTGTGAGTACGTGTCATTGCGTAAGTCTCGCAGATTTCAACCTTGCGTTGCAGCAATTTAACGGTCATAAACGTTGACTCTGCTCTGAAAGCTGCACCATTTACTGTTTACATTTTGATTTTCACGATCAGACGCGCTTACGTTAGTAGAAACCCGCGACACCCGGTAACTTTCTTCCATATCCACGCGGTAATTCCTCTTGACACTCCCCGCTCTCTTTCTTCCTATTCTCAGGCACGCTTGGCCGGCATAAAATGTAAATACCTTCACTTGACGTCGTTTTATCTCCTTCATCTGTGCTACAGTGATTTTTCATCCATTTTACGGCAGTTGGTTTTTCACTTAGTTAGGCATATGAAGGCTATGAGGGGAGTGTGAGGCAATGTTTGGAAAAGTGCATTAGGTCAACGTCATTGACTGCTTAAGTTGCTAGCAAGTCATAACAGCCGTTGTGTCTATTACTTTAGCCTCTGCCGTGTTCATCCCAATCATCAGTGCCATGTAGCATATGCTCTCGTTTCGGCCACATTAAATTTGTCCTCCATTTTTGTCAACTTTGTGTCACTACTTTTTTTTTATCATATTCATGTGTTATATGATAGTCGAACGAACACATGCTTCATTATATACACACGGTTGCATATTTGATAATATTTCGCATTCTTGCATATTAATGCTAATTTGAAGTCAAAATAATGAAACAGATTCAAACCCAACTTTTAAAATATAACTATTTCAAACTGTGCTTACTCTTACTTGCTAAGTAAGGTTTACTTAAGCTATTTTTAACATTTGAAAGTAACCAGAACAAACCCAATAATCAGTTAATTTTTATTCCATAAGCACACTTTTAGTAGTTTCGAACTAAAGCTTATATTTTGTTTCAATTTTCATAATGTTCATGCATAGTATGATTTTCACAGCTTTAGTAGTCTTGAAAACGTGCAAAGGTTGGGACCACATCTACCTTTCAAGATTCATAAAGCTTCAAATGTATTTCTCCAGTGTGACCTCCTATCTCAAATGTGAGCTTTTATATCCTAATTTACGAGTAATGTCGGATTGTGAACTTGTCAATAAATCGATTACGTTCATATGTAATGCTCTTTAGCGAGGAAACATTATTTTTAACTTTGACCTTAATTTGTATTGAAGTAGTTTCTTTCACGGATATACGAATAGACAGATAACAGAGATGTCAAAGAAAATGTGAACAAAACAGATGTAAAATGGAACGTTGCAAATTTTACCCGAGTTGACCCGTTATTAGTTTTGAACGTTACAAAAAATTGTAGAGTAACTTAAATTATAGGTTATATGAATTAGTATTAAAACTCCTCGAGATTAAAATTCATAGTTCAACACGAGACAGCCACTCCGTAAAAAAACTAAGGCAGCTATAATTATAAAAATTAATGTCGATATTCAATATGATCGTCTGACCACATGGAGTTAACAGTATATTTTTCATGTTCAAGATTATTACGAACTTGCAATGCAATAACTCGTGCCTAATTTTGTGAATATACCTCGTTAAACGAAAGAGTTTTCCACACAAGTACTTGATTCCGATCGTCCAGTTTATATGGCATTTATATGATATAGTTATCTGATCTGAACAATTTCTTCGGAGAATACAACTCATACTAAATTTCGTGAAGATACCTCGTCAAATAAAAAAGTTTCCCATACGAACACTTGATCCCGATTGTTTATTTTGTATGGCAGCTATATGCTATAGTGATCCGATATCGGCCATTACGACAAATAAGCAGCATCTTAGTGAGAAAAGGACAGGTGCAAATTTCAGGTCGATAGCTTAAAGACTAAGGGACTAGTTCGTATATATACAGACAGACGGACAGACGGACGGACGGACATGCGTACAGACAGACAGACATGGCTAAATAAACTCAGCTCATCACGCTGATCTTTTATATATATATTTTATAGCGCCTCCGACGTTTCCTTTTGAGTGTTACAAACTTCATGGTTAACCTAATTTACCCTGTTCAGGGTATAAAAACATAAACATATTATGGACACATACTACAATATATTATGTTGCAGTCTCACTACAATGATGATAGAGACAATTTTACGAAACGCAATGTCATCAATTGTCAGATTACCTCAGTAACGGTAGAGCAAACCTTCCCCTTTTTTCGTTCATTACGTCACAAACTAGATCGTTTTTCTGTCAAACGTCCTAAAGTTTTTAAATTTATTACTACTATTAGAAAAAGATAGCTGTTTTATAATCGGATCAAACGTTATCAGCATTATAACGCTTCTTTGAGTCGACAATACTCGACACTACTGAATTCATTAATATGCCTTTGGAAGAGAGTTTCCTTAACATACTCTACCTTCAGCCTGAGCGATACCGATAATCTCTTCTTTCAATATCTTTTTCAATTTACCTACTACTATGTGTTTAGAAATATGTGAATAGTTATAGAGGTACCAAGTGGAATAATTGCTTCAAGCACCAGAGAATGCCGAGGCAAATGTGGAAAGCCCGTTTTTAAGTACAGAGCGTTTGTAAAAGTATAACGAATTAAACCCTAAACTTTTCACTCCTAACCAATACTTCATACATTATATTTATTTATTCAATATTTGATGTTACTGTGAGGAAAATCTTTTCGCTACGTATCTAAGAAAAGTTGATAATTACACCTAGAAACAAACCTCACAAATTTCCCGATGAAAACTAAATTTTTGGTATACTCGTATTTTATTTTGCGACTTTAAATATCTTTAAATATAATATATCAACTATCTACCGACTTTAAATGTATTATATTTATTTACTTTAATGCAAAAATAATATATTATGTATAAAGTCGGTAGGTAGTCGATATTTTATATTGAACGATATTTAAAGTCGTAAAATAAAATACGAGTATACCGACAATTTAGTTTTCATCGGGAAATATATTATATTTAAAGTCGGTAGATCTATGTTTTTCTATTCAACGGAAATTATATGTAAATTAATTTAAAATGTTCTTTTACTTCACTATAATCATAAATAATTGCGTGAAATTAGCGCAAAGACTGCCAGATATTTGGCTGTTTGTCATTTGCATATTCATCAAGTCGAATCATTGAAACGTTTTAAAAATAAACAACAATTGAAAGGCGGAACAAATGGGTAACAACAAACATCTGCAAAAATGTAAAATATACGTAAAATTTGGCAGCGACGGGGAAAAATAACAGCGCAAAAGGTTTTTATTGATTTGCAATTGAAATTCATTGCCCAACTTATGCAAAAACGCTGAAGAATTTTTTTACCCCGCCAACAGCTTTTCATGCATTTATTTTCTTTTGCCTTTCGCTTTACAAAAAAAAAAATGAATAAATTTATCGCAGTTCATTTGGTGAAAAAAATTAAACCGCCAACAAATGAATGGAAAATCATCGACTGAATTTGCTGTGCATTTAGTTATATTTTATGAGGTGTACAGTGAGCATTATCGTTAGTTAAAAACAACTTGGGACAGGTAACAATAAATATTATATATCGAAGCGAATGGAATGAGTTAGTGCATAAAATATGTGCGTATAATATTATAAGGTAGGTTTAGGGATGACCGTACATATTTTTGTAGCGAATTTCTTTTTTTGGTTGGGTTCACACTGATTTTATAAAAATCCCAAGCAATTAGTTTTAAGGTATGCTGAGATATTAGTTCAGTATTATTGATACTTAATACTTCTGCAAGATTACCCTCTTGGAGAATATGATCTCATACGCATATCTTTCGGAGTTCTCGTGTATTGCGTCGAATCCAGAAATATAAGCAAACCATACCGCCTCAACATCAAACATAAAATTACTTTAACCAACGTTTATTATTAGAATTTAGGCAGTTGAGAAATAATAATTTCTCGTGCAAAAAGGTGAACAGTATATACTATAACCTTGGAGGCAACAGATGCGCTATTGAAAAATATTAAAACAAGTAAGGAAGGGCTAAGTTCGGATGTAACCGAACATTTTATACTCTCGCAAAGTCAAATAGTATACTCGTTTGAGATTTCTTTGTGGATTGGCTGATATTTTCGGTAGAAGGTCAACTATAGGCACTGGGGTCCACATATTTAGTACTTAGGGGCTTAAACAGTTTTGGTTCGATTTAGACAATTTTTGGCCACAAGGTGGCATACTTTAATCGCTTTATTCACGCAAAGTTTTATCCCGATAGAGTCATTGTTGCCTGATTTGCATAGTGGAAAGTGAAATAATCAGATGGAATTTAAAATGGTGTTATATGGAAAGTAGGCGTGGTTGTAGTCCGATTACGCCCATTTTTGCACTGTGACATAGAAACATGAAAAGAACGTTATGCACCGAATTTGGTTGAAATCGGTTAAGCAGATCTCAAGATATGGGTTTTCACCTAAAAGTGGGCTGTGCCACGCCCACTGTCTAATTTTGAACGCGGTTCCTATAAAGTCATCTCATACCATCCCAGAGATAAAATTTAATGACTCTGGCGTGTTTAGTGCTTGATTTATCGCGCTTTTAGTAGTTTTTAACAGTACCGTTATATGGGGAGTGGGCGGAGTTGCCACCCGATTTCAACTATTTTCACACCGTCAATAGAAGTGCTAAAAATATTTGCTTCCAGTGAATTTTGTTATTATAGCATTAGCGGTTTAGGAGATATGCACATTAAACCTATTAGAGGCGGGACCACGCCCACTTTTAAAAAAAAATTTTAACTGCAGATGCCCCTCCCTAATGTGATCCTGTGTACCAAATAACAGTCTTGTATCTTATTGCGGAGCTTAGTTATGGCAAGTTATTTGTTTTTGATTAATGGCGTTTTGTGGGCGTGGCAGTGGTCCGATTACGCCCATCTGCAATACCAACCGTCTCACGGTACCATGAAACATGTCTACCAAGTTTCATAAAGATATCTCAATTTTTACTCAAGTTAGAGCTTGCACGGACGGACGGACAGACGGACGGACGGACAGACAGTCACCCGGATTTCAACTCGTCTCTTCATCCTGATCATTTATATATATATAACCCTATATCTAACTCGATTAGTTTTAGGTGATACAAACAACCGTTAGGTGAACAAAACTATTATACTCTGTAGCAACAGGTTGCGAGAGTATAAAAATAATATTGCTGATTATAATATTTTAATTATAACAAATCATAAATAATCAATAATTATTGCTTTGGTTGGTTATATCAATAATAACATTGGTCTACAGTGGTTTTGCTGCCCACTAAATACTAAAATCCAACACTACACAAATCTATTTATTTATTTATTGTACTTGAAGAGAAATGTACGAAGACTTTATTAGAGTCCAAATAGCGAAATTCTTCAAATATGTATTTATAGTTTTGAAACCGTTTACTGAAATATATTTCTTTTTCAATTAATATAAAATGAAATGTGTCATAAACAAATGCGTATTAAAAAAATTCAAAAAGTTTTGCAAAGTGTTGCTGATTTTTATCAATAAACTTTTTATTAGGTACTGTACGAAGACTTTATTGGAACACTGTATATAAATAATCAAGACGAAGAAACGAGTTGAATTCCGGGTGATTGTCTGTCCGTCCGTTTGTCTATGCAAGCTGTATCTTGAGTAAAAATTGAGATATCTTTATGAAACTTGGTACTGTAAGACGGTTTGTATTGCAGATAGGCGTAATCGGAACACTGCCACGCCCACAAAAAGCCATTATTCAAAAACAAATAAATTGCCATAACTAAGCTCTACAATAAGATAAGATGTAAATGTGTTCAAATATCTGTAAGCATTCTCTAGATTATGATTATATTCTAAAAGTTTATAAGCTTTCTTAGAAAATAAGTTCGCGTAATATTATATATAAAACTTTAATAAGGATTGTGAGATAAATATCTCAATAACCTTAATAAAAAAATATTAAATCTAGAATGTGTTCTTATGTGTGATTAAAGTATCGATAAGTCAGTGAAATAAAGAGGTTGGTTGGTATAAAAAGATTGAAAAGCTCAGACTCATAAATACTTGAATATTTCCGAACAGCGAGTGCGCCCTTATCTCTCCTAAATATACCATCTAATATATTCTGAATAATTCTTGGGGATTTACTCAAAGAACCAAACTATTGATGGATATATTTGTATGAAGCTCAACTTTAATTTCAATTGTAGAACGGTTATTTGGTTGTTAAGGAGTTTAATACAGAAGACAAACCATTTTAATGTCCAATAGGATGTCGAAAATTTACATTTTGCTTTTAGTCCTGACATTTCAAAAATACATAAAAATCATTTTAAATTACGAAATAATAACCGATATATAACTATAAAATATGTACCATATACGCAATGATAATTAAACTTGTATGTATTTTCGTTTATTTGTTGGCTTACGACAAAGCTCAGAAGCTTTATAAAAGCAAACAATAGCAAAACACCTGTTATTTCGTAAAATCACAAAAACTCGTACACTGAAATGCGAGTATAAAAACTGTCAATGTTTGCCTTTTATAAAGATTTATGCAAAATAAAAGCAGTTGTAAAACGTAAAATTGAATTAATTAATGACATCAAAATTTTTTATGTGCTGCTAAAATAGGCACTACTTTGAAAGAGTAATTTCACATTTAATTAAAAGCGATGCTGTGGCAAAATAAAAAGAAAAACAGATTGCCTATACACAATACCATGTCACAAAGTTATTAGCAAGCCATAATTAAATTAGTTGTTGTAATATTGTGAAAAAAAGAACGGCTTTAACCGTAATTTATTGTGTGAGTAGGATTCTTGAAAATATATCCTGACTTCATTTTATAGTATACCATAACATTCCAAAATTGGAATATATTTATTATACTATATGTAAGCTAGCAGCAGCAAATTCAAAATTTTATACATTTGAATACTCTAATTAAAATGGAAATTTTCAAGAGGTTCATTGGAAAATCTTAAATAATATTAGTTACATTACGCTTAAAAAAATACGTAAAAATTATTTCACCAATCTTATCTTATTGCCCGATTTATAGACAACTAAAAGTAAGGATTTACCGACTAATATTAGATCAGAGTTATCACTTGTCATATGGTCATTATTTGTGCTTAGTTATATTTCAGGTTTTACTTCATTCTCTTTACTAAAAACGTAATTATAGTCAAACTTTTAACACTTTATACTAAAGGAAAGTGTAATTCCTCAACATAGGTAGCTTATTAGATAAGATAAGCCGCAAATTCACTTTATTTTCCTAAGACATCTTTTAATTTGACCGAAATACTCGTATGCAGTATAAAGCCAATCGAAAGTTTTAAATTCGTATATTAGACATATGAGGGTAAGGGATATTGGGGTATTGATTCGGTTTTACTCATTTCTGATGCTCATTAAATTGTCGTACTTTTAGTAGTTTTTATACTCTCGCAACCTGGTGCTACGGAGTATAATAGTTTTGTTGACCTAACGGTTGTTTGTATCACCTAAAACTAATCGAGTTAGATATAGGGTTATAGGTGTATAAATAAATGATCAGGATGAAGAGACGAGTTGAAATCCGGGTGACTGTCTGTCCGTCCGTCCGTCCGTCCGTCTGACCGTCCATGCAAGCTGTAACTTGAGTAAAAATTAAGATATCTTTATGAAACTTGGTAGACATGTTTCTTGGTACCGTGAGACGGTTGGTATTGCAGATGGGCGTAATCGGTCTACTGTCACGTCCACAAAACGCCATTAATCAAAAACAAATAAATTGTCATAACAAAGC
This sequence comes from Bactrocera oleae, assembly GCF_042242935.1. NCBI lineage: Eukaryota > Metazoa > Arthropoda > Insecta > Diptera > Tephritidae > Bactrocera > Bactrocera oleae. The sequence goes on along the minus strand of NC_091540.1, from coordinate 34,078,033 downwards.
TTCACAATAAGATACAAGGTTGGATCGCATTAGGGAGGGGCATCTGCGGTTAAATTTTTTTTTTAAAAGTGGGCGTGGTCCCGCCTCTAATAGGTTTAATGTGCATATCTTCTAAACCGCTAATGCTATGACAACAAAATTCACTGGAAGCAAATGTTTTTAGCACTTCTATTGACGGTGTGAAAATAATCGAAAATAATTGAAATCCGTTGGCAACTCCGCCCACTCCTTATATAACGGTACTGTTAAAAACTACTAAAAGCGCGATAAATCAAGCACTAAACACGCCAGAGACATTAAATTTTATCTCTGGGATGGTTTATATCATTAAATCCTCATTAACTCTGCGTATTAGTACTGCTCTGAATCCGAAAGTTCTCGGAAGAACTTTTAGTAGCTTGAATCCCTTAGCCTTACCTCTGATGAGGTAGCATACAAACGCCTACTCGATATCTCTCACAGAGGGGCTATATACAACTTCGTAAGCTTTCCCCCCGTAAATGATGTACTGAGAATTGCTGAATAATTAAATTGAAGATGTAGAATAAGATATAACTACAGTTCCTTCGACGGAACATTTTATTATTTAATAACTATAATTTCTCTGCAAGTTTGACAGTAGTTTTAGTTTATAATAGAGCGCGTCGCAAGGTGTCTGTATAATTTTTCATATACACTAAATCCACTGTTTTCAAATTGATCTTCAAAAGCAATAGTAGTCTCTTCGGCCGAGTGCATTCTTGAAAAAGGCTTCTTCGTATTATGCTTTCCTTCACGAACTATCTTGGCTCTCAAGTTTTCAATTCTCTCTATCCCTCTAAGCTCAGTTAGCTGCATCACTACGCGTTGTCTCCATATTTGCAAAAACTTTCGATTCCAGAATTTTGTAATATGTAACATTTTTTATAAGAATGCCTCTAAAATCCCCAAATTTAGGTGCTAACTCTTTTTATTCCCCTTCTTCCACAACAGTCGAAATTTATTCTCATATTTATTTTATATTATTCTTTGCCACTGTCTGGATAATTGGCAATTTCTTTTTATCAGTCGTTATTTTACAAGGTAATTAACATTTAATTGCACCAAAATTATTTCTTGCAACACTTTACTTTTCAGTTACTAAGTATCAGTGCCACGATGAAGGCAATAAAATCTGAGCGTTGGCAGTGCGCCACAATTTTTTCGACAAACACGCACACACGCGCCCCAAAAGGTTTGCTATTAAAATTTTTATAAGCCTTTCATTGTTGCAACACTGACAGCAGCGATAGTGGCGGCGGCAGCATTTAAAACCGGAATCAGTGAGTGGCAATAATAAAGCAAGGCGGTGTGAGTAGGGTAAGATTTACGGCTTTTGTTGATGTCAAAAAAGCGTTAAGCATCATTAAACAAGTAGACGACGAAAATAGATTTCCGAAAGTAGAAAGCAGATAAGCGCAAAAAAGTGTGAGGACAAGCGCGAATTTAATTTCAGGCATGTACCAAAGGAAAAATTACAAAACACTTCTCAAGGTGTCTCATGCCAGCTGCAAAGGCGACACATAAAGAAAGTGGCAAATAAATGCCGGCTTGTTGGGTGGCAGCCCCCGTCGCTGGGAGTTTTCGTGCGCGCGTGTGTGAGCGGACGCGCTGGGCAAAAGTTTGCGCAATTAAAGCGCATTTTTTATTGTCACATAGCGATTGTGCCACTGCTTTTCAATATAACATTGCTCTTTTGCTATTCGCGCCACCAAGCCACCAATGATTTCACCAAATTCTTTGACATTTATTGTCACCAGCATGTATGTCAAGCTTGCTTTGATGTGCTTGCACTGGATAGCAAAAGTAAAGTCCACAAAGATATAAATGTAAGAGTCTGTGGTACTCCAGCTTCGACTCGCCTGAAACTTATCTTTTGGATTTTTTGCTTTTATATGACAAGCCGGACATGTCGCCTTCAACAGCGCTTTGACACTTGCTGTGCGTTTTGCTCTCCTTCCACAAATTACTTGTCTTTCATACGCTTGTACACAAAGAAATGACAACTAGTACAACAACAACTGTTTACATATTGAAGAGTCTTCTGTTGTGAGCCTGGAGGTCACTCCAGCTCAAACACCTTAATTTTCTTCCACCAGCTTCAACCTTTACTGCCAACAATGTTGATGAGTTCAGCGCCACTGTTGTTGTTACTTGCCCGTTACTGTAGCTTGACAATGTCCATGTAAGCAATTAATTTCATTTAAGTGCTCGTTAAATGCGTCTTTGGGACATTGTTAAGCAAAAACTTTATTAATTAAATTAGTTATATGAGTTACGATCGAGTATGTATAAATCGAAACGGCTAAGTGTGATTAGCAGCATTACTAACAACGTCTGTATGCAGAGACTGCTGAAGAGATTTGCTCCGATTAATAGCAGCGTGCAATTTCCGGCTTTAAAACAACGTAGACTTATATTAATTAATGCGATCAAAAGCCAGCGTTTTCACCTGACTACAAGCGTTGAAACTTTTACTTTAAGCTAGTGCTCGCTCCATTTAGAGTTTTGTTTTATTGCAGTAAAAGTTCAAAAGCGCGCACAGTGCATATATATTTATGTATACCTATTTAAAGTCCCTTATTACCATTGAGCCTGAGCTTTGTTGAGGATAGTAACCCGATTATCGCAATGTGAATGCTTTAATCATGTCGCTACAGTATTTATGGTATTTTATCGTTCTAATATAATTCTATAAGTATATGGCATTTTTTCGTTAAATCTTAATTACAAATTTCGAGTAAATTTTGTCAAAATTTCATTTAGGGTATTCACAAGGTGTAATATTGTGTCATATCGTCATATTGTCTTATTTTTTTATTCATATCAACATTTTTGTTGTTTCCCATGCAAAATTTAAATACGACAAATACAACACGGCGAGGTATGTTTTTTGAGTGTGCTATTCTATCAGCTATATCTGTTGACTTTTTTTTTAATGTTGACGTTTAGGTGTCTAAAATTTTTTTATGGCATTTTTGTATTCTTAATTTTTCACTACCAGCTGGTGAAGTGAAGAAATATTACAGAATATGACAAACAACAATTAAGGGGTGCTCACAAGCGTCGTATTTTTTAAGACAATTGAAATACGACATAAGACGAAGCTTGTGAATTGCCCAATTGTTTTATAAATCTAATAGTAATAATAAATTTAAATAAAGTATAAGTATACATATACTGTATAAAAATACTGTATACTTAGTGTTAAATTTACTTCAACAGGTCGAATAAGAATACGATAGTATAGACATGATAGTGAAATGTGTTCCTTGGCCGACTTAGTTTTGCTAGCACATTCGTTTATACCTTCGTCACGATTTCTATTAAGCTCTATATAAGAATTTTTGATATCAAAGATGGCAAGCAAACAAAAGTAAAATTAAACTTTCACAATAATTGCTAACAAAACCGTCACGACCTACTATAGGTATCTTCACACACATTGCAAAAAAGTAACGGTACAAAACTGTCGTAATCCCTACTCCTATCATTATAGTGCTCTATATATCAACTCCATGTTCGATATTCACTTTACGAAATTAAATTTTTGGTGGTTCTTTCTAAAAATATCGAGTTTATTGATAGTTCGCCAAAAACCGACTATTAGTCATAGCTTTGAAGTAGTCTATGGCAATGACGGAGACGGTGGATAACAGCACTAAAATTTAAAATAACCTTATTTGTTTAGGCTTAACATTATATGAGGTGTGTTCAAAAAATTACGCAAAATTCAAAATTAAAAAGAAAAAATACGAAAATTACGTTTTATTTTTTAAACATACCACGTACACTGTATGGGCTGAAATATTTGATCGTTCCTTTGAGAGGGAGAGCTCTTAAACGTGAAACGTTTATATGTTTGAAAAGATACGAAAAATACGTCCAAAAGAGCTTGTTAGAAACGAAAATATCAAAACAATTATAAAATGATTTTCTATGCCCGAAAAACTAAGTTAATTGAGCTAGCTAGCACTCTAAAGATACTACAGGAATTTATCGGACATATCGTTACATAAAATTTCAATGTGCAAAGTAAGTGCCGCGTTAGCTTATAATTTAACCAATTCACCGTATCACATATCCACAAAAGCCCAATAACCTGTATGCTCCGTGTCTGGCACCAACGCCCTTTTCCTGTTCTCAGACCTCGAGTGAATTATTATTATTTCGTTTCGAAACTTACTTTTTGTCATGATGATCATCCATCATATAAAATCCTTTAAGCCAAGTAGGGCTTCTCTTTGTCCAATTCACCGTAGATACAAAGAGTTCGGGTCAACCATCTTCAGGAAACATTTTTTGAAAATTTTTTTTTTCAAATTAGGCTATAAAGATGCCCGAAGACTTTCGCCATATTAACTTACAACTTTAACTGTAACGTTACCAACGATTAATATTTTTTACGAATCCGCAATTTTGTGTAAAATTTATCTAAGGCTAATAGTTCTCCGGCTTTTGTATAAATTTCACAAAAGTCTGATTCTTGGAAAATTAAGCTCGGCGTCGGTTCAACATTTTTAGGAACTTATTCGTCATACCTCTGCTACAATATATTCGTCATTGTGCCTCGCATGGAATCAGAAACTATTGGTGATAGTTAGTTGTTCACTAAGAAACTTCACAAATAAGTTTTGGTAATAAAGAATTTTAGGTAATATTGCAAGCTATAAACTATCAGCTTTCAGCTTTAAATGTAAAAGTTATTTAATATATCATACGAGTGCTATACCAATATAGTTTATATAACGAGGATGAATTGAATCTTCGATTCGCCATTTCTGTCCGGACTTACTAACAGTAAGGTATCTTGTTCAAAATTTATTTCTAATATTTCATATAATTGTTTAACTTATATATTTGTTCAATATATACATATACTTATATTTATGTTTCATATTCCCTCATTGTTTTAGCAAAAATTTATCATTATTTGTGTTTCTGTATCAATTTAACTTGGCACCCAGTTTAAACATTAACACTGGAACTAAGTACGAGTATATTTCGAGCGGCATGGACAAACACTTCGATAAATTTAAACCATCCAACATTGTGCAACATAAGTTAGAGCGCACACACATGTGCACACAAACGCTTTAGCTTCATTTCCTTATGTCAATACAGCAGTGCAATCAGCCAAACTACAATTTTCCCAACGTTCCTTTGGTTTCTGTCGATGGCGCTGTTCCACAGTCGGCCCTTGTCACATCTGCACTATCAAAATGCATTACAAACACAAATAAATCAGTCGCGTGCTACAATGTCTTGTTATTTACATTTTGCGATAGAATTTTATAATTTATTGCAACAAAAGGTTAGGCAAATATTCCGTAGGCCAAATGGCGGCGTACACCCAATGGGACCGCAGTGGACTGGGTAAATGCACATGCAATAATTGAATTTATAATTAGGTTCGTTTGATGGACGATGGCGTGTACGCAAACGCTACCACGCGCATGTGTGTGAGTGGAGAATAAGAAATGCGGTAGAAAGCACTAACGTCATTGTGTAAATGCAGAGTTAAAAATGCATGATTTTCAAGATTAGCTAAATTAGAGAAAAATTGCATAGTTTTAAAGTTGAAACGGATATGACTGAATTATGGGCTTTTGCGCAAGGGGAGTTGCAGTAATAAATATGCATTGTAAGATAAGTGAAGAGGCGGATATTTGAAAGCGGCATGTTCTCTATATAAATTATTGTACTTTTTTTTTTTGTATGCAATGTACTAGTCATTACAAATTTTAGGCGTCTTGGGTATTGTGAAATAATTTATTAAATAAGTGTGCCTTTGTAATTATCATGGCCAGGGTCACCTGGATTCTCAAAATTTGGAAACTTACTCCGATGGAAACATCCTTTAATTGGAAAATAATTAATTACAATAAACTTAAAAATATATATTTTTACATCTACTTATATATTCTTCAAAAAATTTGGCATGTGCTATTTTGCACTGCAAGAAATTGTTCAGATCGCATTACTATTGTTTACATAACTACATCTTACAGTTCTAGTGAGAAAGGGTGCAACCAAAGTTAAAATTTGTCTTGTTATTTTTAAAGTTATAGCCATTAATTTCGTGCCAACTAAAACGGTTTGAACGATGAAACTTAAAACGCTTTTTTCTCGAAACTACTGTTGTTTGCAAAGATATGTACTTATTTACATTCTATATTCTTGTGTTCTTTGGTATATCCAATTATTAAATAATAATATAGAGGATGGTTCAAAAAATGATTATAACTGAAATTTTTTAATTTTCCAATATTTCATGACCAAAAGATATCAAAAGACCACAATCAGTAAAGTCCACATTAGGTAACTAGTTAATGGCCTATTTGGTTAAACTAGGTATGCTTAATAGAGAGGAAGGTATAGGTCAATTCTTGTAGAAGGAGAAATTCATCGTTTCACAGTGGAAGTTGATTCAATGAACTATATCCAATTAATTTAGATATGAACATTTTCCAAAGAATAATAGGAAATTCATTGGCTCCTTCGGTGGTTTGGTGGTGAGAATCACCCTAACTAAAATCCAAAACAAAGTTTCAATATCCTCTCTATGGTTGGTATAGTTCATTCAGTATTACTTATGTAATTAATAAATTAATTTTCCCTTCACTCACCTTGGCAAAACTTGGCAAAAGTATTTTTGGTAGTAACGAAAGGAAGAGTTGGTTTAGGCGGATGCTCGAAAAAAAGGTCAAATCGCTTTCGAGACGAATGCTAAAAGAAGCGTACGGGATCCTTCGTTGGTCCCTTTTATACATTGTGATGGCTTCATGGTCGTGTGCTCGATTTGGTGTTGTATTTGTGTACGTGTTGGTGCATGGTGTAGTGATGTCTGCGTGGTGTGTTGTCTGCAGGGGTGGTGTGTGTTTGTGTGTGTTAGTGGGTGGAGTCTTCTTGTGGATCGTGTTGATGTGGTGTGTTGGCGCTCAGGGGCGCGTATGGAGGGGGGAAGCATAACTCATCTAGCCATTCTGGCCCCCCTAGGCGAATTTAAGCGTAGCAACCGCGGTAGTTGCTGCAGCGTGGCAACAACGCTGCTGAGGCCAGTGGAGCGGCGGTATGTTGGCCTGGGCTGCCGACGCCGCGTTGATGCCTCCTGTCGCCTTGGTCTGGAGGGAGGTGGAGCTGCCTGTCTTCGGGGGCGATCCTGATGGCTGTTCTGCAGCGATCTACGGCTTGGGGCGAGTTGTCGCCCGACGGCCCGCTTTGGGGTGCGGTGCAGCAGGGTATGGTGCGGTCAATTGCACAGTTGGCAAAGCGTAACCGACGTACACTCCGGAGTCGTGTGGACCGTAGCCAAACAATTGAGGCAGTGCCCATGCGCTTGGGCAACCTGCTGGCGTTGAAGGCGCTGCATACTTCGAAAAATATCACAATGCTGCAGGCGGTGTGGGCGCCGACATATGGGACATCGTATACGATGTACCTCTGATGGCCGTGATGATAGGGTCGGTGGTGGTCGCATGCCACCACGAGGAACTGGTGCTGACATCGGTGTAGTTGCAGGTGCGCTTGCAGGGGTAGTTGCAGCTGCAGATCGGGGCGTTGGGGTAGGCCCCGTGCGTGACACGTGGGTAGCCGACCGCACAGTTGGCGTGGGAGTAGTTGGCGTATCCACATCCATGTTAATCTGTATGAAAGAGTGGTGTAATTATGCAGATTTGTCATATAAAAGTTATGGATGATCGTGCCACGGTATGTGGCATGAATGGGTCGTCGTATTGATCGACCATTTTTATTAGTTATTGGTTTTAACGGTTATTAACGAGTTTTTCGGTTTTTTTCTTCTTGATTTGATTATTTTAATGTATTGCGGTAGTATTGGTTGATTGTTTGCGATTTGCTGTGTTGCTATTATCGGCGGTTGGGAGAAAGCATAGCTTTACGAGCGGTCTGGTTAGCATTCCGCTTTGCGTACGAAGATCAACCACTCGTATGTGACCGTCGGAGTCGTAATGTAGCTTTTCTATGCGCCCAAGTCGCCATTTGATAGGAGGTAGACAATCATCATGGATGAGGACACAATCTCCAAGTTTTGGTGCTTGTTCAGGAGTCTTCCAACGGTATCGTTTATGGAGATCCTTTATGTATTCTTCTTTCCATCGACGGCTGAAATCATGATGGCGAATTTTAATTCTTTCCCAGCGATTTAATAAGGATAGCGACTCCACGCCTGGCTCAGGTATGGCCAGAATGGGTGTTCCTTTGAGAAAGTGCCCTGGAGTTAAGGCTGTAAAATCGGAGGGATCTTGCGAGAGGATTGTAAGAGGCCGTGAATTGAGAACGGCTTCAATTCGAATTAATAATGTCGTGAACTCTTCCCACCACCACCCATATGAGGAGCGCTTGGGGGGATAAACTGCCAATTAATGCCTTGGGGCGCGTACTTTTGTACAATCTCAGGTAAGACTTGTTTGAAAAAGTCCCCAAATTGTTTTTCGGTGGCTCTTTGAGCGCCGATAAATGTTTTACCATTATCGCTCATTATCTTTGATGGAAAACCGCGTCGACCGACAAAGCGAGCAAATGCCGCAAGGAAAGCCTTCTTCGTCAGATTAGAACAAAGCTCAAGGTGCACTGCTTTTGTCGTAAAACAGACAAAAACAGCCACATAGCCTTTCGTCAGAGTGGGAGACCTTAACGTGGACGCCTTTATTTGAAAAGGCCCAGCAAAATCGACACCTGTGATGGAGAAAGGCAGAGCAAAGTTGTAGCGTTCCGGAGGAAGTGCTGCCATAATCTGTGTTCGCATCTTTTGCTTGTGCGTGGTACAGATTTTGCACAAGAAAATGCACTTCTTTATTTGGGGCTTAAGTCGGGGAATGTAGAATTCTTGGCGGACCATATGTTGCATGAGACGATGTTCGGCATGAAGCATTAATATGTGGATATAATTGATGAGTAATGTGGCAAGTTGAGACTTCTCTGGTACAATTATGGGATGGCGTTCGTTATAAGTTAGGCTTGAATTGGCAAGCCGACCATTCACACGAAGAAGACCTTTCGTGTCGAGGAATGGGTTTAGAACTAAGAGTGAACTCCTTTTGTCAATGGGTTTTGATTCTCTTAATAGTGTTATATCGCGGCTGAAGTAGCGCGTTTGAGTTGATGCGATTAGAGCGACCTTTGCCTTTTGCAATTCTAGGTGCGTCAATGTAACTCCCTTAATTTTAATTTTAAGTCGCTCTATGAATTTTAACATATAGGCGATTACTCTGAGGGCTCGGGGGAACGATGAAAATCGCTCAAGGATGTCAGTATTCTCCACTGCTGTGTGAAAGGAGTCGATTTTTCGACTTTCTGGGGCTATTATATTGCGCATGGGCGATTGTGGCCAAGAATCGGGAGATTCTGTTAACCATCGGGGACCATTCCAACAGAGGGTGGTGGTGGTAAGGTGCAGCGGTTTGCACCCTCTTGTACCTAGATCGGCAGGATTGTCAGCACTGGCTACGTGTCGCCAAGTGGCTGATCCCACTAGGTCAAGTATTTGAGACGTTCGATTGGAAATATACGTCTTCCATGCATGTGGTGGTTTTTCTAACCAGGCTAGTACAATTTAAGAATCGGACCACAGATACAATTTGTATTTTGCCATATTTAAATGCATTCGCACCATGGATACTAGTTTGGCTAGTAGTAGCGCTCCGCCCAGTTCAAGTCGTGGCAGACTTATTGCTTTTAACGGAGCTTTTGCTTTTGCTACTAGTAAGTGGCATGTGGTCGCAGTGTCATTTTGTGTGCGAACATATATAGTTGCGCAATATGCCTTTTCAGAAGCGTCACAGAAGCCGTGTAGTTCGACTTTGTGCTCTGGGGCATAATTTACCCATCGTGGGATTTGTATCTGTGAGATATCGTTTAGATTGTTCGCAAAATGGGACCACTTTTCTAAACGAAGTGGTTTTACTTATTCGTCCCAGTCGGTTCCATCTAGCCATAATTCTTGTATTAGGATTTGGGCTTGTATCATAACCGGCGAAAGCCATCCTGCGGGGTCGAAAAGTTTCGCCACAGAGGATAGAATTTGTCGCTTTGTTATGGCGGATAACGCAGATATTGACTCTGTAGTGTATGAAAACTGGTCAGATATCGCATTCCATTGGATCCCCAGAGTTTTTGTTGTACTTTCCTTTTCGAATTTAAGGAAATTGGTATCCAATAGATTTTCTTTAGGTATGTCCTTTAAGATATTAGGGTGGTTCGCCGTTAACTTTTTTAACGGAAACCCTGCGGTTTTGAGGGCTTGTGTCACTTGTGCTAGTGACTCGTATGCTTGTGAAAGACTGTGACTTTCAGACAGGATATCGTCTACATACGTTTGTGTTTTTAACACCTGGGTTGCCAGAGGAAATTCTGACTTCTGTTTTCTGCCAATTCGTGCAGTGTTCGAATGGCTAAATATGGAGCACAGTTGACACCAAACCAAACAGTTACCGTTTTCAATTTATAGTCGCGGAGTGGACTATTGGGAGATTTCCGGAAAATAATTCGCTGAAAATCTTGATCGTCTTTATGTACGACTATTTGTCTATAAATTTTTTCGACGTCTCCGTTAAATACGTATTTGAATATACGCCAATTTAAAATGAGTAGCATTAAATCTGGTTGGAGCGTGGGTCCCGTAAATATCTTGATGCATTAAAGACAACTTGGTGCATTAAAGACAACTCTTACTTTAGTTGTTTTTTTGTCTGGCTTTACTACTGCATGGTGCGGCAAGTAAAATGAGTAATATTTGCCATTTATGATTTTTTCGCATGGGCTTACTTCCTCCATGTGGTTTAAATGGAGGTATTCTTCTAACACGCCATCGTATTCTGGCTTAAGCTCACCTTTTTTAAGTAAGTTTTTTTCCATACTTAAAAACTGCTGTATTGCAGAGGTGCGAGAGTGACCTAAGGCGAGTGTGTTAGGAAATTGTTGTTTTAGTGGTAGTCGTACGACGTACCGACCATTATCTGATCTAGTAGTTGTGGCTTTGTAAAAGTCTTCACAATACTGATCTTCAGGGGTTGTGATTGATATGGGGGGGAGTTCTTCTAACTCCCAAAATTTCTTTAATTGTGAATTGAGGTATTCGTTTGAGATTTCCTCAACCTGAGTGGTCATGGTGGTAACTGGTTCCGAAACTAGTCCACTTAGGATCCACCCAAAAATAGTATTTTGTGCCAGAAGTGTATTTGAAATTTTCTCAATACCTTCGAGTATTATCTGTGGTATGAGATCGCTGCCTAATAGAAGGTCTATTTGAGCGGGAGTGTTGCAGTTGGGATCTGCTAGCTTTAGGTGTGAAACCTTTTGCCAATGCTTGCTATTTATGTGATAGCTTGGAAGCATATTTGTAAGTTGCGGTAAGACTATAGCTTCTGCTTGTATGTGCTTATCCGCTTGGGGGGAAATTAGGGTAATGGGGCAGATTTTATTTGAGTTTTGGACTACTCTTCCGCCCATTCCCGTGATTTCAAAATTGGCTAGTTTTGTTGGCAGTTGTAGCCTATTTTGAGCCCTAGACGCTATGAAGGATCGTTGTGATCCTTGGTCTATTAAGGCCCTAAGTTTAAACAGTTCTCCTCGGTGTTCGATGGAGACGACTGCTGTGGGTAGTAGTACTCTACTTTGATTTTCGCTGTGTAGCGTTTGGGTTTTTAATGCCTTTGAGCAGCATGGTGCTTCTTGGCAATTTTCGGGATTTCGCACTTCGGGATTTGCTGTTGCAACTAAACCCGTGGCTCTTTTCATATTTGCGCTGTTTGGGGATGAGCTGGTAAATGTGCTGTAATTCAGCATTGAATGATGTCGTTTATGACAATAAACGCAATTAAATTTGCTTTCGCACTCTTTAAGTGCATGTGATAGGCAATTTGTACAAAGCCTTTTTTTTGTACATAATTGTTTCGATCGGTAATATTCATTTTTTTGAATTTCTCGCAAGATTTGAGCTTATGCCCCCCTGTACACAGTTCGCATGACGTTTGTTTGTACTGTTCGGATATGAACGTTTGTTTTCTGAAGAAGCTTCTATTTAAAGCGTAACTCATCTAGCCAAGTATTTATAAGCCTTGAACACCTTCAGTGTCGCATGCAAATGTGTTCAAAACTGAGCTCTGGGTCAATTACCCAACTGACCTCCTTCTTTTCAGCTCCGTCAAACTACTGCCAAAAAAATAATGAATGTGCAACAGAAAAATCGAAAAAAATTTTGTCCATTTCAGGTATCAAATGTAAGATAATCAAAATTTAATAAATAATCAGTTATATAACGGTAAAAAGGAGTAGAGCTATGAACATTAATATAAAAGTTATATGGATGGTGTATAAGCCAATTTACTATAACGAAAGCTAATATTGATTTTATTTACATATTTTGTCAGATAATCATTAAGATTTAAAGTGCATTTCATTCACGGAAGGGAAAATCGAAGTTGAACTATAAATATATCTATATACACATAACTCTTGACTTAAAGCAAAAATACTTTAAACGGCACTGCAACCAAATTCTGCTTCAATAACATTTGAAGGTTATTTACACCAACAGCCATTTCACAAAAAATTACCTGCGTCTACAAAAAATTCACAATACAAACAATCGATTATTGAATGGTGAATGGTAAAATGCCAACACGCCACCGGACGGCGACGATGCTGGTGGGCGGCGTCAGTAATGGTGACGGGTAATCGTCTACAAACTGCCGTCTGCAATCAGGTGAAAAATTTGATGTTTCCGTATTTTAATAAAAGCGCAAAAAGGGGTTAAAAGAACTTTGTTGTTCGTTTGTTGTTTCGCAATGCCATTGTTTTTGGTTTGTTGGTTGCGTGTGTTCGATATTTCCCTTTTACTTCCACCCAAGCGCTAACGACAAGCCATTAAAAGTTGTCATACACATTGACGTTTTACATAAAACCAACTGAACAAAGTGGAGGAAAATACAGGAGGTCAAAGAAGCATTAACCAAAATATCGCCAACAGCCTGTGCTCGACATCACAATAAAATATTACTAAAATAATGACAACAACAACTAGCAATAAAGTAGGTAAGAAACTATTTGGTAGGGCGGGTAGGTGGTAGGTCCTCGGGCGACCATTACGTAATTAATAACAATAAAATAATAATGAGTACAATGAGCTATTATCGAATAAAATGAAAACGGCGCCGTGTAAAGGAAACTCTCATGCCCATAGAGCCATATCCTTTGTTTTGACAGAACTTTATTACACACTGACTCACATAATTCACAGTAACGGTGAAATTTTTCTAGTAATAACAAGCAAAAAAGTTAATTACAAAAGTACTCCGCATTAAGCCTTGGATAAAATAATTTATAATAAGAGAAGGGTTCCCGTGAAATCAAAATGTACATCGAGATATATTACATCGCAATATTTTGTAAACTTATTTTTTTAATAGGAATGTTTCTAAATTTGTATAAATTAACATCTATCCGAAAACTTTCTCGAAGAATTCCTTCCCTTTCTCGCACTTGATACTCATCGAAAAATTTATTTAGTTTTAAATTTGTCGATAGATGGCAAGTTTGTAAAAAGAATTTAGAAAATAATATGTTTCCGTGCAAAGCTTTATGTTTGGACATGTTTTGTAATATTCCAAAATATGACTAAATTAAAGGCTACCGGGAAACCATCTGTTTTTATTTAAAATTGACTGTTTTAGTTCTCCCGGAATTACATTCATCATAAATTCTGTATATGTCTTTTAAAATGTTTGCAACCGATACAGGTGGAGAAGAATTGTAATTTGAATAATAGATAACTATAAAATTACATTCTAAGGACTTTTAATTTATACATAAATATAAAAAATCATTTTCTTTAAGAAACATATAACTTAAAGAAATTCTGGTCTGCGCGAAAAGGCGTAGTTATATAGGTATATGTTATAATGTCTTGTAAAATGAAAGATTTTAGGTTAAAACAAGAAAATACGTTAACTTTGATAACACCGAAAAAATAATACCCTTCATAAATACAAAAGATTCCTTACAAGAACTGTCATCGTTCAGTTTGTATGGCAGCTATATGTAATAGTGCTAGTCTGATATAGGAAATTTATATTCGTCGGTCGTTAGAGTCCATTTCTCAACTAGGTTTTTCCGATTTTCAGCTTAATTTTATTAATATTTTTTAACTTTGTTGTATTTTAACAATTCTAAATTGGAATTATTCCACTTGTATGGGCTATACCATGGCCTGATCCGATTTTATTCTCTTTTTGGTTATATACAAATTATTATTAATTTACGATATATTAGATAATTTTGTGGACAACTTAGAACGCCTAATATCAGAGAATAAAAAATGACTAAAAGTACTTATTATTTACTGGAATACTTAGTGCACATAAGTAAAGGGCGTTTACCATCTTCAAAAGATATATGAGGAGTGTCCTTTCAGAAGGGAATGTTTATATTTTTAATTTTTTTAAACTAGGTATGCAGCAAGATTTCTTAGTGCATATGTTAATAATTTCGTAAATTTTATTTATGTGAGTGCTCGTTTCAAAAGGCATATTTTTATCTACAAAAATATAGCTGTTAATATTTCCCTTAAAATAAGTTAAGATGTAGATATCCCTTTATGAATAGACACTCCTCATATGTCGTATATAGATGCTTTCGATATATGTTTTTAAATTAACAAAAGTCTCAGTAAGTCTAGGGAACCATTCTGTAGGTTTTGGAATTCATTTTAAAATTAGTATAAATAATAATATATAATAATATTCAAGTTTGTTTTTATAACAATTATCTCGATATACGTATATGTGGGAAACAATTGAAACATTTCGGGATTTTATTTTAATGAATACAAATAGTTTATTTAATTAAATATAATATGTGTTGTAAGAGTGTGCGTGCGTTGATGACTGTGAAGCGTTTACAGTACCTGATCGTTAACCGTCTTCGTGGGTTAAGTCGATGTGTATGTCATGTTAGGGTTGCGTACTAGCATGCGCTAATCCCATATGTGTAGCCTATTTCCCAAGACTTTCTTTTTCTTAAATCCTCCGTAAGTATCTATATAATTATTGAAATATCTTATTTTCATTGGAAAAACATATCTTAACTAAAATTCAGCAACAACAATATGTGAGAAATAGTTGAATTATTTGTGGCATTGAAAAATATTGTAAGCTAGCTTAGGACCGTGCGCGCTGGGCCGTATTTTTCTGCAGCTGCAAGTAAGTATGTTTTGTACACGTGCGACGTCCGCACTAATTTCATACTACAGCATATTTCCGTCAACGATGAGCTGTAAGTGCATATTATGTGTTTTGTCGAGTATACGCCCTGCCATCCAAGTTCAAACCAGTTCGATGTTGGCTAGCTGAAAATGGGTCGCACGTTGAGCGACGCTACCCCAAACAGTAAATTGTTGAGCTCGCTCGTCGTATGCCAGCGCGTGCTGCACCACAGTTCCCGGTGACAATACAGCGGTATCCATTACGATGCTTTCACTTTAATTTTCAAGCATTCACGCGCGACTAACATAATCACCGACGAGCGATAGACGTGCAGCGGTGACCGCGAATAAGAAAACACCAACAACAATAGCAACCGGAAAAACTGCGGGAATAAACGACACAGAATAGCCGTAAAATAATGGAAGAGACGTAACTTTTTTGCAGCCACAGGATCTTCTCGCATTCACGCAGCGCCTCCTCCTTGCCTCCGTCTCTTGTTGTCTGCGAGCTTGCAGTTGACCCTTAGTTAGTTGGTTTATTTTCTGCGTTTTGTTTTCCTGTTGTGCGCAAAAGTTTTAATGCTTTTTGGGCTACACAACATAACTCTTGCTGTTGTTATTGCAGTTGTTGGTTTGCGCTAATGCACGTGATTTTCATGCTAAATGCAGAAAGCCGCGTCGTGGAAGCTTGTACTCAGCCATGCGCCAGTCAACTTTGGCTCCGAAAGCGTCTCTACAGTGTTGGGTTTGTGCAAACAGACATACAAATATACACAGTTATAACCATATAATATGTTTGTGTGTGACTCGGCTGACTTTTGTTTTTGTGCCTGCTTTAGTGGTGTGTTCCCGGTCATGCGGTTTTGCACATCATTAAGGATATTAAAATTAGTTCAGGAAATTTAAAAAAGTAATGACTCGTACTCATTAATAGTATTGTTGCTGCTTTTCCAACAGCAATAATATTTACTAAACTTACACGGCTAGGTTTCAAGGCACTCTAATTTTTTGGTTGCTCGCACATTTATTTCTGGTCCGTTGTTGTCAAGTTGATTAAGTGATTGGGCGCTTGTTCATCTCGAATTTTGGCCGACTTCAAATTTAATTACAGAACAAGTGCCTATAAGAAGATCTATATTGAAACTCGGTTGATATGCCGACAATTTCTCTTTTTCAACTAAGACGAAATAAATAATGTCCAAATGGATAAAAAGTTTGTATATAAGCTCTTCTTCAACATATATGTATAATTACCATCGTGGTCAATAAGTCTATAAGAGTTATTGTCTCTTGTTTCAAAGTGTCGGCGGTTAACTCCTTATTGACGTTAAATTTGTTTCCAACGACCATTATCTTTAGGCCTGAGAACAGCAAAAATCCATTGGTGGCAGATCCGAAGTGTACGCACTTAACGCAATTTTGCTTTGCTTCCTTCGATTTGAAGCTCGCTGAATTGCCATCCACACTTTCTTCAAAACGGAAAAGTATAAATCCGTTATAAAATAATCGTAGAAAAGAAAGCAGATTCTTAGTATGTTCACTTTGTATTCGATTCGACTTATGAGGATTCTTTGAAAGAGTGCCGATTGGATTTCGGAGTGAAATGAGGGAGTCATATTTCATTCATTGTTGTGTATCGATGCAAAATTTTACTCTCTTTATGATTGAACATGGATACTGTAAGAAATCATATTGCTTTCGGTCGAATGTGACCTCAAGCGGAAACCACTATACACAGAGCGTTAGTGGGCTTAAATATGAATGAATGAATTGCCCAAAATTTCCCTTGAATATCTTTAGAGTATCAGCTATTTCGATCAACTTTGATCTATCAAAACTATTTTGTAGATTTTTTGTAATTTTTTCCGAACAGCCTTTGACGCTGATCGTCAAAGTATAGTAAGTAATAGTATAAAATAGTAAGTAGGTTAGTATTTTCTGAGGCTAAGAAGTCATACTATCTAACAAAAATATGTATCGCTTCGTAAAAATTTGTACCACTGAAAAGAAGGAAATATATCAGAAAAATATAATGCAATCTTTAGAGCTTTAAGAATCGCAACTTACCCACGGTATTATTTACATACTTATAGGTCAAAACAACAATTTTCTATCACAACCTGCTACAGCAATTTATGAAGACTTAAACGTTAATTTCAAGCTTAGTATACATATGTAAGTGTAAGTATGCCAATATGAAACACTGCAGCCACTTACTCCGCTTTTCGCGGTTTAACGCGCATTGAAACTCATTACAATGCATTGTCCATTCTACTATTAATTTGGCATGTCGATCATGTTCAGGTTGTGTCGCTTTTAGCTGAGTAGGAGCGTCCTACACATTCCGTTGGAGATTTGGTAAAATGCGATAATAGACTGGAAATTAAATGAAAGCCAAATGGAATACGAAATCTCAGCGGCGGCATTAGCTAACGCCTTGCTATTGACAACGCTGATTTGCGCTTTGTTGTTCTGAGAAAACTTTGCATTGGTTGTTGTGTTGCGGTAAAATATTTTGCTGAATTTGAGCTGATAATTGATTAGTATTTGGCAGATGCTTTGGTCAACATTAGCATTGCCTTGTTGACTCTGTTCATTCCGTTGATTCCTTCATTGTTTTTATTCACAACTAATAAGCAGTTTTGCAAAAAGGCACTAACACTATCCTATTTTATCTCATAAGTAATTGATTTCCGCAAAAGCTTGGTGGATCATTTCCAAAAATAGTTACTTCAAATTTCCTTTTTTGTCGTCATAACAATATAGTAGATTCTTTTAGCAAATGTTGGTCGAGCTTCCGTTCTGTAAGAACGGTTCAGTTATTTAGGTTTATTTTCTCACTCATTTACTGTTGCCGCTTACCAAACCATAGATGGTGATTATTCGGATAGTATTTAATTTGATGTTATACAGTTATAGTAAATTTTTGGCGAATCTACCACCTAGAATAAAAACCGTATATGTATTAGTAAGATATTACAAACAGTGTTCTATGACCTCTGGTGTTTCTTTATGAACCAAATGTTTAAGCTAATACAGTTTAAATTGAGCAATGCAAATAGCTCACTTAGAACAATTAAAATAATAATTAAATTAGTAGTGTTTTCAATAAAAAGATAAGTGATTTTCTCTTTCTTTTATTTTTCCAAAAACTTTACGTGGAAAACTGAAGTATTGAAATATAACGTATCGATTTGATGTTATTATTATAAATGACACTATTATTGGCAGTGCTTTTCTTTCAAATTTCTTTTCATGTGCAGAAGATAGATTTCAAAACCCAGATTGCGGCAATGGACTGCTATCCTCATTCAGAAACAGATAGAGTTTGCCTCATATTTTCAAAATAATTTTATGACCACACTCTGCGATCGGAAATGGAACGTGGTTTTTCTATTTTTATACTCTCGCAACCTGTTGCTACAGAGTATAATAGTTTTGTTCACCTAACGGTTGTTTGTATCACCTAAAACTAATCGAGATAGATATAGGGTTATATATATATAAATGATCAGGATGAAGAGACGAGTTGAAATCCGGGTGACTGTCTGTCCGTCCCTCCGTCTGTCCGTCTGTCCGTCCGTGCAAGCTGTAACTTGAGTAACAATTGAGATATCTTTATGAAACTTGGTAGACATGTTTCTGGGTACCGTAAGACGGTTGGTATTGCAGATGGGCGTAATCGGACCACTGCCACGCCCACAAAACGCCATTAATCAAAAACAAATAAATTACCATAACTAAGCTTCGCAATAAGATATAAGATTGTTATTTGGTATACAGGATCACATTAGGGAGGGGCATCTGCAGTTAAAATTTTTTTTAAAAAAGTAGGTGCGGTCCCGCCTCTAATAGGTTTAATGTGCATATCTCCTAAACCGCTAATGTTATAATAACAAAATTCACTGGAAGCAACTATTTTTAGTACTTCTATTGACGGTGTGAAAATAGTTGAATTCCGTTGACAACTCTGCCCACTCCCTATATAACGGTACTGGTAAAAACTACTAAAAGCGCGATAAATTAAGCACTAAATATGAGATAACGCGATTATGAGATGACTTTATAGGAATCGCGTTCAAAATTAGACAGTGGGCGTGGCACAGCCCACTTTTAGGTGAAAACCCATATCTTGAGATCTGCTTAACCGATTTCAACCAAATTCGGTACGTAACATTTTTCTCATATTTCTATGTTATAGTGCGAAAATGGGCGAAATCGGACTACAACCACGCCTACTTCCCATATAACACCATTTTAAATTCCATCTGATTCTTTCACTTTCCACTATGCACATCAAGCAACAATGATTATATCGGGGTAAAACTTTGCGTGAATAATACGTTAAAGTATGCCACTTTGTGACCAAAAATTGTCTAAATCGAACCAAAACTGTTCAAGCCCCTAAGTACTAAATATGTGGACCCCAGTGCCTATAGTTGACCTTCTACCGAAAATATCAGCCAATCCACAAAGAAATCTCAAACGAGTATACCATTTGACTTTGCGAGAGTATAAAATGTTCGGTTACATCCGAACTTAGCCCTTCCTTATTTGTTCAATATAGATGTTAATTTTCTTATCAGATATCCTGAAGCCATTACCCACGTAGGGTTACTGGAAGAATTACTTAATTATTTGAATAAAATTCCCCAGAGTTAGGGCACTCTTTACATTCGAGATAACTTTAAAATCATCTGCGCTATTTCTGATCGAACACATAATTTATCTAAGTGTTTTGTTTAAATTATATAAAATAATTTTGTTTTCCTTGTTTAGACGGAGCAATCACTATTTTCTTTCTGCCATTTGCTAGGCGAGTAAAAAACCAAACCCAAGCATCGTGTATAGCGGATCGGTTTCATGGTTACTTGATCCATGCTGTAGTTGTGCAGCAAAATACTTTTTATACTCTTACAACATGTTGCTGCATGGTATAAAAGTTTAACAAAAAGAAAGAACGAGTTCCTAAATGGCACAAAACAGCATTAATCGAAAACCTAGAAATTGCCATTACTAAGCCGCAAATGTCAAAATTGGGTTGAATCGGGCCAATATTTCCTTTAGCTAATTGAAAACTTTGGAACTTCCGGCTGACCTTATATTCAATTTATCGGCCAATATATGAGTTATCTTAATAAAATTAATAGTGCATCTCTGTGCCTAAAATGGATAAGATCAGGTGAAATCTTGTCCTAGGTCCTATATAACTATAATATCAGGATTCCTTATAAAACTCAGAAGGCATCTCTTTTTGTTAATAATATGTAGTAATGCCGAAAATTATAAAATCGGTCAATACTATACCTATCTTCCATATACATAATATAAGCTTTTCAAACTTGCGGTTGGCCTTATTCCGTATATATCGGTCAATATCCAAGATATCTTAGCTAAATTATTTGAACATATAATATTGAATACACTTTAGCTTAATACCAAAAATATGTGAAATTATATTATACAACATATAATAATTTCCGTTATTCTTACAAAGTTTATTATATTAATGGTTTAGAGCTGGATATGAATAAAATTTGACTAGAACATGGTCCTAACCTCATATCCCTAATATCATCAATTTCGATCTTCTAGTTGACCCGCATCAACTTAATATATTAAATTTATCCTCTTCGATTAATTTTATGTCAGATATATCTTTTTTGAGGATGATAGAATTAATATCGCTGATAGAAATAAAATATAGTTATGAAAATAATTGAGACTACGACCACAATATAACTTAATAAAATACCAAATTTGATTGTAATTAATTTAGAATATCGTAGAATAATGAATGTTGAATTCATCATCATCATTTTCTAATATGAAGTTTTCCCAACACCTGATGGTATTTTTCGGCTTTGACCTTAGCAAGCTGCAAGAGTATGAAATGTTCGGTTCAAACGTAATCTTTCCTTACTTGTTTTAGTATATTTATCCATAAAGCTTTTGAAAGCTCTAAATGTAACTTTCTATTTGTATTTTGGACCTTATTTGCATTTAAGTCAGTTCCTCAGAGGAGCTAAGTATTTCTGAATTATGCTTTTTCACAAAAAAAGGGGTATTGTTATTTCAAGGTTCTTTTATCTTCGTATTGGAAAAGTATTAAAACCCTTTATTTTATTTTATATTGTACTATTTAACAACAACCGCATCATCTTAAACAGTCATTGATGCAGCACCCTGGTGTTACTTAATTAAAACCAGTAGGCACAATTAAATTTTACTTCATTTGATTGTCCTTCAAATGCTCGAGAACGATTCCATAGTATTGTGTGAACGTCTGATGCAAAACAAATCTTTCTGTTTTGTATTATTCATGAGAAAACGTGCCGACACACTGCGAACGAGGATTTAGCAAATACAAGCATCAGTTTGTTTATCAGCTATGTATTCTTACACCTATGTGTGTTTAATATTAAGTTGTTTGTTTAGCAACTCTTATTCTGCTTGGTAAAAGAAAAACGTGGGCGACAACTTACGAAATCAATACAATAGTAAAAGTAACAGTAGAACCATGCCGCAGTATCTGTGCACAACAACAGCAGAAGTATAAAGAAAAAAGTAGGAATAAACAGCATTATATGTAAGACATTTGTTCATTTGTCCAACCTACGTAGTGAAATTAGTGCCTTCGCATCGGATTTTACTTATAGCAGTTTATTATAAGACGGATAAAAACCAATATTTGGGCTGAAACCGGTTTGAACTCTAAATTTAACAACACTACAGGTACCTGAATAAAAAATACGAAATAAAATAGCCAAAGAGAAGACTAATAATATTTTTGTAGCATACTTTTTGCAAAGTAAACGAGGTTTAATTTTGGTGAAAAATGGAAATCGAAAAATGAGAAGATGAAATCGCAAATTCCTTTTTGCAGTTCATTTGGCGTTTAAGTAAACAACAGGCTCGATTCATAGACAAGGAGCACACACACGATTATCTGCCACGGAAACCCGTCGTAGTATCAAAAGGCAGCATAATTTTCAACGACATATTGTCACGATGGTGGCATCGCCGTGAAAAATAAGCGAACTGGAGCGTAGTGAAATGCTACCGTTTATACTTAAGTGTCTAAGTAGTTTAACTGTGGCCACGTGATGGAGGAGAGGAAGTGGTAGACGTCGTCATATCGCTGTAAATGATTTTTTGTGAAGCTTCAGTCTAGACAGGCAATTGCGCTTTGAAGTACCTACTATAATTGTTTTTGTTGCTGTGGTGGATTGCTGCGCAGCTGATGAGTGCAAGCGAAAATATGCAATTTATATATCCATAAAAAAATATGTTTTTGAAAATTATGTTGCCTACATGCAGGCGCGTTCGAAAGAGCTAAAGAGGAAAATTCTAGTCGAAATTAATTTCACTGCACAGCTCGACCAAGTGAAAAAACGAGAGCAGGCAGAAAAACGAAAGCACTTTCAGCGAATTAATGATAAGTAAGCATGCAATAAAAATTGCTTACTCTTATTAAAATGACTGAGTTTAGCAAGCGAATATTTTTTAAGGGAAATATTTACTTATTACTTTTAGCCAAAAAAAATGGGGGAAATTAGGAACAAGCATTGTGAAAGATTATCAGCCAAGTAAAAAATAATCTGCTAGTTTGCATATCTGAAACAATTGTACACGTTAAGGGTTTAGTTTTATAGGACAAGAAGTAAGACAAATGGATTGAAAAGTTTTTGTAGACCAATAGGTAATACCTTATATTGTTCTAATTACATAATAGAAATTTTTACGATTGGTTTAACCAGATCATCTAATGTAAAGCACAATAAATATACTAGCGTTCGAGTAGCCAATGAATTTTACTTAATATAGGTTTAATATTCTATCATGAGTGAAATCGAGAATGTACATATGTAAGTCTCGTTACAGATCACCTTCTTCTTTAGCAGCTCCTTCCCCTTCTCTCGCGGGAGCTATTTAGCCTTATTAACGTTTTGCTGTGAGTATAACGGTAAACAAAAATGTTACTCAACAAAAAATAAATTTGTGGTTTTTCCCCTTTTGGAACTTGTTCTTCGTTGATATTCACTTAAAATAATATATTTCGGCCAAAATCTGCATCATAACCGAGTATATTAAGTACAAATGTGGAGATTGATAATCTGTCCGAACATATTCAGGTTGTGGTCTATTACAATTATAATTCGTATATTCTAATTTTCTTTCTCCTTACGAGACCCTTGTGTTAAGGGCTACACATGAGATGGACGTAATTTCTTGTTGTTAATCTGTTCAGTCTACGTAGGAGATTCTTCCCACATTCTTGGGATAGTAATGCAATATTATATTTGCACACTTTATTAAAGTAAAGACCTCGGATTGAAATGACCATGGGTTCTCGAGCTTGGTTCTAAATCTAACTATATCGTTGATGTACTAGTGTACTATACGTACATCCTCTGATGTGTTCTTATACTCTTGCAACATGTTGCTACAGATTATATAAATGTCTGTGCAAGCTGTAACTTGAGTAAAAATTGAGATATCTTTATTAAACTCGGTGCACATGTTTCTTGGTACCGTAAGACGGTTGGTATTGCAGATGGGCGTAATCGAACTACTGCCACGCCCCCAAAACGCCATTAATCAAAAACTAATAAATTTCCATAACTAAGCCCACAATAAGATACAAAACTGTTATTTGGTATACAGGATCACATTAGGGAGAGGCGTGGTCCCGCCCTCTAAGAGGTGCATATCTCCTAAAGTGCTAAAACTATAATAACGAAGATCACTAAGAACAAATGTTTTTAGCGACCGTGTGAAAATGGGTGAAATCAGGTGTCAACCGCGCACACTCCCATAAAACGGTACTGGTAAAAACTACTAAAAGCGCGATAAATTAAGCACTAAATATGAGATAACGCGATTATGAGATGACTTTATAGGAATCGCGTTCAAAATTAGACAGTGGGCGTGGCACCGTCCACTTTTAGGTGGAAATCCATACCTTGGGATCTGCTTAACAGATTCCAACTAAATTCGGTACGTGACATTCTTCTCATATTTCCAACCACGCCTACTTCCCATATAACACCATTTTAAATTCCATCTGATTCTTTTTAATATGCAAATCAAGCACCAATGAATATATCAGGATACAACTTTGCATGAATAGTGAATTGAATTTGGCAATATATAGCCAACAATTGTCTACATCTTAATAAAACTATTTCAGCCCGTATTGAATATGTGGACCCCAGTTCCTACAGTGAGCATTTTATCGAAAATGTATCGGTCAATCTGTCAGATATGTTATAGAAATTCGAAGAGAATCCTTTTCTGATAATAATATGCCTGTTTGTCAAAAATGAGTTGTATCGGGTCAATAATTCATTTAGCTCCCATATACCTAATATAATAATTTTCGAACTACTGGCTGACTTTATATCGCATCTTTCATCAAATCAGTAAGATACCTTAGAAAAATTTACTGGAAGTATAATATTGGATTCACTATAGTTTAATGCCGAAAATATGTGAAATTGGTTCACAAATTACCCAAACTATCATATACTACATATATTGATTTTTTTTGTTCTAACAAAATGTATGCTGAAGGTATTTTCCTTGGCTTTGATCGTGGCAAGTTGCAAAAGTATGAAATGTTCGGTTACACCCGAACTTAGGTCTTTCTTACTTGTTTTATGTTAGAGTTATCCCAATTGCCTTTGCTACAAAGGATTGTGCGTAATTTCTGATAATACTGTCGCTGGGAAATAATGCCAGCGGTATTTGTTCGCAGTTGGTCCTCACTGATTTTACCTTACCTCTGTCATACTCTTCTGACGTCAAGTTTAAGTTGGTAATTTGAGCTCCAGAAGTATCCTTAACACTACATTTAGACACCTTCGCAATTTATTTGACAGTTCTTGAACCATGTTAGGTAGGCTCTCGAGGCACATGGCATCGTAGTTAAAGAATTTAAGATATACAACTATCTCCGTATTTATTGCATACGACCCCGGGACTTGGCTGACAGATGCTTGCACCATTTATGCTTTGGTTCCTTTTAATATTTTGAAATTCACTTGATCGTTCACCTTAGTTTTGAAAGTGTTAGGTCTAGAAATTTGACCTCGTATAGCGTTACTACTGCCGTTTTTTAAATTTAATTACCACTGTCACACTAACATACAATTTCTTTGCTATCTTCTAATTTCTCTGTGTCACCACTGAGGGCTCTCTCACATTTGCAACTGTTTGCCGAGACTGTCTACAGAAAGGGTGTCCAGTAGAGGCTCTGTCGTCTAAGCTGATGTTTGAAGTTTCATGAGGTAGATGAATAGCTAGATACATTTTTTATCTGCTTTGTGGCTGATTCAACCGATTTTACAGAATGGCTGGGGTCTCCGCTATAAAACAAAATATATTAAATATATTTACCAAATCGAGTGATGTATCTCTCAAATTTATAAACTTATCACTACAGTAAGAACAATGTATAAATTCATTTTCAAAATTTTTTCATTAAGCTTTAAGATTAAAATATAAGGCTACGAATTTACATAATAAATGTGATTAGTTAAATTTTTTTTTTATAATTAGGATTTTGATTGACAACTGATCATGTTTTTGTTTATTGTTTCAGTCAATTTCTGTTATATTTTATATATAAAAGTTGCTTAAAGTAAATGCATTTCAAATTCATAACATATAAATTTAATTATAGAGCCTGTAACATGTAACGTCTAGGCACATAATTCTAATCTTTTTCACTTAATCAGTCTTACATATTGCTAAGGCTTAGCGCAACACCGTTTCTACCAAATTTCCCATACGAAATTTTGATCTAAATTTAGCGTTATAAATTCCTCCAAGTAATCAATATTAATGCCAATGAATTAAGTCTAGTACTTCTGATCTAATCGAATAATAGCATTAGATGCGCCTTCATCAAGTTAGCACAACTCAAAGACGACAGCTAAACGCCAGTCACTAAACATTGTATAATAAATAATTTTTATGATTAAAATATAATGCCAACTAAAAAAGTATTAAATTCTATACAGCTTAACTTTGCTGAAAGCGTTTAGCAGTTGAGTACCCTTGCGTGCTTGCCATACATAAATAATGACTATTGAAATTTGAACTTCAAACGACACAACACACAGGCATAGCTTTAGGCGTCGGCGCAAGCAAAACTAAAAACACAAATGTGTCATTCAAAGTTGGACTAGTGGAAAGGATGTGCGTGTTACTAAGAATTGTATATTGTAAACACATATACCTACATCTATATCCATGCACATACTACAGACCGGGGAAATGCCAAAAGCGACTGACTTTCTAAGCGCCGACGTTCACAACATCGAAAGCTTTTACCACCGCAGTCTATTTTCTTTTACTGTTCCCTCGCTTTTAAGGCTGGCCTTTGACTTGACTTCGTTCAACATGTAGGCTGTGCGCTTTTCCGAACTCGTTGATTTTGACTTGTCTCAGTTAAGCTGTTTTGAATGGAGTTGTCGTGGCGCGTCTAATTGAAGGCTCTCGCTACCGCTCGGACTGTTTGCTGTTTGTCTGCCTGCCAGCGAACGTAATTAACGGCGGCTATAATTTTTGATAATTCAATTAAGATAACTTTCTGATTCAACTGCAGCTAAGACAATTCTTTGTGCTCCCCAACACCCGCACACCCACACGCTTTGACACTTAATTGATACTTAATTTAACTATTTTATTTTGCCGACTACAGCTTTTATCAACGTCTGAACATATTATATTTGATTCAATTAACATTCAACCACTCAATGCGTTCCGTTATCATTCCGCCAAAAACCAAACCAATCAAATGGGCCGAAGTAGAATCTCTGTTATGCAATATTTGCCAGCCAAAATTTCAGTTTTATTTGTTTTGGTTTCTGTATGTTGTATGCCTTAATTCCTAATCGCCTTTGTCCAGTTTGCCGAAAATATGAAATAATTTTAAAGTGTTAGCAGTTTTTTCTTTCAAACTTTTCCAAAAAAAATTTTATATTTATTGAGTTGATAATAAAGCGAAGAATGGTTGATAGCCCCCGTAGGTAATTGTTATTGTTGTGCAATTTTTCGCATTCACATAGAGAAAAAAAAAATTTTAAAGTTGCTCCAATTGGTTTTTAGAGCACAAAGAAGTGCTGGGAAATATTTTTCAATTGCGGTATATAATTGTTAATGGCAAATTTAAATTTTGTGGATATTTAAGATTATATGAAAAATCAAAGCTGGGGAAATACCTTCAGGTGTTAGCAAAACTACTTACTGTTTCCGTATAAAGTTCAAGTAACAAGCCGGTTAAACCCTCTAGATTTGTCTATTCGCAGTGCCAAAAAATTATTGAAATGGCCGGAGAAGAACTTGATAAATTGCAATTAGCACGATCTCTCAATTATAATAAGCTAACTCACATATTGGCCGATATATGTCATATACAGTCAGATGGAAGTTCCAAATTAGGTATATGATGGGTCAATACTTCCCCAATTCAACCCATTTTTGACATACAGACTTACTATCAGAAAAGGCTTCTCTCCGAATTTCAATTATCTATTTTACGCATTGACCACGGTGACACGAACATTATCCAAATTTGACAGCGGCTCCTATAAACCTTTCTTGTACTTTTAGTTATTGATCTATTGCACTTTTCTAAACTTTAACATAACCGTTATGTGGGGAGTGGGTGGGGTTATCATCCAAATTCACCTATTGTGTGACGTAGCCTGAATGGTTTGGGAGATATAGACATGAGGGTCACAAAAAACAAAAAAAGGTTGTTTTTTCTTGGTTGATAGATGAGTCTAATGAAGTCTCTTCAAGTATGAGCTGTTAATTGTAGCGGAAAGGTCGTCCTTGCAGTTTTCTCTTTTTTCTTACTATCAAACAGAAAAATTTATATCTTGCTTCTACCTAGTTGAAAAATATCTCATTTCATAGAATTTGTAGGAAATTGAATGTTCACCAAATTGGTCACTTACGGGTTTTCTTAAACCTAACCGTTTAAAAGATATTACATGTTAAAGTCTGACTATTTTTAAGCACATTTTTTTTCTTTTGAACTCAATGAAAAAACATCATTTTGAATTGTAAAGCTCATAGTGTTCTAGGAAATTTACTGCTACACGGTTTCTGGGTTAGACATTTTTATTTTTATTTGGGATCAGAATTTGATGCAATTATTTTTTATTGCATTATTTGCAACCCTAGTTTTAACTTTATCTATACGTTAGTCAGTTCGTCAATACAAACAAATCGTAATTAAGAGTGTTCTACGGTTTTTGGGACTTTTTTGTGGCTGGACTAAGTTTCTCAAAAATCAGAAAATCTCTCGGTTCCCACATCCTGATTTGATTTTGATATAATATAGGTATAACGTAATTGCGTTTCCGAAATTTAATAAATCGTCAACCTCTTGAAGTGGATAGGTTTTTCAATGCATATATTTGATTTAAAATCTTATGACGGGTTTGTTTGTAAACAATACCGTCGGTGTGAGCTTCTTTAGGAATGGTACATTTAGAAAACTTACTCCTAGTTAATCTTATACTTGCAATCACAAAAATTCTCTAGTAAAATGTGGAATGATCAGTTATTACTTACCGGCCTAACGTCTTTTTACTCGTACATTGGCATCAAATTAGTAGAATTCATAGGCATCAATTATGTAACGCACAGCGATAATCAAGCCAACTTTGAGCCTGCGAACCACAAATTAACTAAATACTAACTGTTATTAAGGTTGGCAATTTAAATTACATAATGTTTATATGAGTAAAATTTCTTCTCTTGTTCCAAAATAAATCGGGTACTACTATTAGTAGTTACTATTTAGTAGTTCCTTATAATGTATTCTATTAGTCGAATAAACAATGTTATGCAAACAAAGGTAAAGCTAATAAGTTAATTAATTACTTTCAAATATCTACCCTAAAGCACATAAAACCCACTTCATTGTAAAATTTTTTACAGTTACTTAATTCTTTCATTATTTCAATATTTCGTTAAACCTAATTAAAAACTCGAAACTGTACTTTGTTCTTTCATTAAATTAAACAAACCTCTTGCCTTTCGCCCAGTTTCCTAACAAACACTTTAAATTTTATACTTGAAAAGCGTAAACACATATTTTCAAGTTAAGGCAAACGGTTTAGCACCTCAACACAGCCAAAATATACCAAGGATATTTTCACTAGCACAAACATCCACACAAAGCAAACAAATAAAGCACACATCTCGCTCTTTTCACCTGCCGCTTGCATATTTAATACCCATTTTCTATGCTCGATTAATTTTCTGAGTTTGTGTTTGCTAATTTCATTATGCTAATTACATATGCAAACACTTAGACCGGTGACGGGGAGATTTCTCATATTAATATAAATATATGACTGCATTTAAGTTAACCTCACTTTTTCTGAGAATATTGTGAAAGTGAAAGCTGGAAACTAAACTTAGAGCTCTCACACACACCCCGACACTCATGCTACATGTGTGCCATATGCAGCCGATATGATAAGTTAATAAGATGCAAATAAAGCCTTTCTAGCATGCAAAAAGTTATATACTTTACTCGAAGTGAAATACCGTAATAAACTGAAATAGCAATAATGCTTTCAAAGTTTTCGGTCGAATGCTCGAATACATATGAATAATACCGGTTCAATATTAAGGGTTATTGTACCGTCGTAAAGGCATCGAATAAAAACTTAACGGTGCTCTTGCTATCGCGTTCTTGAAACGCTTTCTTAGTTCATTTGAGAATATGTATATGACGATGTTAGAAAAAATTTTTTTTAATGAGAATATCGCTCGATCGTTAAGTAGATGACTTGAAACCTTAAGCTTTTTACTTTTACTTTTCCAAAATATCGCTTTACAATAATAAAATTCATCCTTTAGGTGGAAATCCGAAATTATTCCGAGGTTAATAAAATTATGTTAAAAAACCTCGTCGCTTGCTTGCCATGGACTCCATTCTAGTCATAATAAGCAAAGTCTAGACTTTATATGCTAGTATATAGTTTATTCGCGCTTGACCTTAAGCGTCCTTATTTATTAAATAATAAGTCCATAAACCATTCAAGTTGGGTGTCGCAATACGTGTGTGAGTGTGGGTGGAGCGTTTAGTTGGTTGTAGTGCCATCAAAAGGTCTAAGCCCTACAAGAACAGTGACGGTCATCTGATGGGTAATATGACAATCATAGCTGAAAAAAATTTGTCAGCGCGCAGAACAAAGTTTCTATCATTTTCTTAAGAGCCTTGTGCAAAAACTGATGTAAACAAACGTATGTGTGTCAGTTTGCATCTCTCTTTAACACATGGGTATTCGGAATTGATTCACTATATATCTATACTGCTCACTCTCATGTATTTTTCTGAGTCATTGCTGACCATAAATCTGTCATAGCTGAAAATTGTCAGTTATGACTGAAATGCTATCAGAAGTGAAAAATTATTTTGCGCATTAGATAATAAAATTTTTATTTCTTTAATAAATTTCAAACTTTTAATCAAAATTAGTTATAATAATATACCTAAATATAAAAAGGAATGCAACAAAAAATATAATTAAATAATAAAATATGAAAATATAAAAAAAAATTTTCACTTGATGCCATCTCCTCCTCTCAACAGCTCTGCGTACGTCTTTCTCCAATCAGTGGATAGTTCTGAATTTAAAAATGCAAATGTAAATTAACTAAATATATACTTTTA
Source organism: Bactrocera oleae (assembly GCF_042242935.1). Classification (NCBI taxonomy): domain Eukaryota; kingdom Metazoa; phylum Arthropoda; class Insecta; order Diptera; family Tephritidae; genus Bactrocera; species Bactrocera oleae. The sequence continues at coordinate 34,047,086 of NC_091540.1, read as the reverse complement.
TTTGAAACTTATTTAACTTACGTATGTATATTATATTTGAAAACACCTCTCTTTCATAAAATTTTATATTTTTAACAAAAAACCCAAAAGAGTTTTGCACAGAAGCGTGCAACACTTTTCGTTTGTGGCAAGAAGAACAGTAAAATTGTTTTGCGCAGTTGTTGAGAAACTTATATGGAATTTTATGCGTCCCTTTTTGATATGGTTTTTCATTCTTACACATGTAAGCAATATAATTCGAAAATGTCTCTGTTTACAAAATAACAGTGACGGTCAGCTGACAAGTAAACTGTCCGTCAGTACTGACATATCAAATGTGAGTGTGTTGGTGAACCCATCAGCAGTTTCTTGTAGGGAGGCTAGTCCTTTTCGCCTCTTATTATTGCGGCCAGCTGCTTAGTTATTACGGTAAATTTGAGAATGTGATGAAAGCGTGTCAAAAGCGTCTAGGTATTAAAAAAATATAATGTATGCACATTTCCACCATTCTCAAATACTTTCACCTTTCATATGCGTCTATGGAATTCATTCATAAAGTTTTTGTTTATGCTTTTAGGCATTTTAGCCACACAACTTCACACATCAAAGGCGAAGAGAGCAAAGTGCGCCGCTCCACTATCATATATATCCATTACATAAGTAGTTGGTTATAATTATTTTTAATTATGCAGCGTTTACAGCTCACTAATAAGTACGGTTACTTGTAGACTTTGTTTGGGTTAGGAGAATATGTGTAACTTAAATGGAAAATTCGGGCTGTGTTTAGATTTTAATGAAAGTAATTTTGTATATAAATGAATGACTGTTTGGCTTACTTGATACACAGTAATTATTATTTACGCAACTAAGGTATCATTTAAAATGATATTTGATTAGCTATAGATAATATCTATTTATATTTACAAGTATACAGCTAAAAAATCAAACCAAAGGTACAATATAGGCAGGTATGCTACAATTTATGTTATTTTGTGGTTCATCTCTTGGAATTTTAATTCCTTAAAAACTAAAATTGTTTTTATTCTTTAACACATAAAACGTAAGAAAGCCCTAATGAAATCGACCAACTTTAAAGCTTTACCGAAATCAGTTCAGTATTTAAGAAAATTCGGATATACTTAGGACTACTGCTATGTTAAGAAGTTTACAAAAAAAAATTATCAGAAGAGGTTCGACTTTTCATTAGACTCAGGACTATCAGCTAGGTAGCACTCATAAAATTTAAAAAATTTGTCGTGATAAGTTTTCTGCCACTAAAATAATAACAACATGGCCATAGATATTATTATTTTTAGCTGCAATATTATTCAAGTCGACTTAACAAAGCAGAGTTGAAAGTGATATGTATGGCGGGGTTTAAATAGTTTTGTATGAGAAAACTCTGATTATGAAAAATTTAATGTTCCTGAGATATGCCTTTATTATTTCATTCAAGTCCTTAGTTTAAAATATAATTATACCAATAACTATTATATTTTTTTGTATACTTGCAATTTGTCCGGTAGTAACTCAGCAAATCCCTCAATCAACTCGAGAAAGCGTCAAATGCTTTGGAGACTGTAATAGAAAAATTACAAAACAGATAAATCTGCCGAATAAAAAACTTTCATTTCTATCTCAAGCACATTTTTCCGACCTCTAGTCGAAATTTTGTGTCCAACCCGAGACTGGCGGCGACAGTTTTTTTACGAAAAAAATCTACCAAATTACGGCAATTCACAAGAGATATTGAGATGATTCTTACTCCTACCACGATTTTGGGCATAATTCCTTTCACCCTATCTATAATTACACCATAAAAGACACACTAGACACATTTTCTAAATAACTCGACTCTCACAAAAACAGATTTGCATTCTCCAAGTGGATACCGTAAAATACTTTTCGACGAATATCAATAACATCTAAGCAATAACTTCAGTGAAACAGAAGAGTTCATTCCATTTTTTTTTCTTCGTAAACATCGCTTGATCGTTTGATTACCTAATCTCGAGAACAGCTTGTTATAATCCATGGTGAAACTCTCAAATCGTCAAATTGTCTACTTTGGCTGGTCAGCTTAAATTTGATAATTACTTTGAGTGAATTATTTCATATAAGGAAATAGAATACAATAGGTCACATTCGTTAAAAAAAATGTATGTATACTACCAAAAAGGGCTTTGAATTATGCAATTGATTTCAATTATCTAATCTATAGGTTTACAAACATTTATTATATATTTTATGATTTGTACAACCTATATTAATTATTTAGTCCACATATAAATACCTACAATGAATATGAAAATACGCTCAAACAGGGAGTAGCAGACGCTCATATACCTATGTACCTATACGTATGTGAAAATAAGTACTTATAGTACTAGTACATACAAGGTGAGTTCCAAACTAAACAGTAAAAAAGTAACAAGGTAAACTCTAATGGCGCCATCTAAATGTCGACTAGTGTGTTAGAATCTGCTATCCTTTATCGACTTCCAGTAAAAAATTCATGACATTTCACCTATTGAAAGGGAAGCTATTGCGTTTTAAGTGTCAGTATGTTTATTTCATCGGTGCGAAAATGAGCTTCGAACAAAGAGCCAACATTAAATTTTGTTTTAAAATTGGTAAAACTTTTACTGAAACATTTCAATTGATGAAACAAGTTTATGTCGGTGATTTCCTATCCCGTAGCAGAGTGCGCGAGGGGTTTCACCCAAAAAGTCGCGCTTGGGGAAGTCAAAAGAGAAGATAATGCTGATTTGTTTTTATGACTCCAAGGGTATTGTGCACAAAAAAATTGTTCCACCCGGCCAAAACGTTAATGCGGTATTCTACCTTGGAGTTTTGAAGCGATTGGTGCGCCGCATTCGACGTGTTTGGTCCGAATATCGCGAAAATGGAAGTTGGCGTTTGTTGCACGATAATGCCCGTCTCATCGATCGACGCTTGTGGCCGATTATTTGACCAAAAATCACATTTTAACAATCAACCACTCCCCGCATTCACCTGATATGGCACCGTGGGACTTCTACCTTTCGGAAAAATGCATTTGCCGATGAAAGGAAAGCGTTATGCAGACGTGGAGGCCATTCAAAAGGCTTGCACCGGCATACTGCCGGCCATACCGGGCAACGAGCTAAACCACCACTATTAAAGCAGAAGGAGACTATTTTGAATAAAATTAATTGATTTTGCCGATAAAACCATTTGTTCTGTCTTTTTTTTAAAGTCCTGTTTACTTTAGAATGCACCTTGTATAAATAAAGTAAAATATCTGTGGCATTATTCCCAAGTAGCAGTAGTCAGTCTTAAGCTGCTCATAACTCATCATATCAGCTTATGCTTACGAGGCACATACGGGTATATGTACACACTATACATACGTATTCGTATCGGATTTCAAAGATATTATTGTACACATCACGTTCAACAAGTATGTAGAAATATATTTTTGAATGCATATCAGCATACTTAAAATATTTGCACGGAAATCACTCTTAAGATACTAAATATAAGTAATCACTGTGTACCTAGATATTGCCATATATGAACAAAAAATACATGCATGTATGGTGTACGATACAAGAGGAACATGTGTACATTTATAATGTAGTTTTGAATCTCTGAATCCGCAAACACTTCTTGATTAAACAATTCTGGATCAGTTGGGTTTTTATTACTAGGTTTGATTGTTATTAGTGTTCTTACAAATTATATGTTTTCATATATGTATATATTATAGTTAACTCCTAATATATAAAACTAAATTGCTTTGGTTCAAAGAAAGTGTAGTGCAGTGTGCCTTAAGAGATGTCGAAATGAATTTTAAGACATAGCTCATTTGGAGCAAGTTATTTTATCTTATTTAATTAATGTGAAAAAGATATTCGCTTTAAAATTAAATGAGATGTCTTTAAAAGTCATTTTAAATACTTAGTGGATATAAGAAAGTTAGAAGTTGCACAGACATTTTTTTTACAGTGACCGTGAAATAAGAAAAATAAGTATTCATTATAAGAAACGTTTTGAAGCAGGCTTTCTAACGAATCATCCTAAAGGACCCAAATGAACTATTGAAAAAACTGATCATTATGGAAAAACTGGAAACGTAGATAAAAAGCCAGGAGGAGGGAGGAATCACGTAACATCTGAAAGTATGGACAAAGCAATTGTTCTCCTTTTTAAAAAGAAACCACTACTCAGTCTAAGAGTAGCTAAAAAAATTGTGTTTAAAAACGGATTAGATATATATCTAAATACAATACGGTACATACTTCAGAGATCTGACATCAAACGCAGCAGTACTGTAATCAAATCACTTCCAAAATGTGCATGTTTGCGAATGCTTCTCTGTTCACGGATTTGGAGTATTGAGGTGCTTTTATAATACAATCCTAAGCGAATGAGAATGATAAAATTGTAAAAAAAGGGTTTACTGAAGTTAGCTGAACTGCTTTACGTCAAAAATAACCTTGATTGCATACCGCAAGAAGACAGTTATCCGAAATATAGGAGCAGGCTCTGTACTCAATGGGTACAAGAAATATTGTTACTTTAGATTGGCCGTCGCAGTCACCAATATCCAATAGAGACTGATTTGGCTCTAATGAAAGCCAAAATATCCAGAAAACATTTAACGTCAACAAAATATTCTATTCGTCTACTCCAACATGCCTGGAGAAGGCTTCCTGTGGAATGTGCGGAAAATTTAGTTGCAAGTTGCCATCAAAGATGTCAAGCTATAATAGAAAACGCAGGAGATTAAAGGCAAGTATTGAATAAAGGTCAGCGATAACAAAACTATACATTTTCTATAATTACTAAATGTTTTCTAAAAACGCCAACATCTTGCCTACGACGCTATTGAGTCATTTTTTTATCTGAACTTCTCTATCTGAATCCTCTTTGGTAATGAATTATTTCGTTTTTGTTTACTTCTTACGAAATAACCAACATTATGCAATAGAAATATTTCAAATCCTTCATTTTCCACTATTTCTATTGTTTTAAATATACCAACTGTCTGAGCAATTTTAAATACAATAGTTTGGGGTGTAACTAGCTACCAAAATTTCTTAACATAATGAAATGTGTTTAGAATTGTTATGATTTTTAAAAATGTATTTCCATACCCTTCTACAGCTAGTACTTGTTCCCGAATCAAACACTTTCTGTAAAGTAGTTTGCAAACTTGGATTACGCCTTGACCTAAATGATAACAGAAAAAAAATTTTTCTCTCATTTCTTTGAAGTTTTTCATATAATTCTTTACAATTTTATTGTATATAGCAAGTAAGGAAGAGCTAAGTTCGGTTGTAACCAAACATTTCATACTCTTGCAACTTGCAAGGATCAAAGCCGGGGAAATACCTTCATGTGTTGGTGAAACTTTATATTAAGAAATGTATCGAAAGGATTCGACTTCATTGTTCGACGAAATGGTGAATGGATTATTATCAAATTTGGAATCATATTAACTTAGAAGGTCATAAACTCCGTGTTATTACTGTATTTTACGTCCCGTATTTTACTTCCCGTGGTAGAGCTGATTGCATTAATTTTTGACATTGCTCAGATATACTTGAGAATTTATGTTCAAACAATTTTATGTATATTGTTTAACGCATACATATATGGAGTAAAGTCAGCCGTACGTTTCAAAATCGGGAATATCAGTTTTACTTGTGTGGAGGCAAAGGCAAGTTTTTGCCCAATTTTATCCATTTTAGGCACAAAGATAAACTGTTTTCTCAATTTCATTAAAACAGTTAGCACATTGGCCGATAAATGTGGCATAAGGCAACTGGAAGTTCGAAAATCTTTATATTATATATATTTATATTATATGAGGTCTAAGGGAAGCACTGACCCGATTCAACCCATTTTGGACACAAAGTTATATCATTATCAATTATATATCTCACAGATTGACCGCTATTTTCGGAAAAAGTCAGCCATAGGCTCTGAGGTCCACATATCCGGTATATGGGACTTGAATAGTTATGGTCCCATTTTGACAATTTTTAGGCCTGAGATGGCATACATCAATAACAACATTACTTTTCCGTGTCTTCTGGCCCATTATAGTCGTGTTTCTATCAATGCATAGTTCAAATTGATCATTTGTTGTCTGTAGCGATTAATATTATATTAACAGTTTCACCAGGTTTTAGAAACTCATGATATACCACATCCTTCTGATCCCACCAAATACAGAGCATTGCTTTCTTTCCGAATCGAGCTGTTTTGCAGTCGATGTTGATAGTTGTCCTGGCCATGATTTTCTCCGTTTACGATTCTTAAAAAAACTCCGTTTTTCATCGCCAGTGACAATTCGATGCAAAATTGATGTACTTTTGTGTCCTGGAAGCAAAATTTCACAAGTGTTTTTTCGGTTTTCCATTTGTTTTTCATTCAATTCATTTCGCACCACAGCTTTTGATCTTTGCCATAGCTTTCAAGCGATCTGAAGTTCTTTGTTGTGCTACATTCAACATGGCTGCCATTTGCTTTTGACTCAAAGTATCATCTTCATCCAATATTGCTTGCAGTTCGGCGTCTTCAAACTTTTTTGGTGGTTTTATCTCTGAACCGTTGAAACCATCTTTTGCATGTTGCTTCTGATTGAGCATGATCACCAAATGCCTCGAAAAGCATTCGATGCGACTGTGCAGCACTTTTTTTCGAAAGAAAATAAAATATGAATGCTTTCCGCAAATCATCACTTTCACGGTACAAAATTTGATACTTTCAACACAATGATGTTGTTTGTTCAATGAGTGTAAGGTTATTGAATATGTTTGACAGATGTCATGCCGACATAACAAAAAAAAACTAAAGCTCGTTCCCAAATGTATCTTCATACTGGTGCACCTGGTGTACTCTGTACCAACATGTTGCAATAGTATAAAAACGAACCACTACTTCGTTATGTAGTCGCAGAACGTCCGAACTACAGCACGGGAAGACGTGAAAATTTGCAAAGTTATTCGTTTTTTCCTGTAGAAGACCCTACCGGAGGCCTTTTTTTTAACATAATCAATTTTGCAATCTATATACATATACTAAAGAAAGTCGTGTTAGTTACACTATTTATAACTCAAGAACGGCTGAACCGATTTGGCTGAAAATGTGTGGGGGGTAGGTTTGAACCAGGGGGCGGGCAATATACGTTTTTATTTTTTATGTTAAAAGTCAAAACAATTCATGTATAAAAATTATATTCCAAATAATAAGCAGGTCGTCAAAATTCAAGTAAGAATCATTAGAATATTTTGTTACTTCAAACAAATAAAACAACAACACATAGCTATTAAAAGAAATTTTTGAACAAGGTGGATGGTACATATAAATGGCACTATTATATATATGTATACATACTCCATATCTATCTCGATTAGTTTTGTGGGATACAAAAACCGTAAGGTGAACAAAACTATAGGGTATATAGCATCATGTTGCAAGAGTATAAAAAGGGACTTAGTAGGGCACGCCGGGTACAGCTAGTATTCTAAATAATGAAAGTTTATTATTGAACTTCTACAAAACATTAATATTTCTACCATAAACACTGCTAGGGCTTTTGTGGTATATATGTCGATTGCCTATATGTGTTTATCAAGTCCACTTGCATTGCTAATAAGCAACAAACTAGTCTCTCATTTTGTCATTAATCAATCTCAAATTTTGTACACATCCTTTTCTTCCCAAGAAGCTGATCATTTGTCGAAACCGCCGATATTGGATAACTATAGCCTATGGCTTCTATATAAACTGAACGATCGGAATCAAGTGCTTGTATGCAAAACTTTTCCATTCGACAACAAATCTTCACAAAATTTGGCTCAATTATTTGTCTAAGACAATGGTCCAACTTCCAAGAAATTGTTCAGATCAGATCACTATAGCATATAAGTGCCATACAAACTGAACGGTCGGAATCAAGTTCTTGTATTTGTGAAGAGTATTATGACTTCAGTGCAGCAGAAATTAACGTTTGTTCTTGTTTTTTAACTTACTATTAAGATCTTTCAAAAAATATTTATTGTGCCGCGACTGGTCCTTACTTTTATAATCTGTGAAATAGTTTTCCGGGATATTATAAATACGTTTTTTGTTTTTCCTTCTAGTAATAGACTTAAATTACTCCATAATTTAAATTTTTGACTTCGGTGAGACTTGTTAAAATTAACAATACGTCAGTGTAGCTTTATCATATTAATTATTTAGCAAAAATATTAGAAACGTAGTATCGGGCCCGTATATGTAACTTTCTTATAATATACATACATACATTTGTATAATTTATGAACTTTAGATTTTTAACACATTTTATTAATTTAGTAACAATAACAATCTCTTAGGTCCTTTTTAAACTTCAATCACAATTTAATTCTTTAAAATTATTTCCTTAAGTTTTTTCCAAACAATCCCTTACTTCTTTAAATATACATAGGTTATGTAGGTGTTTGTTAAACTCTAAGGTTACGCTTTATTCTCTAAGATCACTTTTAAAATGCCTCCATAAAATTGCGACAATCCCAACATTTTGCGACATTTTTCCTTATTTTTGCACAAATACTTTTAATATCAGCGATTTTTGAAAAGATCTCGTTGCTTGTAAAACATTTCTTTGGACAATTTAACTTCGTACTTATCAAAGCGCCTAAAAGCATGCAGGCAACATATGCATATACTATTACCGTCTGCTTATTCTTCTTTGTATGCATATAAAATGCAAGCTGCAAGCCCGCACAATGTTTTGACATGGCAAAGAAAACAATGTCTGACTGAGCACAAATTTAGAAAGACAACACCAACTTAGAAGGGGTTAAGTGCGCAGCTACTCAACAGATGCACTACTGTTATTTTCTTCAGTTCCTACGCAATTGCAGGAGAGTAACCGCAAAGAAGTTGCAGCTGTAATGCTGTGCAACAGCTTACATGGCGAACTTGTGGCATATGTTTAAACTACTTGTTATCCTTTAAGGATAAGGCGCATTACCAGCAGCGCTAACAAGTTACTTATGCGGATGCAGCAGCGAGTGTCTATATGTGTCTTTGAACGTTGAAGAAGAAAAACATATGTAAGATGAATATATGTATATGTGTATAGTTTATGGGGTTTGCACTCGTTAGTATCGTGTCTGCCTAGCGGCAATTTTCAACACACACATTCTACACACCAAACATACGCCAGTTTAAGGGACACCTACTCATACCCACACACATATTTTTACACATACTTAGAAGCATATATCGGTATGTGGCACACACGTGTGGCGTGCAAACTGACGAAGAAATGTCGAAAGATTCAAACATGCAAATGTGGAAGGACATAAACTTGTGACTATTCACTTACAAGCGAATGCAACAGGGGAACGAAATGTATAATCCGGTGGATGAGAGCAGAGGATAGGGATAGGTCCTGCGGACAAAAGGATACAACGTATTCGCTGGTTATTTGTATGCGGAAGAAAATATTTTCCTAGTGGTATTTACAGAAAAACAACAGGATGCAGGAACAGAAGTGTACATGTATTGGAGAATGTCAGGGTTGCTCCAAATAAGCGGACAAACAAATGTGCGAATGTACTCGTAGCAAATTCAATGTATGTTGCATACCTGCAGGCGTTTGAGCACTTTTGTAATTTGTGTGCTTTGAACTAGCTAAGAAATTTCGTTAAGATGAAGCGAACTACGAGTAACACACATAAATTTAAACAAATGTATATACCGATTAGAGCTTTAGGGCGGTGAGCAAATTTTGAAGAAATTTGTTATTGGATGAACAGTGCCGCCCGAAAGTTTGTTTGGAAATACATATGTTTATATACCTATATACTGATAGATATAAATTTTTATGTGTACAAATATATGTGCATTGTTTTTATGCAAATTTACAAAGGCTTTCTTTTTTGAGGTTAGGTATAGATATGCAAAGTTTTAGCTGAGGATTTAGCCGCCCGCAGGCAACTATAGCGTCCCTTGAAAGAAGATCAGAATAAACTTGTTTGAGAGAAAGAAATTTTCGTAGACCGTGGCAAACTTTTCTCGTGCACTTTTTTAATTTTAAAGTGTTCTCCAACTTAAAGTGCAGATTGTCTGCCACTGCTTTCAGCAGGAAAGTACCACAAACTCTATGAAGTCTGCGAACTTGAGTATTTGCATGCTTTTATTATGTGTTATAACTGTACTAACATTACATATACTTACATATATGCACCCATTAAGTGCTTTGAGAGACTGAGAAGATATGGGAGTTGCCGCAAAAAATAGAAGGGTTGGAAAAGCAAGCAAAGCGAAACTCCAGCAATGAAACACTTAAGTACGCGCTTCAAGTAAACTATTGCCAACTCCTCGTCCAAGCCATGGTAAACAACACTCGTAAATAAATTTACCATTATGCAGCTGCAAACTCACCACAACTAAGCGTAATTTGCGAGTTGCAAGATAACAGATATTGACGAGTCTTCACACTGTAAGCGGTCATTGACCTTATAGCCGTCACAGATTGATCGCGTCAAAATAAAGAGAGCTGATAGGCGATTCGATGATTCAGAAATTTCAGTTATTCATTAGTTTTGTAAATTATGTTTACTTATTAAAGAGGAGGTTTGACACCTCTTAGAGTAGTATATAGGACCAAGTTGCATTAGGTTATCATATGCTGGTGTTGCTGCACGTAAGTGATATTGTCATATTATAACCGATTACTAATTTAGATAAGTTTCACTTATAATCCTTCTCTATTGATATCTCTTACATGTATATAATAAGAAATAAGTAAGGAAAGGCTAAGTTCGGGTATAACCGAGCATTTCATACTCTTGCAACTTGCCAGGATCAAAGCTGGGGAAATTCCTCGGTATGCATCGATACATTTCCATTAGAAAAACATGTTCTTTCAATTTCATTAAAATAACTCACATATTGGCCGATATATGGGGTATAAACTAGCCCATTTTGGACACAAACGTATATCAGTGTCAAAAAAAACCTTTCGCCAGAGTTTCCATTATATATCTTACAGATTGACCGCTATTTTCGGCGAAAGTTCAGCTATTGGCTCTGGGGCTTGTATAGCTATGGTCCCACTTTCACAATTTTTTGACCTGAGCTGGCAATTGGACAATTTTTGGTCATCGGTTCATCAAAGTTCAGATCAAAGTTTTATTCCGTTATATTAATTGGTGCTTAATTTGTATACTGGAATGTTGCTAGATTTCGAAAAGTTACCTCGTTAAATGAAAATTATTCCGATCGTTCAGTTTGTATGGCAGCTATATGTTATAAAGGTGCGATTTTGTCGGCTCCGACAAATAAGCTTATTCTTGAGGAGAAAATGAAGTGTGCGAAATTTCACATCGATATCTCAAAAACTGAGAGACAGACGAACGGACATGGCTAAGTCGACTCAGCTCGTCTACTGATCATTTATATATTTTTTTTATAGCCTATATATGTTATAGGTCTCCGACTTCTCTGTTTCAAACTTCGTAGCTAACATAATATAGCCTGAAACCTGAACGAATACTTGCTCAGCCGACTAACTGAACGTATTACTTTGCCTGACGTCATTTCAGCTTAACAATTTTGAAGATTATTTTTAAGGTAGTGGGATGTCATTCGAATGGATTATGTGAAGGTATATAAGGGAACCTGTAATATTTATAACTCTAAATAACTTAAGAAACGTATTGACTTTCACACCAAGAAGTGTACTTTGTATTATATATAATTATATATATGGGTGGCAATATCTTAGCAGGATAAGTCGCCCACGACTGTTTATTTCGTTAATTTATTTCCTCAAACAAATTTTGTACGAATTCACAGCCATTAATTTATCGCCACAAACATAGAAAACAATGAACGATTTTGCTGAAAAATTCAAGATAGTTTTATTAATGGGTACAACAATAACCTTAACATTGTTTGAACTGAACCTGCATATCCTGAAAAAAATAATGGTATATGTGAAACTTTTCAAACTTTTTAAAATTCACATATTTATTTCAATTCTGTTAGCATTAAAGTAACAAACTACTTCAATTTTAATCCAATTTAAATGGTTTTCTTAGAAATAACAATACATTCCAGTTTAATACTTTTCACACTACTATTGGTAAGCCTAGTCGCACACTCCTCACTTTCTTTAAGACGCAATTAATTAAATTCACCACTAAACCACATCGACAATATGAAACGATATCACACCGCATGTCTATTATGTTTTTAGTTTAAATATTGTACATAACAGCTATTATAGGCGCATTGACGCATAAGAACCTATTTAGCATAATGTTAGGTGTTAATTTACAAATTAACGCTTCAATAATATTGAGGAATTACGAAAGACGATATTTAGCTTTCAAGTGTCATATGGTTTAACGTGCACGAATGACTCGATTAAGCCATTAATTACGTGGCAAAAAAATACAAATAGAAATACAACTGAATACTTTTCTTTAAATAGATACATACGTTATAGCATCAATACATAACATATGTATTCACATAAGTGGGTACTTAAATGCAAACGATCATTAACAGTGCGGGTTTGAGATCTTTTGTTACTGCTACAAGTTACTGTTATATGTTTTTACATTTATAGACATTGAGTATCCGGAAACATGAGACAATGATTTAAAGTAATTACAATATATTTATAAAATACGAATTGAGCGAATAATAAATTAGAGTTCTGGGCATAACAAAGTCTAAAATCAGATTTTTCAAAATGCTGAAAATATTTATTGTTCAAATGGTATTCAATAGTTACTTAAAGTATACAATTTTTGCTGGCATAATTTTTTCCCTTGTGCATTGAACTATCTTCAACTAACCTGTTTAAATTGGACCAAGTTAGAATGATCTTGAGGCACATTGATTATTCTTATAATCTCGGAACATGTTGCTACAGAGAATAATAGTTTTGTTCACCTAACGTTTGTTTTTATTACTAATCGAGATAGATACCTAGTTTTATATATTATATATAAATGAACAGGATGACGAGATGAGTTAAAATCTGTTCGACTCTCCGTTCGTCTCTCCGTGCAAGCGATAACTTGAGTCAAAATTGAAACATCTTGATGAAACTTGCTATATATATTTATTCTTTGCCATCCAAGGTTGATATTGCAGATGGTCGTAGTGCGACCAGTGCAACGCCCACAAAACGCCATTAGACTAATACCTGTAAAATGTCATAACTTAGCTCCAAATTAAAATACAAAACTGTAAATTGGTGCAGGAGATCGCAGTAACCAGCGACACCTGAGTGCTAAACACTTTTAAAAGTCGGCCTGGTCTCACCCCCTAAATGGTTTAATGTATATGCCTTCCAAACCACTGAAGCTAAATAAAACAAACTTATCCAGAAAACATTTTTGTAGGATCTCTTCAAACGATGTGAAAACGTTGTTTAAGTATTTAATCTTACGCTCAAAAATTCTCGTAATCCGACTATAACTTGTGTTAAAATCGGGTAAATGGATAAAATCGGGTGAATAATTCCCTTAACTCCCATATAACTAATATAAATATTTTTGAACTTTCGGTTGACTTTTCCCCGCTTCTATCGGTCAATATGTGAGAAATTTAAATGAAGCTCAAAAAGAATATTTTTCTAATAACAGTGTATCCTCTTGTTTAAAATGGATGAAATCATGGTAATATTTCCCCTAGTTTAATTTAAATTATTGCAACACCTGAAAGTATTTCCCCGCCTTTGATCTTTTTAAATTCCGAGAGTATAAAATGTTTGGTTACATCCGAACTAGTTCATTCCTTACTTTTATTTGCTTATAAACGTTACAAAACATTTCGAGAGGTTCGTTTTTAATTTTATTTATTATATATGATATATATCCATTTAATTCACTTCAATGTCAGTTCTACAAGGCGAAATTATTTATTTTATGCATAAACTAGAATAAACTATTATTTGAAATAATGTGAACATAGCATAATATTAAAGTTGTTTCCCAGATAATTTTCCTTCACCATATTTCTCTTAGAAACATCCTAAATAATGGCGATAGAGAGCCCTAATTGTGAATATCTACTTAGCTTTGTAGGTGTAAGGTTTTGATGTCGCCCTCATTTTTATGGTTTATTCGTTTTTTTGGTGTCATGCACTTCCGTTATTTTTTACAACTAGTCGGTGCTTGGTAATTAGCTGTATCATATACAAAATAAATTCAATGCTAAATTAACAAAGTAATTCTTTAACGTTATTTTATTTAATCTAACAATATTGCAATTTTATCTAGAACTTCTCTAGAAAACAAAAAAAAATCATGCATTAACTTTTTACCTTATACTCCCTACTGCATCGTGTGCACCTTCACATTAAGTGATACATTTTATGTCATTGTAAAATTTATGCTCCAAATATCTTCCCCTATCACGCGAAATTACTGATTACATGGATAGACACGTTAATGAAGCTTTGCGAAAAAAAGCGAAACATGTTTTAAGATAGAGAAATCAACACGTCATCGAGTGGCTGACAGTAAGCGGCAACTGGTAGGGCGAATGGTGAAGGCAAGGTGCTTGCTGTCAATCATTAACAAAGTATAAAACACGGCGACAAGTGCTTTAAGCTGAGTGCCATACGGTGAGGGTGCAGCGGACATGATGTTGTGAAAGTACAGCTGTACCATGCACAGAGTAATTGACAGCACACCTGTGCTTTCTTTGAAATATGATATATACGAGAACTCGGGAGCCAAAGTAAATAGCGCGGATTAAAAAGAAATCACACTCAAGTAGCGTTTTAGCAGTTTCTGCGTGGCTTACGTGCATGGCTCATTATCTGCGCTGCTGATGATATATCAGCAACTCATGTAAATTTACAGATATATAGAAGAACGAACTAAGAACTATATGCACCTGGCAGTAAAATAAAAACAAACTACAGAAAAGGTATTATTTTAACGCGAAATAGTCCGGAAAATGTCGGAATGATATCAGTTTTTTGGAAAGTTGCTGCTTACGCAGAGAATCAGTAGTTTTGCAACAAAAAAAAAAGAAATTGAACTAAATTAAAGTTAAAACTTTACTGAACATATAAACAGAACTAGACAGTCGTGGATTCGTTTTGGTTTAGTTAGATATTTTTTACCCAAATTGAGCAAAACTATTTTTAACTACTAAACCACTGGTATATTTTGGGAAAATATTTCATAACACGTAAGATAGCAACACTTAGGGTTTGCGGTTGATGTTAGTTATAAAGTAATGTATACAGTAACTAGTTGAATTCATGACAGGTTACCTATCTACAGAACATGGTGTTATGTATTTATAAGGAATTGCAAAGAGAAATTATGTAAACATTGAAATTTACTTGCTTGTGCTTATGTATCTGTGCGTATGGTAATCAAATGCCAATACTTGTACAGTGTTTAGGTTGGTGCATACTCAATCAATTGCTGTCAATTACGCTCTCATAAGGTTTATTTCTTTATAACCGAACCCATACACCACGCTGAGTGTTTGAACCTCTTCGTGCGTTTGTTTGTTGAAAATTAATTTGCATGCTTGTAATCATTATATCTGAGCAAAAAGTGAAAGATATTAAGTCTAATGATGGCGAGTCTGATTTTTATTTATATTTTATTTTTATATTATATCAAAAAAGTAAATTTTTAATGACTCGTATGTATAAAGAAAGTATGTAGAGAAAAAGTACAGGTACATATGTATGTCATATATGTAAAATCATATAAAGTATTGTAATATGTATATCTCTGTAGGAAAATACTATAAACAAGTAATGAAGTTTTTGTGCGTAAGATTAAATATTTTAAAGACACTATTTGTGCAAAGTTTTATTATAAAACTTTATTGATGTTTGATCTGTATACTGTAAAGTGAAAGAAGTTTGTTATATAGGAAGAGGGCGTGGTTGTCCACCGATCTCGCTTTGATCGATTTTTGAAATTGGTCAAGTAGTTCCTGAGATATAGGATTTCACCTAAAAGCGGGCGGTGCTACGCTCATTGTCCGACTTTTACACTGCGTTGTTTTGTTTGCGTAGTTGACTTTTCTCCGAACATATCGATCAATGTGTAAGATATATAATTTGAATTCGTATAATTAAATAAATAAATGAAACTCTCAATATTTCCTTTAATATAAAATTTTGCCAACACCTGAAGTAATTTCCCGGGGTTTGATCCTTGGAAGTTGCGAGAGTATAAAATGTTCGGTTACACCCGAACTTAGAATTTCCTTATTTTTTTTTTTTAACTTATTGCACTTTACTTTACTTTAATCACTTTTTTTGTGTATAATTACTAACCACAGGGTAATCTGTTTGATAGTATTGCATATGATTTCTCACAAGGAAGTTTACATTCCAAATTCAGGCTGGTGTAGTTATGTGATTTTTGTACGAGTACGTGCATTAATCTAGGTGCATACATACTTATGTAAACCTTTATGAAATCGACGAGTTGCTTTTGATACCTGTCAATTATGCCTGCCACCCCCTAGCTATGCGCCCGCGTGTATATTTTTCTGTAACTGACAGTTCTCACGCCTAAAAACATGCATAATTAGCATAAATTGAATTTCTGGAAAATTGTTTTACTTTGGGCTCATATGGAAGTGTGTGGGTTGGGTGCTTGCTTTCAGGTTAATTAAATTTACAGTTGCTTAGAAGTCTATTAGGCATACTTTTATTCGTGGAAGTATCCAACATCCGACCTGTGCACTTGAAATTATGCATATATAATATATGTGTATGTACGTATAATAATACTAATTACACCTGCTTAAACTAAATTATGAATTAGATAATTATATTGTTTTCTCTCTGTATTACTTAAGGCATGGGCATAATATATATGTTCTTACAATTACTTTATGGCCGCACAAAAATTATTTAATTGGTACAATACCGAATAAAGTTTTTTGTGCTGACCAAACCGCTATTGTTTCAAAGCGTTGGAGTCAATCAACTCCTGCGCATACAATCCTTATTTCTCAAAACATCATTTTTTAAATTATAGGCGGAGATTCTTAAATTTTAACAGTAACTCCTTAGTAACAATACATTGGAGTATGTTGGGTATGAGTTGATATACCCTGAACAGAGTATATTAAGTTTACTACAGAGCACACAAAAGGAAACAAATTTCGTTGTGATTTAGGTGAATACCTGCCAACGACAGCCTAACGTTACGGTGTTCAGAAGCACATCTGATCAAAACAATTCGTTGATCAGCGCCCCAAATAACGCAAGATATTTGCAAGCCTTATTTAGATACCAATTGTTAAGGTGGAAGTGACATCTATTCCACCTAGAAGCCGACCTAAAACCTATGCCATGCTGTGGGTCCGGCCCCCGGTTGCTTATGCAATCACACATTGAACCGATTTTTTCAGTTCTTCCAGCATTTAGGTTTAAACCACAGCCACCACTAATCTTCCCAAATGTCCGAACCCAATGAGCAGATTGGACCAAAATCCAAGGGTTTTCTGCTCCCCGTGGTACCAGATTTAAGTCTCCGGTAAGACCTTGAAGCCGAAGCTACTGCCAGTTAGGCACCCACACAGACCACTGTTATTATTCAAAAGAGAGCATTGATCTACAAATAAGTTGCTATGATGAGATCGAAACAGCTATGTGCCATTCACACTTAGCTTAAGATTTCTTCTTTTTTTGTTTGATATATATATTTAACATAGCATGAGTTCCCAGAATCATCGTTGCCAGTGGGGGCCTTCTTGAAAAGGCGAAAATTAGTCTAGTAGCCGCGATTTTGTATCATAATGTCAAATTAAAATTTTCTCCAATATACTAAGAACGATACATATGAATAACTTTTCTTCAAGGTGCTGCGTGCTCTCACATATCTTAGCTCGGTATCTCATGACATATTTTTCTATATTCTCCAACAATCTGCTATATAGTATTTTAGTTTTGTTCACCTAACGGTTGTTTGTAAAACCTAAAATGCATCGACATAGGTATAGAGTTATATACATATAAATGTTCATAATGACAACTTAAATTCTTGTTAACTATTTGTCCATCTGTCCATTCATGCAATCTGTAAATTTGTTAAAACTTAAGAAATCTCGATGAAACTTAGTACATGTGTTCCGTGGCATAACAAAAGTTTCGGTAATGTATATGAGTAAAATTGGACTACTGCCTTGCCCACAAACTGCCGTTAATTGAAATCCTATAAAGCTCCATCGAAGTCGAAAATGAACACAAAACTGAAAATTTTACACTGAATCGCAGTAGTCCAGTCATTGGTGGTTTGATAATCTTTAAATTGCGGGCATAGCTCCGCCCGCAGTACGCTTAGTCGACATATATCACAAATCACAAAAGCTTTATTAACCAAATTTAAATAGCACAATTAAAAATTCAACCTGATCGAAAATGTGGGAAATCGGCTAACGAATTACCCCAGCTTCTTGTTAGGCTGGGAGTTTTTGTGCCCAATATGTATGAAAACAAGTTCTCGAGTATACTTGAGTCATGCCAAATGTTAATGCAATCAATCTTAGATGTTTGCAAATTGTGAGAGTATAAAATATTCGGTTACACCCGAACTTAAGCCTCCTTACATTTTAAGAAGATCAGTTATTTATCTGTGCTTATTTTAAGTATATAAATAGTTTGCTTCTCACTATAAATCAGGTAAGCATACGATCTTTTAATCGGAATGCAGAGAGTGAGACCAAATAAAGGTATGTTTCCGAAATGAACTGTAACACATTATAACAAGGATGGGAGAGTAGTGAAATTATTTCAACATTTTTGATTTCTCCGAATCTCGAAGGAACATTGATGATCTCTTCTTTGTCCCACTACACAGTTTATCGTAGATGATTTAGATCCCGATAGCTTTTATAAAGAATAAACTAAATTTACCAAAAACTATTTCCTATGCCATTCACTAGTCAGCATATTTGCCCAAAGTAAAAGAAAAAAATTTCGCACCCATATATGAAACCTGACGTGAATAAGCTAAGCGTCTAAATGAAGACACGTCTACAATTTGTTCAGCGCTATTTAGTCATTATTTATTCACTGATTTGGCTGGCATGTGTGGCACGACATATTTGCTAATTTCTAAAAGAATATATATTTTTCTCTTCAGCCGCGGACAAACAGACACACAAACATGTGCCGTTGTTACTCATCGCATTTATTATGAAGGGAATTATCCTTTTAAATTTGCCAATTCACATATTCGGCGAATCAGCCATGTCTCATATGACGCAAGACCGTTTATAAATGCGACAACTGACGCACGACCGCGCCTCTCAACACCTGTAATGAGCACACACACAATCAAACTCACCGCTGTGCTTACTAATCCAGGTACAGTGTGTGTGTGGGTGTGTCATACGTGTTTACGGCGACCGCAATGTAAGCGTTGATAGAGTTTATATGATGACACATTTGCCCACACATGTAACCATATGCTACTGGTGAATATACACATACTTACATACGATTGTGTAAGTATGTGTGAGTGTGGCGTAAATAGTAGTAATAACAATAAATAAACAAAATTTCCTGTCACGTACGCGACCGCAAAGCCAATGCCGCCCCCACCGCCACCGGCGCACCCGATTCCACCATCGTTGTCCAACACTATGTTAGCTCGCGGTCGTGAGTGTGTAAATTTATAGTAATATACAAGTATACGTATTTGTTTAAGTTTGTTCATAGCTGGGGCAACTGTCAACACAAAGGCGTTGGCTAACAGACAGGATTTGCCACAAAGTGGCAGCAATTGTGTGGCACGCCGCATGCAAGTGTCGAATGGGGAATACCCCGCCAATCGCCTAACCGACAAACCCAATGAACGACCCAGTGAACTGAAATAAACTGAGGTGACCTGACAGTTTGCAGTGAATTATTGCATTTTAATTATGTGACATTTGCGGAGCACGTACTTTGAAGGTCTCAACACATCAAAGTATATTTGTATTTACATATATTATGAGACAAACGTACGCAAATGATGGCTAAATTACCAATCTTATGTGTGAAGTTTATTCACACGGTGTAGTTATGAAAAATAAATGTAGTTAGATAGCCTTAACTGTAGATATGACATAACAATGCAAGCTTAAACCTTTCTTAAAACCTGACTTTACTTTATTCACTTCACTTTAACTAATATTTGCAGGGAAGGGTGAAATATTACCATCCACTTTTTTTCAATAGTACTCTTTATACATCAACATTCTCAGTTGAACTTCATTAGTAGTCGCAAATTGTGCAGCTCTTCGAGATTCAAGTTCAGTTTTTTTCCTTGCTCTATATTCTCGTTGATATTGGGCTACTGATTTTCTCTTCAGTGGATTTTTGAAACCGACACTGATACTTATAGAAGGCTGCGCAGTTGTTGATAGTCTAACTACTTACTTACTGAGGTGGAATGAGCGCTAATGTATTAAATTTCAGGTGCATTTAGAACCCTCCTTAGCATACTTTATAACTTATGCTGAAAGTAACAAACCTAAAAATTTGTAACGTATCTTCTATTACCTATGTAAACTTCGCTATAAACTTTCAAAAAAAAATCGTACGGCAGGATCTATGAGCAGGCATTACAAAGTAATTGGTTTGTTTTAAATATCTAAATAAAATAAATACGCCATCCTTAAGTTATTTTGACAGTTTGTCGAAACTCTATATTAATAATAATTTCATTTAAAAAATACGAAAACTGAATCATCCGTTGTGGGACTAATTTAGCGATACTTATCTAAAAAACGTAGAGCTGATTCTATTTGTTCCTAAACTGGTTCCTGATTTACTATAAACGGCGACTCATTCTTATTCTTTTCTTTTCTTAGCAAAATTTTGCGTTTATTCGGCCCTTTTCGGGCTGTCAAAGTTCCGTGTCCTTTTCCCAACATTTTTTCAGAATCGTTTGTTCTTTTCATTCCTGCCTTCTTACCAGAAAAAAGTGAAACATTTTCTATCTCATTCAAAAAAAGATGAAAATTGCCCACTATATGTTAATTCATTGTTTTTGATAGCAATTTTTGTAACCAAGTGTTTCTACTAATATATAATAATCGGTCAATATTGCTAAGTTCAATAATAAGAATTGAAGGAGTTGGTTGGCATTTTCTTGTTCTTTTTTAACATAAAAACTTATCATTTTCGAAGGCACTTGCATGTTGTGATGCCGAGATTAGGTTCAAAATACCGTCGCATTTCAACCAAGCGCCTGGAACCTGTCATATAATTATTGAGGCGGCTGATATCAATTCCAACTAATTCGCCAGGTTCGTAGATAGTATGGTAACCGAGATGCTTAGTCTGATAAAGGCTGGAGAGTGGAGGAAAAAGTGTCTAGATATTTCCACCTCATCTTCCTTAAAATCTTTAACCTTACCGCATGATTGCTAATGGGGCAGTATCTAGTTCGGACACCTATCGTTGCGACGATGTGAACCTTGCTAAGGCTAGCAGTTCAATTGACCTTTTACTTTCCACTCTGGGCCAGAAGGTTTTCGCAACGAAGACAGGGATTCGACTTCAGACCTTTCCATAGCTCTAAAGAACACTTCCGACTGCACATTAATGAATGCTCCTTCAATGTCGAGAAATGTCCCTACCTCATATTCCTTATGCATAAGGACTCTCTTTATCCATGACACAACGGCAGAGTACTGTCTACGAACCTGCCTTTGTTGTAGGAATGCTAAGACTCTAATATCATGTCTCTTGGTATGCTGCCCCTGATGTGCATGTCCATAAACCCCCCCAGCGCCTCTGAGCCTTGGAAATGTGGCCTAATCTAGCACAGTTAGCGTAGATGGGGTCAAACCATTAAACAGTCTTCAACTTTAAGATTTGCTCTTCAAAAGTTCCGATGTCCAAATGTTCCGAGGCCAAACCCTTTGCTTTGGCTTATTGAATTTTTAAAGAACACGAACTTTCGAAAGGGGCTCAGCACTCTGCACTGAAGACCTCGACATACTCATCAATAGCGATGACTGTGAACACTGAGTTGCAACCTGCCTCAGGTTTTTCGAAAAAAGAAAACGATATTAGGTCATTAAAAAGATATAAGTGAGCTCAAAATTATGTTAATGTGAACACAGCATTTTATTTTAGTACTATATGTATTGCTTGTGAATCCTTATTCTGTTAAATATTGTGTCAGATCTTTGATTATAGATCCTCGGAACGCACAGGCCATGTTCGATGAGATTCTACATATATAAATATATAACTAAAACTTGAAGTCGTAGGTAAATGCTTGGCGTAATATTCTTAGTGATACCCCTGACAGGATCAGTTTTTAGTTCTAGTTCTTTTATCAACTCAGTTTAGAGTCTTACTGTACAAATTTATTCGGTACAATTTTGAACTAAACGATTTTAGATATAAAAAATTTGCATCAGTGAAATTGATGGTTTACAGACACCAGGAAATTAAAGAAAAAATTAAAATAATATTTAGTAAAGGATTTTATCGATTATACTATAGTTACAAGTTTATGAAAATTTAAATAAAATTGTGGTAGTGCAGGTAGTACCTTGTAGAACTACCGTTATTTTAGTGCTATACGACCGCAATTTATTCTCCCCCAACTTTGACTCTGGAATAAAAGCCCTATTATAAGACGTAGTGATTTTATTAATTTATTCTTGAAAAAATGTAGATATTTGGAGAAGAAGTGGTCCGATTATGATTAAAAAACATACTCTTCCACCTTCTAAATAATGCGTTACCTCGTTTTTTATTATATAATTTTTAAAATCTGTAAGTAGCTTTTAAGCGAAAAAATAACTGATTTCTTAAAATATTTGGTCAAGTTCCCAAGTTCTATTCAAAAAAGCTAGTGCTCGCAATATAATTTGTTAGAAACATTTGCGTTAAGCTCTTTTCTCTCTTCTTCTTTTCTGTGCGTTGTGTTCTTACCACCATAATATTAACAAAATACTAAAAAAAAAATAATCCCTTCACAAATAATACTAGCCACGTTTAGTTATAGGAATTAAACGTTTCCACAGTAGCTGTAAAATATGTTGTATCCAAAACTGCTTTTTAAATCCAGACGAATTTCGAGTCTATTATTCCTAAATTCTTTTAAAGTTTAAACTGAACGAAAAAATTTAAAAGAATTCTGCGGCGAAACAAAACATCACTTTGTCAATAAATTTAAATGTGGTCTTTGACTCGCTCGCAAATTTCATGATCGTCACATTAAATTTAAAATTTTCTCCATATTTTAAACCAAAAGGTATTTGATATTTCAAAATGTTTGTGTTATTTATGCACTTGGCCCTTGGTTCTGTTCCACAGCTATTTTCTATTTGCAATTTTCGCTAGAATTACAGCAATTCCGTGGCATGCAACATATTCAGTGGTTGCAATATTTTTCTTCCCGCTGTTGGTTTTGTTTTCTGGGCCCCTTTAGTTTAAGTTTTTGTTTTTGTTCTTGCTTTCACTGCAGCGAAACTCAAACAAATGCCATAAGGAAATTCAACTTGAATTTATTGCGCTTTTCACTAAATATTCAGTGGCAAAATACACGAATGGTGGCAACGCAAACTTTTCTGTGCAAAATAAATAACGCAATGAACGAACACCACGCTGGTCTAGAGCGCATAAATACTGACACTAGTATGGGCTTTCAAACCAAGCGTTGCCAGAATGCATGTAGCAACAAAAATTCCAAACAAAAAAATTAAAACTAACAAAAATGGTGGCCGTACAGACACCAAATTCCTGATATTGCAACAGATAGTTCGTTTTTGAAAGAGCCACTTACTGAAGGAGGGGAGCGCGGCAAATAACGGCATTTATTGACCACTTGATGTTGGTAGCGTTTATAGCAACGTGTTGTTAGGAATTGTCATAGCTCTGTAACAGAAAGACCGACAAATATCTATTTCGCGGTTATTTTGAGTTAAGTTAAAAGTTAATCCTGGAAAAGTACTAGGCTTCACAATGCGATTTCGAATGTTTTATCTAAAAGAAAGACCAGTAAGGCAACATTTTTTTCAGCCATGGGCCTAAAATTTTTCTTCATAAGCAACTAGAAAACACTATTAAAAAATCTTTGTTATTTTGGATATTCGTAAAATATAAAAAGCGGATCTAATAAGTCTTTTAAAACAAAAAGTTATTTTTTTCAAAAACATATACAATTTAAAGTCGGAATTCAAATGTTTGCGGTGTTTAAAATTGAAATAATAAAGCTAATAAAAAGCCAATAATAGCCGAATATTAATGGAACTATTATGAAATGTTTTTTGGTTGTTATTGAAAAACCGCCTTCACATAGCATTTCGTTACGTTAATTTGCTAGTGAAACCCTATAAAAAGCATAAATGTCTCAGATAAATACTTATATATGTGATTGTTTTGCTTTTCAGGGTTCTGAAATTTCCTCAATCATATGCATTAACTGCTTTTCAACATGGAACGGGCTGATCCAACTGCTGAGCGATATGTAACGAATACCAAATTTATTCCGATTTATGTGGGAAAAATCTAGAGATTAAGCCAATGATATTTCCCGGTCTCCATGTGATCAACTACTGAGCACGTATTCGTAGCTGGACTTCCCAATTACGGCAACCTTATTACGCTTGGCCAATAATCGAAACTATATTATTACTAAGACTACTTCTCTTATCCTACTCGAATCGGAGTTCCTTCAGCAGCATATAATTTAATGTGTGCTCCGCTTTCTACCACGAAAAAATATTTAAATAGTTCGTCGAATAGGTTAAGATGTGACTGTAGAACGTTGATTACGGATGCCTGCTGAAGTTTTCATGGCATATGGTCAGAGTCCTCCTAGGCGCTGAACTTATCGTAATTTCAACATTACCGGCTTGATGAATATAAATTAGTGCAGTTTTAGTTGGATGTTTGATTGTGTGGTTGATTTGATGAAAAAAAATATTTTACCTTTTGATTCGGTTGTCGCGACTTCAGTATGGAATAGTAGGCGGGTGAACCACGTATTAAAGTTTTCTGTTTTTGTAGTCAAAAGCGCATTTCACTTCGTTGTGTCAGGTCACGAAAACTCATAGAACTTTACCATGGGCACGGTACACTAACCTAGAATAAAATCTTTTTTTTTTATAACCTTAAACTATAAATAAAAATATTATGAAAATAACTGAACACCATTTTATTTTGAAAAACACAGTCTCAAACTAAAAATCGTCACTATAGAAGTAGAGCATTTTACTGCGATAATTAATGACTGACCCACATAAAATGTGAATATCCTTATGAAATATACACGAGTAAGTTAATCTGAGCTCCAGTTACATTTAACATATTTATATAGAATGTGACATAATAATTTTTTTTAATTATTGCACCTTAAAAGAGAATGCAATAAATTAAGGACGCTGAATTAATATACACTATCGAGTGAAATGGACTTATTGGGTAAAAAAGTACAACAATACTTTGTGAGGCGCTTGCAGCGATAACTAAGTGCGAACATGTTAATATACATAAAATATGTTGCTAGCGATGAAAGCTTGAATAAATGTCTGAGCACATTTAAATGGATGTAACATATATGAAGCTTTAAAAGCTTAAAACAGTGTAGCGGAAAAATCGCCAGCTCAACGCAAATATTGCTCAGCAATGCAGCATGGGAAAAACTGTATGCATAGTAAAATTTTTTTGTTGTTGCTTTTTAAACAGTTGAAGGGCGGAAAATCAGTAAAAAAAAACGTTTTTTAGTGCCAGTCATACAATGAATTATTGGTGTGACCCTAAAAGTAGGCAACAGCGATGATAAATGCCAGCAAGCAAGTGCACAATGAATGCATAATGCAAAAGTAGTCAAAATGCATATGTGTGCGTATATTCACAAACACTTGTGTACATAAATATTTATATACAATGTACATAAATCCATATATACATATATAACTATGCAGGAGCATATGTGATTCCGGGCGACAAAGCTCCACTATGTTCTCTAGAATAATACATGGTATATAATACAAATAAGGGCAAACAATCGCCAAAAAAATGTAAAAACAAACAAACACTGCTACAAAAATGTAACAATAACCCACCAATGCTTATACAAATACGTACAAAAAAGATTATATAGCTGTAGCGCTACTCTACAGCTACCCAGTAGAAAAAAAATAGCAACCAGTTTTCCAATAAAATTTTGTCACTATTTGTGAGTGGCCCATAATTGTGTAAATACACATTTTTTTAAGACGATTTTTCTAACGTAATTGTAACTTTGAGTATTTTGGTAATCTAAAACTAAGGTAGTTCGGTATTATCTATTTTAATTTGTACCTCTTTTATTCCTTCTCTAAAATAAAATTTTAAATGACGATAAATGGCTGAACTATACTTTAGATACAGTTATAGTGAATATAGTTAAGTGTTTTTTGTAAAATTTCTCTTTAGGTCGTAGTTGACTCATTTGCGTACGTGGAAAGCGCCAAGCTGAAATTGAGTCAATATAGCTTTTGAACTACTGCCCTGGAAACAGAAACGGTTTGAAGTTCAGTTAAAGTGATTTTTTTTTTAAATTTATACATTTTGCTTTCAAGACGCCTATGTTAGTTCTGATATTATAGCAGATCATCGCTCCTTTTAAATATGGAAAAGTCTTAGTCTTACGCACATTTAGCAGTTTGTTAGAATGGAAATAAAATCATATTGAATCCACAACCCTGGGTATATATCGTGAGCGGAAGTGTGAATTTCGCTTTTTTCTTTTGTACCAATTTTTTATTAGGCAAAATTATTTATTGAAACATCCGAGTAAAACTTTAAAAAGTTATCCATTATTTCACCTTCTTGCACAAAAATAATTTCCTGCAGATCTCTTCTTTTCAAGCGGGTTTGATTACATGATTGTAACAAGGCATTAGCTAATGGGTTTAGATGTTCCCGGAGTTTAAGCTTGTATTTCTCTCAGCTGTCCTCTATTTCCTTCTTTACCATATTAATATCAAGATCTTTGTGAATGTTTTTATTTCGAAAATACCGTGAACCTGTTATCGCTCTGAGAACTTTTGACTGGAACCTCTGTATTATGTCAATGTTAGTTGCACAGGTTGAATATCATACCACAGTTGAATACCGTACATCCAAAACGGCTTTATCACTGGATTGTATAGCAGAACTTTTTTGTCCAGGCTAAGTTTATAAATTTTATTTGCAAGTTTAAATTTGCTGCTCTTATATTATTGCTAGTTATTTTGCTGGATACATGTTTTCTCCATGTGAGCCTTCTGTCCAAGTGAATGCACAGATAGGTTACATCATATGCTTGTGGTACTAAGATGATATTCATTTTAAGATGAGAATGTAACATGCTTGCACTTTTGTTTATTTAAATTTATTCGCCAGTTGGCTAACCATTCTTCACCCAAAGCTAAAAGCTCTTCTAGTACTCTTGACGCTCTGATGGATCATTTTTTAAGGGATACTATGGCTGTGTCATCCGCAAAAGTCGATGTCAATACATTATTACGGGTTGGAGTATCTGCTGTATATAAGATATATAGTGTTGGGTCTAGCACACACCCCTGAAGTACATTAGCCCTTATCGGATGTTCATCTGAGATAAAATTAGGTACTTTAACATTAAATTTTCTATTCTTGAGATAAGACTCCAATATTTTATAGAATGCTAAAGAAAATTATGTTTTAATTTTATATAAAAGTCCTTCATGC
This sequence comes from Bactrocera oleae, assembly GCF_042242935.1. NCBI lineage: Eukaryota > Metazoa > Arthropoda > Insecta > Diptera > Tephritidae > Bactrocera > Bactrocera oleae. Next base: position 34,019,398 of record NC_091540.1, on the reverse strand, counting down.
CACCTCTTATCGAATGCCTGAGCTCCATCAAGGAATATTTCTAAATAATATAATACTAGTGCCATGCTTTGCACGAAACCCGAATTGGTGCATTGTGATTGTATTATTTTAATTGAGGAAAGGAGACATTGTTGATAGTAACACTTTTATAAGACTATATTATGGAAAGACAAAGTAGAAGACTTATTGGCCTGTAATAAGACGTCTTTTCTTGGTTTATCTATCATGATGACCTGCGACCTTTTCCAGGAATTTGGATAATATCTTATAATATTTGGATAATATTTGGTAGCTCTATTATCATGTTTAGAGTAATTTTATCGTGTCCTGTTGAGTAAAGTTGACAGATTAAAGTCGTTTTGTGGGCAATTTGGCTGAAATACCTTTTCTAAGTGTTTTGCAAAGCAAAATACCTTTTCCCCATCACTTCGAGCGCAATTATCACTCATGTCTCTTATAGGCATGTTGTAATCTACCTGCAGCTTAATGTGCTTTTAGGCTCTCCAAAGGGAGGTTTGCTTGTTGGTTGAATTTGGAAATAGTTTCTTTATATAACTTTGGGTGTTGTATTCTTCCAACTGACTTCCATTGCAGCAGAGTGAAAAGGGAGCTATTTACCTGCCATTCACGTCTTGCTTGCCTTTTTTCAGTTACAAGTTTTTCTATTTTGACATTTGTGATTCTTTTAAGACCAGGCGGCTTGTTAGTTTTGTTTGGAGTCGCTAAGCCAGCTGCATTAATTATTATATCATTAAATTCGCTAATGCTTTTATCAATATCTCTTTCTGAGTTTATTTTGTAATCAGAAGCAAATGTGGCTGACTGATATATTTTTTTTATTTAACCAATTCGTTTTGTGGGATGTTAGAGCCAATTTTTGTGATACAATCAAGGGTTGTTCGCATAATTTTATTAGCACAGGGGAATGATCAAAAGTTAAGTCGGTACATGTATAAGCAGTTATAAGCGATTTTTCTATATTTTTGATCACAGCGAAATAAATTCTGGTATTTTATTACGATCGCTGGGTTAGAAATCTATTTCCTAGGGTACCAAAAAAGCTTTTAAATTGGCAAATATTTTATAAAATGTTCTGAAGTTTTTCATTCCATGACCAATTCCACTGAAAGTGAAAATATTGTCATGTTAGATTGAACATTTTAGTGAACAAATTGTTTACCAATCCAATGTAATTTTCTTATAAATGTCACTTTAGGGTAGATTGTGAAATATTATAAAACTCTTCTATCTATTTATTCAATTAAAAATAAATACACTTGTATATTTTTAGCTTTTACAAACATTCAAATTACTTAAAGTGGTAAATTTGTTTTGAATTTATAGAAAAAAGTACAAAATTATCGCATAACTACACATTCATAGCACAATTATTAAAATTATTGCAAAAAGGTATACTTTTCTTCAAATATATTAATTCTCCAATTTTTTTCGCTAGTCTACTGTTTAGTTAAACAAAGGAAAAATTAAGTGGAAACAATTTCAAAGCAATCACTGTATATTATAAACTCTTCATATGCCTAACTTGTAAGACTTATTTAACAGGTATTTTCGTTAGAACACATTAGATATCTTCGCTTCGTCAATATTCTGCTCTCTATAAGTGAAAGCAACAACGAAAGCGAACTGATTTAGATATAAGACTCTACATGGATATCTCATTACATTACAAGTACAGTATAATCGAAACTGAACATGTGTAAATGGAGAGAATCGTTTTTCGATTTGTTACTCTCCGACGTTTGGCGAATGAAATATAGTTTTTCAAACAGGAGAAACCATAGACATTAGATTATATAGCAAATACAATGATTTCAGTTCCGGTGTCCATTTTGCTACGAGCCTTCAATTCTTACTGATTGTAGGGTATGAAATATTCGGCTACATCCGAAGTTAGCCTTATTGTTAAGTGTTCATATGTCTACAAGAAAGATTTTGTGTGTTCTCACAATACTTTTAATTGCAGTCACAATGTATTTAGTGCTTGTTGGTAATTAAAACACTGCTAAAAGTATGTGGTAGTAAATATGCACTTAGGAAAAATATATAGTAAACTTTTAACAATAACTGTCAAAGGTCACAACCTTGTCCTTTTCAATTTATTTGCTCCGAACATTTCCTTTTGGACAGACAAAAAATTGTTTGCGTCTGAAAACAAAGATGTTGACATTTCGCTGTTCGTTTGACTTTAAGCACCAAATAGTCACGTGGTGGTATGTACTCGTATGTAAGCGGTGACTACTTTTTGTCTTTATTTGCATAAACTTATATATATGCTTTTTGGCAGGTGGCCAATACAAGTGCCACATTGTAGAATACTTTTCCTAAGAGTTAGTTCTTTGACTTGTTCTTATTTCTCTTATTATTAGTTCTCTTTGTTGTAACATTTGATAATATTACATTAATATATTGCTGCTTCGGATTGCTCTTAGGCATATATCCAATATAAATATACTCGATTAAGCGGAAACATAATAACATAAGTTTTGAGGTTTAGGGGCACACCTAGTGCGAAATTAAAAAAAATTTTTGTTTTTAATATTTCGATAGATTATATCTTTAGAAGTAGCATACTAAAATTTAAATCGATATCTCAAATAATTTTTGAGTTACAGCCATTTAAAGGGTAGCCGCGTATCATGAACTTTTTCTGCCTGTGTAAAACTCTACGTACAATGACTGAATCGGTTTTTTTTGATCTGAACAAAAATCAAATTTTTAAAGACCAAAAAGCACCAAAATTTGAGGTAAAATTCAAATTGTTTTTTTAAATTAAATTAAGTAAATTTTTGATTTTTTTTTCACAAGTCATAATTACGGAGTATATCTTTTAGTTTAAGGAGATTTTCTCTTTTGAAGTTTCATTCACCGAGTAGGCCGAAATTACTACAGAATAGGGGGACCATTTTTTAGCACCGTCAGAGATCTCGAATAACTCAAGAAATATGGAAATTTTTTTTGGGAATTTAAATATACAGTGAAATATTCCTGAAACATACCTATATAAATATAGCTTGAAAATTTCAAAACAACGATACAGTATTTTTTTTTTTAATTCCCAAAACTCGACGTTTTTTACGCTATGACACTAGGTGTGCCCCTTAGAGATCTTACTAAAGTTTGAGTTGAGTGCAAATGTAAAGCAAATACTCCCTAAATCACAAAGATATAGAAAACACTAACAAATTTCTTTAACTAACGGTTGTTTGTAACACTTACAACTAATCGATTTAGATATAGAGTTATAAGTATATTTCTAAATTGCCATGATGACGAGATGAAAAGATTTCAGAATATTTACTTCTCAGGCAAAACTATATAAAAAGGAATAATTCTCCCCAAAAAAAATAAATAAATATAAATTAGGCTTATATTTCAAACATAGACCCTGTACACCTCTCGTATATTCGGATTCTTTACAGAGTTCATATTTACCTTGGTTTTTGATAGTAAAGTTTATATCTCGGATATAAAAAAAGTATAATAATTCAACTTACCTATAGCATATGTAGAAAACACGTAACCAGAAATAAAGGTAGTCGATAGACAGTTTTGCTTAGTAATTGCCTTATTTTATTTAATAATACAGATTAGCACACAACGAAAGATATTTGGCATACATTTTTCTTTGCCAAATTTCCATAAATTCGTTAATCAAGAGGAAGTCTTTATGGTGGTTGGCTTAAAACTAAAGAGTGTTTTTTTAGACATGTGGTTTGCAAGAAGATATAAAATAAATATATATAATTAAATATTATGGCCAATAATTTAGGTTTGTTATCAAGATAAGGGTTTGTCACTATGTTTTAAAAATGATTTCAGGCAAGTTACCGCCGCGGCTGGCTCGGGCCATCTTTTATTATCTGCGTAGACAAGCCACGTCACATAGCGCCACAAAAAAAGTCTAGCGATGTTAAATCGCACGATCTTGGAGGGCACGCCCCCGGCCAACATTCTCCATTTTAGGTACAAAAAAGTCATCAATCGTGGCTCTACAGCGTATGGCCGACTTCATTTTTGAAGAAATATGGTCCAATAATTCCCTCTGCCCATAGAGCACATCCAAACAGTAACATTTTGAGAATGTAACGGCGTCTCAACAATGTACTAAATTTTTACACAATCGTCTTCGCTTAATTTTTACACGCTTCTAATCACTGAGCTTTCAACATGACTTAACATACCTCTCTTCTACTGTTACTTATTTATCATATTATACTGACTTCAAATCTTAACCGAGTTTAATATGATTCTTTTCTTTGCTTTTTTACCTCCGAATATCTGCTGCGCGCTGAAAAGTAGGCTTAAAATATTTCAACACCTGTCTTCAATTGCCTGACACGCGCACACCAATTCATATACACACTCACGCGCTTTCAACACGCATACACCCAATCGCCACTCGGCGTTAATTTTGCATGTTAAATGGCCGTCATATTACGCTCCTCCTGCGCGCCCTTACAAGCAGAGAGTATATCAACGCTTCCGCCACAAAACATTGCGATTCCTCCCACTGAGTCTCTAATATTTCCGCTGCAGGGTTTTGGCTCTTGTAATTCTCAATGGCTTTTACCCTCGCCCATAAGCTGCGGCCATAAAGCTGGTTCGTTTTTTGCTCTGCTGCGTTTCTTACTGATGTTTCCGTTGTGTGTGTTTTTTCATCGTTAACTTTTTTTGTTTTTCTACATACCGGTACTTGCTCAAATGTTGCTGAAAATTATCAACAAATTGGTATACATTAATGCTCATTACTATTGTTGATTTTATTTTTCTGCTTTATGTTGCATGCGTGTGGTCATGGCTGATGGAGCACATCGCCACTAATGAGTTTTATGTTGTACCAAATTTTTACGTGACCAGAGAAAACAGTTCCTGCTCTCTGCCGATTTTCGCCACGAATAGACATGCAAATTTCTTAAATACAAATTACAATATTGCGTTTAGGTTGTTTGTGATTTGGTAGATTTTACTTCAATGAATTTGGAGTAGACATTCAAGCTTTAGTTTATTTTGAGTAGGGCTTATTATACGAGATCTTTTGCAACATGTTGATATAGAGTATTACAGTACTCTTTGGCACCAACTCCCATTCGGACCACTGTCACGTCCATAAAATTAAAGTCTATAGTAGCCAGTATCAAATGGACTCAACCAATATTAACTAAATTTGGTGTGTGCACTAGCCTGACAACCCTACCTTACATTGTGAAAATGGGCAAACTCAAACTACAACCACGCCTTCTTTCGAAATATGACAATATTAAATTCAATCTGATTTTGATTTTATAGTTTATAAACACAGAGCCAATGCTATTATTGAAATCAAACTTTGTACAAAGAGTGCTCCCAAAGTATGCCACCTCACGTCTAAAATTTTGCAAACTGGGACAGTAACTTCTCAAGGCCCCAGATACCGAATATATGCACCCCAGTGTATATGACGGATTTTTTACCGAAACTATCTATGATCTAGTATTGAAATTTGGAAACAACAGTAAAGTGAGTAAAATCGAATCAAATCTTCGACCTTTCATTTTACTTTATACCACGTATATCGGCAAATATGTTATAAGTATATCCTAATTAAACTCGAATAAAATGCCTTTGTAATAACAGTGTAGCCACGTGCAAAACCGAAGCAATACTTCCCCTGATCCCAATATATGTAATATATGGTAAGGCTTTTCAAAACATCTGCTAGACTATTTACCTTATACATATATTCCGATTGAATTTGTACCGTATAGGTACAATGCCCAATATGTATGTTAAAAAAATTTAGTGAACGTGTAATATTAAATATACTTTTAATGGCGAAAATGTGTGATATCGCTCAACGAATTTCACCAACCACAATATACTGCATATAATGATTTTTGGTTCTCAGTAGCGCTCACTGATTTTCCTTGATTCTCAGTGGATCCCAGTGACTCTCTCTGGTTCTCCCAGTGACGTTCCCTGCTTCTCCCTATTTCTCCCTAGTTTTCTCTGATTCTCAGTGGCTCTCCCTGGTTCTCAATTGTAAGAATCATGGGTGTTATAATAGCTTCAGTGCAACCGAAGTTAACGTATACGCTTAGTTTTGTCTGTATTTATGTTTCTTCAACATTTAAATATCCTAAAAGCAACTGTAGAAATTCAGAAATCAAATAAAGAAAATATCTTCTTTATTTTGGAAATTGAATACGATGAACACAAGACCATTGAATAGCAAAATCGAGTATTGTAAAGTTTGCACTGAATGCAGGAAAATAACTTGGGAATGTGAGCTCATGTCAGGCCAGGTGTGCCGCAGCAAAATAAGGGTAACATGATAACAGACTTAAAGTGGCGATTCATTAGTGAGGAAATGCTCTTTCTTATAGACGCCATTACCAAGAGGATGAATTAAGGATTACCCGAATTCCAGAGGTTGAAATGACTCTATTTTAAACCAATTGCTATTGCGGCAATCGGATCATATTTTAAGCTAAACTCTCTGCCACAAGGAGGCGTGCAGGTATAATGTTAGAAAGAAACAATCACAAGTATCATATTTACTGCCAAATTATCATATTTACTGCAAAGCAGCACTTCAATTTCAAAATACCAAATTAGATGAGAAAAAATAGTGAAGTGCACTGAATAGGTTATATTAGTAGTATAGCGACCAGGATATGATAACTGTAGGTATAGTAGCCTTGATATGCAGATGGTTAGCTGGTTGGGAAGTGCTGATAAAACAGGAACCAATCCATACTGAGGGTCACCAACCCAACTCCAAAAGGAAATGTCTGAACCTCTACAAGCGAAGCTTATTCTGGTAGGATATAACCTATCAGTATATTGAGAGAAAAATTGAGGCACTTGGAATATACTTACGTTACAATCACAGGCACAGTACGAAATCTGAAATCGTAGACCTTGTAATGGTGATCCCCAATAATCGGAAAGATATATTCTCAAGGAGAACACGTCACTCCAATTACCTAAAATGCGCTTTTAGTCTGTCCTAACGCGCTTGGATGAGTTGATGTCAATAAGAAGGGACTAAAATTTGCAGTGCATATCTCTACTGTCATCTAATTTAATCTAAAATATTAACTAAATTATAATGTAAATAGCTTTTTGGTACACCAGAGCGTATACGTTACATCACTAATAAATTCTCAACACATCGACTGAATGTACAAACTTATAAAATTCAAAATGCAATATTAGTACATATGTGAGGATAATGACGATAGGTTCTAGGGTCCTACATTTGTTTATGACATAAGCATAATTTATGCCCCGAAATTGCTATTTCGACGAACTCACATCATGAAATAACAATATGACCAACAAGTAAGAAAGGGCTTAGTTTGGATGTAAATTGTGTTATATGGGAAGTAGGCGTGGTTGTAATCCGATTTCGCCTATATTCGCACTATAACATAGAAATATGAGAAGAATATTATGTACCGATTTTGGTTGAAATCGGTTAAGCAGATCCCAATATATGGGTTTTACCTAAAAATGGGCGGTTCTACGCCCACTGTCTAATTTTCAACGCGGTTCCTATAAAGTCATTTTAAACCATCCCAGAGATAGAATTTAATGTATCTGGCGTGTTTAGGGCTGATTTATCGCGCGTTTAGTAGTTTTCAACAGTACCGTTATATGGGGAGTGGGCGGGGTTGTCACCCGATTTCACCCATTTTCATGCTAAAAACATTTGTTCTCAGTAAATTTTGTTATTATAGATATAGCGGTTTAGGAGATATGCACATTAAACCTATAAGGGGACACGACCACGCCCAGTTTTTAAAAATTTTGTATACGGCAGATGCCTCTCCTTAATGTGATCCCGTATACAAAATAACAGTCTTGTATCGCATTGTGGAGCTTAGTTATGGCAATTCACTTATTTTTGATGGCATGGCAGTGATCCGATTACGCCCATCTGCAATACCAACCGTCTTACGGTACCAAGAAACATGTGTATCAAGTTTCATAAAGATCTCTTTATTTTTACTCAAATTACAATACATCTTGCACGGACGGACGGACAGATAGATAGTCACCCGGATTTTAACTCGTCTCTTCATCCTGATGATTTATATATACATAACCCTATATCTAACTCGATAAGTTTTAGGTGTTACAAACAACCGTTAGGTGAACAAAACTATGATACTCTATAGCAATATGTTGCGAGAGTATAAAAATGTTCATTGCTGGAAAGTTTTTGCAACTGAAAAACATTTTTTTGAGTTGTCATTAACATGTTAGACCGAGTACTATAATATATTAATGACCTCAATTATAGCGAAAATTGGCGGCTATCGCTTTATTGTTGCAAAAGTGAGCTGGAGCAAGTGAGCTCGAGCGACACCCACTTTACACTCCTAGATTCACGAAGGATATGTTCAACTGGCTTGGTTCTCCCTGATTTTCAATGGTTCTGCTTAGTTCACAGTGGAAAATTAGCTCTCTTCAATTTTCGGTCATTCAAAATTAGAGGCTAGAGTGTTTTTGTTTTTAATTTCCTCCGTATTAGAGAGTTCATCTTATTGGGATAAGATTACGCTATCGCTGTACATAATATGAGAGAAGGCTTGTGTAGCCATTCATAGGATTTAGTAACTTCAAACTCGTAAGCACCCTAGCGTTGTTGACACTATTTCAGCAAGTATTAACGGGTTTTAAGCATTTTAGGGCAAAACAGCGTTTAACATGAACCAAAAGGCAAACTTTCCACTCATTGTAGCATAAGGAAAATGTCGCTGTTAATTAGCGTGAGTTGCAGTTGCCAGCGACCGCAAGAGCAGCGGCATAAACAATCACATTAACAAGTTCACAAACAGTGATAGTAAACTAAACAGACCAAAAAAAATATACTAGAAAAAAACAATGATTAAAATAACAGCGCCAACTTCCAGCGAGAAAAGCATGTGGAGGAAAAAAAACTGAAATTGAAGCAGCTCAAGCAGCATAAACAGAGCAACCACCGCGACGATGCCATAGCGATTGTCAAAGCCCCGTCCAAAGCCCTAGGATGAATGCGTTACACGCCGAGTGAAACGAGCGAAGGGAAAAGCGCGAGCGCGCAATTTATATATCCTTAAATGAATTTACGAACAGCCACAAAGTGGCAACGGTTGCATTAAAAAATAAAAGGAACACAATAATATACAACAGAAACGTCAGCAAATAAACTTTGAGGAGAGTGAGGAAGAGTGGCTACGTAATGGCCTATTGTCTTTGGCGAAAACGGAAAAGTGAGAACATGCAATGTGAAATGGCTGCTGCAGGCGCAACGAAAGCAAAAATTACAGCGCCGATAACTGTAGCGAGCTGCCACTGACTTTTCACTAATACACTGCGCAGTGCATTATCAACAATATAACACCATCTATAAATAACACCTTTGTTGCCAGCAGCGAAATTTTCTTTCTCGCTGTCGGTATATATCGATTGGTTGTTGCCGCTGCCCTGAGGCGCTTACCAGTTTATCTTGGTGTTTTTGTACAAGAGATGTGAGATCCGTAAAAAATGGCTACGATCACAAGTTTACCCGCAACAAGCGCAATTTTAAATAATGCGCCGTTTGTAACTTTTTGCAACACTCACTAGTCGTTCCCGCCGGCGTACTTCCTCTGACACGCTTTGAAGTGCGCGCTAAAAAGTACAACAAAAACAAGCGTTATATGAAAAGCAATATATAAAAAATAACAACAACTAAAGTAAAAAAACAAACTATGAAGCGCGTGTTGCTTAAAGCACATGTCACGTTTCCTCTAAACTGACAAAGCCTGCAATGGAAACATTGCGGCCACATAGCGCCGAGCAACGGAAGCGACTGCTGCCCGCTGGTCCAGTTGTAAGAGCAAAGTGGCCGCCGAAGCTATGCTTTCGCGGTCTCATATTAGTTGCGTTGATGTTGTATGTGCGAGTGTGTCTGTCTTACATGTTCCTCGGAGTGATATATTCTCGTTTTTCTAACTCTCAAAATACATATAACAATGCTAACGGGCGTGTGATATAAGCGACCTAAAAGAGACCCAAATTAAACTAAATATAAATACAAGGTGGTACAAATGGTGGTATAAATAAATTTTACGATTATTTAGTATGGTTCATTGTAAAACATGAACTCAATCATTGAAGTATTTCATTATGGCTCCTGGTTTTGTCTAACCAACAATTTAAAACTCATTCTCTCAATGGCCTTGAAACAGTTTTGACTATTATGGACGTAAGTAGTGAAGACGAAGATTAATAATGGAATTTTCCTCTAGTCTTTAATTCTACTGAAAACGGTATATCGTATCATATCAGAACTCAAACCAGAAAACGTTGACTTTCAGCTTTCCGGGTGATATGTCTTCACCGGTTGAAGTCGATTATTTCCAATGTTCCTTGACATCAGGTACGTACTACTCGACGTTCACGAAACGACCCAGAAACTCCTTTGAATTGTTATGAAGTGGTCTTACGATTGCACATGTTGTGTGAAGTGACACAAATTTTCCACACCCAATATTTCAAGCAGTATTTGTATATGCGTAATGATTCCTCCTCCGTATACTTAATCCAAACTCTTTTTGGTTTCCTTTCACGTTAAAATAAGAGCCGTCGTCTAAAATGTACTGGACGTAAACACATCAATGTTAGATAATTGATCTTCAATAACACTGAAATGATATTTTTGAGATAGCTGAAATACTAAATATTTAAATTAGAAGAATGTGTTCGTTATAACATTCACGAATATTTGGGTTGGCGAAATCTCTGTACAAAGTAGGTATCTTAAGACCTCATATTTAAGATAAAACACAGTGTCGAATTGCTCCATCATTCTTAGTATTCTCCGGATCTGATCCTTAAGAACTTTATTCTGTACCTAGTGTCTGAGTGTCAACTATATCAAATAACTAAATCGAACTGTTTAAAAATTAATTATTTTTATGCTATAAAATATTAGATTATATCGTAGTACGGCGATGACTGTAACTTCTATCAACATTAACAGCGTGAGAGAATTTTCACCGCCAAAGTGACCAGTGAACCACCTTTTACATATGTGCATGTGTGTCTCTGCGCAGTGATGAAGGTCTGGTCCATGCGACAGCGCCTCTGTTTTAGTTCAGAGGGGAGATTTCTTCAGCCGCCAGCCTCAATTCGGGCATTCGGACAAAGACCCGGAGGACTGCAAGTGCACAATATTTTATACTTATTCAGTCTCGTTTCTATTGTTCCCATAGCAACATACGCTAACAAAATTAAAACGAAACCACACTGATACATAGATTAGGGTAGCTGTGACTGAGCTAACATACAAACGACATGAATTTGTATAAAGTTTCCAGCGGTAAACTTTGCTAATTACAAGGCGAAATTTTTGTGATAATTAATTTTCGCGCTTTTTGCAGAATTCCGCCTTCCGCCATCCCCGCAGTGATATAGATATGGGCGCATATGACTCCAGCATGCAGCATTTATATTTGCATTTCCCCTCCGCTGGCCTGCTTTCAGCCCCAGTTGTAGATTTTCCAGTTTTGTATTATCTTTTATTATTTTGATTGTTCGTATTTAATTTCGCTGTACCGTTTCTCTTCACTTTCGTTGTGACATTAGTTCCAATGTGGGCGTTTGGCGGCCTTGGCGGGGGATGTTACGAATTCAGCTGTATAATTATAATAAACAGTGCGATATGAGAGTATATGTATGTAACATTATAGTTTGGCGGCATTGTCTCGGCAGTGAACTTTGTTGGATAAATTTCAATTTGAAGATAATATGCAAGAGTGTGGGGAACGATTGTGGTGAGCTGCATGCTGTCCAAAACACTTAAATTTAATCTACTACATAAAATACTGAAATTAACACATTAAGGTGACTCATAATATGGGTGTTGTACTCGTAGATACTACAATATTTCATAGACGTTATCACCTTGCTGGATACAACCCTGGTTTAGCCAGAGAGGATATATGTAAATGAGTGTTTGCTTATATTTATGGACCACTAGCGATTTTAACTAATATTTTATTTTACTTTCAGGGCTTAATTTATTTATTCAAATTATTATAGAAATGTTTACGTTTTAGAGTAAATATTTTGAAATAAAATTCTCGTAATTTACGATTACTTACTTTCGACAACATTTTTTTACTGATACAATTGGTCTTCAAATTTGAGTTAAATTTTCGATATCACGATACCGTCAAACAGGACACAAACTAATTTTTCTTCAATACTAAATCGAATTAGCAACTGGTACAAATTCATTAGACTGGCATAATCGAAACGCTGCTAGAGTTACGTAACTACGGAGTCACTTGTGTTCAGTTCAAAGGAAAGCTACCTCGCAGTACACTATCCTATCAGTCATCTCAAATATTATTTTTCCACTTAAAATAACAAGTAATCTAAATAAACATATTATTCGTTTATATGTAAAAATGTAAACATGATAAAATCAATATGGCTAAATAGTACAGAAATGTTTTCTATGAACTTTTCCTTTATTCTCATTAGGTTGATAAAAAATTAGAATGGAAGTGAAAATGATGAACTATCGCTAAGTTCATCGGCATAGTCACTCTAAGTGGAATTCAGCTACTCATTGTGGAATCAGTAGCACCACCAAAAAGTAAAAGGGCAGGACAGCAGCTTCCAGTAAAGCTCTTACTTTTCGTCTCTAGCAGTAGACAACTTTAAGATTATATAAACTAATTTTAGAAGTATATTTGGTGAGTGCTTTAGGTAATAACTCCTCTCTTTAAAAGTTTTGAAAAAATGCAATTCACCTTAACCACCATATATAAAGTGCAATACCTGTGTATTTGGGATAATTTTCCATATTATCAAGACATTTGCGCAATGAATTAATCAGGTATTGTATAGGCACGGCTAATATGGAACTGATATTTACTGTTATGCAAGGCTGGCGTAATCTTTTGACATGAACGTTATTGTCAATTTCTCGACACAAACAACCGAACCTGAGAAATGTTAGAAACAGAATACTTAAGCCATTTTCGCAGTTTTTGCAAGTTTTTATTCGAGTAAAATCAATACAGAGGTTCTTTAGTTAGTCTTGAAAAAGTTATTTTAATTAACTAATATTTTTCCGGCGCATCGTCCGACAAAAAGAATTGTTCAGGACGAATGTAACAGAAATTAAGCATTACAAATAATTAAGAAAAATATATTAGCAAACAAATTTGGCAAAACTAAGTAAAACAAGGGGAAATAAACTAGATTTCAGAATTAGAATTTTGAGTCATGATGAACAGCGAAACACTTCACGTGCAGTGCTACATTGCGTTTGCGAGTGGCAGTGAGTCGTTTTTGTGGGTTTTCGTAGATGACGTGTGCTCGGATGTTGATTCGTGGAACTCTTTCCTCTTCAGCATCTAAATCCGATTCCACATCTTCTAATTTTACTGGCTGTTGGTGTTTTTGATACACGTATCGTACGAATGTTTCTTCAATTTTTTCCCTGTTGCTAGTGCATTATTCGCTCTTCTCAGCAGATTTGATCCCAGTGCCGATCTTAGGAAAGAATCACCGACGCACCGAGCTCCACATATTTATTGTATGAGTTCCTATTACCTGCGTACGGAATAGTATGGAAAAGCAATCCCGAATCGGAAAAGAGACACCACAGTTCCAAGCCGAAGCGAATTCAAGCCTGAAATACGGAATTTCTGTTCATCAATCATTAATGCGTAGAAAAAATCCCAATTTTCTTGTATTTCGTGTTTAATAGATCCCTCAAGGGTCGATTTTTGGCAAATCTGTCTGACTTGGATATGCTACTGTTGTCCATCAGGTCCAATATCGATTTTAGCGTCCGAAAAGAGTGTAGTCATTGACCAATAGTGCTTAATCTAAGGAAGTGTGTGGTAGCCAGAAAGAAAAAGAATGCCGATAAAGCGAAAATTTTGTTGTTGAGTAGTAACAAAGGTGATATTTTTTTGTTGAGTGTAGATGTTCGAGTGAGAAACGATCATGTCGATGATTTCGTCGTTTTAGAACATCCGAAACAGTTCCAATGGAGTTTTGTCAGCCGAAAAGAAAAATATTAGAAATGAGGTATATCTTTACGATGGCAAAGGTTCCATCGATTTTCATGAAAAAAAATCATAAAACATGACGAAGAGAAATATTAAAGTATAGAAAATTTTAAAACAGTACCAAACCAATGTTACCAAACTATTTCCCAGTATTATTGAAATTCAATATTTATTTGATGGTCATACCGAATAAAAATTAAAATTCCAAAGAATATAGGAAATTTTTGAAATTCCGAAATTACTAAAGCACGAACAATATTTTAGAGGAGCGACAGCTTCTTGAGTTTTTTCCAAGTTGGTTCATCGAGTTGGGTTTCTGCCGTGTACACCCGTCTTGCATTTTCCATATGATCCCCGCTCGTCGATGGACGAGAAAAGTCTTGTTAAATCTAATGATAATTTATCTCAATCTCACTAGCGACTCCGAGACATCGCTCAATGCATCAACAGTTGACAGACAGATGTAAACAATTCTCGTATTCTCGTTAAAAATTATCTGTTCTTCTTCATTTGTACTTATACTGCACTGATCTATGATGCGCCGCAATTCTCTTTGACTACGGAAAGATCTCGTCCCTATTTTGCACGCGTAGAAATACAATGACTCATAAGACGTACACTGAGCCAAAAAGCTCATTTTAAAAACAATAACGCGACATATTGATACAATTATTCAATAACTTTCATCTTAGGGGAAAAATAACATATAAATACATTAATTGAACGATTTTCATCTTTGATTTAAAGTATTTGATATTTTATTTCGAAAATTATATTGAAATAACTTTATTTTAGCGTTGAACCACATTATTTTAAGAACTTTTTGATATTTTTTATTCATTCTTTGATTCGATAAGTCGAGTCTCACATTGGTAAACACCACGACCCGTCCAAGTGTTTCTTTACTTGTAGTATAATACGAATAAAGGTAGAAAAAAACTTTAATTATCCAGAAAACAAGCATTAATCATTAAAAACCAAAAAAGAAATAAAAAATGCCGTATGTTATAAAAAATTCACGAAACAAACAGGACAGAAAGTCGAATTCAACTGTCGGACAACGCGCCAACGTTGCACGTTGTACACGCAACAAAGGTTCGAAAGTTATCTGAACACGCTTAATGACACCTATTGCCTTATTGAGAACGTATTTTCATGTCAATCAGAAAATTAATTTACGTTTGACAATTTTTAGCGTGCGATTTAAAATTTGTCTGAAAAGATAGCTTTGTATCATAATTGCTGGTAGTTATTAGTGAGAAGAAAATTGACAGTTACTCTCACAAAGAGCGAAATAACGAAAATGTAAAGAAATGGAAAACCAGCAGATATTTGCAAAAAATTATCAAAATCATGTTTTTTTAGAGTCACTTCATATCAACACTTGAAATTCAATCAATAGACTTTTGATTTTCATAATTCAAAACAATGAAAATAAACAAAATCAAAGCAAATGCGTCAAATATCGCTTGTGTATAGTGCTTTAACAGCTGTTTCTTAATATGGCATTAGATATTTTTTGCTTGAACATGAAACTTTGCTAGCTAGTAATAGTTAGCAGTTAAGAGGCAAACATGTGTCTACATATACAAGTGTGTGTGCCAGTGTATGTTGCGAATACACACATATGAACATAAATCCAACTAATGGACCAAGGCTTGTATGTTGAAAAAAATTTACGGAGAAGAGAAGGAAACAATAAGGGAATTTTGGAAAAACTACAATATCATAAATGCTGTAGAAATCATAATCCTTTCTTGGAAAGAGATAACTGAAATATCTTTAAAAGGATTATGGAAGAGCATTGGCCAAATTTAAGTAAGAGCGAAGAACAACAAACCGGTATAAATGAGGTAAAGGAGGAAAACGTCGAAAAAATAGTTCAAGAAATAGCAGCTAGTCTTTCAAATATTTTGACAGTAGTGATTTCAAATAAGAGCAGAAAGAACTTTCGATACCGTTTGTAAAAAGAAGTTTGACCACTATAACTGTAGTTATGGACCAAAATATTGAAATGCAACCAAATTTTTAAAGGAGTTCATAAGTAAGACATTTGATGTATATAATTTATCGAATTATCAACAACTTTTAACAGAACACAAATGGAAAACCTCTAACCCCATTATTTATATTTTAAGATAGCCTCGCTTAGCGCTGTTTCGCTTTACGCTCTACTTTGATATAACATATCCTACGAGTTAAGCGGGGTCTTACTGTGTAGATAACTGCTTTGCGGCTCCCGCAAATGAGCAGTTTATTTCACGTTGTCCATTAGTATATATATTTAATAGGTTTTACGATGTTTCGTTTTTGGTGTTAAAAACTTCGTAGCAAATTTAATATACCCTGTTCAGGGTATAATAATCCAGTGTGATTAAGCCGGTGGAATACTTGTTCACGTTAAAAGCAGTGGATATTGATAAAGCTTGCAGCCGATCTTTTGAAACCAAATGTTCTTGCTATAAATTCCATCAATAATATTGATTTAAATCACTCTCTCATTATAACCCAACTTTCGTAATCTCCAGCGTTCTAATGTGTTTCGATGTCTATCTTTCAAAGTAAATAATCAGAAATATTTATACATACCTATATCATCTTGCTATACATTTCATTTTACTTAACTTTAAGTTACGTTTTCTGTTTGTTTTTCAGGTAAATGAACTTATATATATAATCATATAAATATATATTCGTATATATATTCGTTTGTAGCACAAAACTGGAATCCAGCAGTCTAATACCGTAATTCCTAGCGATCGCCGTATCTTAAGTCCATGTAAGTCTTCATTTAATTACGCAAATCTCCTCATAGGCATTCACTGATTGAATTGAAAATAAGATTAAATGGGGTGTGTAAAATAAAATTACGAAATAGCAGACAACGCAGCTAGGTTACAGATTTCTCAATATATTCCGCACCAGAATTACATCGATAATTTTAAGAATTTTATGTTGTAGTTATATATACATTTTAGATGAAATGAGTGATTCAAAATACAATATATAATACACACGAAGCTCATAAAAACAATATTATCTAGAAAGTGGCAGACTAATATTTGCAAAAAAAAACAATCAGGGCAAACGGTTTCGCTTAATATTGCAACCAGGGTTTTTCACATCTGTATAAATGCGAGGTGTGTTCAAAGAAAAAGGTGAATTTTGAATTTTTTTGAAAAGTACTTATTTATTCATCAATATCAATTGTGTTCCCTTCAAAGTAATTCCCCTCGGATATAATACACTTGTGCCAACGCTTTTTCCAATCCTCGAAGCACTTCTGAAATGCACTTTTCGGTATGGCCATCAGATTTTTTTTCGATTTTGACTTGATCTCATCAATTGTGGCGAAACGCTTTCCTTTCCTTGATTTCTTCAGTTTTGGGAATAGGGAAAAGTCGCAGGGATCCGAATCTGGTGAATAGGGCCATTCAACAACTCTTAAGCGATATGCGACTTTGTTTTTGGTCAAAACTTAGCAATTTCGAAACAAACTTTGCAACCACACGTTTCATGTCCAAAACATTCGAGAAATTGACAACATCATCTGCAACTTCCTTAATAGTGATTCGACGATTTTCAAGAAAAATTGTATTTTTTACTGTTTCGATGTTTTTTTTCGCTTGTTGACGTGGTCGCACCTCCAGGATGCACATCGTCATAAACATATTCTCGACATTCTGTAAAGCGCTTGTACCACTGATAAATACTTTGTTTTTGACAAAGTAGACTCACCGAATGCCACAGTCAACATTTCAAGTGCCTAGGAGCACTTTATTTCATTTCTAACGCATAATATAATACATATTTTTTTATCCATTTCTTTCAAAAGTCAAAAAGCGCAGGGCACACAAAAACGTGATTAACCTTTTCTTTTGTCAAAAACAAATTACTAATCGAAATTGGGCCCTTTGAAGACACCTCGTATGTACATACAAATAAACCAGTGCCATTCATGAGAATTTGTAGTTAGTGTGAATAGCAAACAATAAATGAGGTTTTTTAAGTGAACACAATTTTTAAGTTCAAATTTTGTTGTAAATACATCTGATAAAAAATATTGCCTACCAAATTCTTTTGCAAACTACCAAAGGCAAATTAATCGATCAATCAGATCGGACCGATCGGTGCCTAGGAGCACTTTATTTCATTTTTAACGCAAAATATAATACATATTCTCTTATCCATTTCTTTCCATTGACGCTGATTGCAACATGTACGTTTTATCGTCGCCTCTCGATTGTCAAAGAGCGCTGCCATCACAGGTGTTACACCTCAAATGCGACGCGAATGCTGTTAATAGGGTAACTAAGAGTTGATATCAGTGTCGGAATGCAGGTGGAGTATTCAGCACATTGAATCTAATCTCAAAAATCTAAATCTGCTTACGAAATAAGAACAAAGTTGACTGTAAACCACCTGTAAAGAGTGACAAAAGTGAGCAAGAGAAAAAATTAAATCAGAGCAGTGACAAATCATGTGAAATAGCAAACGCGCTAGCTAACTGAATAATTGGACTCATATGTGTAGTATAAACTTCAAAAATAAATATTTATTATTTTTTGCAGATTTAGATAGTGCTTTAAAAATAACAAACTCAAATTTGGATTGAATTTTTGAAATACTCAAACCCGCAGAATACGGTATATGTGGAAGATAAACAATGTTCAATTAGAATAAAACTTTCTTCATTTTCAACTAGGGCTGTATTTTCTTGATTTCGATCCAAAATATGGACGCCATATCCTTACCAGCTAATTATTGTGTCTTTCCACGTTTAAGATTCGATTCACTGCGTACAATTCACTCTGATAAACGATTGGACTCTTGGGAAATGATAGATGTTTTACTTGTATCAATTATTATAAATGGTTACAAAAAATAAATCTCTCCAAACACTGTTTCGAGCCATCAATGCGTGGTAAAAGCCAGGATAACACTCACGATGCCTCTCTATGGTATCAGGAAATTTTTTCGTCAGAAGAATTTCCTAAGCACACGTTTTTCTAAATGTTAACACATTATACAAGTACCAAAGTCACGTACTATACCCAACCATTTACAGTGTATACAAATGTAATGGAAAATACAATGGTCGAAAGTCTTAAGTAAGCCCAAATTTTAGATATTCAGCAGTCGATATTTGCACAATTTTGAGTAATATTACACAAGCATTTATTTATTAAAAATGAAATATTTATTAACTATGTATGAAATGTGCTTCAAATTTAATAAATAATTTAATTGCAACTAAATTCAGTTTGGGTGGGCTACAATGTGCCTTAGCATGTATTTAACTTGGTGGTTAAACTCTCCCGTTTAATATTTAGTGCAGGGTTGTTTTTCTGTGGAAGTTGTACGCACTTCCTGGAAAAAACTTCTTTTGTGGCAATTAGAACGTAGGTGAAAACCCGTTATAAAAAACACATTGTTTACGAAAAAATTGGCAAATATAAGCGATCACGGCTGAGAGAATGTATAAGTTGTAAATAATCAAATTAAATGCGTGTGTGACGATGGGTGTGTGTGTAGGGCCTCCAGTTTAAGCGGGTGTGTTTTTAGGGTGTGTGCTATTGACACGCTGTGATTTGGCGCTGTATGCGTGCAATACAACAAACAAAACGCCGGTTGCTATAAGCCCGAAATCTAGCATAATTGACGAAGCAAACGACAGCAACAACACTAGAAACAACTATTACCATTAACTGGAGAAAAAGTCAGAAATCAGTGAAAACCGTCGAAAAAGTTCGAGCAAAAAAATTTATCGGCAACAATAAAAACAAATTGTCCACGATGATGATATTAAATACGGGAAGAGATTATGCTCCGAAAGGGATTTTCAACTTTTCCACAGCTTTTTAAGTTTTTCTAGTTACCAGTAGTTGCTACGTATTTACCATGTTGTTTCGCTGCACACATTCCCACACACACTTCTGTATATACAATAACAAACCCTTTCATTTCGCTTTATTGGATTTCAGTTGGTTCTCATCCTCTCAGCGAAAGGGGATTATCGCTGGCAATTAATGTCTGCTTTTGAATGGGGTTAAATTGAAATCAATTTCATTTAATTAAATTAAAATGCTTTGCATACAAGTTTGCACGTTATTCCGACGAAGCGAAATGAGAACAATCGTTGGCGGATCTGGTGAATGCACGAACGTTTTGGCTACTCATCAATTGCTCCAGTTTTTGTTGGTTTTTGTGTTTTGCTATTTCTTTTCCATGTTGCTACATGGACGGTTTCCAATGAGTTATTTGATCTTATTTCTCTTTGTTGGTGTGTTATGAGCGTATTTGTGTAGTTGTGAACAATCTAACGCTAAACATTTGAAAAGCTAGCAGTTCGTCCGATTTTGTTTATTGGTTGAGCAATGTGTACATATAATATAATATTTACGCGTATCGGTTATGATCAATAATTAGTTATTAGCTCCGGTACAATAGAAATTCTTAATTAAATACTATATCCCTGGGATTAGGTGGTTATTCGGTGAATAACAGTCTTCTCATATTTATATGTTATAGTGCGAAAATAAGCGAAATCGGATTACAACCACGCCTATTATACATCCCATATAACACCATTTTAAATTCCATCTGATTCTTCTAACTTTGATTTACAGGGAGCCAAAAAAACGGAAAAATTGCATATGCGGGAAATGTTCCACGGATTCTGAAGATCTTTGCCTAAGATAATATGGGTCTAAAACCGGTTTCGAGCCAGAGAAGTGAATTTTATTTTTCAGGATTATAGAAATTTCTTTGACACAATGCTGCATTTTGAGATTATACTGATCGTTTGCCGGAATCGGCCGGATCAGATAACTATATCACATATCTCCCGTACATCCTATTAATCTGTCATTTTACTTTCCGAATGCCTGCCTTTAATTAACAAGCTCTTAGGTAATTTTGCAGAACTGTTCTCCAATACATACTTAATAATGACAGTGAAAATAAAGAAAATCGGACAACTATATCACAAATCTTTCATACAACCAATTATTCAGATTTTACTCTGGAATAATCCCTTTAATCAAAAAGTTAAAGCTTGAATTTTGCAAAATAGTCCTCTAATATATGCTTAACATAGACAATGAAAATAAACAAAATCGGACAGCTATATAGTTATAACATATATCTCCCATAAAAAAAGCATAAAATAAGTGTGAAGTATATTTTTATAACCCGCATTCGAAAAATATTTTCCATTTCATAAATTATAAATTTCAATTAAAAACTCGAAGAGACAAGAAAAAAGTCGTTCGTTTTTACTGAATTGGTTGTATGGAAGATAGGTCTGTTTGTCTGTTAAACATTTGAACTCAGATTCTGAGCAAGAAGTTTCTTTACAAATAACACGATGTCTCGAAACAGCTTTACTTACCTCCTAGGATATGTTTTATGGATATTTAATAGTTTCATTGCCGCTCTAACGAAGTCTTCCACATTGTAACATACAAGTATGAAAGATTTTTATCTCGATGTACCACTTCAATTTTGGTTTATCCAGCTATAGTTATGTTATCTACGAGGGGTAACGCTCAATTTAAAAACTTTTGAAAATACACATGCCACTTTTGGATTGGACTAGTATTTTTTTCTCTTTTATGACTTAACTAGTTGCTGACTTGCAGTTCTTAGTCGGTCCGACAGACATCCGAAAGTTATGTGTATGTATGTATACCCGAAAGCAAATTTTAGGTACTACAAAGCAACACCGAGGTGTTTAAAATACTTTAGATGTACCCAAACACGAAGTTACCACAAAAAGAGGAAACTGTCAAACATTTTACAAAATATCTAAAGCTAGAGAAAACTCTTCAGGGTTGCGGAAAGTTTTCTAATTGTTTTAAATTTTCATTTATATTTCTATATATATTACGACATTCTTCTAGGGCTCTCCAATATTTTAAGAGTTCTTCTGCTAATCTGGGTTGATATTCGTACAAATTCAACAACACAAAAGTTATTATTTCCTGGAACATGTGTTTCTCCGGTTTAAATCCTACTATATTGTGGTATTACCAGATAATTGAACATCCAAAATATAAGAGTGGTCAAGCAGAGCTTTGCTTCGTATATATTACAGACACATCAAGTCGAATATTTATACGAACCATTGTGTTAGTTTTGTTATTGTCTCCTCTAATTTGCTGCCTCACTGACATTTGGCTGCTTTGAATGACGCAATTTCCGTGATGAAACCTTACACACACGTATTTATACCAATACTTATGTACATCTACATCCCAGCAGTGCCCGCGCCAGCGGAACTACAAGTATTATCTGCCCTTGCATTGCCGCCAGTCGCCAGTTTTCTTTACGCTCCACATATTTTTCACCGCCGAAAAGGCGTCATCATGCGGACGCGTTCAATCGTACCCAAAAAATAAATGAAATTTATTTATCTCTGTGTGGGAATGTGCAAGAAATTGAAAAAATAACCAACATTTATACATATTTGTCGACAAAAAAGGCAGAGCGTGCAGTTGCAGTTTGCACTGGCGGATAAATAAAATCTGCATTTGCCTCCGCTCTGCAAATAGCCACCAACGCATACACCTTGATATGTATGTGAGTATGTGTGTGCAGTGACAACAGTATGCATGTGAAAACAGGATAACAGCTGTCAAGGTGCCGTCGGGCAGATTGGCAAGGTGCTGATTGGTGGCACCAAAAATGGCTGGCTGCAGCTGAGAGCCTCACACACATGCACACGCACAAGAAATGATGAAATGCAAAGTGATGAGCCTTGAATTCATCAGAGCGGAACCCACAATTTTTGCACTGAAACGTGTAATAAAAATGTATACTCGTAGTCTATATGTATGTATATATGCTTATGTTCATGCACTCGTCCTGCACATATTTGTTTGCAAATATATACTTATTAAACCAACTACGAAAAGCTGAATACGTTAAACACGCGCATTGAAATATTCCACGTGTATGTTTGTATTTAGATGTACTCTTGTACAAAGATTCAGAAAATTGGTTGCAGTCAGCTACGCTGGCACTAGCAATGCTTCAGCAATGTTGCCACTTCAGTTATGCTCATGTGGTCGCCATTTTACTATTTTTATACAACGTCAAACATATGCGACGATCTCGTATGTAAGTAGATGTCATATTATCGAATATATAATATTTCAAGGCAGCATTGCTAATCGTGAAACCTATTTGTGTTTCCCTACGACATATACATATGTAGTAAAATATAGCCTTAGTATCAAAAAGAACCCCTTCTATGCGGCCCATCGATTTATGTCGTTTAATGTAGCTTGCTTAAGTCTAGCTAGGGTATTTGGGAATTCACCTAATCGAAACCGCTACATCATCAGTTTAGTTCACGATATGTACCCCCTCCTTTTCTAGATCTAACAACACATTATTCATTATTAAGATACAGAGAAGTGGAGATAACACTCCTCCTTGAGGTGTATCTCTTTAGGCAGATCTGCACAGCATTGACATTCCCAGAGTTGAAATTATTGACCTGCCCATAATCATCTTTTTAATCAAAGAGATACCCAGATATTTAACTGCTCCCAATATGGCCTTGGCCGGATGTTATTGACAGCGCCTTCTATGTCAAGGAATTCTACGTATTCTTTAACTCCACAGATTTTCCAATCTCAGCTACCACCTAGTTTAGTTTTGTTTCTGTGGAATTACCCTTAGATTACACATGTTGCGAAACTGCCAGTTTAATTCTATTAATAATTTAATATTTTCTTAAAGAATCTTACCTTTATGTATCTGTGGGACTGCTCTAAATGAGCCGGGAATATACCCTCAGGTCCCGGCGATGTGAAGTTCTTGAAACTGCTTATCGCCCAATATACATTGCTTTCTGACACTATATCTTCTATAATGTAATCGGTATCTACTCCCTTGTTTTGCATGTAATCCTTAATAATAAATTATAGAGCTACCCGGGAAGTGAGTATGCATTAGTAGGCCTTAAGACTCTGTCCTGCATACGCTTACGCTTTCGCATACGAATACGCATGTTATAGAACTTAAACTTTGGTAATGTTTTAATGTAATTAGGAATCATAGGAAAACGAACTGGCAGATGCACATGCAGGAGCTAAAAAAGCGTATTCCTATGATTCCACCATTCCAACCGGAAAAGAAAGAGGACCTAGACATCCTCGTTAAACGATTCACAGAATCTTGTCGTCAAGCACTAGAGGTAGCTTGTCCATTAACGCACAGTAGGGGAAGAATTAGACCTCCTTGGTGGACCTCAATACTTAAGAACATGCAGAAGAATTGCAGGAGGCAATTCAATTCTGCCAAACTATCCCAAGAAGATATAGAGTGGGATAACTATCACAACCACCTTCGGGCATACAAAAAGGAGGTAAGAAAAGCAAAAAGAAATTCGTGGAAATCTTTTTGTAGCGACATCGAAGATACAGCAGAAGTATCCCGACTGAGAAAGATAATGACACAGTCGAAACATAGCATCGGATACCTTCAGAAGCCAGATCACAGCTGGACGGAATCCAGTAAAGAGACTCTGGGCCTACTAATGGACACTCACTTCCCAGACAGTTCCGAGAACCTCACAGGGGGGCATATAATGGGGAGTGAAGTAAGCTCAGAGACCCCTCCGCTAGACATAGTGTCAGATGACAATGTTTATTGGGCAATAGGCAGCTTCAAGCCTTATAAAACGCCGGGACCAGACGGTCTATTCCCGGCCCAGTTACAGCAATCCCTGAGCTACACAATAAACTGGATAACAACCATGTTTAGAGGGGCGCTGAAATTGAACTATATTCCCTCGACATGGAGGGAAGTTAAGGTGATATATATCCCAAAGGCGGGCAAAAGCTCACATATTAATCCAAAGGATTTTAGACCAATTAGTCTTTCATCATTTCTTTTAAAAACGCTGGAAAGACTAATAGAAATACATATAAAGGACATACTAAACCCAAGAAAAATGGCAGTTTCGCAGCATGCGTACTCGAAGGGTAGATCCACAGAAACGGCATTAAGCTCAGTGGTAGCAGAGATTGAAAAATCTCTGGAAATAAAAGAATACACCCTCGTAGCCTTCCTAGACATAGAAGGTGCCTTTAACAACATCCAGCCGAAGGCCATATTGAGCGCGCTTAAAGATCTGGGCATATCTGAG
Source organism: Bactrocera oleae (assembly GCF_042242935.1). Taxonomy (NCBI): domain Eukaryota; kingdom Metazoa; phylum Arthropoda; class Insecta; order Diptera; family Tephritidae; genus Bactrocera; species Bactrocera oleae. The sequence continues at coordinate 33,994,171 of NC_091540.1, read as the reverse complement.
CCTCTCCGGAAATTAATTGAACAGATGCTCTTGGGCAGGTCAATTATTTCAACGCTGGGAGCTACAACGATGTACAGATCTGTCCGAAGGGGTACACCCCAAGGAGGCGTGTTATCCCCACTTCTCTGGGTCCTGACAATGAATAAAATGCTTGTGGACCTAGAAAAGAAGGGGGTACATGTTGTGGCCTACGCTGATGATGTGGCAGTCTCGGTTAGGGGCAAGTTCCCGAACACCCTCGCTAGTGTCATGCAGACAATACTAAACGAGATTAATCGATGGGCCGTATCATGCGGACTGAATTTAAAAGCTAGCAAGACAGAACTAGTATTGTTTACTAAGAAACACAGTACTCCCGAAATCACGCCGCCATTTTTAAATGGCACCAGGCTAACTATAGGGGATAAAGCAAGCTACTTGGAACTAATTTTGGACAGGAAGCTTTCTTGGAAACAAAACCTGGAAGCGAGGGTAAAGAAAGCTGATAAAGCGCTTTACACATGTAAAAGAATGGTGGGGCCCAGGTGGGGACTGACACCTCGGGTGGCTCACTGGCTGTACACAGCAATTGTAAGGCCGATCATGACCTACGGGATAGTAGTATGGTGGCCAATTACAGAAAAGAAATATGCGATTAGAAGCATGGAAAGTATACAAAGAGCAGCTAGTATTTGCATCAGTGGAGCTCTCAGAACTACGTCAAGCCAGGCACTCAACATAATTTTACACTTGCTGCCAACAGACTTATATTGCAAGCAAATGGCAGCGAAGTCAGCTCTAAGACTGAGGGAAGCCTCCCTATTAGTCGCCTGTAACAAGGCACATTCTAGGATACTTAGGAAGTTCCCGGTTCTTCCCATAACTACGGATTTTCGCAATCCGGTGGAGCTGAACCTAAACGGTCCCCAATATTACCTTTCCCTCCAGAGAGGAGTGGGAACGGGATGTAGTGGACAAGGAAGAAGGGATTAGCTTCTATACGGATGGTTCCAAACTGGATAACCGAGTAGGCGGCGGTGTCTTCTCGGCTAAATTAGATACCAAAATCGCCTTCCGGTTACCAGACCACTGTAGTGTCTTCCAAGCAGAGGTCACTGCAATTAAAGAAAGCCTTCTTGTACTAACAAAAAGCGTAATCACAACAAGAAGTGTATTTATATATACAGACAGCCAAGCGGCTTTGAAATCTCTGATGTCTCATAGGATTTCGTCGAAGACAGTGAAGGATTGCCATGATCTTCTAGCGGATCTGTCATCCTATTTCACTGTAAATCTGCAATGGGTTCCAGGACACAGTGACATCCCTGGTAACTGCGTAGCAGATGAACTAGCCAGAGCAGGCACCACCCTACAACTAGATCCTGGTAAGGTGGACATAAATATGCCTCTGGCTACGTGTAGATACCTAATCGACAAACATGTCATTAATATAGCCGAGTGTCAGTGGAATCAATCCCTGACCTGCTCAACCAGCAGGCAAACGTGGCAAGAATGGAATATGAGCCGCACATGCCGACTGTTAAAATTCAAGAGGAATGATATAAGAACTCTCGTAGGAGTACTAACAGGCCACTGTCTAATAGGCAGACATGCAAGTAGCCTTGGCGCGCCATATAACGACTATTGTAGAAGCTGTCAGGAAGTAGAAGAGGAGGAGACCATTTAACATCTTCTATGCGATTGCGCAGCACTATATAGGAAAAGAATCGCAACCATGGGTCGTGGGTTTCTTGACGACGTCTCGGAGGTTGCACAGATAAAACTTGTCACACTGATGAAGTTCATCAGAAGTACGGGGTGGTTCAGAGAGGAGCCAGTAGAGTGAGGGGATCACAGTCCCAGTGGTATCACAATGGGCCTCCTAAAGGCCTAAGTGTGTCGAATGGCAGCCACTTTACCTACCTACCTACCTTTAATGTAATGAAATTTGAAAAAATAAATTTTATACATATATAACGAGTAACATAAGGAAGGGCTAAGTTTGGGTGTAGCCGAGCATTTTCTACTCTTGCAATTTATGCACAAGGATACATTGTCATTAAAAAACATATTCTTTTAATTTCATTTAGGTAACTCATATATTGACCGATATATGCAGTATAAAGTCAGCCGTAAGTTCGAAAACTTTTCTATTAGGTATATGGTGGCTAAAAGAATTATTTTTTCTGATTCAACCTATTTTTGATGTACAGACATACTATTATCAGAAAAGAATTCTTTTTGAATATCCATAATATATCTTACAGATTGACCGATATTTTAAATGAAAAGTTCGCAATAAGAACTGGAGTCCACATATTTGGTATCTAAGGGCTTGTGCATAAGGCGGCATACCTCAAAGGCACTATTCGTGCAAAGTTTTATCTGAATTCATTGATTAATTATTGAAGGAATCAGATGGAATTTAAAATTGTGTTATATAAAAAGTAGGCGTAGCTTATGTCTGATTTCACCCATTTTCGCACTGTCCTCTAGAAATATTAGAATAATATTGTATTACATACCAAATTTGGTTGTAATCGGTCAAGTAGGTCCCGAGATATGGATTTTGACCTAAATGTCGGCGGTGCCATGCCCATTATCCAAATTTGACACTGGCTTCTATATCATCCCATCCCTTGTATAAACTTGTATATCTCTGAAGTATTTAGTAATTTATTTATCGCGCTGTTATTAGTTTTCAGCAACACCGTTAGATTGGGAGGGGGCGGCGTTATAATCGGATTTCATCCATTTTTACAGTTTTGTTTTTTTATATAGTTTGCTCTAAGCGAATTTGGTTGCTGTAGCTTTAGTGGCTTAGGAGATAGATGCCCCTTTCTACTGGAATTTGCGGTACGAAATTCCACCTTTATATCTTTATTTAGTGCTTAGTTATGGCATTTCATAAGTTTTCGATTAATGGCGTTTTGTGGGCGTGCCAAGGATTCTATTACGCCCATTCACGAACTCGTCCTTTGTATTTTGCCAAGGAACACGTGTACAAAGTTTCATTACGATATCTAATTTTTACTCAAGTTACAGCTTGCACAGACAGACAGACGGACGAATGGACAGACATCCGGATTTCAACTCGTCTCGTCACCCTGATCGTTTATATATACGTATATAACTATATATCTAACTCGAATATTTTTAAGTGATACAAACAGCCGTTAGGGGAGCAAAACAATTATACTCTGTAGCAACATGTAGCAAGAGTATAAAAATTAAACGCTATTTCTTTATGTACCCGCGGAACGTCGGAAACACAGCACAGAAAAATGCGAAAACTTGCACAGTTGTTCATTTATTCCAGAAGAAGGTCCTTATGGGGGTCTGTTTTTGCAAACTCGCCGTCGATTTTCCAATTAAATTTGATAAATGTTGAACAAAACATTGCCATATGATTAGAAATAGAGCATGTGACGCGTCCTCTTTTGTTCTTTCCTGCACCGTTACACAATATAACTACTGTGTACACTCGGTAAGTTATAGAAAATGCAGGGCGCTAATATTACATTAAAATGGAATAAACCGAACTATTTTGCAAAATTTTAACCCGATATCTGGCTCTCAATTTCTATACTGTGAAGAAATTCAGAAGTTTAAAATTTTTTTATATGAGAAGTAGGCTGAACTCGTACATAGTAATATGGGAATGTCAGAATAATGTTATTAACCTAATTTCGTTGAAATTAGTCAAGTAGGTCAAAAGTTCGTTATTTTAAAGTTAAGTTGATTCAATCACAATTCAACTGTGTTCGGTTGTGAGGGGGATTCGTTTTTCTTTTTATTTCCACAGATAAAAGTTAAAAATATTATATAATAAATCTTAAAATTTAAAACCAAAAGCTTTCGAAACGCTTTATAATTCCTGTGAAGTTTAAATGCTCTATTTACGAGGAATTGATTGAATACGGCAATCAAATATTCAGTTCACTTTAAGCTTCTCTTCACAGTTATTATTTACATTTACAATTTTCCATTTCTACCGAAATCAACTTTTCGACTTCTCTTCATTCGATTTTCTATTCCCATTGAGTTATTTATTTTATTTAACTCTTTGTTTTTCCGAAATCTCGAGGTGGTGACAAGACTTGTTTTAAATTTGATATACAATACATGTTTTTTTTCGATAGTTTGACCATGTTGGGGGGAACAATACGGTGCATGTTTGAATACCATAACTAAAACTAATTCTAAATCATTATCATACTTCCGGTATTTGAAAGTTTTGTTGAGTTTATAGTTGAATTATTGCTGTAGGGTAAATTTTTGTCTTTTTATCGACTGTTAAAGCCTTTTTTGTACTCATTGTGTGGTTCAAAAAAATAATAGCTAAACTCAGGCTTGAAACAAGTGGATTTAAAACTTATCATTTGGATTTTAGAACCCCAAGTCTTATTTTAATATTTTGATTTCAGAGTTTTAATATGTGAGCACTCATTTTATCCAGATACAAATACTATGCTCTTTTTGTTTGATTGAAAGCTTTGACAAAAAATATCCAGTAATTCAATCCGACTCCAATAGTATATCTGCATATCCTAGTTTTAATAATAATTAGTAAAATTATCTTTATTCAACTTTGTCGACAAATTTTATTATTTTATATTACTGGTGTTTAGAACGGTTCTCACAGAAAAATGTAGATAATGACTCCTTATGCGTGTCGCGTTCAATAAATGATTCATGATTTTCTGAAAAGAAATTAATTGACGGTCGCCAGAGTTGGTTATACCTATATTAAAAATCAGCACTATATTTTAACGTCACGTATTGGTTTAGATATGTTATTTTAAACAAAAAAAGTTTGATATTTTAGTAAGTCTCCTAAGAAACCTTTCACCACGGGTAGTTGCGTTTACGGAGAGTTAGATATTTGCATGAACTAATCACTAAAACAGGATCTCAGAACTTTAAGGCGGTCTGCTATCTGATTCTTTCACTTTCCACTATGCAAATCAAGCAAAATATATAAAGCAATCTCAAACGAGTACCCCGTTTGACTTTGCGAGAGTATAAAATGTCCGGTTACATCCGAAATTAGCCCTTCCTTACTTGTTCTTAATTGTACTTGTTTTGTATATGTATTTTATCTTAATATTTGCATATAGATAATATTATGTGATATGGGTTCGTTTGTGTACCCATTGAATTTACAATTTTTTGGTACGAAATATATTTTTTTATTCAATATAATCTCTCTTAACTTCAATAAGCTAATTCCAATGATCCTCCAATAATTTTATGCCATCCCAAAACACCAATGCAAAACACACGTCGACGGCTATAATAGCTTCTTCATTCGAAAAAAACGCTTTCCACGAAGGAATTGTTTCAGGTTTCTGAAGAGTTGGTAGTTGCTGAGAGCCAGATCTGGTAAATACGGTCGATGCTCAAGCAATTCTTACTTAGTTCATTGAATTTTGTCATTGTTAAAACACCTTGGTACACTTTGATGAAAAATGATTTTTTGTGCTGCAAGCCAGATTTTTTCATCTAGCTGATCCAAAAGGCGCAATAATATTCAGAGTTCATTGTTTTACCTTTCTGCAGATAGTGAATCAACAAAAACTGATGCCATAACCTTCTTTGCTGATCGTTTTGACTTCACCTGCTTTGGAGCTGAACAACCTGCTTCGGTCCACTGTAAACGTTCTTGTTTCAATTTAGGATCATGGTGGTAGATCCAAGTCTCATCAATTATTAACGACGTAAGAAATCGGTTTTATTTTGCTTAAAACGTTCCAAATTATGCTGAGAAATTTATTTTCGATCCAGTTTTTGTTGAATTTTAACGTGTGCGGCACTAACTTTCCTTTTTTTATATGTAATTCTCCATGTAAAATATAAAGTACTCGTTCGTCTGAGATGCCTATGGCATTAACAATTTCACGCTTAGTCAAACTTGGACCTTCCCTAACAATATTATGAACTTGCTCAATGATTTTTGGTGTGATTGCGGTTTTTGGTCGTCTTTCGCGTGGATCGTCTTCAAGCCTAGTACGACCACGTTTAGGACTCCTTATACACTTCTACCAATTGTTAATAAATTTCCTTTGCCTTTAAATCTTTCAAAAAAAAGAATCTACTCACTGCGCGATATTAAATTTTTTCGATATTAAGAAAATACTCTGACCCGTCAACTTCAAATTACTTGTAAACAAAGAATTAATTAATGACTTGTAACTTGGCATGTGTTCTCATGACTTATGTACCAACTTGAGAAAAAAAAATGTGGAAAACGGTTGGCCTCAAGGGCCATCCCTGCAACTTCCCTCTAATTTAATACGCTAACGTTCAAATTTCGCTTTTTTCACTGCTTTTGAGCTCTTCGAAATTTTTCGTTTTCGATATCTCGCAAGTAAATCAACCGATTTTGACCCAACAACCGATTTTGTGGCAAACGATGTGTTTTTTCAAGGTTTAGAACTGATTAGTTTTTGGTGTCGATCGGTCAAGTCGTTTGGAAGAAATTCGAAAAAAACGATTTTTCAAAATTTTTATTTTTGAGATTTCTCAAAATCTACTGGTCCAAACTCGGTTGAGCCGTTTAAAAGTTATAAGAGGGTCACATACATCCACACACACACACATACATCCACACATTCATACAGACATACGGAAATCATCGTAGAAATGTTCGGGGAAGCTTCCTCGACCCTCAAAACGTCGAGATCTGTTGAGAACTCGATTTTTGCAAAATGGGGTGAAACCAATATCTTCCCGATTTTTAGAAAATTTTCAATTTTCTTAGCGGGAAGTTAAAAAGAATTTGGAACTAGTAGTGCTATTTATTGGTGAGAGCAGAAGCTTTACAACCAACCTGTTTGTAAATGCATATAATTTTATGTGCTTGTTTAATTTTATATGAATATTTTGTACTGCCTAAGCATTATCAATGATAAAAATGTTCAAATATATTTGAACAAAAAGTATTGCTTCATTGAAAACCACGCGTTTAAAAAAAATATCTGAAGTGGATGTCGTTGACACCACCCACGCACTAAAAATTGCAATAACTTCAATCTGAGCTGGGTTTCAAAGTTTTAGTAGTTTTTGAAATATATCTTACCCCTTATAAACAGATAGCTCGGTCACAAACACAGAATGATAGAAAGCGATTTAAACACAGTCTTGCCCAGTTACTCTTGTGGAGTACGTTTGCCTGACAAATGTATTTAATCGGGACATCATAAATCAGAGAAGGTAAAGGCTTTATTTACATCTCCTATGTAAGTTTGACAGCTCGTTTCTTTCATGAAGAAAATTGCCGCAACTCTGTAATCTATCAGTTTTGTCCATAAAACGATGATTGTTACTAAGGTATACTTACAAATACAAAATTAGAGCTACCCGGTATTGCTGCAGCAGTGTAATAATTTTAAAAAAATCTGAATTACCTGTTAGGAATATACGGTTCATTTTAAAAATAACTGAACTTTTTGAATGTAGAATAAAATGTACATTATATTATCCATGAGAGTTATTATTTATTCAGAATAGATTCTATTAGACTCAATATAACGTTTGGAACGATTACCAGCGCATGTATAGATTTTTTTATGTAATTTATAGGACTTCAGCAGTTCGGTTAGGACTGCTTGAATGGCTGGGATGTCATCTTAAAATGCTCCTTTCATGTTAGTTATCAGTTTTGGAAATAGAAAATAGTCAAATGGTGATAGATCCGGCGAATACAGAGGGCGATTGATGAGAAGAATCCGTTTTCATCAGCTGAGTGTAATTGGACCACTGCCACGCCCGCAAAACGCCATTAAACGAAAACCTATGAAGTGTCATAAATACTGATACAGGAGATCACAATGATGAGAGACACTTGTAGGCGAAACATTTTTTTAAAGTGGGCGTGGCCCCGTACTCTAAATGTTTAAATGTACATATCTTCCAAACCTCTTAAGCCGAATCATGCAAAATTGCCGCCAGGAAGTCCTTTTAGTACCTCTTCGTACACTGTGAAAATGCTCCCCACTCTCCATATAACGGTTATGTTGAAAACTACTTAAGGTACGATAACTCACTGAATAAATGCGCCATAAGCAATTAATTTCAAAACCAAGATTGTATAAACGGTTTTACAGGTTCGCGTGTAAAAATTGGACATGGAGCATGGCACCGTCCACCTTTAGGTGAAATCGTATTTCTGTTGAGAGATTAAACCAATTTCAACCAAATTCGGTGTGTGAGATTATCTCAACATTCCTATTATACGCGGATGATAACTACGCCAACCTTCGACATACCAAAATTTTAAGTTATATATGATTCTTCACTTTCAGTATACAAATCAAATATCAATGAAGTTATCAGAGTAAGAAATTGCACAAATAGTGAACTCAAAGTATGTCATCTAAAATCCAAAAATTATCGCAATCGGACTATAACTTTTCAGTGACCCAGACACCAAATACGTGGACCCTAGTGCGTATGATTAATTTATTACCGAACGTAGCGGTCAATCTGTGAAGTCTAGTGTTGAAATTCAGGGAGAATGTTATGACAGCATGCCCTTCCGCCAAAAATGGGTAAACTCGGGTCATTACTATTCATATTCCCCATTTACCTAATATAAATATATGCAAACTTTTGGTTGACTTTATACCGCATCTATCGGTCAATATGTAAGAAATCTTAATGAAATTCAGAAAGAATATATTTCTAATAAGTAAGAAAGGGTTAAGTTCGGGTATAGCCGAACATTTCATACTCTTACAACTTTATTATAAGAAATGTACCGAATCTTCAACTTCATTATCACTTAACTATCAGTTATATCCCCCATATATCTTACATAAATTTTCGCCCGATTTTATCTATTTTAGACACGAAGATACACTGTTATTAGAAAACACGCTTTTTCAATTTTATTAAAATAACTAGCACATTAACCGATATATAATATATGGTATAAAGTTAACTGTAAGTTCGAAAATCTTTATATTATGTATACGGGGACTAAGGGAAGTATTGATCCAATTCAACCCATTTGGACACAAGAGTATATTATTATCAAAAAATCATTTTCGCCAAATTTCAACTATATATCTCACAGATTGACCGATATTTTCAATAAAAAGTCACCCATAGGCTCTGAGGACCACATTTCCGGTATCTGGGGGAATAGTGATGGTCCGATTTTGACCATTTTTAGACTTGTGGTGGCATACATTAAAGGAAATAGTCACGCAAATTTTTATCCCGATATATTAATAAAACTGAATATAAAGTTGTGTGGTATGGGAAGAACGCGTCGTTACTGTCCGATTTCGCCCATTTTCGCAATGGAATGGAAATATAATCCTATGTACCAGATTTGGTTGAAGTTGGTAAAGTAGGTTCTGAGACATGTGCTTTCACTTAAATGTGGGTGGTGCCACTTCCATTATTAAATTTTGATATCTGCTCTTATACTGCTCTTTTATGTCTTCTCGGATGTAAAATTTAATGTCTCTGACGCATTTCCTTATTAATTTATCGCAGTTTTAGCAGTTTTTAACAAATCCGTTATGTGGGGAGTGTACGTGTCCTTTGCAAAATTAGGGTATACATAGCTTGAATAGTTTGGGAGATATATACATTAAACCTATGTAGGGGCGGCGCCACACCTACTTTAAAAAAAATGTTCAAACCACATGTGCTTTTCATTATTGCGTTTTGTTGTACCAAATTGTGGTTTTGTGTCTTAGTTTGCAGATAAGTAAAGACAATTTATAGGTTTTCGATAATAGCATTTTGTGGGCGTGGCATTAGTCCGATTATGCCCATCTACGAAGTTTTTTGCCAAGAAATACGTGAACCAAGTTTCATTAAGGTATCTAAATTTTTACTCAAGTTTTCGCTTGCACAGATGAACAAACGGACGGACTGACAGACAGACGATCCCTCGGATTTCAACTCGTCTTATTATCCTGATCATTTATATAGATATATAATGATATACTTATCTGACTCGATTGTTTTGAGGTGATACAAACAACCGTCAGGTGAACAAAGTTATTATACTTTGTAGCAACATGTTACAAGAGTATAATAACAGTGTATTCTCTTGCCTAAAATGGATTAAATCAGGGCAATACTGCCCCTAGTTATTATAAAGTTTTGTAACACTTGAAAGTATTTTGATCTTCGCAAATTTCTTGGGGGTTAGCACATCCTCACCGGGCAGACCTTTCTTTTAGTCAAATCTTCACTTAAAATTCTCTAAATACTGTTTATATCTTTATTGATCCCTCGGCCATCATTCTCGTGGTAAAATTTGCATCTCAACCAATAATTTCACGGTCTTTTTACACTAATTCAGCATAATTACTAGCTCCTGAACGACCTGGCCTATGTTCAGCGTTCAAATCCTCCCGACCATTTTTAAATCTGCAGACCACGTATAAACTTCAGTGCGGCTCATACAATTATCACCATGAACTTTTTAGTCAATTGGTATGTCGCAAAGATTTTTTTTTCAACTTTAACTCAAAATTTTTCATTGGCTCATTGTAAAAATTAAACGGTTGGACCCTTTTCTTTATTTGAAATGGCTTAAACTTTAACATATGTCTTCCGATATACATGAAGTTAGATGCGTTTGAAATATATATACATATCAAGTTTTCGAAAGATAGCGCTACATGTTGTATGATTTATATAAACTTCGGCGTTTTTTGGACACACCTTGTATATACGACACACCTCGTGTTAACTTTAAAATTTATTTATTTTGAACAAACGTAATGCCCTATACACTAACCTTTTATTTCCAACAGTAAAATCTATTTTTTCTAAGATTGAAAAATTGTTACCAACATGAAAGGAAAATACAATATTTTCGGAAGCACTTTCAATTAATAAAAACAATATGCTCACAATTTAAATGACCAATTTCTGCACTCAGCTGAACTTTTTCCACAAAAGTAGTGCCTAGAGCTTTTTTTGCAAAGCTTCGCTCTGTTCAAGTTTTTATTTTTCTTAGCTGCGAGCGCAGACTAAAAAGAAAATCCCAATAGCCCCACCCAAGTTGCAGCCAAGAGAATGGAAGTCAATATCCAATGTCGCCGCTGCTCGCCTGACATTTACGGTCACCAGCGTTTTTTCTGTTGAAAGCCTTCGAGGAGAAATGAAACTTCGCGCAAAAGTATGACCAAAAGAAAAATATAAATAAAAGCGATGTGACGAAAGAAAGATTATTGCATTATCTACTCTTAGACAGTTGGGATTAATAATAAGAATTTTATCTATAGGATTTTATAAACTTGCTTTTTTTCATTTATTAACTCATGCTTTATTTAAGGCTTTGTTGTTTATGTGTGCTGGGGCTATTATTCATAATATAAATAAGTTGCAGCCAAGAGAATGGAAGTCAATATCCAATGTCGCCGCTGCTCGCCTGACATTTACGGTCACCAGCGTTTTTTCTGTTGAAAGCCTTCGAGGAGAAATGAAACTTCGCGCAAAAGTATGACCAAAAGAAAAATATAAATAAAAGCGATGTGACGAAAGCAGCAGAAATAAAAAACTGTGAGGAAAATCGTGCAAAGCGTACAGCGACGCCCACAAAAGAGCACGCGGAGTTGTTTTAATGTAATTAAGCATCATCATAATTCCCCAAGGCTGATTAACAATAACAACAACAAAAATAACATCAATAGCAATAAAAACAACTACTTGCAGCAAACACAATGGTCATTGCCCATTAAAACACTTTAAAAACATCAATAAAAGCAACAACTAGACCGACAGCAAAAAATATATGGACAACATATAGCTGACGGTAGAACAAAATGCCAACTCAACAGGATTACCAACAACAGAGAAGATGCAACACAAAGCAATAAAGCAAATTGCACAAAAAAAGTGAAAATGTCGAAACGAACATAACACAGCATGGATCGTGGAGCGCTGACGCCAGGGAGGTGGAAACTGTGCGAAAACTGCAAAAAGCACAACAAAAAGTAGAAAAATGTTAATCAAAGCGTTCATTCAGTCGCGTATTGTGGATAACATGCTTTTGGGCGTTCCAAATGAAGTAAGCTGGGAGAAATGCGGAAAAGTTCTAGCAAGCGGAATGATGGAAGTGAGGTGGGTGAGACGAGACAGCGAAGAAGGAAGTTTTGAGATATTCATATCTTATCTTCTTGCAAGCAGCTTATATTATGCGTATTTGGTAAAAATTTTATCCTTATTCGGGGACCCCTACAAGTAGAAAGAAGTTAGCTTTATTGAGAGTAAAGAAATCACAAGTTTTTTTACGATTAACTTCAGCACACAAGAATCTTGTGAGTACTTAAGTAGCCAAGCTCACGAGAGACCTAAAACGCAAGAAACCCGGGAGTTCTGACCCGTTTTTATTCTACTGAGAGCGCAACTAATGTACCCATCTTTGCAAGCAAGTAACTCAATGCCATTGATACAGAGGCTTGGCATTCTTTAATTAATCTCAAGCTCACGGTGAAGGAGGCTGTGCTCTAAAGCAATAGTACCGCTACCTTAAATGCAACCACATCAGCTTAAAAAAAGCTGAAATAGTCAGGAAGAGCAAGTAGTAATAGACAGTTCCCGGTAGTATAATCCTTAATCAGCTATCACCGATAGGTGACGTGGTCATAAAAATTAATTCTGAATAAAGTCGAAGCGTGCCAGAAAGCCGAACTGTTCAAACATATATTTATCTAGATACTCAGATACCTGCCGACCATAATATTGATAAAAACCATTTACGTTCCACACTTCTTCACGATAATTATGACAGAAAAATAAAAAAAAAAAAAATTTAAAGGCTTACATCACCTCACAAGTTATATCCAGTTATATCCACCGGTATGATTAGTATGATTCTGAAACAACACACATTGGTATCAAATAAAGCCGCAAATTATTTTTTCGAAAAATATAATCGATTTGGTCAAAATGTGATCTAGGATAAGTTCTTAAATTAATCAAATCGTATAAGACATGTTCTTGCAGCAGTCATTTTGACTCATGATGTTATTGTTGTTGCGACCGAAAACATTCCAAGTATAAAAATCTGAGTAAGTTCCTGTTTAGTTGACCGTACTCTCGTGGTGCAGATACTATTTATTTCTCCATTTCTTTCCCTCCTCTCCCATTAATGACAAATATTGTTCATAATTCATTTACTGCTTCATAGAATTTACTTCTATTCACTTAACTATAGTATACCAATTTAGCAGTGTCGACTTGTGAAGATCCGATGGAGAACCGATTTTCATTTGTGGGTGCTCGATTCGTGCACGCTCCAGACTATATTCATGTCAGATAGTACCAGCCAGTATCTAACCACCATTCGAGGAATCGCAAGTTTTATACGTTCAGATTTAAATTATAAAATTATAAATAAAATAGAAGTGGAGGCCACACAGCTGTACAAGTATGTAGGCATGTTTGTAATCCTCCGATAGGATATTCGTGTTATATAAATTAAAAAAAATATTTTTACAAGCTCATTGTAAATGACGATCTTAAGAAACCCACAAACAGTTTAATGTACGTGCTAGAAATGTTATAAATTATGACAGATATCCCTTTTACCAAGATCGAGAAAATTTTGATTTGTGACAGACAGCTCATATAAGCTTGAAACCAGTACTTTATTTATGTGACTATTTTAAGACCAGAGGAAAGTGAGAGAATCCCGCATTTTTCTTCATTTTTTCAAATGCTTTAAGTTTTAGAAAAAATGTAGACAGAAGAAAAAGGAGCAACTGCAGCACAAAAAGTTTAAGCCAACTACAAAAAAAACAGAAAAGTTACAATAATAAAATCACAAGCTGCCAACTGACTGTTGACGTTCATTTGCTGCCTGCCAGCCAGCCTTCAAATGGCGTGCCTGTATTTCTGCAACCAATTTGCCGTTCTCCTTTTTATTGCCATTGCATGCACACATACACTCTGATAGCTATTTATGTCTATAAAATGCTGGCAACTTGTCCATCAGCGTATGCCTCAAGTCACTTGTAAGCTTTGCCGGCAGCACACGACAAAATACGAGTGCATAGTTGTCGAGAAGCGGTTCGGAGATTTGAGTGCGCTCTTGTTAAGAGTTTCTGTTTTTTATACTCCTGCAACATGTTACTACAGAGTATAGTAGTTTTGTTAAATAACGGTTGTTTGTATCACTTAAAAATAATCGAGTTACATATAGTTATATAGTTTATATATATAAATGACCAGGATGACGAGACGAGTTGAAATCCGAATTACTGTCCGTCCGTCCGTCTGCCTGTGCAAGCTGTAACTTGAATAAGAATTGAGATATCATAATAAAACTTGGCATACGTGTTTCTTGACCAAAAAATTAGGACGAGTTCGTAGATGGGCGAAATGGGGCTAAATTTATAATTTAGTATAGGGCAAAAACTTTTGAGAAATTAGTGGGGCCCCGCCCTCTAATAAGTTTATTGTTAATATATCCAAAATCACTTCAGCTAGAATAACCAAATTCACTTAGAACAAGTTGTTAAGAACCCCTATCGACAGTGTGAAAATGTCAGAAATTGACTTATAACCCCGCCCTCTCCCCATATAACAGTTTTGTTAAAAACTACTAAATGCGTTATAAATCAATAACTAAATGCACCAGAGAGTTGAATTTTACACCAAGGATGACACAAAAGAGCTTTATAGGATTCACTTTTAAAATTGGACGATGGACGTGGCACCGCCCACATTTAGGTGAAACCCATACCTCGATTTCACAACAAAATTTCCTGGGTTGCATTACCATGGTATTTGTATATTGTAGTGTGAAAATGAGTGAAATCCGACTGCAACACGCCCACTTCCTATATAACACAACTTTAAATGGCATCTAATTTTTTCACTTTCCAGTACACAAATCAGACACCAATGAATATCGTCTAAAAATCGTCAAAATGAGACCATAACTGTTTAAGCTCCCACATACCGAATATGTCGAATCCAGTGCGAATGGCTGATTTTTAGTCGAAAATGTAGGCCCATCGATGAGATATATTTCTGGAATTCCGAGAAACTGTGTCGTTGATATTAGGTATATATAATGTCAAAAAATCGGGTTAGTATTTCTCTTAGCCTTCATATAGCTATCATAAAGATTTTCGAAGTTCCAGTTGACTTTATATTCCACATGTATATCGGACAGTGTATTTTTGGGCCTAAAATGAATAAAATTGGGCGAAAACTTGCCTTAGCCGCCATATAAGTGATATTCAGGATTTTCAAAAATCCAGCTGACCTGTCTCCATGTATAATATAATAAAATAAAATTGTTTGAAAATATCTTCCCAAGTAAACCTGAATAATGTCAAAAATTAATGCATTCCTCTGCCCCCAATATGCCCTATGTAATGATTTCTGACTTTCCACCTCACTTTAAAACGTTTAGGTTGGTCGAAATGTGTGATATTTTAATAAAATTAAGTGGACACAGTTTCTTATAAGTAATGAAATTCTATTTATGGTTTGGCGCTCAATACAATTGTGGGGTTTTTAATATTGCCAATACCTGAAGCTATTTCTCCGGCTCTGATCCTGTCAAGCTGCAAGAGTATAAAATTTTCGGTTACACCCGAACTTAGCCCTTCCTTACTTGTTTTTGTTTTCAATTTACAGTTCCAAATTACATATAAATAAATTTACTTGTGCACTTGGTGTATTCCAAAGCTACCCATCGACCACTTGGTTATTAAGAGCAATGCAGCGGCAGCCCATGTAAACAACGCTTACGGATATGAGTAGACAACGAGAAACCACTTGAAGTCGGAACGCACACACACATGCACGCTACTTTGCTTTTACTTGCAATAAAATGCTTTTGATTGTGTGTGTGCAGCGCTTGTTTGGGAATAATTGCAAAATAATAAAAAGCAGACAGAAACCCTTGTCTTTAAACACAATGATACCACCATCATTGCATGTATTATTTATTCATACATAAAAGCATTATTGGAATTACAAGTATATGCATTGCAACGCACTTAAATGTCAGTACTTGAATATATAGGGTGCCTGTTTTTAGAGAGTTGAATTCCGAACTTCTGTCTGTCCGTACTTTTGTCTGTGCAAGCGATAACGTGAGTAAAAATTGAGCTAACTTCATGAAATTGGAATACATTTTTCTTGGCACTCTATGCATTTTGATATTGCAGATGGGCGAAATCGGACCCTTGCCACGCCCGCACCATTCCGTTAATTCGAAATATATAAAAAGCCATAACAAAGCCACAAATTTAGATTAAAACTTTTATTTCGTATAGGCTAGCACAGTAGGGAACTTAGTCTGCGATTTAAAATTTACAAATAAATGGGCATGGCCCTGCCTTATAATTGATTTGATTTGCATATTTCACAAACCACTACAGCTAATTCAAGTAAGTTGCTAAGGGTAAGAAAGTGCTATAACTTGGTCATGTAGTATGAAAATTGATGAATATAGATTAAGACCATGCCCACATGCCATATGTGGATATAATTTTTTTATTTTTTTTGAAAACTAATATAAGTTTAATGTCACTAAAGAAACATGCAAGGAACATTAATTTTAGAGTGAAGATGTTACGAAGTAAAAATAAGACAATGGGCGTAGTACCGCACACTTTTAGTTGCAATCCCAATGTCAAACAAATTTGGTGCCTAACATTATTTTGATATCTAAATGTCACAGTAAGAAGTAACCCCCATATAACACAACATACTGGCTATATCATATTTTGAGTGCTTATGGTTGAAGCTAACCGAAACCCGAAATAGTATTTTTTAATCTCTTCAAATACTTAGATTGACTGTCAAAGATATTCAATTAACAGAGTCACGAAATTATTTTTAATTGACAACTTTTCTGAATAATATTAGTAAATATTAACGGTAATTGAGACTCATTCTGGAAACTCTGAGGAAACACTGACGGAAAAATTTTGAAAAGTAAATATAAAGGCAATAACAACAATAAAACATCACCAATGACAATCGCACGGCCGGAGTGCATTGCTCCCTTGCTGATGTTGCTGTTGTTGATATTGTATTTGCTGTTTCTGTTGATGATGTAAAACGTTCAATGTTAGCAACATTGCGTTATTTTCATTTTTAATTAAATAAACAACCTCGGAGTCGGGGGACATAGAGAGCTCTTTTCGGCGCAGAGACAATACCCTGTTGTGGCTTGGCGGATTTGCTTGTTTCCGCGCATTTGTTACCGTTTTATTTGTTGCTTTCGCATTATTTCATTTTATTAAAAACAAATGTGAAGTTATGTTTGAGTTGCAATGGCAGCATCAACAACCGTAGGGCACAAACAGCAACCGTGAAGGAGCATTAACATTTAAAAAATACCGGAAAACTTCCTGTCTTCCCAATGCAGGGAAGTTGGCCAAATATTATATAATGTGAATAGAAAATAAAAAAGAGACAGAGAGCAGCCGACGAACGGAGTGAATAAAATTCAATGCCGTAATACGACAATAGCAAGTTCAAATAATGGGATGTGTATAATTATTTAAAAATTAGTCGCACTAAAGAAACAACCACTGGTTTCGCTAATTAAGCGAAATTTTCTGGAAAGAAGAGTGAAGAATACTAAAAAAAGCTGGTTTTCAATTTGCAAAGTTAAACAATAGATATAACTTCCATTTACAAAATATCGAACACATTATAGTTACTAATTTACTTTAGATTAATTGAGATATGTATGTAACTTCAAAGCATATCTCTTTCTTATCATCCGAGATAGAACGAAAAGAGTGAAACATATAATATTTGTTTTATCTAGGAGAGGGTTAAGCAAGTGTGCAAAACGATATATACTATATATACACATTTAGTTACATATACAACTAATAAAGTACTCTAGACATAATCTAATGATTTTCGTTTTTTTCTCGGAAAATATCTTCCGACTATGTGATTTTTCTACACTCTAGGTGGTGTAACTCCTTATTTATTACGAGCTTATTCAGAATTTCAATGGGTTTGTTTTATATGACCAGCACGTTAAGCCATCATAATTATATTAGCTTATTAAAATCTCTCTTAGCTTGTATGTTCAACTAGAGGCATTGACATTTGATTATTTTTTTCGTTCAAATTAGCTGCTTTTTTGCAAAACAAAATCGTTGGAAATACCGACAAACCTTACTTTTAAAGGTTAACCCAAAATTACAAATTCTTGTACTCCTTTTACTCTATTGAGATCAATTAGAACCATATACCTCCATTCCGTTATAAAAATTCAATTGCTTTCGAATCCCTGTTATGAGGTGTTAAATTGTGAAAAGTAAATATATATTTTTTTTACTATCTGTCAGCAGTTGAAGGCTTAGTGCCGGATAGACGAGGAAAAGTGTTGAATTGACAAGCTGTTACGTTATGTATGTAATATAAGGTTTTGTTGTTATTATAATATACTTAAATTTTTGCTGCATATTTGTTCCGATGTATATATGTGTATAAACATGGTTCACTCCGATATATACAAAAATTATTTGCAACATTAAATTCATTTTTACTAATATTTATTCATTGTTGTTAAAATTAGTTTCATTCTGTAAGTATGATTCGTAATTATACTCTGAACAGGATATATTAAGTTTGCCACGAAGTTTGTAACACCAAGCAGGACACGTCTGAGACCCTATAAAATATATACATAAATGATAAGCATGATGAGCTGCGTTGATTTAGCCATATCCGTCTGTCTGTCCCTCAGTTTTTAAACTATCGATCTGAAATTTTGAACATGTCCTTTTTTCACTAAGAAGCTGCTCATTTGTCGGAACTAATAGCAGCCATACAAACTGAACAATCGGAATCAAGTACTTGTATGTGAAACTTTTTTATTTGACGAGGTATCTTCACGAAATTAGGCACGAGTTATTCTTTAAGGCTCCGCTGAAATTGCTCAGATCAGATCACGATTGCATATACCTGCCATACTAATTGTACGATCGGAAGTTTTTGTAAACAGCTTTTGTATATGTGAAGGGTATTATAGCTAGTTAAGGTTTTTTCTTGTTAAATAATTAATTTCTGTACATGAATACAAATAAACGTTACATTTGCACTTCCATCTCAAAAATACTGTACGGTATAGTCTTCATCTTCCTATTGAACTCCATTCAACTCAGTGCCGCATTTGACCAAATCTAAGTCATCTTGAGGACTCGGTCTTTTAAAAGTTTTTATAGTTAATAATGATTGCGAGGGATGTGGTGAAGTTTAGCATGAAGACCGTGATGATGAATGAGAAGAATCGGAATTTATTTCAAGGGCTGACGGGCGACATCTACAAGTATTACGATTTAATAAGGAACGGATGACATATATCTTATATATAATCTTTTTATATTTCTCCAGCAGTAATCAGCCATAATATTTGCTTTCTCACGACCCTGGGATCGTTCTTTCATAGTGCCAATATCGTGAAAGAAAGTGTTCTCCTTGTTTTTCCCTTAAGTTCTTAAGAAATTTGGCCCAACTCAAATGAATCCAATCCATGCAGTCATACAATTAGTAAAATGTTGGTTCTTTATTAGTCAAAATACCAGCTCTAATTGTTTTTGTGCTCAATTTTGGAAATATTTTACTGTCATATTTAAAACATTCCTCATCCTTGTTCAGAGCTTTTACAAACTGTTTTATCAGACCTAACTGTATATGAAAAGGGGTTAACATAATACGGTCTCTGGCTACTAGAGGATCATTCATCACATTCATACTACCCAGTACTAAATTCTGTCTAAGCTCGGCTAACCCATAAGCACATGAAGCAGGGGTATTTGGTGACCAAGCCTAACTTCCCCTTTAACTTTTGTTGAATGTCCAATGAGGAAACAGTATTTTTGATTTCCACTACTACTAATTCTTTTTAATCTGGACATAGCGGTTTATTTATGTAATTTAGTAATTTTTTGCCCTACAAATTAATTCAAGTAATCCAAATAACGATATTTCAAGAAGTACCCGTATCACTAAAACTAGAGCTGCTAGAAAGAAACTGAGGGTAGATTTGAAATCAGTGAGAATAGTAAGAAACATTTTATAAATTTCATAAAACAAAATTATCAATGAGAAATATTGTCTTAATTTTTTCGAATCGATTCTTGGCAATGCATTACCAATAACAAACAACTTAAAACTGTTTATTTCAAGTCAATCGCATAGTTAAAATCTTTAAAGCTTCAGTGTGTCTTTTCAATTATTTCAGTGCCGAAAAACTCAATGTCCCATTCATCATTTCTTGTAACTTTTACAATAAAATTGTAAAATGTTTATATTTTGCTTCTTCACCTTCTTCATTTGTAAGATCTTCGTTATCAGCAGAACCAACAGCTTTTGAGCAAAATTTAACTATGAAAAATTTTAGGCACGTCTCTGCGAATTTTTAACACAAATTTTCGACATAAATAAATGGTTTTTGTTAAAGATCGTGTGGAAGGTGTTTTTAACATTGCGAAAAATAGTTCAACAAGTGAAGTATTTCAAATCGACTCTAATTTGTGCACTGAATAAGCAATAATATTGTACATTCAAGAAAGAATTCTTTGTAGTTACAAAAAAAAAAGTACTGGAAATTCTGAGAACAAAAGTTCCGAGATGTTCTACATGAATTCAATCCATTCAGAAGAAGTAGAAGCTTCGAGTATGTTTTATTAAGAAAATTCTCTTTTCCAAAGAGTGCTGCCGCATAGGATGAATCAGTGTTGATTCCTACTAAGTTTCTAATCAAAAATATATGTGTATCTTGCAAACTCTCTCCTAAACTTTATCTAATCGGTCCATAACATACCTCTTTCAAACCGTACAGAATGGCCAATATGTGAGGCAATTAAGAAAATTGAATGAAACATGAAATTAAGATCTTTAAAACATCTCCTACAATCTGTCATCAATTATTTTTCTGTGAGTATATGGGTAAGAAAACTATCTTGCTCAATATCATTTACGGTCCCTTTGATATGACATTTGTATAGCTGTGATGATCTACTGTGTATTTACATAGAGCTGTAAAATTTAGCTATCTGCTCGAAAGTAAAGCTGATATTATTACCAATATCCTTATAATCCTAATATTGTATCGTTCGACATATATCTGTTGTTACAAATGCATCTACATAATTATTTAGCCTAGTCCATGTCGCCTAACTTAACGTCAATCCTTGTTTATGCGACTTTTCAATACCTCACTCGCAGCACATCCGCTATCATTGGTCTTTCCATTGAATTTAAATAAATTGAATTCAACTCAGTTTGACTTAACAACGCGCGACTCAATTGAAACTGACACTGAATGGCAGTAGAAGCTAACGTGAACTCGAATCCGACTGTGCGAATGCGAATTGAATGGAATTGCATTAAAAGGAATTCAGTTGTTTTAAATTGTTTCGACATTCCACTGCCTGCTCGTTCACTCGATCTCCGTGCGTCGCAGGCGGTCGTTATGTTGGAGCGCCGCAGTAATGTGACGGCGCCTAACGGTGGCGATGACAGCGCTGCAAAATGGACGATATAATGCAAATCAATACACGGACTGACATATATTCACACCAATCCACACACTTACATGCACACTTTGCTTTATCCATTTTGCAATGCACATTAACCTCGTGATTACTGTTCCGGTAGCTTTATGCACACACACGCTCGTCCTGTCAGCAAGCCGCGATCATTTCATATTGATTATGCGTATGTATGTATGGGCGGCATTGTTTTATATCCAACGGACTTGCTCCTTTTTGCAAAAAACAGCTTTTATTTGCGATTTTCCATTGCAATTAGTTAAGTTCTTTTTACTTGTCTGCCTGTCGGAATGCCATTCTCTTGTAGCCATTCTTTTTTTGTTATACTCTCGCAACCTGTTGCTACAGAGTATAATAGTTTTGTTCACCTAACGGTTGTTTGTATCACCTAAAACTAATCGAGTTAGATATAGGGTTATATATATATAAATGATCAGGATGAAGAGACGAGTTGAAATCCGGGTGACTGTCTGTCCGTCCGTCCGTCCGTCCGTCCATGCAAGCTCTAACTTGAGTAAAAATTGAGATATCTTTATGAAACTTGGTAGACATGTTTCTTGGTACCGTGAGACGGTTGGTATTGCAGATGGGCGTAATCGGACCACTGCCACGCCCACAAAACGCCATTAATCAAAAACAAATAACTTGCCATAACTAAGCTCTGCAATAAGATACAAGACTGTTATTTGGTACACAGGATCACATTAGGGAGGGGCATCTGCAATTAGATGTTTTTTTTAAAGTGGGCGTGGTCCCGCCTCTAATAGGTTTAATGTGCATATCTCCTAAACCGCTAATGCTATAATAACAAAATTCACTGGAAGAAAATGTTTTTAGCACTTCTTAAAAACTACTAAAAGCGCGATTAATCAATCACTAAACACGCCAAAGATATTAAATTTTATCTCTGGGATGGTATGAGATGACTTTATAGGAACCGCGTTGAAAATTAGGCAGTGGGCTTGGCACCGCCCACTTTTAGGTGAAAACCCATATCTTGGGATCTGCTTAACCGATTTCAACCAAATTCGGTGCATAACGTTCTTTTCATGTTTCTATGTCATAGTGCGAAAATGGGCGAAATCGGACTACAACCACGCCTACTTCCCATATAACACCATTTTCAATTCCATCTGATTCTTTCACTTTACACTATGCAAATCAGGTAACAATGATTATATCGGGGTAAAACTTTGCGTGAATAATGCAATTAAAGTATTCCACCTTGCGGCCAAAAATTGTCTAAATCGAACCGAAACTGTTCAAACCCCTAAGTACTAATTATGTGGACCCCAGTGCCTATAGTTGACCTTCTACCGAAAATATCAGCCAATCCACAAAGAAATCTTAAACGAGTATACCATTTGACTTTGCGAGAGTATAAAATGTTCGGTTACATCCGAACTTAGCCCTTCCTTACTAGTTTTTGCATTATTTTTTTGTCAATGTGTAACAATGCTCTCATTTGTTTTATATGATATAAATGAGAGAAAGAATTGAATTGAAATTTGAGGAAGAGTGAAGGCAGGTAGGCAGACAGACAGTCTAACGGTGCAGACAGTCGCATGTCTGCAAGTCCATTTCTAAATATTTGCACACCCACAAACACACATACAGGCGCTGCAAATTTTACCATTGTGGCGCTTACTTTTCTATAATTAAACCCGCCCTTTACAATTAGTCTGGTTTTTCACTCACTCACTTCCACTGCATTCCTTATGCTCATTTTTTCCTGACCTCCTTAGCCTTTCCATTTGCATATGTCATTTACTGCCCTCTTCAACACTTCTAAAACCCAGTAAGGATATACATACATATGTGTTTGTGCGCTGTCAATTAATTTGACATTTCAATAGGAAAAAAACGACAAAAAATGCTTGGAATTTTTCATGATTTGGCTACTTGACTTAAGCACAAATACCCTTAAACAAACAATTCACACACACACATACATATGCAAATAAGTCTTGTATCTTCAATAAATTATGAATTTGCTGACATGTTTTAGATTAGTTCTCATTAAATAAGCACAGCTCAGAGCAAAAACAACAATGCCGTCTCGTTAGTGAAACTAAGTCAGATGACAGGGATATAAGTATATTTGAGCACATAAGGTGTAGGTGCTTACTCGTAGTTGGGCACATACAAAAAATAACACCGAATATATGGGTATCAGTGCACACTGCTGTCTTTTTAGACTAATTTTCTCATACATAATGTGGTAAGCCCCATGTCCGTAATATAAAAGAATTGCAGATCATATGGTTGACCTTTTCCTTATATACCCAATATATTGAATTAAACCCTTTCGATTTAGTTTACATCACATATATCTCATTTGAGTTATCTCATACCCGAGTTTCAATACTTATTAATTTTCATACCGGTTATTACGTTCATTATTATTACACCTTAAAACGTCGGAGATCCTCCAAGTATATATGGTATATAAATGATCAGCCTGACAAGCTGAGTCGATTTAGCCATGTCCGTCTGTCTGTCCGTCTGTCTGTATATACGCGAATCAGTCCGTCAGTTTTAGAGATATCGGTCTGAAGTTTTGCACACGTATTTTTCCTCTGAAGTTGCTGCTCTTTTGACGGAACCGCCGATATCGGATCACTCTAGCATATAGCCGCCATACAAACTGAACAACCGCTTGTATGGAGAACTTTTTTATCTAATCTTCATGAAATTTGGCTTGGGTTATTCTATAACGCAATAATGCAATCTCTGAAGAAATCATTCAGATCAGATCACAATAGCATGCAGCTGCCAAACAAGCAGAACAATCGGAATCAAGTTCAACTAAGGAATCTTTGTGTATTTGTGAGGGGATGTTAGCTTCGGGGCAACCGAAATTTACGTTTTTTCTTGTTATATTTATTATATTCGCATTACAACTTTACCCAGTGATTCCTTCTGATCACATTCGTATTGCCGAGGAGCGTTCACTGATGATGCGCCAGAGAAAACAAAAATTTAAAAAGAATGTTACTTATTTTTTATTTTCTTCCCAAACTAAGAAAATAGTATTTCTAGTTCTGAAATTCGAGGTATATATGTACATATATGGCAACCTCGTGTACAAATCAGGGCTATCGCCTTCTAGAGGAGGTAATTAGCCTCTTATTTTGTAAATGAAAGTAGTGTTATTTTTGTTGAAATCATGAAGAAGCTTCAATAAACAAAGCGTATGATTTTACTTACTTTACTTTTTTCTCTTTAATGAGTGACACCCAGCCTTATATTTACGCGGGAATTCATTGATGACTTATCAAGCAGCTGTTTAAGGCTCTTCCTACTTCTAACGGAGCTTGTGGTGTTACTAAATATCCTTTCAAAGAGCGTTTTATATTTAATAGGAATGTCCAATTTATATAAGGTGACATTGGGTATTCTGCGATAGCCAGCTACACAATTAGATAAAGAATCTGAATTATTAGTCCTCGGTTTTAGAAGCGCCCTGCCAGGTTTTCATCAGTGACGTCTTTTATGTCTGTATCATATCACAGAAGCTCATATTATTGGAATCGGAGCATGTCAAATTTGTTATCCATTACTTGGCTGCTGTTGTAATTGGTATACGGTGATGGTAACTTTTTTTTATGCGATATTCGGATTACACATTTTAAATTTTTGTACTTTTATAAAAATATATTCCTCACGGTTTTATTTTATAGCTTTAGTCATTAATTATGAAAAGTAACGCATGCTACAAGGTATTAAAAATTTTATGATTGAGGTTTCGGTGCTGATTTAGGTATTACACACGTTCACATAGGGGATAAAACAAGAAATTTTACACGAGCAATTTAAGCGCAGAGAAAGAGTAACTCGCCGCTTAACGTTGTACTTTCCATAGAAAATTCATTTCGCTGTAAAAACACTCAAACCGCAACATGCGGCACGAGCGCGCGCAGAAAATGCAGTTTAACCGTAACTTCAACATTCCGCATCAGTACATTAAAACCAATTCAGGACGAATTGACATCAGTATAAATGGCAATGAAATGTATAGCAGGTGTGTGTTTGGGTATGTCTTGGAAAAAAGTATGAGCAAAATAGCAGTAGATTTAACGGGAATGAGCTTAAGGCTACAGCGGAACGTGGAAGAAGGTATTCAAATATGCAAAGCATACGTACCTATGTATGTGCAACTGAACACTGACTAATGATACGCAACACATACACACTCATAAGTACATGCGCATGTAGCAGTCAATACCACGTACACCACCACACATACGCGAACGTGCGTCAAAGCATATGTGGCTTAAATATGCACGTACTGAACATGGCGAACGCGTGTATTCACCGTACAGCGCGCGCATTTATTTGCCGCCATAACACTGTCTATTTATTCCACCGACACGTTTTTTATCCTTTACTTGTCTGTCTGGCTGGTGGTTGGTCTGTCAACGCGCGCATTTGCGTTTGCAAATATGAAAATCTCGCCGAATGCGCGCACATTTGGCTAAAATGCCGTATAGAAAAATATGTTAGTGAACCCACACACACACACTTTTCTGACTGCCAACGTTTTTACTCTATTTACCCAACTTAATCCTTTTTACGCGCATAAAAGGATTTGAAATTGAAATTGTGCTAGTGTTGTTGTTGTTTTTGCTTTTGTTTGTCATCAGTACACCATAAGCGATTTACGCGCTTGGCGCTCGCTCGTCAAATCCTCAAGTTGATGCTTTTGCCCTCACTTGCAGCATTCACATAATTTTCCCACCGCTTTGAATTTGTTTTTGGTATACCTTGAACAGGGTATATTAAGTTTTTAACACCTAATCTTCACGAAATTTTGCATGAATTATGGTCCAAGGCAACGGTACAATCTCTAAAGAAATTTTTCAGAGCGGACCATTATAGAATATAACTACCATACAAAATGATCGATCAACACCCAGTTCTTGTATGGAATCTTTTGTATTTATGAAGGGTATTATAGCTTCTGTATAACCGAAGTTAACGTTTTTCTAGTTTTGTTTTAGCTTTAATTTTAAATCGTTGCTTTATTAGCTGTACGCTGCATGTAAGTGTATTTGCTTTTTACGTTATTTTTCTCATATGCGAGTTTTTGAATTTCATTTGCATTCGACTTGCAAGCTCCCGAGGTCCCCTTGGGTACTCAACTTATCAGACAGACCTTAGACCTAATATACTCTTATCTGGCTGAAGCAGCAACTAGAAGGCCATACATACAAATATACAAATGGGTACACAGATTCAGACTAATTTATCTGATTTGTTCGGTTCTACGGCGACACAGTTGATTCGGCGCCAAAACTTTCGAAGGCAGATCGGCGAACATTTTGGTTTTCAGCGCTTTGTGCATGAAAGGGCATACGTGGGTTATTGCGTTTCAACGGAGAATTCAATTATAATAGGATTATGCAATGGAAATTTGTGTGTAATTACGCTTGTCAAACTGTTTGTTGGCTCTGTAGTGTAGGTGGGCTTATTTAAATAATTTTCTGCTTCGGGGTATAGGCAAATGCTATAGTGGCCCGATCTGAAAAATTTGTCCAGACATTTTAGCATTGCTTTAAAGAATAGAATATGCCGAATTTCGTGAAGATATCTTATCAAATAAAAATTTGTTTCATACAAGAACTCGTATATACATACGTACGTATAAATTTGTTTTAAATATAATTAAGATAAACAATGCTATATGTAACCGTGCACTAAAATTTACATTATGCATGGCAAAAGGCAATAACATACACTATAATGTTTCTGCTACTCTTTTGGTAAAAGTTAAGTATTAGGATGGACGGTAAAGATTCCCCTGTCGTAGACTGAGTATACGTGAGGACTTTTGATGATATGTATTTCCCAAAGAAGCTTGAAATATAAGCAGCAGTACATTAGTAACTCTCCTACTTTTAAATAGTATGATTGAAATTGGGAATCATTCTTAAAACAACCCTTGCCGTCCACAACAAATTCCCACTACCCCATACGATCATAATTATAAGAGCGGTGGTGGTTAAATTCATAGCTTATTCGTTGCTAACGGTTTGAAATCAAATAACCATTTGCGGTTCAGTTAACTGTAGTTGATTCCCAGTTGGATTTCTTTGACTAAACTGTTACTTCTGCCTCGGCAACGTGGAATATAAGCTTCGGCAAAGTCAGTTTGCGTCATGTTTGAGTACCAAAGCCGATTTAGTAGTGTGTTTGCGTGTGAATGTGTAACACTCACTCGTACCGGAAAGATTATCCACGCAGGAAATCATTAAATTATGATTGGTACAGAAATCATAACAAATTATGCCGCACAGTGCGGACACACATACAAAAAAGACAAGCAGACAGTCATATATAAACAGAGGGGGGCTGGGCAGGTATGCATCAGGGAACTTTCTGCGAATTCTGAAGGAAAATTGAGGAAGAGGAAAAATTAAGAAAAAGAAAAATTCACTTTCTCATTACAAAGTAAGTACCACGGTGCGTATGATAAACAAATTTGCTGTCAACTCAACAGGGGAAGC
Organism: Bactrocera oleae; assembly: GCF_042242935.1. Taxonomy (NCBI): domain Eukaryota; kingdom Metazoa; phylum Arthropoda; class Insecta; order Diptera; family Tephritidae; genus Bactrocera; species Bactrocera oleae. Next base: position 33,966,159 of record NC_091540.1, on the reverse strand, counting down.
TGCATTGAATTGACTGAAGCCACGCAGGGCGGGTGAAAGTGGCAGTGAAGACAGCAAAGGTGCTTGGAGGATAACGAAGCGGAAACCAGTCATATGAACCAAAAAAAAACGCTGAAACAAACAAAGCAGACGACTTCTGAGAGGAATGCAGCGGGGAATGCGAAAAAACCAGCAGAAAAAGAATGAAAATAAATGAAATTTTGTGGTGATTGCTAAAAGAAAAGAAACAAGCAGACATAAAAAAACAAAACGCAAATAAGGGAAAGCACGAAATGCTCGGTCACACGTGCGTGTTTTTCACCCACACGCACTCACACATGGTGAGCAACAAGCAAATCATTTGTTTCTTTTGAATTCACCATTGGGAAATGATGAAGAAGTTATTATTATTATATATTAAAAATTCTACTAAGCCGATTGCAAGACCAAGAACATTGTTGAATGATTCCGAGATGGTTTATTATATACAATTGTAAATTTTTGAAGCAAATGTACTGAGTATACTTTGATGTACAAAGGTTGCAAATATATTGAAATTCTTCTAATTTGAGGAAGTACCGAACATATACATACAAAAATAAAATATTATATCACAAACCCATCACAGCTAACTCACCATACTAAAGATACGCACTATTAGAAATTAACCATATATAGATAAACTTACCTCTGGAGAGTTAAACATATCTGGACATAACTTACTAGAATTGCATTCAATGTCACAATTTCTTGAAGTTATCGAATCTCCAAACTTTTTTCTCGCTATAAGTTGTCAAGATCAACTTCTTCCGATTGCGGCTGGAAAAAGTTGGCTATCATCGATCTTTACCGCTCTTCATTGACAGTAACGGTGCCACCAGCTTCATTTCGAAATTCCAGACCAAAAACCACACAAAACTGTCAAGTTTGGTGAATACTTGTATAATGGTTGTTCATGAATAACTTGTGGATTTTCTTCGCACCAGAACCGACAGGTTTATTTATTTACCGCACCACTAAAATGAAAGTAAGCTTGTTCGGAGAATATTATTATGACCATAAAATGGCAAAAGCATACGAAAAGTTGCAATTGGAGAACGATTATTTTGATAATAAAATTAAATAATTTGTAAACATTGTTCTTGCGTATATCTTTCCATGCTGAAATTGTTAACATTACTGAATACAATAAAAAACAAGTAAGGAAGTTTTAAGTTCAGGTGTAACCGAAAAATTTAACCTCTCACAACATGCAAGGTTTATATTAAAAGAATTATTGATCCGATTCAAACAATTTTTGAAACAAAGTCAAAAAATGTATTAAATAAATTTCAATTATATATGTTGCACATTGACCGATATTTTCGGTAAAAAATCAACTATAGGCACTGGGGTCAACATATTCAGTTCCTAGGGCTTTAACAGTTTTAGTTCGACAATTTACGTAATCCGATTTCACCCATTTCCATAACATAAAAATATGAGAAGAATGTTATGTACTGAATTTGGTTGAAATCGGTTAGGCAGATCCCAAAATATGGGTTCTTACCTAAAAGTGGGCGGTGCCGCGACCACTGTCTAATTTTGAACGCGGTTCGTATAAAGTCATATCACACCGTACCAGAGATAAATTATAATATCTCTGGCGTGCTTAGTTCTTGATTTAACGCGTTTTTAGTAGTTTTTAACAATATCGTTATATTATATATTTGGTATACTCCCCACCAAATAACAGTCTTGTATCTTATTGTGAAGCTTTGTTATGGCAGTTTATTTGTTTTTGATTAATGGCGTTGTGTGGGCGTGGCAGTGGTCCGATTACGCCGGATACAAACAACCGTTAGGTGAACAAAAGTATTATACTCTGTAAGAACATGATCCGAGACTATAAAAATTAGATGATCATGACATATTAGAAATGGCCGAAACGTCACTTAGAAATCATAGCATCCCTATTGGAAAGCCCTTCATTTTTAAGCGATTTGCTACACATTGCTCCAGTCAAAAATTTAATTTTTTTTAAATCGTCATTTCGCCAAAATTTCATCAATTCAAGCGTACTCACTTTTACTAGCAAGACGTATATAGATAGAGAAAAAGGGGTTCCGATTAGAACAAAATTGAATGTTTTGTTTAAAAATGTGAATATAAACTGCTTTTTATAAACTCAAACGCGTGTTTAATAGTTGCAGGACTTTTACACCCTTCTCCTTTGTCCGAAAACAGATTGTTAAAATTAGGCTTTTTTAGGGCTTCTAACCCCTTAATATTGAATAATATGAAATTTTCAAAAATATCCTCATCTAGTCAGCAGGTCTGTATCAATACAAACTTTCTTTATATTAACTATAGCTATAAACACAATAAATCTGCATTTTGTTTCAGATCAACTCATATTCCGCATTAAAGCTTCAACCTTTGATATTTGAATGGTTCGTTGAACCAAAAATATACAGACAAAATTTTTCTGATCAAAAAAACTTCCATAGGGAGAAATCTACAGCTAAGTTTTACTTAACCAATAAAAGTTTAATAAATATCTTTTGCCATTGCATGAGTTATTAAATATTATTTAATGGGCCATGGGAGCGAAAAAATATAACACAAATGCTAAAGTCTACCCTAGTGAAGAAGTATTTTATACTTTCGTATTAAATTAAATACAAACAGGGCGTGCAACAAAACAAGTCAAACACACAATTGGCACCGATTTAGAGAAAGTGAGCTTGCGTCGTGTCACAAAAATTTGTCCAACTTGTAATGAGATGCAAACAAAGTGACAGCTTACAGCGACGCTCATACTCACACGAGTACTTGTACTGCCGATGTGGGTGTGCCTAGGCGAGGCTGTGAGTAAACGATAAAATGGGGTAGATTCCCACACCATCATTTAGTCAAGCCTTACATGTGGAAGTCTATGTGTATTTATGGATACGTTAATCTCGAGAAATACCCTTAGAAAAGTACTACTCAAATCTTATATGAGTTGAAATTTAGCAGGAATGTTTTTAGAAAAGTGCATTAATGTATAAAATGTATGATTTACATTTTTATTTATGATAAAAGACTACTTCGTAATAAAAGATATATTTCAGCTGGCCATAAATAGAATGCTATTTTATAAAGAACTAACAAGTTTTTTCACAAAACGGTATAGAACGTAAGAACATTGTGAAGGACAACTTTGCAACAACAAACGTCCTTAAATTAGATATATGAACGTAGTTATTAGTTTTAGGTAATACAAACAACCGTTAAGTTAACCAACTATTAAAGGAAAAAAAATTCTTCATCTCTGTTTTGTAGTCCAAACACTGAAAACGATTCTTCGTTCAGTGTTTAGTACGTGTGGTTTTTGTTGTTTATTTAGCACACAATTCTTTTTCGCAGTTAATTTATCCTTTTGAAACATTTTTTCATTTTCATGTTTGCACCCAGTTGAAGGGCACATCATAGTTTAGTCCGTTTATTTTACGGTGAAACTTGTTTATCGTTTGTAATTTATCTTTTCAACGTCTCCCCGTTCATTCTTCAGTTTCGCTTTTGAAATTTCTTAGCAACTCGCGATTTATAATATGCACTTGCAGATATTTGTTCAGACAAAAATGCGTTTTTATGATGAAAGCGAACAGCTAGAAGCTCTTCAAATATTTAACGAAGTTTCGCAGAATTTCTTTCGTTTTTTGTTTTTGGAAAGTAAATTGATTTCAAATTGAGATTCCTTGAAGTGAATGCAGATTTGAATAGTTTACTGTTTCCACTTTTGATATTATTACTCTTCTAACTTTGCTTCTTATTTCATTCTTCTTCTTTTTTTTTTGACCGAACTGTTTGCAACTTTTGATGTTTGTGTGCTTAAATTGCATTACGGATAAAGAATCTCATTTAACAGTTAGATTTATTTGTTTATACTAAAAATTCTTGTTGACTTTCCTTTGTTATTCATTTAAATGTATTCTTCACCCCTGATTAAATTTGAAAATCCGATGAATCATAGCTATTAACTACATCCATCCACTATTCTTTTAAAGAAATGAAATCGTTTACACGATTGTTAAAGAACTATTTACTAATAATAATGTATTGTGTATCAAGAGTTATTTGGTTGTTTTGATTCATCGTGGATGAATAAAGTTTCTCATTAGTTGCTCTAGATCGAAATGATTATTATTTAATTATATAAAGAATTTAGACAAACGACACGAAGTGAATTTACAGAAGAGTGTATTACTAAAATCAGAACTCTAACCTACCTATTATTTAGACTCTAAATTAAATATGTATTACTAAGGCAATATTCAATTTTTTGACTTTTCTTACGTCATATCTTCATTTAGTTGTCGTCAGTCGAATATTTTGATAATAATATTAGCTATAGCTTTTGGAAAAAAGTAAGAGTTCTTACAATATTAGTTCCGTACTGAAATCTTCTTAAAAACAATAGAAATCGTTAACGTTGCCAGCACCGAAGCTATAATCCCTATATACCCTTTACAGATGCTTTTTATACCTTGAACAGAGTGTATTAAGTTTGCCACGAAGTTTTTAACACCGCGAAGGACACATCAGAGACCCAGAGATAAAGGATATATAATATGTATATAAATGATCAGTGTGACGAGCTGGGTCGATTTAGCCATGTCCATCTGTTTGTCCGTCTGTATATATACAACTAGTCACTCAGTTCTCTGAGCTTATCTCACTCAGCTGATTCAGTATCGATCTGAAATTTCGCACCCGTCCCGTGCACCGCACCCGTAGCTTCCAGGAATCAACGAAACACTTACTTCAAAGTACCTATAAGACACATTTAGTTCATAATCTGGCATTTTTTCTTTCTTAAGCATGCCTCTGAACTATCCCACATATTATCCTTATCATATATGGTATTTAATAGAACAGACATGACAAGCGATGCCCATATGACGTTACTTTTATTTCGTCGATAACTGTGTGTATTGTTTACTTACTACTGATGTATCTTCTTCATATTTCGGAGTCCCTCTTTTGGCATTATTTATGCAATTTCATTGTCCCGGGCGATAAAGATATCCTTAAGATGCACGAGTCGATCAATAAAGATGCTGACAGAGATGACATTTGAAAGTTTTTTCAACTGACTTTATTCACATTATTGTTTTTATTATTTTCCCATGTGACCAATAGGTAGTAGATCGAAAAGTCATTTCGAGAATTAATTGCTTAATTTAATCCTGCATTGTGTAGTTGCAACAATTGAAGTGCACTTAAATTATTAAAAAAATATGCCTCTGAACTCACTCTTAAAACCGCTTTCCATAATTAATGAGCGAAATATATTCCATTTAGAAGGAATTTATAATGTTCTACAAATTTTTACTAATACCGTAAAAATTTAACTAAATTTTGGCTTGTCTGCTCCTCGTTTAATTAGGGTGAGTTTCGAATTTGAAGCTGTGCATGACAGCAGATATTCGCGCTTCGTTACACTGAATCGCCACATCTTTTTTGGCAGCTTGAGCGAACTTGCCTCGGCTACTTTACAACCACCTTCAACCTTGTCTACAAACATCGCGTCTTCCACTATTTATGTCATGTTCGCTTAAGACATTAAAATATTACGAATGTTGCTCATTAAATGCTGGCAATAAAAAGGTATACAGTGGCCAGAGTGTGGATCTGAAGCAACCCCCAGCCAATTCCAGACAGTTGTGAAGACAATGATGATAATGATGTTGATGGCATTAATAACGATGATACTAGTGTAGTCAATGGTTGTGATGGTGTTAATGCTTATAAAATGCAGTATAAAGCTGAGCAAATGCAATAATTTCAACAAAAATTAAATGTTCCACGACATTAAAACGCATCTACGCGCTTCCAAATCATAGCACATATCACCTCTCTGCTCTCCAACATACACACGTGTGACACTAAGAGCTTGCTTCCTATTTGCCCAATACCTGTCCCAGTACCTGTCCTCAGCCAATCCACCTTTCCTCAGCCAATCCATTTGTGTGCTCGTTTGTTCATTTTCGCCATAATGGCACCCACTTGGCGGCCCACCAATGCCCGTGGGGTGCCCGTCTGTCTTGTGAAATAAAATGAAATGAAGTGGAATTTTCGGAATAAGCGATGCGAATTGCAGGCGACTGGCAGCCTGCGCGTCTTGCTCCTTGTACCGATGTGAAGAAATACCTGTTCAGTTTAATATTAAATGACCGACTCAAGGCAAGTGCAATTGCTAATGTTTCCTCGTTGAATTATCCCTCCCCACGCCACCACTATGCTGTGTCACCCCCCAGCATGTGACTTCTTCTTAAATTCGTGCTGTGTCTTTATTTTCATATTTTATTTGCATTTCGCCTTGCCTGGCGGTGCAATTGGGGCAATCTTTGGCAATTCTGCAAATGGAACCCAATTGAATTTAGCTGAGATATCGGAATTGCTGATAAGATTTGAAAGCGGGAGCATTGAGCGGACTTTCGCTCTAAATGGGGCCTGAAATTTTATTCCAATTGATTTTACGGCGAACACAAATGCGTATTTATATAAGGGGGTTTTAAGCAATGTTGAGTGATTTTATGGAGCAATGAAATTGAAAATGATATCTTTCTCCAATCTATTATGAACATAGCTATGTATTTACGTTGATTTAAAGTGCTTGTGAAACTGGGATTAGTGAATGAATTTTGAATGTAGGTGATCGGATTTTAGTTGTCACGAAAGTGAATTTATAGAAAGACCGTGACGAGTGTTTAGTGTATAATGCAATATATACATATATACTCATGTATACAGTGTATAATAAATATATATGTCAGGAATATTGCGGTAAAATAATGATTATCATTATTAGTGATATGGTGAAAAGAATTGTTCCGAAAACTTTTTAAAGAATGTAAAAGGCCTTTCTAAACTGCGAAGGATAAAAAAAAATTATGAATCTAACACTTATCATATACCCTTGCGGTCAATAAAAACGCACCACCAAATATAATTGAAATAACATGACATGAGCAATTTGTTTATAAAATTATAATATCAGGGCCATTTTTATTTGCTTGGCGGCATAGTGTAAATTAATTATCCACAAATTTTTTCTCGAGAATGGTTGTTATAAGGAATAGCAAATTAATATAAAAAAATTAACAAAAATGTACATTCCATAATATTCAGGATTAATTAAAAAAAAAATTTGAAGTTAATTAAAACCGACTAAATCATTTTCACCATTAACGGAAGAAATACAGCCTGGGATTTAAATTGGGCGAGTTTCCAGGCCAATCCAAGTTGTATCCCTTGATCGTTAAATGTATTGGCCTACTAAAAATAAAAATTCGACCTCAAAATAATCAAATTTACTAATATTGCATAAATGTTTTATACAAGATTTGTTTCTAATCAAAACTTCCCAATTTTGCACGATGACATGGCGCTGAGTCAGTTTAGAAGATTAGTTTCGCGTAAGAATAATGCTTTCAATTGCGGGTACTAAAAAATTGTTTACCACTGTCCCATATTTTTGTGCATTCATTTTTCCATCAAAAAGGTGGAAAGCAAAATTTTGTAAGTTTACCTAATTAAATTTGCTTTCGTCAGACCACATAATCTGTTCCCAATCATTTTATCCCAATTTTGGTAGATTTTAGCCTAAGAAAGTCGTGCAGCCTCATTTTTTATGTTAATAGTGACTTTTGGACAAGGTGTCTTCCATATAAATCCACATCTCTAAGCCGTCGGCGTGTGGTTTCGACACTTAAATCCACTTAGTAAACCCCTCTAAAAAGTGCAGTTTTGAAGTGATGGCTTAAACTTATCCACCACAGTAAGTTGTCTGTTCTCTCAGTTGACTTTTGAGGACGACCTGATCCCTTACAAATGGAAGTAGCACTCCCAGTAAAACTCGCAAACCTTCATAGTAGTTATATAAAGAACATATTCTCGTGTTCGTTTTATTCTAAGCTTTTTCTGTCAAGGCTACTCCAAAAAAGTGTAGGAACGAATCTAACTTTCTTCATCTGCAGACGAAACTTAGCTGCCATGACATTAAAGATAGTTTGGTTTTGTTTGTTTGTTAGTTTCGTTCAAATATTTTTATCAAAAAATTATCAGAAAGAAGAATTGTGCGAAAATTTAAAGCATTATTCCTATGGTAGAAAGAGGAAAACACCAAAAGTGAAAAGAATGTTGCTCATTACGACAATCAAGAAAACAACAAAAATATAAAATTAACTAATATACCATATATTTAGATTTATTATGGGGTAAATGCAAATTGAATATGTACAAATAGTGTATAAAATATATTTTTTTTAAATCCATACATAATCATGGAGTAGTCAATTTTTTCTAATATAAGATAAATTAAAGGTGTTCAATTGAAAACAAATTGGTTTATAAAAGGTGTTAACGTATGTTTTCAGCAGTTTAAAAAAACTTCTAACGAGTGGCTTTCTATACTTCTTACATTTTCCTCTTCTGCCCCTTTCTACTAGATATAAGAGAGACAAGAGAAGCTTGATAAGCTAAGAAAAGGGTCTGCCAACAAGAACGACGTAATTGATATAAACACTCAAATTTGGTCAAATACATTTGTTGTTGTTGTTTTTTGTTACGCAGGTAATTTAATGACATTTATGATTTGAACAAAATGTGTGTTTACGCCAATTTTCGATAAGCCACTGCAGCATTTCCCAATCACCCCAAAGCGACAATTTTGTTTGTGGACAAAGAGATTAAGCCAGATCTAAGAATATGACTTTCCGTTGAACGTGAATTTGTAAATTTTTCAGTGAAATTAAATTTGCTTAATAATCTTGGACAATTTTCAAGCGTTGTTCCAAAGCGAAACGTGACACGATTAAATGGCCATCCTTACTGAACACACTGGCAAATTTTTAATTAATTAATCCGTAAACATACATTACCGTCACGAGCTGTCAAAATCACGTCATCTCTATTGGAAGACTTTTTTGCTTTTAAACTACACTTAGGGAACTAAACTATTATTTAATAAGTAAAACGCTAAAAATAATCTTTTCTGTTCAATACATTGTAATGTCAAAGTTTTCGGTCAGCTTAACAATGTTTTTTTCGTCCTTTTCTCGAAACTTAGGTATATTTCAAAAAGGGCGACAATGGTACTTATAGATTAAAACACTAATTCATCTATTTGGAATTTTAACTGTAGCTAGGCAAGCGGTAACATTATATACATAATAGACCATGACCAATTTCATTTGTTAACTAGCAAAACGTTTTCCGTTGGTTTCAAACCGGTTACTTTACGATTTTGTTATACATATAGCTGTTGTTATTGTATCTTTCGTTTCTAATGTTTTTTCCCTACTATAATTTTTTATTTAAAAGTGATCTACTCTGGTCTATACATATGATGTTTATTTACAGTTTACTACTAATTTTGTTCGGTAAAAAAATTAACTTTGAGAAGGCTGGCATAGTACCAAAAAATCTGTATGAAATATTTTATATTCATTCAAATACTGTAACATACATATGTATACATTCGATTGCTTATTCGTTACTCCCAAATTTAATTATAAAGTTAAGTTAAGCAGGTTGAATAAAAAAGCCGCAAATTAGAATAAGAACCTTTGATAAAAGAAGTATATTATTATTATAAAAAACAACTCAACTGTTGTTTCAGTTATGTTGAAGAAAGTACTTAAATTCTAATCATTATTGGTATTATGTGTGAAGATTATTTGTTATTTCGCTATATACCAAATGGATTTAAGGTGTGTTTTAGTAATTAAGCTCTTGCATTGTAGTAACTGGCATTTTACTAGCTACTACTGCTAACGAATCTTTTCACAGTATGTATGTATATTGTACAATTATGCAGCAACTTGTCGTTTGTGACAGGTGTATCTTTACTAGCACATACCCTTATGTTGCTGTTGCTGGTTATTCTAAGGCGACGGAATTCCTACATTCATAATACCTTATATACAAACTTATTCACATATATACATATCTATACTTATCCACATATGTATTCGTATTCATATACCAACAAACTGACCTTTGTCTATTTCATACACCTAAAATAAACCTGCCACTAATAAGGGTGTTTTTGGAGGGCAAGGGTGAATTGCAAGACGCGCGGAAGAGCAATCTATAAAATACATGAAACAAAGTATGTAAAGGTTTAACTAACCGGGCAGGTGAGTATTACACCTAATTCTACGATCCACAAATGTTTAACTGCAATCAGCCCTCGGCTCTGGTTGTATGGATTGTTGTTCTGGGTTCGCAACATACCGTAATTGTAGCATAAATGTGAATAAGAACAAGAGAAGTTCTGACTGTTTCTCACATTGCTGTTATTATATAACAGTTACTCAAACATTTGCTCAAATATCATTCCGTTAACGATTTTGCCATTGTTTTCCTTTTATGTTGAGTTTGCTTACACATTCATTTGAGCTGTTATGAATTTTTATGGTTTCGCTAACTTACATATTTTGTAATTACCTCTGACTTTATTATTCTTTTTTGCTATATTTGTGCCTAACTTTACTTTAGATATGTGTGTGGTTTTCGTTGCTATTGTAAGGATAAGAGAGTAAAGAATTTAATGACTCAAGGCGCACTCCGATTGTGAAATTTTGAAAAAAATCGATTGTTTTTAATAGGTCGATAGTTTTATTTTTAAAAATAAAATCCGAAAATGTCAAATTAATACCTCAAATAGTTTTTGAGTTACAGGCACTTAAGCCGTAGCCATCCAGTTCAATCAGCTCGATCAGTTTATCTTTACACGCGTTTTTCTCAAAAGAACATTTTTCGAATTTGCGTCATTATTATAGGACTTGTTTCAAGAGTAGTTTGTTGCCATATCAAAATAAAAGAGAGCAGTAATTCTTTATTGAGTTAATAAATCTAATTCTTACATTATTCATTATGATATAAGTCCCATTAAGATAGTAAGCCGTAAGTATCCTTTCTAGTGTTATTAATATCAGATATCTCAACTCAACATGATCTTCAAGTCTTCTCTAATAAATAATATTGATTAGGGTTTAATTCATAACAAAGAAGAAAATTTAATGGAAAACAGAGCTCCAAAGTATAAAAATATTCTTAGAGTTACAGTAGTCCTAAGGATTATTCATATTCAATTTACTTAAATGCTGATATATAAATTACTTTTAAATTGCCTAGAATTATTAGACTTACTCACCATAAATAACGAAATCTGACTATTGGAAGCTGAAAATAAAGAATAAAAAACGTATTGTCAGCCTATAAATATAAATAATATAAAAGTTGAAAAATGTATGTAAACACTAATGCCTACAATAAAATAAAACCGTTCATCTAATATACCTGATTTTTGGACTAAGCATTTAAATTTGGTCTAGTTCAATCAAAAGAGAGCTCTGTTTCTGTACTGCTAACTACCAATACAGTGTCTATCAATAGGGTTGACGTGATTTTGACAGTCACTTCATCAAGTCAGGTTCCATTTTGGTTCTACGCTTGGAAATTGTAAAAGATTACTTCGCAAATTCACGTTCTCCTAACTACTGTAAGGGCTCTTTGAGAAAATATGATTTTCTCGAATGAGGCCCATTTTGGGCTTAATGACAAACATAATTGTCGCTATGGGGTGAGTCAAAGTCCCGTGTGGTTCAGAAACGCCATTACATCTCCAAAAATTGAGGGTTTGGTGCAGAATGTGGTATGGCTTCATCATCGGGTTATTTCTTTCGAGCCGTGGTGGTCATTCAGCCCACATTGTGTTCAAATTATAAATGGCATAAAATTATATATTTTAATTAAAATGGTCGTTGCACCCGTTTTCAAGAAGTATGAATAACACAGTACATATCAGATATTTTTTAATTAACCGTTTCTACAATATGAGATAATTAATTTGACGATTTATGGAAATTCATCCGTTAAATACAAAAACTTTAAGAAACCAGGGAGTCCAACTACAAAAAATTTCCTTAAACTTGTTGAAATTTTCATTCAGGCATCCTTATAAATTATATCTTGTTTTCATTTCGTTTTTATTTAAAAAAGTTCACAATAGAGAGAAAGTTTTTGCTTAGGACCGTTTTTCCAATGTCTGCTTAATATTATTCTTAACCGCTGGTAGCTTAACTGGATGATAGCTTTAACTGACAAAATCGTTTCCACCAAGTTGTGGTTAGCTGACCTACAGATAGTTTGATTATTCTTGAGCATTATTCTGCATGTTCAGACGAGGACACTTTTTGCCGCCCAACTGGGAGCTGCTACGGAATTCGGCATTCCCTTTCATTTTGAAATTCCTTTCATCGTTGCAACAGCCCTCTGTTTCAAAAGATTATTTACTTTATGTTCGGATATTTAAATGTTCCTACTCTTTTTTGTATGTAATAAGCATATATGAATGCAATTATGCTTAATAAATAATGATAACGAGCGACAAAAGAATCTCCGTCTGAACTCCGTCTATACTTATAGATATTACAGTTGACATCTGTCATTCGTTAAAGTTTACCTGAACTTAACTGAGAGATGGTTGCTAACAATTTATTGAGAAAACAATTTTTCAACATATTGTAGATAAAATTCTGGTTAAACGCTTAACCAGACTTTGAGAAAACGGCCCTTAATCCGATTTGCAATCTTAAGACATTTCTATTCGATTTCTCAGAGGATATGTCCGCTTCTCTCTCGTTTTAATTACTACCTTTTGACCTTTTCTGATACAAAAATTGCAGCATCATTGTATCTGTCTGAGCGCTGCTGGAAAGAATCACCTACACCTGTTCTTAGGATTGTTAAATAAAAAGATTTGTGTTGTTTCTTCTTTACTTTAACCATACGCTGTCTGTTGCATAATTATCTGACTTAGCGCCCAATAAAATAATTAAGGCACTCGAGCGAACAGGTGTTGAGCTATTGTACCGAATGGGCAGCAGGTGAAAGAGTTTGAATAGATGAATTTATAATAAGAGAAAATTATTCTGGGTCATATGAAATATAAATACATATATTTTATATACATTTACATTTTATATATGTACATACATATATATATTTAGATTTATTTAACATGTTAAAGATAAAATAAAAATCATCTTTCAGATCGATAATCACACTTGAAATGACTTAACGTTATCGGTATTTTTGTTTTGCTAAGCTGATTCGTCTTTTTGACCTGCAGCTGCTACCGTATGCATTGCCTTTAGTAGCTGCCACGAAGTATATAATATATATATGTGTGTATGCGAGTGTGTAACGGCTTGCGCAACCAAAACAACAGCAGCCGCTCAGCAGATGTACCGGCATTACGCTCTCACTCTCATTTATGGTCTCATTTTATTCCAGAAAAGCAGAGTTTGCTATAATTTTTTCACCATTTTGGAGACTTTTCTTTCGGCGCATGATTTGGTGGTATTTTCTAGCTATAAGCGTTTTAAGCAGCGGCCTTCTTTTAGCGACTATTTTCATATTTATTTTTGTCGTTTTTGCTCTTGCATCTTTTCGATTGTACGTTAGACGCGCGTTTGTTTTGGCTTTGGGCCAAATGACCAGCGAAACGGCAATATATTCAGATTGTCCGTCAAACAAACAACCACCGCACCGAATTCACTTGCAGCTCGCACAAACGGGCGAAACATTCGGGGTGGCATTTAGTCAGCTTTCCATGGGAATAGCAAATGTCACCGTAGTTGTCCCGTTTATCAATGCTTCTGGCGTTTTTAACGATTTCCACGTTTGTGGTGGTTCATATTTATTTATTTGCCTTCCTCTATTACTAAAAATAAGAATGAGATTGAACATATATTAAAAAAAAAATTACTCAACAAGTCTCTAGTTTCTTTCAATTCCATTTCGCCGAATGTTTCAGTGAATCTCTTAGTTTTCATGTTAATTCTGTCAAATTTTGAAATGGGTTTGCCATATGTTTCAGTGTTTTATCTATCTACATATGTACATACATAAATATATACATAGTATATCACAAGTATAATAACGGTACATGATCAGAAAAAACAAAATTTTAAGAATCACATTTTTACGAATTATGGTGGTTTCAATATAACTAGGCTATAACTCACTATAATTTTTTTTCTGATCCTGAATCATTTTATTATTTTTATACAAAATTTACAGTACATCAAAATGAGAAAGAATAAATGTGAAAACAAATATGAGAAATCTTATGGCCGAACATAAAAAAAAACACTGAAGTCGGCTGAAGCGTATGAGTTCTGCTCTTGATAGTTACATGTATTTAAATTCTTCAAGCGTAAGACTTAAATTAGTAAAACTGAGGTCGCAAATTTGATACATGTAATATTTTAAACTAAGTTTAATGAATAAATATTTATAAGATCGTTAAAAAAATTTTTTACCTATTTTCTTTTTCCCTTAATTATATTTTCTAAATATTTAGTATCAGACCGGTATATTTTTGACCGTTATCTGAAATTTTATATGACCTGAATATTAAAAAGTTGAGAAATATCGCTGGTTTGTATTAAAGAAATACCTTTAAGAAATCTATTACTCGGTGAAGTGAATACAACGGTTCTATAGGGTAAAACGTCAGGAATTTACTGTAGCTTGTTTTGGTAACTTCCTTTTTGTTAATATAAAATAAAATGATTTCCAATACTATGTCCGGAATACTCAAGATGCAGAGATTATTGTAGAACATGCGTAAAATTGCAACGTGACAACTGAAAGCCGTAAATTATCCAAAGCAACTGCGCATTTTTATAAATATTTATACCATTTATATAAGACCATGTTTTTGTTTATTTCGCTTCGTATGAATTGTGAATATTTTATCGTGTCTTTCTCCTAGCGAGTAGGTTCTAGTAGGCATTCCAGTGCATAGTGCATACGAAAAATGTGGCTCCCATTTGCACTAAATCTATGCGCGATCTTGAATTTGTGTTAGTTGGACCGTTTGCATGAGCTATTTTGAGACGCGCTGGTGTAAATTTAAGTTCATATAGTATACGTTCGAGTGTGCTCGTGTGTGTACACATTTTATTTATATAACAAGTGAACTTGAACTTTTTAATGCGCTGGAAATTTCTGGCTTAACGGCGAATCATTTATTTTCGTTTTTTTAAAGGAATTTTTAGAAAGGAATACGTTAAGAATCAAGCTAGCAGTTGTGCCATTTTTAAATCTGCTGTTGTTTATAGAAAATACAATTAGACATTAGAAAATTCAACAGCCAAGATCGACGACGTATATAATATATACATATGGCCATATGTGTATATATCTTTTAAATAATCCGGTATACTATACATTTGGCGAGAGTGGAGTGAGATGAAAATTAAGCGGTGTTATATCAAGGTAGAGGGCAACAGTAACATTGAATCAAAAAGTTATGTAGTAAGATCTAATCTTTAAAACACTGTGTATAAATTACACAGCGGTCCAAAAAATTGTTGGAGAAAAATAGCGCTTTGAGTGAAGGGCTGTATGTGTAAAAAAATATATATATTCGTAAAATTAAAAAAAAGACATATTTTATAAAAAAAACTTAAGTCACATAAAAATTTACTTTCAATGTTTTTCTGATCGCATTCAAGAATAAGCTTCTCCGAAATCAAGACAATCAAACTAACAACAACAATGTTTCCCAGACATTTCTTATTTCACTGGAGCATAGGACCTCAACATGGGTTTTCTTACACGGTACAGCGCTGTTATGTTTACGTCGTCCCTAACTCTTGTGGTACAAGTTCAGTGACGCATGCTTCATAATCGAAATATATAGAGAAAGCCATGTTTAGAATATATGCCAAGTTGTTTATAATCTCACGACCTGCACTTACTTGTTAAACATGCATACACACATACATAAAAAAAAGTCGTACCACCCTAGAAACAATTTAGCATGTGAAATTTGATGCGAGGTGAACACCGAATCGCTTAAATAACCTGCTTCAAATTTTCGAGAAATTTGAGTCTCGTGGTATTATCTACATGAAGTAAGGCCCTTCGAAAGCCTATATAATATTCCAAACCGCAGAGAAAAGTAGTTCTCGGACTTTGTTATTATAGCACTAAAAAAAAGCTTATTGATGTCTTAAGTAGAAAGTTTTCAACTTCTCTCGAGGATTTTGAAAATTTGAAGAGATTCACGGGTCATAGATTTTGAATATTATAGTGCTATGTAAGAATTATTTAATTTCAAAAAGCCTAACTAATACGAGTATAAGAATAATTCGAATATGTTAAAGATTTGTCCCTGAAGGAGAAATATTGAAAATTTTTTTGGTTTACATTAGACGGCGAAAAACCATAATTTTTATAACAAAAAGTCAAAAAGTACATTGCAGCGAAAAATGTGGAGATTATCCATTATTTGAAATAGAAAATCTCTTCATTAACACAAGAGCTATTTCCTACGAAAAAATAGATTTACGAATGGACGAACTGAGAATTGAAATTTATAATCAAACACAAATGGATCGCTTGCTCTAGCTGTTTTGGCGCTCGTTAAAGAATGCCGCACGAAATTCAATTTGCTCTCAGCGCAAATGTTTGCTGTTATTTACATATATTTTTGCTACTGTTGGCCACTTGTCGCACAATTGAGTTCACATGGCATGAGGGCCAATTTCTGTTTGCGACAGCGCTTCGTTGCTTTTGCCACGCTGGTTTTTATACATACTTATACACACACGTCATTTGGCTGCGAGAATGGCAGCTGCAGCAAGCAGCATACATAGGTGGTAAGAGCAATGAAGCGGCAACATTTACACTAATAATTTAGCCACATTCTCTCTGAGCCATTAGTGCGCTTGAGGTAAACACTCAGAGAGCGCGCGTTTATATGCGAGTGTGTGGCACTTTTTTAGGGGTTGATGACTGTTTGTTGTCGCCTTTGCTTTTAACTGTTTCTCTTCGCATGGCTTTCATTCTTTATTTTACTGTTTTGAAGCGTTTTCGCTTAACCCTTGTCCGTTGGCGTCTTGCCACATACTCATTCATGTTGCTAACAGTTATTCACAGCGAATGTCAGCAGCCACTTGCCACCAATTCTCGACGACCGTCTGCTGCCACAGCGTCGTCGACCTGCAGTTCGTCTGTCCAGCCATTTAACTACGGTTGACGGCTGTCGGCGACGGCAGACGTGCTGTATCACATTGTGCTGGGTTGTGTTTCGTTTTGGCCAACTGTTGTGCGCGCTCCTTTTGCCGTGTTGTGCTTCCGCTGTCGCTTGTGTTGTGCTCCGACCGCGCAGCGCAAAGGCAGCCAGCCAGCTCGTCAAGTGGAATTCATTTCAGTTTCATTTCAAACGTCGTGCGGTGTTCAAGTGTTTTGCGGCCCGTTTCTTCCGCTTCTTCGAGTTGAATTTCATTTTAAACGCGTCCGTTTTCAATTCTCTTGCACATAATACAAACACACACTCATAAATTTTTGAAAAGCATTTAATTTAAAAAAAAACACCGTTATTGTGTTGCTGTGTGTACGACGACGACAGCCGGAAACCGTTGTGATCAAAAGGAAACGAGTAGCAACAATAAAAAAGTAAATTACTACACACAAAAATAAAAATAAAAAGCTCTTACAAAAATTAAATTTGATTTTCACGATTTTGTGAATTTTATGCGACACAAGTGGAAAAGTAAATCGTAAATTTTGAATTCTTCTGGTAAGCCCACACATTTGTTCACTCCCTGAAGTGGATTCAAAGGCGAAATGTAGCAAAAGTGTGTTCAGTTGATTGTGAAAAGAATATTGTGCAAAATATGCTCGATATAAAAAATTGAGGCCAAAGTTAATTTAAGACTATACACATGATTAGTGAAACAAAGCAAAAACAAAAACATATCTGTACATGTGGCATAATTTCAGCG
Source organism: Bactrocera oleae (assembly GCF_042242935.1). Taxonomy (NCBI): domain Eukaryota; kingdom Metazoa; phylum Arthropoda; class Insecta; order Diptera; family Tephritidae; genus Bactrocera; species Bactrocera oleae. The sequence goes on along the minus strand of NC_091540.1, from coordinate 33,948,340 downwards.
AAATAGCAACAAAAATACAATATTTGAAATATTTGTACTATTATTAATTAGAAATATTTTACATACAATATTTATTTGTCGGGTGATTTGTGGTAAAAATAAAAGATTTGGCAACAAAATTATGCCTGTCTAATAAAAATTTAAAAAGTATATATTTTTAATATGAATCATATAACCAAAATAAAAAATTCCCGAGTTTATTGCTTCTGTCACTGCTTTAATTAAATGAGACCAAACTGCTTAGAGGTGTGTTTTAATTGTTAAATATTCTTTCATGAACGAACGAAGTGTTCGCTAAAATCATATAGGTTAAGAACATAATATAAAAAATTGTTAAAACTGTTTATTTCTTTCTGTCTAGACTGAAATTTTACTCAGCTGATTTAAAACAAGAAAAAACGTTATAGCATTAGGGTGTTCAAAGATATATTTTTCGATTTCGATCAGTCAGTTTGTATGGCCATATGCCGATATCGGCGATTCCGGCGAATGAGCAGCTTTTTGGGGAGAAAAGGACGTGTGCAAAGTTTCCGATTGATATCTCAAAAACGATCGATATCCCGTATATACAGACAGACGAATCGACTCGTCACTTTGGTCATTTATATATGTACATATATACTTTATAGGGTCCCCAACGTTTCTTTCTGGGTATTACCAACTTAAAAATAATAAATAAAGTAAAAACTAAGTAAGGAAAAAAAAACACAAATTTTTCTATCGCCAATCATTTTTTTATGTAAGTATTTACCCTGCTTAAAGAAACGTGAATTTGACATGCTTTGAAACCAGTTTGTGCTATAGTAATCACATTCTTTTTAAATTCACTTTCCAATTAATCCTATTCTAAAATGTATAGAATTAAAAAATATTGAAATAAGCAAAAAAATTGGACCTTTGACATAGTGCTTTAGCCGAAAAGTTACTATATCTTAAGAAATAAAACAATTATTTATTAATTTTGCGAAAAAAAATGTTTGCGAATGCTTAATGATAACTAAAAGTTCTAAAATTTCACTGGAAAATGTTGTCCTCCATCTTTTAAAACGTTTCTTGTTGTTAATGATATAATTGTTGTTGTAAACGAGTGTACCCATCTCAGAGAGTTTTTAAAATCTTTCACGGTAGCTTGTCTGAATCCATTTGTTACCATATACATATATGATATTTCATATCTTGCGTAAATATTATACTAATATTTATAATGTCGAGGATTATTTTGAAAGCTTGACTGCTTCTCATGGTGTTATTCGGCTTATTCAAATTTCGACAGTTTTTGAGTGTTCTGACAAGAAAAAGCTTTCCATTAATATATTCGACCATTGGAAAGCTCTTTAATAGTAGTGAATCCCTCGATGTGGCGTATGACGTCAAATTGTGTGCTGCAAATAAGCGCTAATGCTCGATTATAAATCTAAAATAGACATAAATGCCAACTATAAAGCGAAATAAATTATAATTAAAGCAAACGGTGTTAAAACAGCGTAACAAATTTGCAAAGAAAATACAAATAACATATTATTTAAACTGACTGCGACAACTGGTGACCATATAATTCCCACTGAAATTTATTTCTACCCGCTTCTTGTGTGATTTTGAACAATGAATAATATTTGCTTACAGTTATAAAGCTATTTACCTTTCATTTCAAAAATTTCCTGTTCAAGGTATTCCTGAAATTTCTGACGGGTAGAGATACTGTATCATAAGGACCAAGTAAATAATAGCAATAAAAATTATATGGTCGTGGTTTATATTCTCTAACAGTATATAATCCATTTTATTAGTTGTGCTTTTCCTACTTTAATTTCTGAATCGAATTTAGTTGTTGTCCATTATAATTCTTCTCCCATATCAAACGATTTTTTTTTATTAAAAGCAGCAATAAAGTTTTACAGCTGAAAATTTATATTATATAAGAGAATATTTTTGTATTATCTAAAGTGGTATAACCGTTTACTATTCTAACTCAATTTAAATATGCCAGTGTATTTGGTTTATACTAGCTGTTTGTTTGATTCGGCCTTCTCCAATACATAATACTTGTACATAAAATTTTAAAGCATAAAAATAAAATGTCTAAATTAAACTAGCAACAGCACCTACACAGAAGAGAACCCAAGTGACCTCATAGTGAAGCATCCAATTTGGCAGAAACAACAAAGGCAAGCGGAAAAAGTCCGCGGCAATCGAAAATGAAAAGCGACAACAAAAATATTTTTGCTAAATATAAATTATTTCGTATAAAGCGAACAACTTTGCGTATTTCGATTATTTAATTTTTATATTTTGATTTTTCACTGAGCGGCTTTAAAACACACAGAGGACATATATCCATACTTGTACATATATTTGCTTTCGCTGTCGAGTTTTATTTTCAAAAGTGTGTCATGCCTACACTCTTATTACTTATGCCTCCTCGGTCTACAGTTAGTAGTCGGGGAATGAATATAATAGCAGTCGTTATTTGAATTTCGAAATAGTTAGCGATATTTACTGTATTGAAAATAACAGATGTGAAATAAAATTCAACTAAATTAATTGAGTTGATTAAAAATAAAAATTTTATTACCAAAAATTTTTTGTGATATATTTTTATTTTACCGTAATTCATTAATATTTCTTAAATAATTTCCCTTTTGCTAATGTTGATATTTAACATTCATAATAATAGCGCAATATTGTTGGAAGAGAGTCCTGAGCTCATTAATTGAACGCAATATCTTTCCGGTTACCACCATCCGATGTAAATTAAAATTAAACTAAATTAGTTTTAAACTAGATATTTCTCTAACTAGATCCAATCTTCGCTTCGGGATCATCTATTTGACTCATATTAATCAAAGTACTAACAATCATTTTGACTTACACTAAGGTAATCTTCGCAATACTGTTAACTAGACACGTACATACTCTCTCTTTTTATCGCTTCCGTCTACAGATCTCTGACCTCTGGATCGATTGTTGAGATTTAGAAAATGTCTCTTCTTTATGTGACAAGATTACAAAGACAGACTACAAGTATTTTCGTTTGGCCATTGGTGTTCGATATTAAAATTTCATGAATAGATAAATTAAAAGAAATTACGAAATTCTAATACAGTAGAAGACAACGTTCACAGCATAGTTTATTTGGTATATGACTTCCACTTAGTGGATCGTGAGTTCAAAACTAGCAAGTTGTAAAGTAACAAGTAAGGAAGGGCTAAGTTCGGGTGTTACTGAACATTTCATCTTGCATCTTGCAAGGATAAAATACGGGAAACACACTTTCAGGTGTTTCATATTAAAACGACTTAAATTCAAAGATTCAATTTCGTGAACCAGTTTCTGATATTTTCGGCATTGAACTATAGCATTTCCAAGAGTATACGTTCCATCACTTTTGCTGATATCGACCAATATATAGAGTATAAAGCCAGCCGGAAGTTTGAAAATTTTTTTCCATTGGGTATACTATATGAGAGATAGGGGGAGTGCTGTCCCGATTTTATCTATTTTTGACATTATTCATTTTAGGCCGATATATGCACCGATGTTAGAAAAACAAGCTCTCTTAATAATATATAATTGGTATAAAGTTGGCCGGAAGTTCGAAAATCTTTCTATGAGCTATATGAAGGCTAAGGGAATTATTGATCCGATTCAACACAATTTTGACATACAAGTACATTCAAATATCTGCTGGGACTTAATGCAGAAATTTCCGTATTGCTTAATGGGTCCCTTCAACATTATATTATCTGCGATATACCGAAAGACCAAGCATAAAAAAGAGGACAGCTGCGAGAATTTATGAAACAGTTACCAACGGTCAATTGGCACCTGCTTTTTTAAGCTTAGGTTCTAGGTAATGTGTTTAGAATTTAATATATTTTTTAATCTTTAGAGATAACTCAGTAGAGATATTTTAAGACGATCTAGGAGCTTTAGCTCGAAATATGACAAGTAATGCTTTGCCAACCTTTAGTTTTTAGGTAGAAATAACAATTTTAAAATTTTAATTGTTGGATCAAAATGATCAACTTCACATAAATGGCTAAATGGTTGGATATGGAGCACCAAAGGAAGAGTGTTAAAATCGCAAAAATAACCTCTTTAGAAATCCTGTTGCTAGCAATTGGTCGAAGATGCATCGCAAGACTGTTTTTCGACAATGATAGAAGCAATCTTAGAACTTGTTGTATATCCAACTATATGTATATACAAATTCTGGTCTGCTTAGATTTATGATAGTATATTTTTTTTGTAGAACCGATAGACCCTGCTAGAGTTTTTTAAATAACAAAATATCATCTCATATACGCCCCAGAGATGCTTAAAATATTTTAGTCCGGTGTGTCACTAGTGCAACTGTACTCTAATCACATAATAGTCTAAATGATATCTGCATTTAACAATTTATGTTTTCCTTTCGTGTACCAACAAAGCTTCTAAGTTTTATATTTTATACTAATACATACATGTACATACACACACGTATGCGTGGGGGTCCTTATAATTCGCCTTTAATTTCAGAACTCACAACGGTCAAGTCTGGTTTACATAGCGAGCAGAAAAATTGAAGCCGAGCGCATTCTTCATACAATTTAATTGTAAGTACACTTCGTTGGCTGACTTCCTGAACTCACTGACTAACTGTCTGACTGCTTGTAAGCTAAAACGAGAGGGGAATTTTGAATTACCGCTTCGCTGGCCACCGGAAATTCCTTTAATGACCAAACAATACCATAACAGAAAGAAAAAAACTAAGTAAAACGAAACAAGTATTGCTTCCTACTCTACATTCAGTTATACTTAGTACTCACTAGAAGGGTGAGAACTAATAAAAAAGAACGCAAGCGGTTGTAAAGCTGTGAGGCACGTATCGGCTAAAATGTTTCGTTCACGCTCAGAAGTTTAGGCTATTTTGCCGGTACAAATACCAATGCAGCTTAAAGAGCGTGTAATAAAAAAGAGAGCGAAGACAGCGCAACGAGTCAGAGCGTAAAGAGAGAGTGCGTTGCCGGGGGAGATTTCGATGCGGTTTTTGTGGCGCCTAATTCAAGAGTATTCTTTTTTTGTTGATGTGTGTGCGTGTGCATGTGAGCAGGCCCATGCATATGTGGCGCTGTTTGGACTATGGTGGCACGTCTCGTAAATTTGCAACGCAACGTTACATTTTATTGTTCTTGAGGCCATTTTACACAGCCGACTTTCTCACAAACATACATATATGTCAATTGTTTGTATGTATGTGTCTGTTGCTGCCAGAAGTACTGTTAGGACTAAGTCTAATGTTATTTTATTTCTTTTATTCGGCTGCAATTACTTTTGTTGCTTTAGTGTTCGTTCTGCGATCTCAGCTGTTGCCTAGCGGCATCAATGCCACTTAGAGAGAGGCGCAATATGTTTGAAATATTCGAACTCGGCTTTTGCTGCTATTTTATTGCGCTGCTACGGCAGCAATACACACATTGTTGCCCAATTATCGCGACTAAATATGAGATGAGCGCGTGCGGCTGTGTGGCCCTGCCAGACAGCGACCTTAAGCCCTGTAAAATCGGCATTAGTTAAAGACAATTTTCCAGCGCTCAAATGAAAATCCAATAAAACTTAACTTAGCATTTGAGAAAATGTGAATTATGCGCATGAGTGCACTTGTACATGCCGCGCATGAAGCATACTTGTAGGCGCACGCGGCAAATTAGGGATTCAAATTTACAAACGCGGATTTCAGAAAAAGAATATTACCGACCACAAAAATAAAAACGACGACAACGAAAAAAGAATAATAACAACAAAAAGTATGACAGTTATCGCTAAGCTCGCACGATTGCGATTGTTGAGCATAAATTACCACTGACATCTGACAAAAGTTAAGTTGACAAGCGAGCATTTTTCAAACAGACAGCGAACCAAATAACCAGCTAACAACCCAAGTCGATGCGAAAAGTTTGAGTTTGGGAGAAATGTAAAAAGACAGCTATTAAATTGGGATTAAACAGCTTGCTACGCGTCTTTAATTTAAATGAGCACATATTTAGCTACATGATAAAAAACAGCAGTTGCTTTGATAATGCATTCACGCCTTTATAAATTGTAGATTTCTTTCCGATCGAAAGCTTTCCATAAACTCTAGTTTTAGTATTCCCTAGCACTTCAGTCTCTAGCAAGCAGAGCGGCAATATTGACCATGATCCCACTGACTGTGCTCTCATTAATCTTCTTCAGTTTTAGACTTGTTGCAGTAATTATCCACAGCAGAATCGCTAGGAACTAATGTCTATGAGCTTCCAACAAAGTGTACTATCGCCCTAATGTCATCACACTGGTAGTGAGTCGGAGCTCCATTGATTGGACAATATTTAATAGGCATCATGCGGTGAAGTGAAATATTTTCACCAGAGCCACTTGTCAATAATTTTTTCGGCAATCTTTGATTCGAATTTTTCAACTGTTCTAAGGCGACTGTATCGTGTTCAAAATCTAAAAACAAATCAGCAAATCTTAACAAAAGACTTTCATGTTCTCTTTAACTATTTGTGTTTCATGGAAATCTTGCGCATTTTAGGTTAGCCTAATATTATATTAAAGTTATTTAAGAGAACTCGAAATGGATCTCAGCAGTAATTATAATATACTTTTGAAAAACATTTTTAAGATTAGCTATTTTTACTATCATTCGAAAATAATTTATTAACATCCATATAAATTTTAGAAATATTCTAAATGATTTTTCTCCATATATTTATGTGAAAATATTTTTAAAATGTACATAAGCATATCAAAGAATATCAACCAACTAAGAAACGTATGCATACTCATACAAGAACATACTACAAAAAGAAAACAATTTCTTGTGTGCTGTTTTATTTAACGCCATTAGTCGTCAACAAATGCGTGACATTGAAATACGTCTGTATGTATTGTTATGAGAGTATATCTGTATCGCACCGGAAGCAAGAACTACCATTAGTTTTTATGTGAATTTCTTTCATTCGACTATGACCACATGAAAGGTGTCTAAATTTAAAAGTATTACAAAATCGTTTTGTTATTTGGAAAAACAATCTAATGAGCGCATAAATTTCACACATCACTTTTGTTGCTGCTGTTTTTGTTGTATCTGAAAAATATTTATATATAAGCATTAAAGAAATGAAAATGTGCGCGTAAACAAACAGCTTGAAAAACAAATAATGAATAATTGATTGGGACACTGTTGCGCTTCTTGCGATGTGTTTAACAAATGCCGTTAATATCGCAGCAAAATTTTATAAACACCTGCCAATTGATGAACCAGCGAAGCAATAAAAAGGATTTATTTGAGTATAAATGGTAGCTGGTTCTGCGTTAAATTTATTTTGGGCAACATATTTGGATACTTTTCGAAAAACATATTCCTTTGGTAAGTAATATAATTCTAATAGTATTTTAGTGAAATTTTTTTGAAAATTGGTAATTCAGATGCCCTTTATTTATACAAAATAAATAGCTTTTACTAGTTAATATTGTTACTGGTAATAGCTTTTAATTACGGAATAAAGAAATGCCAAAACTGGAGCAGACCACGAGTAATTCTTATTATTATGATTTTTTAATAACCTTTTGGGAATAAAGTTAAGTAAAATAATTTCCAATATTTGCGGCAGTCTAATATACTTCTGGAAAATTTTGATTGAGCACCGTATTTCAGCAGGTTTATCATTTAGTACTTATACTTGGACCTCTAGAGAAAATAAATTTCAGTTTTAATTGTAATTCAAATATAGGTGTGATACGAAAAAGGATGCAAAACTTTATGTATTGCGTCTCACAACTCGGCTCAGTTGAAATTAAATTGAAACAACTACAGCTTGAGCATTGCGAATTAGAATTACTTGTTAATTGATGTTGGCTTCCTGGAATTCTGTAATGAAAAATTGAAACCATACAAATAAGTTAGTGATTGCGAAAGTCTGAATAGGGTAGGTAGGGTAGGTAAAGTGGCTGTCATTCGACACACTTAGGCCTTTAGGAGGCCCATTGTGATACCACTGGGACTGTGATCCCCTCACTCTACTGGCTCCTCTCTGAACCACCCCGTACTTCTGATGAACTTCATCAGTGTGACAAGTTTTATCTGTGCAACCTCCGAGACGTCGTCAAGAAACCCACGACCCATGGTTGCGATTCTTTTCCTATATAGTGCTGCGCAATCGCATAGAAGATGTTTAATGGTCTTCTCCTCTTCTACTTCCTGACAGCTTCTGCCATAATCGTTATATGGCGCGCCAAGTCTACTTGCATGTCTGCCTATTAGACAGTGGCCTGTTAGTACTCCTACGAGAGTTCTTATATCATTCCTCTTGAATTTTAACAGTCGGCATGTGCGGCTCATATTCCATTCTTGCCACGTTTGCCTGCTGGTTGAGCAGGTCAGGGATTGATTCCACTGACACTCGGCTATATTAATGACATGTTTGTCGATTAGGTATCTACACGTAGCCAGAAGCATATTTATGTCCACCTTACCAGGATCTAGTTGTAGGGTGGTGCCTGCTCTGGCTAGTTCATCTGCTACGCAGTTACCAGGGATGTCACTGTGTCCTGGAACCCATTGCAGATTTATAGTGAAATAGGATGACAGATCCGCTAGAAGATCATGGCAATCCTTCACTGTCTTCGACGAAATACTATGAGACATCAGAGATTTCAAAGCCGCTTGGCTGTCTGTATATATAAATACACTTCTTGTTGTTATTACGCTTTTTGTTAGTACAAGAAGGCTTTCTTTAATTGCAGTGACCTCTGCTTGGAAGACACTACAGTGGTCTGGTAACCGGAAGGCGATTTTGGTATCTAATTTAGCCGAGAAGACACCGCCGCCTACTCGGTTATCCAGTTTGGAACCATCCGTATAGAAGCTAATCCCTTCTTCCTTGTCCACTACATCCCGTTCCCACTCCTCTCTGGAGAGAAAGGTAATATTGAGGACCGGATTTAGGTTCAGCTCCACCGGATTGCGAAAATTCGTAGTTACGGGAAGAACCGGGAACTTCCTAAGTATCCTAGAATGTCCCTTGTTACAGGCGACTAATAGGGAGGCTTCCCTCAGTCTTAGAGCTGACTTCGCTGCCATTTGCTTGCAATATAAGTCTGTTGGCAGCAAGTGTAAAATTATGTTGAGTGCCTGGCTTGGCGTAGTTCTGAGAGCTCCACTGATGCAAATACTAGCTGCTCTTTGTATACTTTCCATGCTTCTAATCGCATATTTCTTTTCTGTAATTGGCCACCATACTACTATCCCGTAGGTCATGATCGGCCTTACAATTGCTGTGTACAGCCAGTGAGCCACCCGAGGTGTCAGTCCCCATCTGGGCCCCACCATTCTTTTACATGTGTAAAGCGCTGTAGCAGCTTTCTTTACCCTCGCTTCCAGGTTTTGTTTCCAAAAAAGCTTCCTGTCCAAAATTAGTCCCAAGTAGCTTGCTTTATCCCCTATAGTTAGCCTGGTGCCATTTAAAAATGGCGGCGTGATTTCGGGAGTACTGTGTTTCTTAGTAAACAATACTAGTTCTGTCTTGCTAGCATTTAAATTCAGTCCGCATGATACGGCCCATCGATTAATCTCGTTTAGTATTGTCTGCATGAGACTAGCGAGGGTGTTCGGGAACTTGCCCCTAACCGAGACTGTCACATCATCAGCGTAGGCCACAACATGTACCCCCTTCTTTTCTAGGTCCACAAGCATTTTATTCATTGTCAGGACCCAGAGAAGTGGGGATAACACGCCTCCTTAGGGTGTACCCCTTCGGACAGATCTGTACATCGTTGAAGCTCCCAGCGTTGAAATAATTGACCTGCCCAAGAGCATCTGTTCAATTAATTTCCGGAGAGGCTCAGATATGCCCAGATCTTTAAGCGCGCTCAATATGGCCTTCGGCTGGATGTTGTTAAAGGCACCTTCTATGTCTAGGAAGGCTACGAGCTTAATGCCGTTTCTGTGGATCTACCCTTCGAGTACGCATGCTGCGAAACTGCCATTTTTCTTGGGTTTAGTATGTCCTTTATATGTATTTCTATTAGTCTTTCCAGCGTTTTTAAAAGAAATGATGAAAGACTAATTGGTCTAAAATCCTTTGGATTAATATGTGAGCTTTTGCCCGCCTTTGGGATATATATCACCTAAACTTCCCTCCATGTCGAGGGAATATAGTTCAATTACAGCGCCCCTCTAAACATGGTTGTTATCCAGTTTATTGTGTAGTTCAGGGATTGCTGTAACTTGGCCGGGAATAGACCGTCTGGTCCCGGCGTTTTATAAGGCTTGAAGCTGCCTACTGCCCAATAAACATTGTCATCTGACACTATGTCTAGCGGAGGGGTCTCTGAGATTACTTCACTCCCCATTATATACCCCCTGTGAGGTTCTCGGAACTGTCTGGGAAGTGAGTGTCCATTAGTAGGCCCAGAGTCTCTTTACTGGATTCCGTCCAGCTGTGATCTGGCTTCTGAAGGTATCCGATGCTATGTTTCGACTGTGTCATTATCTTTCTCAGTCGGGACACTTCTGCTGTATCTTCGATGTCGCTACAAAAAGATTTCCACGAATTTCTTTTTGCTTTCCTTACCTCCTTTTTGTATGCCCGAAGGTGGTTGTGATAGTTATCCCACTCTATATCTTCTTGGGATAGTTTAGCAGAATTGAATTGCCTCCTGCAATTCTTCTGCATGTTCTTAAGTATTGGGGTCCACCAAGGAGGTCTAATTCTTCCCCTACTGTGCGTTAATGGACAAGCTACCTCTAGTGCTTGACAACAAGACTCTGTGAATCGTTTAACGAGGATGTCTAGGTCCTCTTTCTTTTCCGGTTGGAATGGTGGAATCATAGGAATACGCTTTTTTAACTCCTGCATGTGCATCTGCCAGTTCGTTTTCCTATGATTCGTAAATTTCTCTTCCCTAACTACATTTTCTTCAATTATACACTCAATGTAGCGGTGGTCTGAGAAGGAGTGTTCTTCCAATACCCTCCAATGTGTTATTTTATCCACCAGTTCTTCCGATACCAGTGTTATATCTAATACTTCCTGTCGGTTTCTGGTTATAAATGTTGGCGTACTACCTTTGTTACATAACAGAAGCTTACTTCCTATTAGATAATTAAAGAGCAACTCACCCCTTTCATTAATGTCCGTGCTTCCCCATAGATTATGGTGCGCATTGGAGTCGCATCCAAGTATGATCGAACACTTGGATGCTTTGGCGTCTCGTACCAGCTCCTTGAACAGCTGCGATGGTACTGCTACCTCGTCGTACGGCATGTAGCATGATGCGAGCCGGTATTTCCTCTTGCTCGTCTCCCAGCTTACCACCGTAGTGTCGTTACTACTGTAATTGTGTAATAAAAAGACATTAAGCTTTTTATTAGCCAATATACATGTCCTAGGCTTACCTACACAACCATTCGCGTATAGATTGTAACCTGGTGTCCTCAGACCGCAAATACGCCCTCCGTTAACCCATGGCTCCTGAATGAGGACAAAGTCGGGCCGTTCTTCTGCCATGCGGTTAACTAGGGCTAGAGACGCTAGTTTGCTGTGGTGTAAATTAATTTGGAGAAGACGCATTAGTTATGGTCTTCTCTGCATCATCATGAGATTCGCTTAAAAGCTCACTCTCAGTGTAGAGTTTAGAGAGTCTGTCCGCAAGTTCAGACCCCGAAGTACACTCACCTTGATCCGTGATTTCTGCGTCGCTCGAGGACTCCACTGGATCTTCCTCGACTTCGCACTCCGATTCCGATGCCAAGTTTTCTCCTGCATCGGCGTCTGATTTGTAGGTCATGACCTTTACTTTTGTGAATCCGTAGTTGATCTCTCCGCCACTTTTCGCTAGCGGTTCTACGGATTCTTTTGTTAGAAGCAGCAGAATCTGCATTGTGGCTCGCTTCGTCTCCACTCCAGATTCTGCTGCGGGGTCGTCAAAGGCCTTGACGAATCTCCATCCCTCCGTTGGCAGATTTGGGTTGCAGGCTCTTATGAGCTGCATTATTTGGTCCGGCTGCGATGGTGTAGCCGGGATCCATACCCTTGCTCTCGGTCGGGATGGGATATCTTTCCTGTCTACCGCCACCAATTTGGCTCCGGGGTAGACCTCTCCCACCTTAGCTATTGCTGCTTTATATAGCTGGACCGATCTCTCGTCGTCACACGCTATCATCTTTATTTGCCCTTGATACCATCCGGCATCCGCACATGACGGGGGTGGACCTGGATTGCTAAGTAGCACTTCCAAAGCCACATTCGTCAGTGCGGCTTGCACCCATTTCCATTGGGCTCTGGAGATTTTTCCTTCGGGATCACCCTCATCCAGTACACCAATGACAATGCGGTTTCGGGCCACATCAGCAAAAGATCTTACGGGCGTCACGCCCTTAGTTTTCGGTCTCTTAGCTGATGGCTTAGCCTCTTCAGCGGACCTTTGTCTTTTTGTTGCCACTACCGGCGCTTCTAGTTTGAAGTTAGGTAGGACAGCTCTCGCGCAATCAATGGATTCTCGGAGCTCCTTTGTGAGCTCCTCATTGTTTGGCGGTTGCAGCTCCACCTTCTTCAACAGGTATGCAGCGCGTCGCCTCTCTGCATACTTTGCTTTTGCCGGGTCATCAATCCTGAAGGAAGGTCACTCTCTGGCTGACCCACTACTGGCAGCTTCGCTTTTAGCATCTCCCACCTTCTCCTGCTTAGCTGCCAAGCCTTGGCTACAGGGGTTGGTATGGGCTACCTCCAGCGTTGCTGTTTTTGTGGCGCCAGCCTTGGCTACTGCCCCCTTAGTATTCGCCTTTGCTCCAGGACCAACCTTCGCTCCTGTCCTCGCTTTGGCTGTTGTCGAGCTCGTGCCAAACGCTGCTCTTCTCTGGGAGCAACCCGCTCCCTCCGGTCTTTTTGAAGGAGGTCCGGACTCCTTTTTGTTTTTATTTACAATGTTATTGTTTTTGCTCATATTTTGGACCCACGAGTGTAGGGGAAAGTATGTCCGCTTGCGCATAGCCTCCGCTTTGCAAGTAAGGCTATCTTATTACGGAGGGCGCCAGGTATCCGTAAGCTCCGTGCGAGACTGGGCTATTTAAGGGCCCCCAGCCAGGTTGATCTTCGGCACGGGTCGCATGACACCTTGATCCAGCCCTTTACCTCCTACCATGGTAAGACCTCCTATCTGGATGCTGCACTATCGAAGAGTACCGAACACCCAGATAGGAAGCCTGACCTTAGCTAGACACCTCACTACTAACGACGTGAACCTGTGGTATCTATTTCCAGTCGGCACCCTCGTGGAGGGTTCAGCGGAGGATTTTTGCCAACCAAGTCTGAATAAATCAGGGATAAAGTTATGCCCGACTTATTCCAGTATGAGGGCGCCTCAAAATTAGCGTTTTTTATAACATTTTCCATTGTAGCTAGATTTAACAGAATAATTTTTAGGCATATAAATTAAAACACCCAAAACTTATTACGATTAAAAATTATTATATATATATCTGTTTAAAATATGGAGAAACCATTTAAATCTTTCATTTTGTGATATGTTTAAACAACTATTTATTTAAGTTTCAATACTTAATAAAGTGAATTAAACGTATTAGCTCTCAATTAGTAAATGTTTTTTATCATTTTCAATTGAAAATTATTACTACGAAGCATGACATCACAAAATATTTCATCATATACATTTCAATTTCGCGTTTTCTTTAATTTTTATTGTTTTACAATTCCCCCGGTCCCTCTTTTTCCGAATGCGAAACGTTAAACCCTCCTGACCTCAACTCAACTGTAAAGGTGCAGGAGGAAATTTACTGTCTCACTTCCAATGTTAGCATTTCTTTATCTCAGGACTAAATATTGAAACGAGCACTAATTTCTATAAATTTTCCAAAAAAAAAATTGTGATCATTTGAAAGCTCTTTTAATTTGTTTTTCCATTTTCAATAATACTTTTTTCGAAAACAGTTTCAAAAATCGTTATGGAAACTGCTAGTAAAACATTCCTGTTTCTAATGTCCTGCATTAAAACAGAGAAATATAGGTAAAACAATAAGATTTGGATAATTTTTTTTTATGTTGACTATTAGGCTCGCACAGAGTCATTCGATTTCTTAAAATTTTTAAGCATTTCGTTTTTGATATTATATTTTAAGGTATTTCTTACCCACATAAAATATGTAACATTTCTAACATTTACATATACTAGTAAAAGGTTTTCCAATAAGAGGGATATGGTCAAAAAAAAAAAACACATTAATTGTTTTTATTTAATGTGTTGTACAATCGATACAATTAAGTTATGAATATAACATCGTTCGAATGGCCCCCACGACTTTTTTAATATATTTTCGAGTACTTTTACCACTAAATCAAGTCATTTGTCATGAAACGCGTTCAATATTGGCTTTTAAAACTTGAAGAGAGTCTGGTTTATTGCTAAAGACCAATGACTTTAAATAGCCCCACAAGACGAAAGGTTCTAAATTACAAAGGCTTGAAAGCCATTCAATGCACAATTTCTTGAAATTATCGAATCTCCAAACTTTTCTCGCAATAATTCGGTTGTTGCACGTGCTGTGTGGCACATAGCCCCGTCTTAGCGGAACCAGATGTTGTCAAGATCAACTTGACAGTAACGGTGTCACCAGCTTCATTTCGAAAGAAGTACGGACGGATGTTTCCACCAGACCAAAAACTACACCAAACTGTCAATTTTGGTGAATATAATGGTTGTTCATGAATAACTTGTGGATTTTCTTCACACCAGAACCGACAGGCTTATTTATTTACCGCACCACTCAGATGAAAGTGAGCTTCATCGGAGAATATTATTACGACCATATAGCAAAAGCGCACGAAGAGTTTCAGTTGGAAGAACGATTATTTTGATAATAATTTATAAACGTTCTTCTTGAGTTTATCTTTTTACGATAAAATTGTAAACATTACTGAACATAACGAATAAGATTACAGATCATGACATATTAAAAATGGCCTCAACGACACTTAGAAATCATATCATCCTTTTGGAAAACCCGGCTAGGTGTTGCTGTGGCTATGGCATACATTAAGTGAATACTATTGTAATAAATTCCTCAATGACATTCAATGCAATTAATATTTGCAAATAAAGGCAAACACATTATTGTCGGTATAAGAATAAAAAATATTATGAAATTTCCATTTGGTATTTTATTCAAAATTATTATTATTATTATTATTATTATTATTATATTAATTTTTTTTTTTTAATTTTCAACACGTGGTTCTGTCGGGAAATATATTTTCTTTATTTAGGAATTGTTTTGACCTTTACTATAATTGAAATTTAAACTATCTTATCTTAAAGTTAGATTAAACTGCACACACATAGCACTGCACTTTTCTATAATCGGTTTAGTAGCTTAAGAGTTTACCCCGGAGAAAACGAGACACCTAATTCTTATATGTATACATATTTAATTAAACAATCGAAATCATTGAAAACGTTTTAAAATTATAGCTAGATTTTGATGCAGTGAAAATAGACCAACAAGAAAACAAATGAGTTGCGGGAACTGTAGTCGCCCCCTTCGGCATTGAGGTATTTACTTCAAAATTTCATCGAGAATGAAAAATTAGCAGTGCAACTATCTGTACTTCCTTATATATAAGTAGAAAGGTTTTGTAGATGATTAATATATGGAAGTGCTTGAGATTATCTTGAAAGAAATTGTTGACTTCGGTTCACCTGGCTTATATCACCCTCTCATGCTCTGCGCCATCTATAAAACTGATCGTAATGATAAAAATTTTAACAATGCATAATAAGCTAAGTTATACCTGTGAGTATGTAGGTATAATTTAAGGCCATATCCTCCACATTTTGAATGCAATCCCCGATGTCATACATTTACCTTTATCACTTCAGATGACCCAAAAATGCAATTACAATTCTAATCGCCTTAAAGTATGCTGCGCTTGAAATTGAATTTTAAATATTCAAAAGAAATTGTATTTAGTTTTAACTATAGTTTCTTCGGTATGCGCAACGCAAGGGTAACTGAAACAGGAGAATCGTTTAGTGATATTTGCAGCAAAGCTGTTGGATTTGGGTAGTAGTTGAATTGGTTTTGCTGATGGGCATTGGTTAGCTCCAACGGGACTTTAAACAATTGTCAACGATGGTTGAGAGCTTCAGTTTATTTTCGGCTTATATACTTTTTCGCTTGTTCTACTTAATTCGTTTGCTTTCAACTGCCAACAATAAAGTGATTCTAAAAGCAGTCTTCAGGGGAAGGAGCTGACTTGACGTCGAATGCAAGGCCACAAAAGACAGAAAAATAATAACACAACAGAAGAAAAAGCATTTAGCTTATAACAATGGAAAAATTGAAGCAAATTTTTAGCAAAAACGAGCACAAAATTGACAGAAACGAAGCAAAATGAAATGAAAAATTTAGACAATAGCCACAACAGTTAAAATTATTCCCAAGCTGCGACAAATGACCACGACCGGTGGCGCTGACCGCGCTGTGAATCGTATATTTTCTAAACAGTAGGTTCGACAATGTCGGCTTCGGGGAAAGGAATGGTTGTGTAAAGCGCTGCGGCGGTTGTAATTTCGCTTAAATCAAGTTTACTTGGTGCTGACATTAAATAAATCTTTTTTGTCATTGAGTGTGCGGTGGTGAGTAAGTAAAAAGTTCGTTTCTCTTCTGTCAATAGCTTTCTGCAAATCTCGCTGTGTTTAGTTACCTTGTTTTTTGCTTCAGTTATGCCTTTTCATTAATCTGTTATATTGATGCATCGAGTTTTAAATATTATTATAAACGATTATGGCAAAATGGTATAAATAAATGAAACTATAACAATCCTATGCAATATATCCATAAAAGATAGATATCATAGTCTACTAAGCGAGAGAACACGACGAGGCAGCACAATGATAAAATACAATAGAAATGTCAATACGAGTATATCATAGTAATTGTAAACAAAAACTTCGTTCATTCATGACAACACGAGCTATTATATTTATCTGTCGAACACACTAGAAAAAGTAACGTTATGAAATTATGATCATCTCTATTTTTATTATTCTTGGTGTCTACGCGATATACTTGTATGTACACGTATATCTTTTTTAATAACGTTTTCTGCGCTCTAAAGTATAGTTTAAGTCAAACAAAAAATTTAAAATCACAGACTGGCCAAACACGATAATTGCTTGGCGATTGTATCGTATGTAGTGTAGTATAATACAATTGTCATATACATATGTATGTAGCTCAGTGCGCTGTTTTTAAGACATAACTTAATTTGTTCCAAAGTAAGTGGCATAAACACAAAATTCTATTGAAACATAATATTTCTATTTAATTATAATGTATGTAAATATTATTGCAGAATAGTGTAGTTTGTTTACCCCATACATTTTTTTATAGAAGAAAATGAATTTGAGGAAGGTAAAATGTTATCGATTAGCGGTGATTATCGATTGTTTTATTGCTCCTGAATTCTACAATCAAATCTGAAAAAATTTGGTAACTATCCAATAAACTTCAATTTGCAAATCATCCAAATTAAATGTTAGGGTTCAAAGGCGAGAACTATGCGCGGAATGGCGAATTCAGTCGCTGAACACAACAAATGATTCAAAGCGGGAATACAAATAAACAATTTGGAGAAAATTTTAAATTACTCAAAAGTTAGTTTCGCGCTAGACAAATATATATACATATACAAACACACACACTTATATATTTGTATATATACAGTATCTCTTCTAACCGCTTTACGATTTCCTTGCTAAAAAGCTCATAAAACCAAGGAACAGTAACAATTTACGCTTTCGATTGGTTTTCAAAACTTTTTAACATTTTTATAGGCCCTCTGTATAAATATATTATTTACTTTGTATATGCATTTGTATAGCGACCAAGCAAATGATTAGCCAGCTCGACTGCGACGAAAGAGCGCGCAGCGGGACAAACGAATGTTCGTGTATTTTCAATTAATTGTGCGCCGACTGTGCGCATTCTTTTATATGTGTGTTTATTTTATTCCATTGCCGGTTTTCACTAAACTATTTTTCAATTTAAAACGTTTTGTGCTATGTTCGCACGCACACCCGAAGGTAGCAAGACGCCGAGGCAATGAGTAGCGGATTAAAACAATTTTTAAATATTTACACAAGTATTTTCAATATTTAATTGCATAGTTTAAGGCATTTAGCAGTAACTGCTTTAGATGTGCCAACAAAATTTTTACAGCCTCGATTGCGTGGCAATGAAGTAAAAGGGAGGATTGCTTTTCTAGGCTGAAGTGTAGTCTAAGAAGTTTGTTGACATGGACAATATTGCGAAAGCACGGGAAAGTACAGAGACTACAAAGCAAATACCCACAAGTGTAAGATGAGGTTGAGAACAGTTACGAGCGATTTTGATACTTGGTATTATGCATGCCAAAACATACTGAGGCATTTAGAGCTTAAATAAGAGTTTTTAATAGAAACAATCGTTCACATTATTCGCAAGACGGACCAGGTTAAAAAAACACACCAAAAATACTACATAATATTCATTCAAATATTATTTGATTGCTTGTGTAATTTTTTGACAGTGGTCGTAGCACACCTTGAATTTTGACAATTTATATTAAATTCAAGTTTAAACTGATCATTCTTCGCCTGATCATTCTTCTAGATTAAACATATCACAAATCTAGTTTGGTTTAATGATAATGGGCGGGAAACTAAAAAACTTTTCGATTGAGTACTTATTCCTGAGGTTTCATCAGTTAGGTAAAGTTAGGTTAGATGGCAAATTCCTCGGCAGGGCGGAATGATCACGCTTTGACTGTTATGTTTAGACTTTTGTGAAACAAAACGAAAAACTCCTGTAGTTGGATATTAGCTATCGGCAAAGCGCCCTGAACCTATTACAAAGCAGCTAAGGTGTTTTATTTATATTTTTGCTATTTCACCTAGATGTCTAAGTGTTTTTACTTGAACTGGCATATGCGGGATATTTGAGGGGAAGCGCTGAGATGTTCTATCTCATCTTTTTTCAAACAGCTAATACAACTGTATCCGATAAGATGTTCAATCTTACAGCATGAGTCCCGCAGGCACAGTGTCCAGTTAGAGCTTCTACACCTAAATAATAATAAAATATCAGAAAAATATCTAGTCGAGTTGGTTTAAAGCGGAATACTTCCAATGTAACTTTCTTTAAGTCCATTGAATTGTGCCTAAGTGGGGCTACTTGGATCAGATACCAAATAGTTTCCTTAACTGCACCAAGGAGAAGCAGCAAACCATGCCTCAATAGTTTAAGTTTGAGTATGCTTTGTATAATTAGGAGTTCCATACCTTGAGAACTTAGTATGTTATTTCATGCGCCTTTCTAATTGTTGGTGTAAATTTAAATAGCCATATTTATAATTTATTTAGCATAACTTTAGCCGCCAGCGTTTGGTACGTCTATATGTATGCCGTAAGATATGTATATAACACATATCCTATTATGAAATCTATGTCTTGCTCATCGTTATACGTCAACCCAATATAACATGCACTTTTTAGAACGAGGCTTTTCATTCATTATATTGACCCAAGTAAAAACGCGTAAAACTATGCAACACATAACCATGATTTATGTATATGCAGTACTGCCACAGCCAAAAGGGACAACATTTGGCGTTCACAATAGTTACACTTTGGAAACCTTGCCTGTTCGTAGTATCGAAAAAAATTTTAGTGACGATCGCAACAATAGTTTACGCTGAAGCATTAATAATACAAGCAATAAAGACCGAATTGTTATCTGCAGGGTTGCGGTGTGCTTTTAGGCGTTTTTTCCATGGCCTGTCCACTATTTTTTCATTTGTTTTGGTAAGAAGCTGTGGTCAGCAGTGTTGCTGAAATGAAATTCCCAAAATTTGTTTGCTCACTGTCTGTTCGCGCTTTTCGTTTCGCCGTCTGTGCCCTCATACCTACTAGTCTTACATAAAAGTGAATGCTTTTTAACAATATTTGACTTACTATGGCTTGCTTTGCGACCGCCGGGTCGAGACTTGCTACATTTCATTTACATGAAAATATATGAATCATATGTGTGTTGGTGTTGAGGTGTTTGTATGAGTGGTTTGTCTGTCTGTCTTTGGCATATTGTGATAATATAACATGTTTAATATGTTTGAATATTTACTTTCTCACTGTATTCTGCTATAGTCGTTGTCGGTGCTTGAGTTTCTATTTTGCAATGGATCTAGAAAAATATATAAACCGCCGTTAAAGTATTATGGTATCAGCGCCACCTTCAATATTTACATTCAAAAATGAGCACGGACACAGGGTGCATTTGCATGACTCTGCAGGATTGCAACTTTTACCACAAATATTTTTATACTTTGAAGCTAAAATCGATCTAAATTAGTATGAAGAATTCACAATATTGTGCATAAGTTATTCCAGACTCAATGTCGCATTTTTAAGCATGAATGACATAAACAATGACTATAGATTATGATATAACAAGATATTGTAAACAGAATTAACCAAAAATCAAAATACTTGATTAATTGAACGTAAGTTATTTTTAGTATTCTTGCCTACTTATCTTATGAGGATACGTCTCGAGAACGAGAATCTTTGCAGATCCGATCGCTGAGGAAAAGCTTATTTGAGCTCATATTAAATCGTACTCTGTTTTTGGTTTTGTATTGGATATATTTAACCCCTAGTAAATGCTGTTTTATTTTCAAAGCTTACACATTCTTTCGCTTTAGTTTTTATTGCCTTGGCAACGTTTGGAGCGGCATATTTATATTTGAAATTGTTAGTGAGAAAATAAGTTTTTTTATTATTTTACACACAACATTTTATTTTAACGCGAGTTTAACAATTTAAAAAAATGTTTTGAAATGCTTGCGCACAGATTCGGGCTACTCATTCTGTTCGGCGCTGCCATAACATCAGATTGTCCACTACACACAGTGCAAACGCAACTATGCGCGCTTATTGCATAAAACATTTTGTCGTTCCAACATTCGAATTCGAAATATGTTAGCTGCGTAAAGTAAAAAATTGGATTAAGCAATGTCGGAAATTTCGTAATCGTCGAAAAGTATGCAAAGAGTTTTCCATATGCAAAAACTAGAGAGCGCTTAGTACGCAAAAAGAAAAATATGATGATTGCGTCGGGTAAATCGTTTAACGTTATGCAAAACGACGCTGCCGTAGGAATGCAGCACTGTAAAATATGCAAACACTTTTAGAGCGTGTTTTTAGAACCTTATATTCGATTCGGAAATGAACTTTGTTTATAGCCGGTAATATAACAGCTGACAATTATTTAGAGACCATTAAAAACTTTTAAGTTTTCACTGCAAATCAAATTTCCGCTGCGCATAACTGCCAAAATTTAGAAAAATAAAATCACCTACCTGAACTTGCTTGTCAAATAATTATATATTCGCAGCTTATACAAAAATATAGAGCAAATTGGTTGTAATGCTAACTATTAAACGCATTGAATATCGTCATTGACTTTTGCTATTCACCCCTAAACATGCTGTTAGCCAAGTCGTAGCGCTTAAAAGGTTTATCATCACCCAGTACTGCCACTTCACAATTCAGCTCCTACCAACCGTTATGAAGAGTCGTAAAAAACTTGCTGAGTAACCACAGGAATTCGTGAGCCTTCGACAAGGCAGTAATAATATATGAGTTGCTAATGCGTCTAAAAATAGGCGAACGCACGCACAAATCGCATATATCGCTTTGATTGTGAGAGGGTGTGCGCCTTTGTTTCGCAAATCACATTAAAATCCGTAGTGGCAATGAAATTGCGCCTCAGCAATAAAGTTATTTTACGTTTATAACTTTTTATACGACACATGAAAGCGAGTCAGCAAATTGGCAGTGGCATACATTAAGGCGCAAACACAAACACTATATGCACCTGTGAGTTCCGCAAAGTAAAAGCGGCGCGCATGTACCTTGAGTATGTGACTTTAGCAAAACTCAATATTGTCGCCACGAACACCGCAAAGACTTGAGCTGCTCATACAAATACTTGTTCTCCTCTGATTTGCGAGGGAGATATGTAATTTTTACAAAGTTAATAAAAGCAAACAAAAATAAATTTTTTGGGTGTGTGTTTAAGTTTCAGATATATATATATGTGTGCATGAGTCTTCTATGTCAAATAGCTTGACAGCAGTGCGTGACTTTTGCCGACGTCAAGTGTGAATTATAGACGCTTGTAGTACACACGCCATCAATTGACAGCGTGTTTAAATATATATGTGTTCATACATAAACACCCTGTATAAGCTAAACCTATATTTCAGATTGAAGAGAGAAGTGAACAGGGAGCTTCGTAGCGGTGTGCAGACAAATCAAATTGGCGTTTGCCTTCGAGTTTGATACTTGACACTACTGACACAGCTGCACAATCGTCCAATAAATATCGTATGTGGTGCCATATTCGGCGCTCAGCTTCATCAGCCTCTGAGTAATTACACAACAAATCAAAGCAAGTAAGCTCATTAAGCTAATTTGATTATGCAAGCGCATTAAAAGCACAAAGTTGTATTGTTTAATTAAAATTTGACAAGCGCAGTAATGTTCCATATTAAATCAGAATTGTCAGAGTAAAATTATTAAACAAGCATTGTGTCGCGCTAAATTGTACAGAGACATTGCAAAGTTTGTATATATTCCTTTTACCTACCTAAAAACATAACTCGGTAGTAAATTTCGTTCATCAGTGAATTTTTTGAGCGCTGAGATTAGCATGTAGTGTTGGGTTCTCCCGCTGCACAAATATCCATTTATCTCCAGCACCCTGTTAAATTCCGAGATTGTGCTGGAAATCAGAGAGCCAATGTATTCCCTGCTTGAGTTTTTAGATCCGAGAATTCAACTCGTTTTTATACTCTCGCAACCTGTTGCTACAGAGTATAATAGTTTTGTTCACCTAACGGTTGTTTGTATCACCTAAAACTAATCGAGTTAGATATAGGGTTATATATATATAAATGATCAGGATGAAGAGACGAGTTGAAATCCGGGTGACTGTCTGTCCGTCCGTCCGTCCGTCCATCCGTCCGTCCGTCCGTGCAAGCTCTAACTTGTGTAAAAATTGAGATATCTTTATGAAACTTGGTAGACATGTTTATTGGTACCGTGAGACGGTTGGTATTGCAGATGGGCGTAATCGGACCGCTGCCACGCCCACAAAACGCCATTAATCAAAAACAAATAACTTGCCATAACTAAGCTCCGCAATAAGATACAAGACTGTTATTTGGTACACATGATCACATTAGAAAGGGGCATCTGCAGTTAAAACTTTTTTTTAAAAAGTGGGTGTGGTCCCTCCTCTAATAGGTTTAATGTGCATATCTCCTAAACCGCTAATGCTATATTAACAAAATTCACTAGAAGCAAATGTTTTTAGCACTTCTATTGACGGTGTGATAATAGTTGAAATCGGGTGGCAACTCCGCCCACTCCCCATATAACGGTACTGTTAAAAACTACTAAAAGCGCGATAAATCAAGCACTAAACACGCCAGAGACATTAAATTTTATCTCTGAGATGGTATGAGATGACTTTATAGGAACCACGTTCAAAATTAGATAGTGGGTAGTAGATAGGTGAAAACCCATATCTGGTTTTTAAATGTACGAAATCGGATTACAACCACGCCTATTTTCCGTATAACACCATTTTAAATTTTATCTGATTTTTTCACTTTCTACTATGCAAATTAAGCAAAAATGATTATATCTTGCGTGAATTATACGTTTAAAGTATGCCACTTTGTGACCAAAAATTGTCTAAATCGAACCAAAACTGTTCAAACCCCTAGGTACTAAATATGTGGACCCCAGTGCCCATAGTTGACCTTTTACCAAAAATATCAGTCAATCCACAAAGAAATCTCAAACGAGTATACTATTTGACTTTGCGAGAGTATAAAATGTTCGGTTACATCCGAACTTAGCCCTTCCTTACTTGTTAGTTTTTAACCTTTTTTTATTTAAACTATCAAAACACTTCGACCTACAACATTCGTGCATGTATTTTATTACAGCCCACTTTTAGGTGAAAACCCATATCTTGAGATCTGTTCAACCGATTTCAACCAAATTCGGTGCATAACGTTCTTTTTATGTTTCTATGTCATAGTGCGAAAATGGGCGAAATCGGACTACAACCACGCCTATTGCCCATATAACACCATTTTAAATTCCATCTGATTCTTTCACTTTCCACTATGCAAATCAGGCAACAATGACTGTATCGGGATAAAACTTTGCGTGAATAATGCGATTAAAGTATGCCACCTTGTGGCCAAAAATTATCTAAATCGAAATAAAACTGTTTAAGCCCCTATGTACTAAATATGTGGACCCCATTGCTTATAGTTGACCTTCTACCGAAAATATCAGTCAATCCACAAAGAAGTCTCAAACGAGTATACTATTTGACTTTGCGAGAGTATAAAATGTTCGGTTACATCCGAACTTAGCCCTTCCTTACTTGTTTTGTTGAGTGTTATGCATTCAAGATGCAGGTGCTGCGGAGTTTCCGCTTCCATGTCGCACAAGCGCAATTCTCTGAACGAACTATATCCACGATATATAGATGCTCTGAGGTCTGCAGTGGTCTGTATATAGTGCCACAAGTAAGCTAGTTTTGTCCCTTTAGGTGTTAATAAGTTCTTCAAACATATCATGCATATCAAATTGATATAATTTCAAAGGTAACGACTTTTTCTGAAAAATCCATACACTAACTGACTTGCCTAAACAAAAGCGGCAGCAACATTTTGTAAGTATCAATTTAATTCATTTTGCATTTAATTTCGTTTTGTACTCATTTCAGCACTCAAGCCAGAACTTGAGGTAAAACTGCCACTTCATTTAGGTCTGCCAGTAAGTCGGCGCTTGATGTCATTATCATTTCGTAACCAAATTGGTCTTTGATTGACTTGAAATTGCAATTAATTAAGGATATAGCAAAACTATTACTCTGATGTGCAGCCTCCTTAGGAAAGATTCAAGACTTTAGTTCACTGACCCTGCGCTAGGTAATAGTTAAGGAACGCCTGGCTCTATTATCAAATTGTCGGGATGATGCGTTTAATCTTGTCCCAATATCAACAGATAGATATTGGGTCGGAGTACTATTGCCATCTGATTTAATACTGTACTATTTGATCTCGTGTGTGGAATTTGAACACATATTAACCGTAAATATTTCAATATTATTTGAAGCAGCTTCTTGCTCAAGGTAAATCACAAGAGGTATAGAGGGATTCTTGCCTTCTGTAAGACTAACCGTTCTCTAGTTCCAGGCTAAATAAAAACCGATTGCTTCAGCATGCGATTTAAAGACATTTGCTAGATTAGGTTTATCTACTCACTTAAAAATGCAGATTAACTGTACGACTTTTTGTATAAGGGCTGCTGATGTTATCAATTTGACTTGCAATTACACTCTTTGCATTACATAAATTTATCTGTTTCGTCGATTTGCTAACACAATGGTCTGTCCATCGATCGAAATGGCACATTGTTCGTGTCCCTTTTTGTTGCAACAGCCGCTTAATGTTTACTTGTGTATGTATGATGAATTGTTAATACGTTTTAATTCAGTTGAATATTTAATATTCGAAATTTTGTACTTCTAATACATTTGGTTTAATTACTATTGGTTTTCTTGAATATTTACACTCACAAAAAGTATAGTCCTCATTTTTTTTTTTATAAAATATCTTACTTTCATTTTATCTGCCGGCTGTGTTTATAGGCCAACGTCATTTAAATATTAATGGATTTGCGTTTATATGTATTTACTAAGTTATTTGATTTTTGAAAACATTTATTTGCTACTTTGTAGTTATTAAAGCATGTGGTTGGTAAAAATTAGTTATTATGCTAATTTAAAGCAGCGCGCAAGTGATGTGGTAATTAAATTAGGAATTTGTAATTCACGGTATGCATAATAAAATAAATAAATTCTTTTATTTTTAATTTTTTTATCAATCGTTATAAAACCAAAACAGTCATAAAGTTCAATCTGAATAAATTGTTGTTTAGACTTAATGGCGAAGTGCAACGATTCTAGAGCCTCGGAAAATTCCGGTATCTAACTAGGTGACTAGATAACCAAAAAAAAAAAAAACATGCTGCGGCAGTGAGTACGTACCAAGCATTCGAGCGTTGAAGAATTGTTAACTAATTCTGAACAAACGTAGTAGTTTTATTTTCAAAAAAATGTATTGGAATATTTTACGGAATTTTGGACAAAAAGTCGTATTCTGCGATAAAGATAAAATTTGCAATTAGCCAGGGCAACTCTGCCTTCTGAAAACTACGTTTGTAAAATCGTTTTTCAGTAGATTGTTTAGAAAGTTGTAGAAGAAATATTTTCCATTTCATCTATTCCAAAATATGGGCTTCGAACAATACTGAAACTTTTCCAAACCACAGCTAAGTTAGCACATACAAACTGTAACATGATACTAGGTATGCCAAAGATCACCTTGGAATTAATATGAGTATTCAGACTAAACTTCGATAGTTTGAACCGTTACAGAACACTCATAGATAACAGTAAAAACTAAATTATCATATACAGTAAGATATTAATTACGGTGGGATTATATGTAAATACTGTAATTAATAGGTTTAATATACATTACCTCCAAATCACTTTATCTAATCATATGCTTAAGCATTCGAAATTGTAAAAATGGTTGAAATCGGATTTTAATACCACCCACACCCCTAATAATGGTTATGTTGAACTAAAAGTGCGATAATTCAATAAATGAAAGCGTCAAACACTCACAACAATAACACAAATTTTGTTCTCAACATGATAAAATAAAGCATGGTAACTGTATAGTTTAGGTCTCCCAACTAAGGAAGCCTCAAAAATGAAGTTTAAAACGTTTTTTTTTTATTTTTTTTTATAAATATGCATTAAATATAAAAAGTTGTGATACATTTAACTTAATTGTTTTATTTTTTGCTTTGGAAAAATTACATATTGTTCAAGTTTTTGGTGTATTTACTCCTCTTCTTCATAAATGTTTCTGAAAATGTATATTAAAATATCAATGTTAGTGCACTTTTATTGTGATATTAATAATTACACATACTCTGCATCGTGATAAAAATTATTATCGAAGTTGAGAGCCGCGAAAAGGAGTTTGACGTGATTGAATTATGAACATCCTGGTTTTGGACCGACCAGGGTTATTTTTTTGAATCGCGCCCGAAGGCCCCCAGTGCAGAAAGGAGTTTGACGTGATTGGATTATGAACACCCCGGTTTTGGACTGACCAGGGTTATTTTTTTGAAGCGCGGGCGAAGGCTACGATCTCCGATATTCGTCCATACCATCAGATCGCGGCGCAAAAGAATTTGTGACTGTTACATTTCTTCAGTATATTTTTGTTCAAATGTTTAACACCCTGAACTGGTATTTAGAGCTAAGTTATCTGAATTCTACAGAATTTTGCCGCTACAACAACAACAACTAAGTGACTTGAATATGTGTTATGTGCAAAGTGTGTTAAATGAATTTTTAAAAATATACATAAATTACCTAAAGCATTATAGAAGCCGGTATTAAAATTGGACAATGTGCGTGGCTCTGCTCATATTTAGTTAAAAACCCATATCTCGGAACCTGCTCTACCAGTGCATAGATAGAGATAAGCAATATCATACACCATAACATTATAAATATATTGTATTAGTGCATAACATACTTGTACAACATATAATAAGAAATCATTCTTAGTCTAGTTATACTAAAAATTAGTCAGAATAATACATAACATAATTTAAATTACAATAGTTCTAATCCACTTCCCAATAACCTTATTCAACGTTCTCTTAGTACAATTAAGAATTTTAAGATTATTAGGAAGTAGATTAAAATATTTTACAGTCACATTATACGGATTAGTGTTTTATTCATTTTCGGTAGTGATATCTATCTAGTTCGTGTATTTATTTTCCTCTCATAATAAAGTAGTTTACAATCATCATAGTAGTAAGATAAAGCATTAACAGTAAAATAATGTTTAATTTTTAAAGGTGCAAGCAGATCATATTCTATTCTCATTTTACTTATCAATTTATTTTGTAATTTCGCAAGTATTATCATAAGCACCACCCCATGCAATTATTCCATAGTTGATGACACTTTCAAGAAGTCCATGATATATCGATTTCAAGATAACAGGTTTAAGCACTTTACTCAATTTATAGAACAAGATCGTAAAATATTTGACTTTCTTCATTAATTCAATAATATGCTTGTCCCACTTCATATGACAGTCAAAGTAAATACCTCAATATTTGCAATTTACTACTCTTTCTAATTTACTATCATTAACGAATAATTGCAAGTCATTAGGAACACTATCGGAATAACTTCCAAAGTTAACAAAAGTAGACTTATCAACATTTAGGGTAAGCTGATTGTTCTAGCCCAAAAATAGATTAATGTCCAATTTACAATTTTGATTTTATTTAATTTAATTTTACATATAATTTTATTTTCACTCTTAACACTCCTAATGCTCTATTAATAATGTGCTTAATCTTATGCTAGCACGGGTTTTTATCCCGTCTTGTGCTTATTTTCTCATTACCTACCTACATATGTAAGCATATGCGTATATGCTTATGCGGGCGTAGGTACGAAAATATGTATTATGTATGTGTACATGTGTATGTGCTTATGTACCTACTTACAAATTGCAAAGCAAAAAGTGAGAACATAAAAAATGCAATTATGTACAAATCATAGAAAATCGAAACATATGTATATGAATGAAAGAATTTGTGTGCATATGCATAAGCGGTGCTCTCACAGAGGTGAATAGCCTAATTCACGGTCACGGTCATCCGATTTTGCACAGTGTCATACTTCAGACCAAACATGCTCCATCGGAAATAGGTAATGGTGCAACTTTATGGACTGCTCTCCGTATAATCCCTTTTGTAGTTTTGATATCCACAACCCTCACTTTGCCATCTGAACCTGGAGCGATATCGATAATTCTGTCAAGTGACCACTGTTGTGGAGGCAAGTTGGTTTCATGGATGATGATCATTTGACCAATTTCGATGTTGGCCTGCGGCTGCAACCACTTGGAGCGTTGTTGTAGGATAAGAATATAGTCGTGTGCCCATAGGTCCCAGAAACGCTGCTTCAAATACGACGCCCGTTGTCATTGCGTTAACGAAGATACAGTGTTGATATTGATGGCTTTGTCTGGCATCGACAGTAATGACGTTCCGATCAATAGATGAGCTGAGGGTTAACGCTTCGCCATCATTAGGATCATTTGAAAGAGGCCTGAGCGGGCGAGAGTTTAAGATAGCTTCAACTTCAACCACAACGATCTGCAGTTCTTCATATGTTAGGTGTGCATTTGATATGTTTTTTATCAAAATGGACTTCACCGATTTTACTGCCGCCTCCCCATAAACCTCCGAAATGCGGAGCGCGAGGCGGAGTAAAACGAAACTCGAACCCAGTGTTGGTGCTGTAATTAGTGATGTCATCAGTAACCGCTTTATTGAAGAACTGTTGATGAAGATCCTTCAATTTGGCTTGAGCACCGACGAAATTTGTGACGTTGTCGCAGTAAATGCGTTGAGGTATTCCGCATCTTTCTACAAAGCGTTTTAGACAAAGTATAAAATTATTAGTAGACAAATCGGATACTAATTCTGCATGTGCGGGCATTTATAACCCATACTCGCTGACGCAACAGACTTATTAAAACCTTTGGGCCAGCATGTAAATGCTTTCGATGAAGATACTCTATGTACAATGATGTAAATCTATGATCTTTCGGAAGAAGTGCGGGAAATTTTGCATCAAAAGGTATGGGTGCTTTTGACGAACGGCCACCGACTCTGAGCACTGAAACTGTCACTCCGTTAAGATTCATTTGATGTAGAAAAGGAGTCAGCTTCTGTATGAACGATTTAACTTGTTGTTGTTTTTGAAGTCTTTCAATTTCATCCACGAATTCGATCTGTTGAATAGCGATGATGATTCTCCACCGAGTCTGATCAAGCTCCTCTACCGGTAGACGAAGTATCATTGCTGGGGTGAGTTGCTTGTTGACAGCAACTTTGTTGAAAACACGAAAAATGTATGTAACTGTGCGAAGTAATCGGTGGTACGATAAACAGCGGTTGATAATGACGTTGATAACATTTCCCTCGTTGCTGCTTTTGCTACACTTGAGGTTAATTCCTTTTCGCTGTTCCATGTCGTGCATTTTAATTTTAGCTTCCTTCTTGCTTACAGGCCATTCTGACGAATTTTTCATTAGAAACTCTGGGCCAGAGAACCAAATTGTCGCTACAAGATTTTGAGCACTGCACCCACGTGAAACAAAGTCTGCAGGATTATGCGTACTTGGTACATGTTTCCAGTTAATGCCAGATGAAATTTCTTGAATTTCAGAGACCCGATTGGCAATAAAGCAATTTAAGGTTGCCGCATGAGTGTTGAGCCACTTCAGCACTATTTCTGAGTCAGTCCAAAAATAAATATTGGTGCTGAATATGACTAACTTCTCCTTAGTTTTTTGCCAAGTCCTACTCAGTAACAGTGCTGCACGTAGCTCCAAACGAGGAAGCGATTGTGCTTTAATAGGCGCTACTTTAGATTTCGCAATAAGTAATGTTGTTTTGTAGGTGTGATTTATCTTAGAACGTATAAGCCCATACGCGCGCGTTGATGCGTCAGCGAAACCATGAAATTCACAATCAGAATTGGATGTTGTTTGTACCTAGCGGGGAACTCCGATTTTATTAATGAAGTTTAAATCGGCCTTAATCTTGTTTGTATGTTATGTAGATCGGGTGGTAGTGTTTCATCTCAATCTAATCGGCGAATCCAAATTTCTTGCATTAATATTTTGCCACGTATGATCACGGGGCTCAACAAACCGAGGATATCAAATATTTTGGAGATAAGACAGATCGCTTAGTAACTGACTGCATATCTGGTAACTCATAGCGATAAAAAAGGGTGTCAGCTAAAGGTTTCCACGATGTACCTAGAGCTTTGGTAATATTTTCTTCAGTTGTTTTAATTATGACTTCCTTATAAGATGCGTCACATAATTGTGTAGAATTCGAGTGCCATTTAGTAAGAGAAAGACCATGAGAACGAAGAACTTCTATAATTTCAATTTTTAATTTTTGTAAATTGTCTATGATTTCTGCACCAGTTAACAAATCGTCAACATAAAAGCTTTCACGAATAGCAGACGATGCAAGTGGAAAGACATCTTTATTGACGTCAGCAATATGAAATAAACTGCGAATCGCGAGGAATGGTGCAGAAGCCAAACCATAAGTTACAGTTTTGAGTTGAAACAACTGCAATGGCTCATAGGGTTCGTTTCTCCATAAAATTAGTTGATATCGTTGATCTTGTTCGTCAATCAAAAATTTCCGATACATTTTTGATATATCGGCGGTTAATACGTAAGGATACAAGCGAAATGACAATAATGTCATGATTAGTTCTGGTTCAATTGTTGATCCGACCACAAGTATTTCATTTAATGAGCGATCAGAAGTAGTGCGCGCAGAGGCGTCGAATACAACCCGAAGCTTGGTCGTAGTACTTTGTGGACGAAAAAGTTTTTTGTAGCAACCATGTGTCCAAGTTCAATGTATTCTTTTATAAAATCTGCATACATATTCTTTAATAATTTGTAGTTAGATAGACGTCGTTCAAGAGCGATAAATCTTTTCCTGGCATTGTGGAAAGAGGTGCCTAATATTGTAGGCGAAACCTTAAATGGTAACCGAAATTGAAAGAAAAATATTTCTGCATTAAACAATAAATCTATACGTTGCGGTTTGTAGAAGTAAGGATCCGCAAGCTGAAGGTTTGCAGGAATATCCCATTTAGAAGTGTTGATAAAACTACTTGGTATGTGTATTGTGATCTGTTTAGTTATAGCAAATTGCGATATACAAGTAAAATTTCCAATTCGCGATTTGATTTTCGCATTTACTGCATACTTTGAATTAGAACGAATATCTGAAATACCTGAGATTTCCTGATGTGAGAAAAACCTTTTAAGCTGCAACCGCTTCGCTGTTTCCTCGGTGATGAAATTTAATTCGGAACATGAATCCAATAATGCACGAGCTGGCTGCATCACTCCAAATTTGTCCTGTATGTAAAGTAAGGCTGTTGGTATTATCGCTCTTTTGCGTGTGCATGCGATGAGTGAAACTCATGGATTGGTTGGTGAATGATGCGATGGATTCGACGAAGTAAACGGCACAGATGTTTGGTCTTTCTCTTTAGGTTCTAACTTTTGTACAAATGGATAATTTGTAGTTCCAACGGTGGCGAAATGTAGATGAGAGTGGTGCGATTGATGACATATACGGCAACGAGATTTCGATGAGCATTTAGACATACTGTATGTCCTTTGCGTAGGCAATTGATGCAAGCACTTGTTTGCTTCCCCCAATCAAAACGCAGTTTAGCTGATAACTGTAGAAATGAAGGACAATTGCTTAGACTATGTTCTGCGTTATTGCAATGTATGCAATTTGACATCGCGTTAATTAATGAATTTGCTAAGAGGAAAATAGGTTAGATAAGAGGGAAATAGGTCTGTAGTTAGTAGTGAGAAGTTTATTACCGGATTTGAAGATTGGGATAATTTCCACTTTAAATTAAAAAGATATTCCAAAGGAATACTTTCAGTACTTTGCTATGAATATTATTAACTCCTCCAGCTTTGTTCTTTAAATCGTGTATGATTTTTTCAATTTCATACTTATCTGTTGTTACGAAAAATATACTATTACAACTATGTTCAACGGTTTCGTTGATATTAATTTGATTATGAGTGCCTATTTTATTTGCAACTTTCACCTATATCACTTGTTATCCGTAATGATTTCTTCAACACAAATAATGTATTCTAGATTATTATCCACTTTACCTTTACCAAGTTTACCATTAACATACAAGTACTGCCAAAGTTTTTTACTATCATTATAATAATTTTTCCCTCTTTCAGACTCAAAACTACATTTAGCAGTTTAATTAAACTATTGACACTTTAGTTCAACATTGTACTTATCTAATTTCCAGATCTTATATAGGAACTTTTAGTCTTACACGAAATCATAAGACCTTGAGTAATCCACAGCTTTCTAGGTTTATTTTTATTACTTTTGTTTTATTTTTAATTCTCATCTTAGAAGCACAATGATCGGAGGCTCTATCCTTATAAAATTTCTGGTTATAGAGCACACAGTTTAAACATTTCTATGTTTGACTATTGCACTGATCAGTCTCATGACTACCATCACAGATCAAACATGTACATATTTACTATATTTTTTATGTTTGTCGTTGGATCTTCCACATTTCAGATTAAAGTAATCATAGATCTTACAGTATTGATGACCAATGTATATTCTAAAACCATTATTTCTAAGACGTAGATATGATTTCAATATAAGTGTACGATAATCAGAGCGGGTGACATAGCCCGCAATAATAATTTTTAGAATCATTCAAATATAGGTTATGACATAAGTCCTTTCTTTATTGAACTTTATGAAATAGTTAAATCTGGGCAATTATTTACGAGCATTACCATCCAGCGTGTTTAGATCCACGTTGGCATTATAGGTTAAGTCCACTGTATCATGATTAGGACATATTACCAGCAATTTACTAACATATTTACCCTTCGAATATTTATTAAAGTCTCTTTCATGAAAAACATTTTCACACGCAAGACAGATAACAACTTTTGGAACTTTTATATTAGAATGACGCTTATCCCGACATAACTATGTTACAGTGTGAAAATGGGTGAAATGAGACTTTTAATGAAATTGAATGAGTGAGTTTCTCTTTGTGAATATAATGGATCAAATGGGGAATGTTTACTATCATTCTAAATAACATTCCTTGGCAT
Organism: Bactrocera oleae; assembly: GCF_042242935.1. NCBI lineage: Eukaryota > Metazoa > Arthropoda > Insecta > Diptera > Tephritidae > Bactrocera > Bactrocera oleae. The sequence goes on along the minus strand of NC_091540.1, from coordinate 33,914,318 downwards.
TTATTTTTTGATTGATATCACACGATCTTGGTGACCAATCGACCTGGACCGCTATATTTTCTTCACTGTGCTGGTTATTCGGTCGAATATTATTCAATGATGAATGCTAGGTCTCAAGATGGATGATGGTGTGTGCGAATAGGATGCTCAGTAGGCCGATTATGTGGACCATATGTTGAAGCGCGCGCGCACACATTCTTAACACAACATGAATTTTCGTAATAAAGTTGAACAGTTTGTAAACGTTGTTCAGGCGTAAGTCTTACCATTATAAAATCTTTCTAAAATAAAAATAGCATGGCAGCTTGACACGACTCACGCATGATCTGTCAAAAAAGGCTATTAAAAAAGTACCTCTATTTAGATCACCCGTTACTTACACCATAAGTAATATGTTACCGTCTGCCGGACTGTTGCAACCGGAGAAAACGCCATTACTTTTGGGCGTTGCATTTATTGTACTATTTAATATGACCAAACGGTAGCTTTGTTAAAATACTTTCAAAACTCTTCTAATTTACGTACCTGTATTACGTTACTGACGTCATAGCTATAAACCTGGTAGTGTTCTTAGTGGTTCCCGATCTCATGTAAGGTAGGTAGAGGGGAATCTTTAAGCAAAATATCACCTGTGGTAAAATACATACAGTCTGTCGTCCACTGGCTCTTAGTTGCAACAACAATAGCCATATAATTACTAACAAAAGCATCAAAATGTTGACAACACAATGACAATGAAACTATCAGACAAGGGCATTGTCACGGCAGCAGCATCGGATACATAACGGCTTGAACACCTCAACAGGCAGACATTAAAACAAGTATAGGCGATTGCAGATGCTTTCAGATAAAGGCTTTCACACTCATTATATGCTTCTATGGTATAGGTATAACGGTATTTACACTTTTGCACATAGTGGCACTTTTACATATTTACATCGCAACAGCAGTCATAAATGCAGTTACAGCAGCTGTTACTTTAATGTTATTGCCACAGAAGGGTTGGTTGTTGACAAGAGAAATAGTGGGATTTTAATTGTTGCAACAATTTAAGAGTCAACCGCAACATTTTAACACCGCAATAATGCCATGGCAATGGCAAAAAAGTATAACCTCAAATTATTTATGTGCGACCAAGAGCCGAATAGCGCTGCACTTGTGCCGGTGACCGCTGAAAAATGTGTGGAAAATCGCTATTTATTATTACAGCGTCGCTATAAATAATTTGCAATGAAAAATACAGTTTTAAAGGAGCAAAATGCTGCGATTGAAAACAACAACATACGCGTCGACAACTTTTTAATTAGAGTGTAGTGAAAGGCTGATTAAAAGTTGGTGAAGCTAAATTCGCTGGGCATATTAACAAATTTCAAAGAAATTTATAACAATAAAGATATAAAGTAGCCAATCAACAATGCTTTAATTGTAGCGCTCAAATTTGCATGACAATAGTTGCGCCTGCAAGCATGCTGCTTAAGTGCCTATAAATATGCTTTAATTTATGGAGAGCACGCTAGCAGATTGTGTTGGAGCATGAATTGTTGCAAGTGATGGTTATGCTGATGTATGTATGTGTGTGTAAAATACCATTCTCACTATCTAATTTTTATTTTATTTTTTATCTCCAAATATTATTGTCGTTTATGATGCCACAACTTGTCGTAATTACCTGCACTTGCCACCCTCTCACCACTGCGTGGAAAGCCACTACGACCTTTATCGTGTGACATTTTAGTGGAATTTTATCGCATTACAAGTGCCCCGTTTTATATTAGTCACACCGCGTGACTATGAATGTTGTTGCAGGCACAAATAGCTCACAGCGTGCCGAGGTGTCGGTTATGTGCTTCATCATCCACAATGAATACGCAGCTGTGTTGGGACAAAAGAGGATCATTATAATTGCTCTGGCTAAACAAAAACTATAGTTACTCGTGTGCTGAACGTCATTAAACACATTGAGAAAGTAGAGAACGTTTGTCGCTTGTAAAATATGCTTAATGTTGTTGTTTTTGTATTTTGTTTATTACGTGCAAATAGGTCTTAGTGTGCAATATTTTGAAGCTTTTTCGTTGTTTTTCGATCAGTCTTTAAGCCAAAGAGATGGGTTATAATAGTTAATATCTTCACTTTGGGAAAACTCTTTCATAGCTATTAGTCCTAGGAGAATCCAAAAATTAATTGTAAATTAAATTGAAACAAGAAAAACCGTTAACTTCGTTGCGCCGAAGCTATAATACCCTTCACAAATACAAAGGCCCCTTACAAGGACTTGATTCCGAACGTTCAATTTGTATGGCAGCTATATGATATAGTGATCTGATCTGACCAATTTCTGTGGAGAATAATTTGTTGCCTTAAGCAATAACTCGTGAATAATTTCGTGAAGATACCTCGTCAAATAAAAAAATTTTCCATGCAAGCACTTTACTCCGAGCGTTCAGTTAATATGGCAGCTATATGCTATAGTCATCCGATCTATACAATTTCTTCGGAGATTAGATTAATGCTTTAAATAATAATACATTCCAAATTTCGTGAAGATACCTCGTCAAATAAAAAAAATTTCCATACAAGCACTTCATTCCGATTGTTCAGTTTGTATGGCAGCTATATGCTATAGTCATTCGATCTGAATAATTTCTTCGGAGATTACATTGTTGCCTCAAATAATAATCCGTGCCAAATTTCATGAAGATACCTCGTGAAATGAAAGAGTTTCCCATACAAGCACTTCATTCCGATTGTTCAGTTTGTATGGCAGCTATATGCTATAGTCATTCGCAGCAGCTTCTTTGTGAGAAAAGGACAGGTGCAAAATTTCAGATCGATAGCATAAAGACTGAGGGACTAGTTTGTATATATACAGACAGACGGACATGGCTAAATCAACTCAGCTCATCATGCTGATAATTTATGTATATATTTTATAATGTGTCCGAGGTTTCCTTCTAGGTGTTACAAACTTCGTGGCAAACTTAATATACCCTGTTCAGGGTATCAAAATAATGTTTTGATTGGGAATTCAGTTTTAAGAAAATTTAGTCTATTAATATTTTTGTGCGGCTATTGCTAGAATTTGAAAATATTGCTGAAAAAGTCCTCCTTCACTAAGGATACCACTCGGGTAAAAACACTATAAAAATTCAAAAATATCAACTAGACAACTGCTCACATAAACGGGACTTAAACATACTCCAAACTAATGAATTGTTTAACTTAAATCTAATCCCAGCTAAGCGTGTACAATTCGACAATTATAAAGTCAATAATTCAATTTGTCTAAGTACTTTTTTGTTGTTCGATTAGAATTTTTATACGGGTAGGCGATTATTGGAAGTGCTACCCACAACCACATCAACCCTGGCAATCCACAAGCTATCACAATAATTCCGACGAACAGATTACTTACTTCATATTTTATTGTCCAGGTAGTAAGAAAAAAAATTAGAACAACGTGGGAATTATGAAAATATTTCACAGTAACATAGGTATGTTATAAGGCTGAGAGAGCTCATATAAAACAATTTTAGTATGTTTAATAAATGTAAAATTTTTTTAGACGAGCTTCACTATTATGCACTTTTTGCACACTTTCGGTTCGATAAAGTTTAGTAACTACAAGTACTTACAAACAACTCAGACACTTTGGGGATCTCTAAAAAGTCCCGCCGTCCTCAACGTTAACTATAATAACATTAGTGGATTCCACCGCCTAAGGTCTGAGTTGATGCGACAAACTTTTTCAATAATTTAAATACGGGAAGAGCGCTGTTTCAATTGACTGGGGTTATTATTCGCCAGTGTATCCTTCTGCGCTAGCAAAATGTTTGTTATATATTTATATGCACATGTATAACGTGTGATCCAAATAAAGATACGTTTTTTATTATTATGCATTTTATTATTTGGCATTTTATCATGGAAATACTTACGCCTAAACAACGTTTACAAATCGTTTAACCTTATTACGAAAACTCACGTTGACGTTTGACTTTTTCCGGTAGGAATATGTGAAGTCCAAAGTTTATGTGGACAATACCGCTTCCATTCAGGCCTTGGAGCAAAACATCACGCGTTTCATTCGCCAGTTACCAGTCGAAATGCTCGAACGAGTCATCGAAAATTAGACTCAACGGATGGACCATTTGAGACGTATCCGCCGCCAATATTTGAAAGAGATAATCTTCAAAAAATAAATGCCAAAGAATACCGAATGATAGTAAACACTTCCCACTAAATTTTAATAATCTGTGGTTTCTTCTTTAAAAAATTAGGGAACCTCAAAATGGATCACCGTATATATAATAATATATTATGTATATAAAAGTATTTCGACTACTTTTTTTTATATGGCAGGTAATTATTTAAATTTTTAAAAATGAAAGCTTGGGATACCGAAAAGAGGGTTGGGATAATGCAGCGCTACCATGCCTTGCAGTCCGTCATTTTGCTCCAAAGGGAATTCAAACGGTAACTGGCGGCACTCCATCGAGTGGATGGATCGTTATGAGGTTGGTAAACATGTTTGCCGATTCTGGAAGTATCGCCAGAAGACTGTACCATCGAGATCCGTATGTTCATGTTGAAGAAACAATCGCGGCTGTTGCATCGTCAATTCAGACAAGTCCAACGACACAACTTGGAGTACACAACTTGGAATACACAACTTTCCGTACAAAGTTTAAATAACAAACCCTCTTAATTTGCCTATTCACCTGGAGTTTCGCCAAAAAATTATTAAAATGGCCGAAGAAGACAATAACTTGATAAAATGACTGTTAATATCTGTTGAGGTCCATTTTCATCCAACCGAATTGTAAACAAGCAAAATTCCCGTATATAAAGTGAATCAAATCCAGAAATAATCCACTAGACAGAATTTCACCCAGAACAAGTCACTGTGTGGTGGGCAGGTTCATCAATGTGTATCGTTGTCAATGTGTATTAAATGCGGTTTTTTACCCAGAACTGCGCAAAAACGTATCCGTTTCAATAGCGGTTGGTTCCAGCAAGATGGAGGACCTGCACGCAAAGCCAGATTGGTTATTGTGGGACTCTAACGAAAAATTGAAAACAAATTAATATCCAGAAACTCCGCTTTCCGCTGGCCCCCAAAGTCACCTGACCTGACTGCACCAGACTTTTTTATGGGGTTATGTCAAGAAAGAGGTGTGCAAAACAAAACCCAGAAATCGGACTGAATTGTAGCAGTCCAGTAAATCGATAATTGAGGCAATCGCGATTTCACCCTTCAGGCCGCAATGAATAATTTTCTAATTAGTTGTCGCATTGCGTGGCATGCCTGGAGCATCATTTACGGTCCATAATTTTTAAAAATAATTAAATATATAAAATAAAATTTGGTAAACAATAAAATAATTAATATAATGCAAGTTATTATGGTTTGTTTTTGTGGCATGATTTGTGAGCCACTCTCTATCAGTGTAAGAATCTGTTATTGAAATTAAAAAATTAATATTAACAATTAAGTGCAAAGCATAACCTATCCTTAATATTAGTTATTTAAAAATGTATATATATTATCACAGTAATAGTCAAGAATTATAAGGTAAACAAGCTTTTTCCGAATCTAATTTAAAGAAATAATATTTTTCAAATATTAATTACACATAAAAGAGTAAAAATACGAAAAAATTCATAATTTAATATTTTAGTAATTTGTATGCTCTTGCAACATCTTGCTACATATTATAACAGTTTTGTTTACCTAACGGTTATTTGTATCAGCTGTAAATAATCGAGATAGATATAGGGTTATATATATATAAATAATTAGGATGACGAGACGACTTGAATTCCGAGTGACTGTCTGTCCGTCCGTCTGTCTGTGCAAGCTGTAAATTGAGTAAAACTTGAGATATCTTAATGGAACTTGGTACACGTGTTCTAAGCTCCACAAAAAGATACACAACTGTAATTGGTACAACGATTTGCAATAACGAAAGCCACCTGCGGTTTGAAACTTTTTAAAAATGGGCGTGGCCACTCCCCTTATAAGTTTTATGTATACATCTCCCAAACCATTCAATCTATATCACCCAAATTCGTGCATAAGAATTTATTTCAAGAGGTCGCGACAGTGTGAAAATAATTGAAATCGGGTGATAATTCCACCCGCTCCCTATTAAACGTTGTTTTTTTTTTTTAAATACTAAAAGTGCGATAAATCAATAACTGAATGCCTCAGAGACATTAAATTTTACATCCAAGATGATACAAGAGGGGTTTATGGAGCCGGAGTCAAAATTGGACGATGGGCATAACACCGCCCACATTGAGGTGAAATCACATTTCTCCGGACCTACTTGACCATGTTCAACCAAATACGTTGCTTAACATAATTCTGACAGCCCTTCCTCACATTGTGAAAATGGGGGCAAGCGGACTTAAACCACGCCTACTTCCCACATAGTACAATTTTAAATTCCATATGATTCTTTTACTTTTCAGTACACATCACAAAAACAAATCAGTGTATCTGGATAAAACTGTGCACAAATGTCGCTTTTGAGGTATGCCATTTCGAGTCTACAAATTTTCAAAGTAGGACGCTAACTGTTCAAACCGCCACATACCGAATGTGGACTCCAGTGCGTATGGCTGACTTTTTGCCGAAAATATCGGTCAATCTGTAATTATATTATATATATAATAATAATATACTCTAAAAAAATGCCAAAAATCGGTTGAATGGGGTCAATACTCCCTTAGCCTCCATAACCTAATATCAAGATTTTCAAACTTTTTGAAGACTTTATACCACATTTGTCGGCAAATTACAACATTTGTGTGGCAGTTATTTTAATGAAATTGAGAGAGCGTATTTTTCTGATAACAGTGTATCTAAAAAGGATAAAGTCGGGAGAAATTTTGTCTTAGTCACTTTATAACTTATATTCAGGATTTTGAAACGTCCGGCTGACTTTACTCCATATATACCTATGTTTACGTTTACATATTTATTAAATTTCTTGAAAATAAGTTCTCAAGCATACCTGAACTATGTCAAAAATTAAGGCTTTCCTTTTCTCTGCCCCTAAAATATCCAATAAAATTATTTCCAACTTTCCACCAGACTTCATACCATTTAGGTAGATCAAAATGTTTGATATTATATTAATATATGTGAAACTATATTAATGGCTTGGCCAATATTCATAATTAGATGATGTGTTTTATATCATCTTAATATAATAAATTTAGCCTCTTCGGTTGTGCTTATATCACATATATCTCATTCGAGGATGATTTAAGTATAATTTTCGCTCACGGGATGTAAAATATAGTAATAAAACTATGTGGGTCTATGACATTCCAATTAAGTTAATATGATACCAAATTTGGTTGTAATCCATTCACGATTTCGTCGAACAATGAAGTTGAACCCTTTCATTATATATTATATTTAAATATAAAGTTTTGCCAACCCCTGAAGGTATTTAGCCGGCTTTGATCCTTGCAAGTTGCAAGAGTATCAAGTATTCGGTTACACCCGAACTTGGCCCTTTCTTACTTGTTTTGTTTATTTTATAATCCAACGCTCACCCCAATCGGGGTTACAAGGCTCTGAAAAAAGTTGCGTTCTACTAAAAACTCTCTACTGTGTATTTTGTTTACTGTTTTGCTAGTCGCAGCTCCCAATGCTTTTAAGGCAACACTCCACTTTGCATGCATGCATGCTAAAAAATTAAGGGATTTAAAATTTTCCTCATTCGTTAAGGCTGAGGTCGAAGTGTAAATTGCGCTGCAGCCACAATGCCGCTAAGCCAATAAATTAAATCAAACAACAGCGATAAACACTACCCCCACCACACACATGACTTTTTAAAAAGCATATCATATCAGTTTGCATATATTAATACACACTTACATATATACATGCGCAGGTACCTGTATATGCATATGTATTTATATATACTCGTTTCTTAAATTTATTTAATTTCTGTTTTGGAATTTTAGCCACGCATAAGCGTTTATCGCTGCCAGAGCATAAGCGAGAGTTGATTATTCTTTTTGTTGTTGCAGTTTAATTCTACAACACTTCAGCAAGTCCTGACTCAATCAGGCATGCTGCAACGTATTTTCCCGGTAGCCAAGCTATTTTGCTATACTTCTATGGATGGATGGGTATATGCGCGTGTAAGTATGCATGTGTGTGTATATGCATGCTATTGGATACCAGCACGTAAAAAGTGCTTTAAACCATAAAAAGTGCTTTAAACCATAAACATTTGCTTTTCGTCGCAAGCGCTTGGCAACTCTGCAACTCTTTCCACAACACCGCCAAAAATAGCAATCAAGCCGCCCACTTTAGCTCACGCCTGCAGTTGACAGTCGCTACAAACCTTACAAGCGCCACAATGCTTGCCACCACACAACGCCCAATCGAGCTGTTTCCAATTTGCTCCGCCAGTACATCAATTTCTCCTACCCCAAAACCCTCGCACGTGCGCTCACGTCGCAGCATACCAGCGTTGCCACGTTTCGCCTGCGTTGCTCTGTTTGGTTGTGTCATTACGCACATTTGTTACTGCCATTGTCTTTCCTACGTCTATTGTTTGGGAATTCGTTGTTGGTATTGCCACAGTCGCCTTTGCTCATTTTGGAGCAACCCTACCCTGCTTACTTGGTTTTGTTTGCATAATTCCGTTAATTTCTGACACTTCATTTATGAATATATTTGACACTTTGCGAAATAAATCACCAAACAATTGTGGGCGTGTGCTGCAGTGAAAAAAACAAATGTTGTGTATCGAAAGATAATTGAAGTCATTCATCAAAATGCAAAACATATTGATATGGAGGTGGCACTATATAATCTTACATATAAGCTATATGTAAATACTTTCCTCAAGACTGAAATAGAGATGTATGCTATGGGTATCTCTGTAGGTATATTTACTTCATAGAGCAACAAAGTGTAGATATACAAATAAATGCACTAGTATATCCTGCCACGTGTTGCTGCGGCTATGTTTTACATTAAATACTGGTATAAAGACTATTTAATACAGTGAAAATATTATTTACGGATAAAGGCTATATATATATATATATATATATAATTATTATAATTATATTTATTATTATTTTTTTTTTGATTATTAAATGTAGTGTTTTGACTTTTTTCCATCTTCGGCATACGCTCTATATTTTGCTGATTTCATATTGCCAAATTTCTGAATGCGATATCCCAGGGGTTAATGCTCTGTAATGATCCCTACCGTATTTCATAGTTTATTTGCCGAAACCTTTGCCGTTTGGCCTCTACACCATTCACACTAACTCAAAATAATTTTATGCTGGTGTTTCAAGTATCAGCCATCAGTTCAATTTAGATTTAAAAGAGGCGCCTTCTGTTGAACTTTCAAACTTGGCTTAAAATACAAATTTCTGATTAGTTTATTTGAATCTATCTTCATTCTATTATTTGATTGTGTTCTAAACAATGGAATAATATAAAATGTTCGAAATTCGTCGATTGAAATTTCGTTTTTCTAGATTGGTACAACGTTTTTTTATGTTCGTGTGAAGTTGGGTGCCTATATGTGATTTAGTATGTGTTTGTGAGCTGTTGTGCTTACGATTGAAAAAATTTTGTTGGGCGATTTTTATACATTGTGTCAGTGGGCTCATGGGGCGTTCCCCGAAGCAGATTTTTCAATTACCAAAACAGAAAAAAGTTACAAGGAGGCAAATCTGACCAATGCGATAGCTTAGCCCTGACTCTCTCTTCGTGTTTGGCCAAAAAGTTAGTCACAATCATGCTAATATGTAGCGGCGCATTCAGGTCTTTTGGTACGAGTCTAGCATTACCACGCCTCATTGCGTTAACATTAACCAACATGTGTTGGCACATAAGAGATGTTGACATCCTTTTCAATCTCACTGATTCCAACACGACGATTTTCGCGCTATACTTCTTTAATTTTTTCGATGTTATCATTATTAACTGAGATGAATGGAAGACTCACATGAGGAAAGTATTTTATTAACTTCACCACCTTCACTGAATGACTAATGCTACTCAAACACTTGTATTCGTACATCAATTCAACCGAAAATTTTTCATCGATTAAAATTTGATATTGAGTATATATAGACATATAAAGCAATAGGAGAATATGTCACTGCCTTGTCACTGTTATTGCATAAGCTCTGAGGAGTATACATTCAGGCGTCAGGGTTTTTGTCAATATTCTTATTTTACTCTCACTATAGCATCAAGCTACTAAACTCTTCGTCATTAGTCTGTTAAACCGTCAGTATTACAAGGTAATAACATATACTTATCTTGATGTATCAGACTTTTGTTTAGCTTATAATGAAAATTTGAATACACCTTGCTATTAATTGAGGTCGAATTACTACGTAAAATTAAAAATATCTAAAGCGCCACATGTTAAGAAACTTTTACGATTTGTTTTTTGGTATTTCAATAGCTTTATGTGCTTCTGCCAATCCAGTCAGCCATATTTATATTGCATACAAACCAAAAACTGCCAAGTAATAAAACGAGAAAACCCATTATATGGCTACCTCATGAAACAAATCGACTTAAATATGTTTATGCATAATTTTGCAGGCTTATGCATATAATATACACATTAAGATACGGTAGACTTTTATTAACAAAGCCATATAATACTTAGGTATATATATTTGTACATACCTATGCGCTTGTACATATGTATTGGGTCAAGTAGAGTGTGACGGTCCAATGGACTGGCCAGCCTCACATGAATATAAAAGCAATTTTCTGCTTGAAAAAGCGTGCGAAAATAAATACATTGTCGAGAAATGGCAACAGATGGAAATAGCCAAATTAAATGAACAAGAAATTGGTGAACATTTTCGCCAACAAAATTCGGCAGCAAAAAAAGAAGGCAACAGGAGTAGTGAGGGAAATGAAATGTAAGATCATGGATATAAAACAAATAAGATAAACTAGGAGCATGTATGTTTCAAATATATACTTTAGCTTTTATTTGTATGTATGTGTGCGATAAGTTTAGAGTACAATGCGTTCAGTTGAAATTTGTAGCGCAATCAGACACAGTATATGACCAAAAATACTAAATTACGAGAAATTTAAAAAAAAAGTTTAATAAGTTTTGCTAGCTAGGCATATTATATATACATACTTGAATGATAATCGGTATACCGAACTTTTTTATGACGGAGTTTTAGCTAATATTCACACTTCTCTTCTCTTCCTTCTCTTTTTAGTTGACTGCATTTGCCATTGAACGAGCTTGAATGAAGCGGAAACTCAGAACTAAGCAGCAAATAAAGAAAAAAGACGTGACGCCCAAAAAGTCCAATTCACACTGACACCGAAATTAAAGCAGCTCAGATCCTGCAAAGTAAAAAATACGCTCTCGAAGGTAACTGTGGAAACAAATGCAGCACCACAAGAAAAAGGGAAGAGAATGTGACAATTCACGAGAAAAAAGATATTCGATTTTCGGACTCGCATTTCAGCTAATGAAGGCAGCAAGCTTGTGATGACCTCCAGACAATTTTATTCAATATGCAAACACCAACGCAACAACAACAAGTGTGCAAATAATAATAAAACGAACTTGTGAATAGCAAACAAAGTGGTGGATGAAAACGTAGAATGTTTGAACAAAATTCATGAAGAAAATTATAAACTCAATGAAAGCGGGTAAAAGCAATAAAAAAGAACAAAAACTGACTGAAAGTATTATGAGTGTTGGTCAAAGTTAACCAATGAAAATTCGGACATTTAAGAAATAATATATCTTAGTGGATATAGACCACAATAACAAAATGTTACTTAAAAACAGAAAGCGAACACAACTGAATTGTTAAGTTCTACAAAATAGTTTTTTATATATGACTCAAATAATCTTATAGTTGAACAAGAGCGATACCAATTAATTAAATTTTTTAAATTAGCTTTAAGGTATACCGTTATACAATCAAGGGCAAAAATTAAGATTTGAGATTGACGGTTTTAAGGATTCTTTAAAATTACAGTAACATTGAAATAATGAGTTTTTTGCGGAAACAAATAAATGGCGGCTTAAAAGGTTTATATCGATTTAAGAAAAACTCTCTATTTTTAAATCGATTCAGTATTCAACCACGTTTCCGTCGATAGTGGTACACTTATTATAGTGACTTTCCTACTTATCGGCAACATTTTTGACTCTCGTGTTTGGTCTATACTCCGAAATAAGCTCTTCATCGTCACTTTAGGGAAATTTATCGCGATCGCCCTTTTAAGCTCCGAGGATATGAAAAAATGGTTGAAAACCAGATCTGTAATACACGGAGGATGCGAAAATATTTCTGAACAATTTTCATGTAATTTTGCTATCGTTTCCATCAAATTGTTAAACTTAACTTTTTTTCGTAAGCTGAACCCATTTTCCATGATTTCATCTTTCAAGTAATAATCTCTAATGGTATTTCCCTTTTCAATAGAGTCGATCAAAATTATTCTATGTGACTCCCAAAATATATACCCCATAAGCTCGTGCAGTGCACTCAGATGACTGCCCATTGGACTCCAGAGTGATGTAATGGAATTATATCCAAGCCTTATTACGATTGAACTGCTCCTAATACTGTTCATAATAATTAGTTCGTTATTCTTTTTGAACGATGGTGCGCTCGTGTGACTTCAGATTTTTTTTCATGTTGCCTTGATATATGTAGAGTGTGAGTTTTTCTCTTAATTTAATTTCTAGATCATTAATAATTTTTTTGTGTGTTTCGTTCATAGCTGCGTCTATGGGATGTCCATTGTATTCACCGTTTTCGTTGCTTATCGGACAACTCACCAAATTACTATGAAGTCAAGTAGCTTTATAGACGTATCCTTTGAAAGTTAGAATTGATTATATGGAATCAGTTCTATTAGAGTCCTCTCTTAGGAATAATATACTCCCCACTCGTAGATCTCATTTAACAGTCCATCTTGTAAATCTAATTTGCAAGATACTATAATGAATTTTCTAAAAGTGGAAGGCAATATATATACCAAATGAAACTTTGAATAAAAATTAAATGAAGTTATTTATAATAACTGGCTGAGGCACTTACATCTTCAAAATACGCTCCACTTTTTCAGGACAAGTTTTAAAAACTTTTCACGTTTTACATTTTTAAAAAACCTTTTACATAAAGTTATTCTGCGGTATTTCCAAATATATTAGGGTGAGTAACTTGAAATCTAATAAATGGTGTCAATTTAAAAGTTTTGCAAAAACTCCATATCAAGTAATTATTTATGTGAACTGTAATTATTCTCGTGCTCGTTCTAGTTAATTTCTGCAGTCAACTATTGTACATTCAAGGTTCAAGTCTCCACACCTGACTGCGCTGTCATCAAACAGGTGTGTCTATTCGAAAAATTCTCCACTCACTTTATGTCCGATTAAGTAACATTAAAGTCACCCTCGTAACAGCACATTTCCTTTTGGCACTGAACTCCTTTTCAAGCAAATACTTTATCCTTCAAACCAAAGCAGCGGCAGTAGTCGGAGAAAATAGGATAGACACACACACAGAAAAAAATGTACAGGCATAGATATTTAGTTTACATACTTTTGGAAGGAAAGTTGAGCAGTTGTGGGTGAGTTGGACAACACGAAGTGGAGCGGTGCAGATTAAAGCGCCCAAAAGTCGATTTCATTAAGCACAAACAAGTAAATAATTTATAGGCTTTATAGTGGCACACATGCGCCCAGAGTCACAAAAAATACAACAAGTCAACAACAGCAGCACGTTAAACAGAAGTTAACATGGCAAGCGGTTGCGTTCCTCACCAGGATAAAAGACAAAAACATACAGTGCTGAGTACATTGAGCAAATGCTGCCGTGTATGACTCGCAAATGAACTATTGTAAATGACTGGCTAGTTGATGTTTTCACTCCTTCATATGTTGTTGCCTCGGAATGGCATGGAATGTCACCATATGAAGCATGCAGCCCACTCAAGTCCCTTAATGTCATGTGTAGACAAATCTTCGTAAATTCCTAAAGCGCTGCCGCTGCTGCCGGGGCGTATGAGCGACATTTATGTGTGTTTATTTGTTCGGCTCGCCCTTTATTCACAAGCATGGTCAGAACTTTTATTTGATTCATGCTTGATGCTGCCAGCTGAAGTTCCGTTACAAATGCATATTCCAACACACAAGGAGTGAGACTAATATACAGGCATTTTTGCTTCCTAGAAAGTTATATTCTTCCTTCTTCTTCACTGCTGTTTCGCCCCTCACCTAATCACCGCCTCTATCATTCAATCAAACGAGTCAGGTCTAAGTTTGCCGTTTTCTTTATTCACGCACACACACGAGTGTTAGTGGTAGTTACTTTAGCACAATTTAAAGCATTTATGTCTGCCAAATTGAAGGGTAGTTATGTTGGTTAATATGGAGGGAATTTATTTTGAGTTGGTAAGCACGTAGAATAACGGAGCAGTGACTGCACGAAGATGACATGCAATAATGGTAATAAAACACTCCACAGAATTAAATAATGAAGGATTACCGAGACTTTTTATTTGCAAGCAATTTTTTATTAAAAAAGCAAATGACTAACTGAAAATATATTAAAGCAGAAAATTGATTGAGGATTATTTAGTTGGCTTACTATGAGTGCAGAAGACCCAAATAAATCCCAAGTAAAGCTTTTTAGGCAAAATTTCTTCATAAAAGTAGTAATTGATTTGATATTCAGATATACCTACATATACTATATGGTTAAGCTTTCTCGGTTAGATTTGGTATATGTGGGGTATATATTTTCATATACAACTTTAATTAGGTACAAACAGCTTAGTCATATGGAGGCTTGCTTGCGAAATACCTGTAACCTTAAAATTACGATTTAAAAAAATTGATTGCTTTTATAACTTCCTTAAGTAAAAAGAACGGGATTAAGTATTTTGTATTGAAACGATGCAAATTTGAAACTACAAACAAAAATATGACTCCTGTGGATGCTTTTTGGGGTTACTTATACCGAAAAATTTTAAGATGATTCGCTCTTATTTTAATTTTCAAGCAAACTGCTATATTGAACTTGGTGTTTGTGTAGTCATCTAGCTAAAATTTCATATTTATAAAATAGTATTCAGTTTAACTTTTCTGATGGCAACTCTGTGCCAAAACATATATTTAAATCTATATAATATTTTTTGCTGATCTCCAAACACCATTTTATGGTATACTTTTTGATTGTTTCTGAAAGACTTTCCTAAAAGGCAATTCATCATACTAAATATTGCAATATTTTCTGTACTTCGTTGATATACAGAAGTTAAGGATTCTCAGTACTGAAGATTACACAGCTTTGCAAAAATAACAAATTTATACTTTTTTGAGTTATATGAGATCTTCGACTGCGCTAAAAAAGGTCCACCAGTGATTTGGGCCTTCACCGTGGATGAAACCTAAAAATAAACAAATAAGGAAGGGCTACGATTGGGTGTAACCGAACATTTTATACTTTCGCAACTGGCAAGGATCAAAGCCGACGAAATACTTATTCAAAGCTGTTGTTCATATTGAAGGTCATGTACACATTTAATTTTATTTGGAAGTACAAAAATATTTATTATAGGTATGTACATGGCGGCTAAAAGAAGCCTTCATCCGATTCAACCCATTTTTAGCATGCCGTTTTAAAAATAGGATTTGCTCGAAATTTTAATCTCACAGATTCACTGATATTTTCGATAAAATGTTCGCTGTAGGAACTGTGGTCCACATATTCGGTATCTAAAGGCTTGAAGAATTGTTGTCTGATTTTGACCATTTCATAAGGTGGCGTACGTTAAGCGCATTATTTAGGCAAAGTTTTATCCTAATTCATTCATGGGTACGTAATTTGCATAATGAAAGAATCAGATGGAATTTAGAATTTTGTTATATGGAAAATAGGCGGGTACTCCAATTTCGCCCTTTTTTGCACTGTGATAAAAAATGTCATAATTATGTTTTGTGCCGAATTGATTGAATTTGGTCAAATAGGTCCCGAGATATGGATTTTTATCGTTTTTTTTTCATCGTCCTATTTTAAGATCAGCTTAAATAGAGCCATCCCGTTCCATCCCGGCTTTAACAATTAATGTATCGGGCGCATTTATTTATTGCTTTATCACGCTTCTAGTAGTTTTCAACAGAACCGTGGTATGGGAGTTGGCGGGTTTGTCATCCGATGTTATCCATTTTTATGTCGAAGTTAAGCATGACTTAAGGGATTTGTCCTCAGGGAATTTGGTAATTGTTTCTTAAGTGCTTTAGGAGATATGTACATTAAACGCCACGCCCATTTTCACAAAGTTTTTAGCCCACAGATGTCTTTTAATACTGCGATCTCCTGCGCACAATTAAACTTTCATATCTTATTTTAAGACTAAGTTATGCCACTTTATAGATTTTAGTTTAATGCCGCTTTGTGGGCGTGGCCATGGTCCGACTACGCCTATATACGAAATCGTTCTCACTCTTTTGCATGAACACGTGTACCAAGTTTTCACAAGGATATCAATGTTTACTCAAGTAACAGCTTGTCGGACACACGGACGGATAGACAGACATCCGGATTTCAACTCGTCTCGTCATCCTGATCATTTATATATACATAACTCAATACCTATCTCGATTAGTTTTAGGTGATACAAACAACCGTTAGGTGAACAAAACTATTACACTCTGTAGCAACATATTGCAGGAGTATAAAAATTCTCGTTAGAATAGAAGATATTCTCCGTACAAATCAAACCCGACCAAAAAATAGTAAAATAACAGCGTTTAAGAAAAAAAACATGGTTGAATTTTAGTCACAGTTTTGTCACTTTTGACATGCTATTGATAGTCGAAAATTTTCATAACCTGAATCATCAAACTACGAAGAAACTGTGCAAAATATGCGGACAAATTTGCAGACTCTAGGATCAAATATGAGTGTAAAGTTCATATGATGTCAGACTACTGCTGGTTCTTAAAAATAATTTGTCCCCTGGAAACTTATGAAAAAAATGTTCATGAAAGGAGCTTTATAAAAGTAAAACATATATTTTCGATAACTCTATTTACTTTGAGGTGTCCCTATTTTTCAAAACAAAAGTGATATTACAGAGATATCTGATAATTTGTTCATGTTTTCTGATTCTTGTAATGTAAAATGAAAATAAGTAAAAGGTGCGTTTCAAAGTAAACAGTAAAAAAGTAACAAAGTAAAATTTTAGTGGCGCCATCTATATGTCGACTAGTGCGTTAGAATCTGCTATCCTTTATCGAGTTTCAGTAAAAATTTCATGACAATTCATCTATTGGAAGGGAAGCTATTGCGTTTTAAGTGTCAGTATGTTTATGTCATCGGTGCGAAAATGAGCTTCGAACAAAGAGCCAACATTAAATTTCGTTTTAAAATTTGTAAAACTTTAACCGAAAGGTTTCAATTGATGAAACAAGTTTATGGCGATGATTGCCTATCCCGTAGCAGAGTGCGCGAGTGGTTTCAACGTTTTCAAAGTGGTCGTGAGGACATAAATGAGAAATGAGCCGAAACCCAAAAAATCGCGCCTGGAGAAGTCAAAAGTGAAAACAATGCTGATTTGTTTTTATGATTCCAAGGGTATTGTCCACAAAGAATTTGTTCCACCCGGCTAAAACGTTAATGCGGTATTCTACCTTGGAGTTTTGAAGCGTTTGGTGCGCCGTATTCGACGTGTTCGGCCCGAATATCGCGAAGATGGAAGTTTACGTTTGTTGCACGATAATGCACCGTCTCATCGATCGACGCTTGTGGCCGATTATTTGACCAAAAATCACATTTTAACAATCAACCACTCCCCGTAACTTTTGAATAAAATTAATTGATTTTGCCGATAAAACCATTTGTTCTGTCTTTTTTTTTAAAAGTCCTGTTTTATTTTGAAACGCACCTTGTATTTAAAAATAAACAAGAGCAAATCGATCTAATATCTAAGGCAAAAACTGTTCTTCACCAGTGTTATTACAAGTATTGTGTCGAATTCTAAAACAATCGGTGAGATAGCGTTGAAGTCTTAAGGTCACAAAGAACTTTTATTTGGTAATTCGGTTGACGAATCGCATCGCTTTTTTTGTTATTCCAATTTTTAGAATTGATTAAAAAACTTATTTTATGCCAACTCGCTATCTATATATATATCTAGTTATATAATCTTATGACAATAATCACCCAACCTAAACTTCCTTACTTGGATTTAAGTATTAAAAACCTCAAATTATTATTTAATAATATTAATTAATATGAAAAGCAATTTTTTCAAAAAAAAATTTATTATGTGTCATAAGAAAAAACAGCCAATTTATTATTCTCTCAAAAATGAAATATATACATAATTAAAAAGCCAAACTTTTTGTTAGCACATTTATGGCTTTTATATAAACGCTATTAAATAGACTTTACCCATACACACATAAATAATATTATTTATTAAGTAGAGCGTGGAATAAAGATTGCACACTTACATAAGTTGTGCTCTTAGGCCCAAACATACTTGCACCATGTAAAAAAAATACTATGGCTTGCCACGTATACATAACCTAATTACGTGTAATGGTGCGTAAGCTATAAATATCTCAAGAAAATGAGAGAAGAAATCAAAACGTTATTGATGTTTTCGCTTTTGATCGTGAAATTCTGGGTAAAGGTAAGGCAAGAGTATATGCGATATTTATTGGGATTTTCTACATGCAATTTGTCCTACATATTCATACTTACCGTTTTATATATGTACTCGTAGACACGGCAACAAGATATAAGAGTGTCTTGCGACTCTTCCGCTTACATATAAGCATCTTTGGTCACAAGCCGCACATTATTAGTGCGTTTGGACCCAGTCATCGCTACTGGCAACATAATCCAACTAAATAAAAATAAGAATTTCAAATCAGGCAACCAATCTGAGCGTCTTTAATATGTTGCCCGCAGGTCAATGATTGTGAGGGGTGCAATGAGGATTCAGTTTTACATATGTGAAAGCTTAGGCGCCTACTAATTTGGTACATGTGCAAGAGTTCTTATGTAAAATTGCCTGTATGCATGTATGTATGTGTATAAAATTCGCATTAGATAAAGATTTGGAGAAGTTATTCCTCTTGCTCTCTCAAATTGCTTTTTCATAGTATTCGACTTCATCAAATTTTTGAAATTTTTTTATTGCCAACATTTTGCTCTCTTCATTGCTTTACCCAACCCTTCCTAAACATATATTGAGTAATAATTGTCTAATCTACTGCCAGTATTGCCGCTTGACGTTACTTTGAGTGACCATCCATTAGATTCTGCCAACCTTTCTCGTCGGCCTTCGAATTTTCTTATTAGAATTCTAAAGCTCGAGGCGCTGGCTAAGCAAATACAGAGCAAATTTGATTTTCTTGTATTCTTTTGTGGTCATCTTCTGCTTCGTCGCAAGTTTTCGAGAGGGCAGCTCTACTTTTGGTTTTTGTAGCAGTAACTTTGGAAAATGATGTTGTTGTAATACATAACTGTATATGCATATGAAATATTTCGTGTTTAATTCCTCATTTATTGTCTACTAACCAAAAACATTTGAGTTGTTCGAATCCTCTCGACCATATAAAACGAATATAGGTTATTTTGGCTAGCAGCAATCCCAATTTATGTATTTCTTCTTAGCATTTTCCATGCAAGCGCCAGATTTACATATTTTCTTACAAACATATGCGTTTTTATTTTGCTTGGACTCACAGACATTTTTGAAACATTTTTATAGTCTCGCAACTTGTTGCTACAGAGTAT
Source organism: Bactrocera oleae (assembly GCF_042242935.1). Classification (NCBI taxonomy): domain Eukaryota; kingdom Metazoa; phylum Arthropoda; class Insecta; order Diptera; family Tephritidae; genus Bactrocera; species Bactrocera oleae. Next base: position 33,894,500 of record NC_091540.1, on the reverse strand, counting down.
AATAGTTTTGTTCACCTAACGGTTGTTTATATCACCTAAAACTAAACGAGTAAGATATAGGGTTATATGTATATATATATAATTATCAGGATGAAGACACGACTTGAAGTCCGAGTGACTGTATGTCCGTCCGTCCGTCTGTCCGTCTGTGCAAGCTGTAACTTGAGTAAAAATTGAGATATCTTTATGAAACTTGGTACACATGCTTCTTGGTACCGTAAGACGGTTGGTATTGCAGATGGACCCACAAAACGCCATTAATCAAAAACAAATAAATTGCCATAACTAAGCTATACAATGAGATACAAGATTCTTATTTGGTATACAGGATCACATTAGGCGTGTGGGGGTCGGCACTTGCAGTTGAAACAAATTTTTTAACTGGGCGTGGTCCCGCCGGGTCACAACCCCGCCCACTCTCCATACAACGGTTCTGTTAACTGTTAAAATCTACTAAAAGCGCGATATATCAAGCACTAAACAAGCCATTGAGACATTGAATTTTATCTCTGGGATGGTATAGGATGATTTTATAGGAACCACGTTCAAAATTAAATAGTGGACGTGGCACCGCCCACTTTTAGGTGAGAACCCATATCTTGGGATCCGCTTAACCGATTTCAACCAAATTCGGAACATAATATTCAAATTCGGCGAAATCAGATTACAACCACGCCTATTTCCCATATAACATCATTTTAAATTCCATTTGATTTTTTCACTTTCCAGTATGCAAATCAAGCAACAATGATTGTATCGGGGTAAAACTTTGCGTGAATAATACGTTTAAAGTATGCCACCTTGTGACCAAAAATTGTATAAATCGAACCAAACAAGCCACTAGTTACTGAATATGTAGACCCCAGGGCTTATAGTTGACTTTTTACATAAAATATCGGTCAACATAGAACAAGGCGGCAAGATCCACAAAGAAATCTAAAACGAGTATACCATTTGACTTTGCGAGAGTATAAAATATTCGGTTACATCCGAACTTAGCTCTTCCTTACTTGTTTTTTTCTGTTTTTCGATAACATTTGCAAGGCATATTAAATGAATGCAACAAAAGAAACAACTACACAAAACCTCACAATCAATGATTACAAGAGCTGTGTATATATCTGTGCACACACAAGTATGTTGTATATGTACATATAAATATATTCTATAGGTATTAGTCAGAAATGCAAATATTGATTCTTCTACAGCAATAACAACAATAACAAGAAATTACAGAAGCAAGCCGGTCTTGTTGACAATTTCATAAAATTTATCATTTCATTTATTTTCCTAGCCTATCTGACTTAATGAATCGAAGACAAGGCAATCGATAGGGCAAACAAGCAAATAAATGGAGATTATTTCAGTTGGATTTAAATTTTTGCCAACATTTTGGTTATCATCTCTATATACATATTTAAAAAATAGAAAACTTGTCTTTATGTATAAAATATTTATTTTATTATATCAAAAATATTGGAACAAATTTGTATAAACGACTAGACCCGGTATTTCATCCGGCGATCGACTGTCAAATCATTGTATATTCCTTGTAAAAAAGTGTATATTTAAATAATTTACAGTGGCTCAAATTCTTCGATTCTTTGCTGTATTAGTTGATAAGAAGAACTTATTTTTGGACTCAGAAGTAAATTGTCAAGCTAATTACAACAGGTCTCATATTTTGTTTTTCTAGTCTAAAAATAATGTATTTAAATTGACTTCCGCGTGACAAAATAGAATATTTAGTTTCTGTTTGATATTTTAGAGGCTTTAGGTTATGGTATGAGGCTGATCTCCGCGGTTTTCGTCATGATGATCAGCTTAACAAAATACTCGTACTCTGAACTTCCTTCAAGTCATATTAAAGCTATTATCATTTGCGGGATTTTTAGCAGCTTTAGCAAAATTTCTGAAAAAAAAAAATACTTACATTGATGAATAACCATTTTTTATTTACTATTTTTTTGAGTTTTTCTTTAATTTTATTGTTTGTTCATCTAAATTTTTTGTTCTGAATTTTTAATTACAACCAGATATAGATTTTTTGATAATTTTAATTTGAGTTAAAGTAAACGTAAAATATTCGCTTCACCAAACATTATTTGCAAGAGTCAAAGCACCCATGCGGAGGCTCTTCAAATTTGGTAATATCAAGTCAATTGCGCCTGAAAACATTCGACGAACGAATGCACAGAATGTTATAGAATAATGTGCATAACTTTTGAATAATGTAAATAAGGACAAATCAGTAAAGGCACAACAATATGAGCACAATTTGCGAAACAAAAGCGAACGCAGGCAAAACCATTAAATGTGAATTTCTATATTCTACACACACACATGCACATGTAGGTACACAATTTTATCATCGCCTAGCAAGCGTTATGTGAAAATATTTGATTATGTGCGTCTGAATTGATCATCAATTCTTTGCTGCTCCTTTGATTCTTGATTTATATATTTGCGCATAACAATATGAATGAACATGTATATGTTGCCGTATACACAGATGACTATACAACACAAAGTTGTCAGTCAGTCGACAACTCTCTAACAAAATACGCAGAAATTCGTAGCGTACTTCTGTGCGCAAATCATAGCTATCAGACTAAAATCGATGTGGCAGCGGCAGGCTGCTACTGCCTACAACTACATACACAGCAGCACAGCAACACTCGTAGTTTGATTGAATTGAAAGTTTCAGCTTCAGCGATTGTTTCGATTGAGTACGTTCTCATCTTTGCACATCAGTTATGCCATATAACGATGGGAGTGTCCAGGTAGCAGATTATACATCATAGCAAAATATTCAAATATTAAATAGTTTTCGAAACTTTGTTGGAAAGATCAATAATTTTATCTAATTAAGTTCAAAGCTATACTTTACTATGAATCCGGGGCATAAAAGCTTATAACGTTATATTTTATATAGAATTTGTTTGGATTATACTCATAAAACATTTATTAAGCCGTTAATCATGACGACAGTGCTAGCGTTATAATTGGGGCTACTAATCTTCTTCCATAATCTGTCTTCTGTGCTTGAATGGCTTGTGGGCTAAAAGCTTCCCAACCGAGAGAAACCGTTTCCAGTTAGTTGAAACACTTAGGAATCTCTATAAATTTTTTGTTTTCAACCAAAATCTTTTTTTTGTCTTTTCTCATCTTATCAATAAATAAATAAAAAAATTTAAATTATAAAATTAACCGCATTCTGCCTAAGTTTTTACGAATCTCCCCATCAAATACCATCGTTGGTTATCTACTAAAGAACGATGAGGTGACTGGTCCTAGTCCCTAATCTCTAATAAAAATTAAACAGAGAGGTAAAAGAGAAACATAGTGTTCTTGTGCAAAGCTGCAAAACATGCATATCGGTGCAGTGCTGTGCTCTAGCTGCCTAGGGAATACTTAATACTGAATTTTCTTTTAGGATAAGTAGAAAATTGTTTAAATCTATCTTCAGTTGAATTACTGACAAAACATTGGACAGCAAGTCTTGCAATGTCTTTATTCTCTAAATTCCATATAAGAAAAGCAAGAAATTGAGATCCAACTATTTGCTATTCTTATGCAAATCTAATATCCAAAGACGTATATAGATTTTAACCCCATTTCCCTCATCTACCTTCTAGATAAGGACACTGCTGAATTATTTTATTATGATAATAATATTTATCAGGTACGGTTCATAAGATTATAGAATTTGTTTAAATGTGGGCGAAATGTAACGAAACTTATGGGTTAAAATTGATAATGTTTCTTCAAAAGATTCTTCAAATTTTTTAATTTTCTGGATTCACAAAGGACGTGTGGTTAGATGTCCAAATGTATTTCCCATATCATATAGGTCAATACTGTTGTCTGTGAAGATTATTAGTTAAATTTTAAAAGGTAAAATTGTTCCAAAAAATTTTTTAAAATAATAAATGATTGAAAAATATTGGTTTCTAACTTAAAATATTCTAATGTTTGCTAAAAACGTATGGGGATTCAACAATAGTTGACTTTTGCAGAAAAAAACTCTGAAAAATTAAAAATAATTTTTTCTTTTTGTCATATATTCTGGCTTTGAGACATTTTTTATTGTCATTATATAGATTTGCTAATTTTAACTCACAATTTTAAGATTTACTGAAATTCATAACTAATAAATTAATTTTTTTTCTTCTTTCCAGTCATAAACCAAAACCAAGAGTTTGCGTTAAAATACAAGAAATTTCATCAAAATTCACATATTTCTAAACTCATTATCAGAAAATATATATGTAGTGATATATATATATGTATTAAAAAAATTTAATTATTTATTAAAATTTTTGAAAATCAAGAAATCTGTATTCCGTGCGTGAGATATTCGATCTTATAGAGGAAAAATAAATTAAACGCAACTACAGCAAACTCTTTGAAAAGCAAATGCAGTGAATTATTAAAACGTCAGCCAAACTGTCATATGTGTATTGCGTAAACACATAAATATAAAAACACATATTTGTATAGAAAACACTATTCTGACAGAGACTGAGAATTGAGAACAAAAAATTTCAAAACTTCACAGAGCACAATCAAAACGGTTCGAAACAAGCACAGCATGGAAATAAAAACCAATAGACCGACGAACATATACACATAAAAACAAACAAAACACCAAATAATATACTTGCGACCAACCGCCGGCGGCGGAACAGTAGAATCGACCCTGAAAGAGTAAAAGGAGCACCAGACGACAACACCGACGACGACGACGACAAAGTCAATGACGTAGACGAAGACGAATGTATAAATACAGCAACAAATCTTTGCATAAAACGAGCAATGTCAATGCGAGTTCTTAAACAACAACAACAAATAAAAACATACGAGCTGAAAGTAAGCGAGCGCAGAAACAACCTGAGATATAAGAAAAATTGTATGTAAACGTTGTTAAAAACAAATTTATAGCTTATCGAATATCAAAACGGCAACAAGAACCTTGGTTGCAAAATTGAAGCATTTTCAAAGCTATTGAAATTCAACATTATCAAACTATTTTAATATTCAACCAATCTAGTCGTTTAAAACAACAAAATTTACCTACATAATATAACAACAAGTTGATGCAACATTTGCTTGCAACATGTTGCTAGCCATACGAAGAGCACCACCCACAATGGTGGTCCAAAATGCCCACCACAACATAGTTATCGGCATGCTGTTGGCAGTGTTACTAACATTGGTGTGCAGCTCACCCGCGCAAGCAGCGATAGGTAAGTGACGAAATTTTTACTTTGCAATATTGATTTAAAGATTTCAAACTTGGTAACCACTTCCATAATAGGTAAAAGAAATCAGCGTACAAAAGAAACAGTTAGAATGTTTTGATTACGATTTAATAAATCAGTTTATTTCTGTGCATCTTAAGAAATAATTATTACGGCAGCTTAGTCCACGATATCGTAATTGAACCGTGGAACGTTTAAAAACTGTTATTTTCACCATTTTACCAACAACTTTTTGCAAATTATAACTTTTTAGGGAATTTGATGCCTTTATCCATTATTTTTTTGGGGTGCGTTTAACATCAGAATTCTATATATAAGTATGACGTCATGAGCTAAGGTTTCTAATTATAATGTCAGTTTGTCAGTTAATTTTGTTCAAAATTTTGATATTTCACTTCGTTTATGACGTAGCTCGGTGGAATATTTTACTTATCATTCTTGGCATTCTGTGCATTGGATAAAGACATTACTTTCATAATCGTGGCTTATACGATATGCGGGTGTGTTTTCCCTCTTTCTATGCGGGTACAAAAAAGAAAATTTAATTTGTTTAAGGAATGTTTTCTTCTTTTTCACTCATAGAGTTGACTACTCCCCTACTTGCTATAGAATATTTTGAGTGGTAGTTATCCAATCAGCTGTTAAAATGTGGTACTTACTCGTAAACGCATATACTTTGGAGCGCAAACTAGAGTACTCAGATTTATTGGTCTTCAAAATATTTTCCCAAAAGCCAAATTTGTGTGAAGAGCACACGAGGGTTCGACCTGACTTTACTCGTCAAAAAACAATACTTTTTCCCTCCGCCGTTTAGAAAGCTTAATTTCAGATATTTCAAGTATACATAACAATGACAAACATATATTTCCATTGTCGCTTTCTGATTTCCATATGGAGGTGGATATTTACTTTAAAAATGTATTGCACAAAACGCAAAAAGTTAAGGAATTTATTTATTTCAAAACAAATTATATTTTCACTCTGCAACTGTTCAGCTGGAAGTTGTATACTATCCTTTGGATGAAGTAATCAGATCAGCGCACTCTTCACCAATATTATCGTTTACAAAAGAATTCATGAAAAAATTCGGCCAGCTAATGAGCTCAGCAACAAGAAATTTAAAATTGTAGAAAACATGTAACAGAGTCACTGTCAGCGGCTGCTTGCTCCGCCTTACTCGTATTAGACCATAAACATACTTTTGTAACATATATGTATGTAGTTGTAGATATTTTTAGAATTATTAGGTCATAAAATTTCGCAGAATTATTCATGACTGGTGCGCTAAGAAACTGCATACTTTGCCATAAAAATATCAATGCACACACGCAGCTACCGAGTGCAGAAGTATATTGACACCATGCATACAGTTAGTTGCAAACATAAATACGCAACTCAAGAGATTTTTGTAAAATATTTTAAAAGCAGTATCTCATGTTTAAGTATATAGTATTTATTCTCAGCTAAATTAGTTTTCACTTTTATGTTCTTATGTCAATTAGAACACATGTTTCTGGCATTCTTTAGCATGGGAGAGGCGGGGTTAAAATGCCAAAGAGTAAATAAAGAACCCAGAAAAAAATTCGACAAGTGCGTGACTAGTTGGCGATTAGTTGCAAGAAAACACTCGATAATTTTGATATTTCTCTTTGGAAGAAACTGATCGAGCATATCCTGTGAAAAGACTAATTGTACTTTTTGGAAAAAGACTACCGACGACCGAAAGACTACTAATCATTTTCAAATTTTGAAATACTAGTACGCTTTTCTAGTTCTATTTATTCTAGCATTAGACAGCTCCAATATATTCGCATGTCTTAAAGATGTTCGCTCCGACGTAATTAATAATTAAATGTACTGTAACTGTATGAGTTGTAAAATTCGTTCACTCCCAATTCCTATAGAGAATAATGCGAAAGTACTCTCTTTAAAGATCGCTCGCACAATATTTGGCAGGGTTGCATTTGGATGTGTGTTTTTATACATTTGATCACTCATATCGCTGCGTATTTTTCTACCCTAAATCAGATGATGCATTTCACTAGCGCGTCGTCTTAAGCATATTGGCAAAAAGTGAAAACGTGAAATGAGCATTGCTGATGAAGAAATGAAAAATGGACAAATTGCAAACGAGTGGGAGAAATACATAAGTATTCTCTGCGCTTGCTATAAATACACTGATTTGAAAGCTTTGCTCACTAATGCATTGGAACAATGTGCTATATTGCAAGTGTTTACCATAAATTGATTTGTGAATTCCATATCTCCGAGTTGGCAAACGCGAGGCAAAGAAAAGTATTTTATGACAGAAATTTGCGAAGTACTTGGCGCCATCACAAACGATGAGGGCACATTTTTATGATCAATGGCAGTGAAGATATGAAAGGTAAAAAAAAAAAGAGCAATTACAATTACAGCTTTTGAGCGAGGATATAAAATATACTTAGTCCTCTGAAGCTTTGGAAATCGGTGATGGAAGCTCAATATATCAAGTTGGCTTCGATTTTGTATATACAGAGAGAAGAAATCAAATCTAAGCATATTTGAAGGTTCTGACATTCATGAAGGATTACAGCTATCAAGCTAAGACTCTTAAAAACCGTGCACTAAAATAACTTATAAAGTTTACTTTATCACAAAGCTCTGTTGAATAATAAATAATAATTTTATTACACTCTCGCAACATGCTGCTACAGAGTAAAATATTTTTCTACACTTTACGGTTATTTGTATCACCTAAAACTAATCGAGATTGATACAGAGCTCTAAACGTATATATAAATGGAAAGTGACGAGTCTATTGGAAGTTTAGGTGATTGTCTGTCCGTCCGTCCGTGCAAGCGATAACTTGGGTGAAAATTTAGATATCGTGATTAAACTTGGTACATGTGCTCCTTAGCACCCAAGAGAGATTAGTATTGCAGATTACAACGAAACGCATTAGGGAGGAGCATCTGTGGTTTTAGAAATTTGATAAAGGAATAGAACCACTACCACGCCTACTTCCCATATAACACAATTTTAAAATCCATATAATTCTTTCACTTTACAGTGTAAAAATCAAGCACCACTGAGTATATTGGGATAAAACTTTGCCTTTGAGGTATACCATCTCAAATCCAAAAACTGTCAAAATCAGACTATAATTACTAAAGTCCTCCGAAAATGTGGACATCAGTGCCTAAGGCTGACTTTTCAGCAATGACCAATATTATATAAATAATATAATTGAAATTCGGAGAGAATGCTTTCCTGATAATAGTATGTCTGTATGTCAAAAATCGGTTGAATCGAGTCAATACTTCCCTTAGCTTCCGTATTACTAATAGAAAGATTTTCAAAATACCAGTTGATTGTATACCGCTAATATCGGCCAATATGTTAGTTATCATAATAAAATTGAGTGAGCCTGTAATTCTAATAACAGTGTATCTTTGTGCCTAACCTGGATAAAATTGGGTCAATACTTCCCCTAGTCCTCATATACCTTTGATAAAAAATGTCGAACCTTCGTTCATTCGACTTCATACCGTGTGTACCTGCTAATATGCGATATATCTCAAAGACATTTAAATATCATCTCTCTCTTATAACAGCGTCTTCTTATGCCTAAAATGGATGAAATCGGGTCAATACTACCCATATACCCAAGATAAGGATGTAAACTTCCGGTTGTCTGTATACCGTACATATCGGTCAATTTTTAAGATATCTTAGTAAAATTAAGTGAACAGATAGCATTGGATATAGTAAGTTTTGATGCAGAAAAGGGGTTAAAATGGTCAATAACTACATAAAATGATTTTTGTCAGTTAAGCAACTTTGATTATTGGGAGGGAGGACCTACTTCCTCACTTATTATTAAATCTGGCTACGAAAAACCAATTCAAAATTAATCACGTACATTGTACTTATGCTCAAAAATTCAAACCTTCAACCGTCTCAACCCCTCTTTCTCATGTGGAATATTGCAGCGTAAGAGCCTTTAGAACGCATAAGATTCTAAAAATCACTAGAAATTCACACATATACGCTCCAAAATACCGGTGATTAAAGTGAAAAAGAACGAAAAAACAATATCTTCTTTTTTATAATTGCCAGTCAAAAAAAAGCCGGCATTAGTGCCCCACAAAAATAAAGCTAGAAAAAGGAAGCAGCTCAAAAAGTGTTCTTCAAGCTCGTAATTTCAGGCATTTATTTTTCTGGTGGAAACCTTCTGTTGTTGCAGTAAAGACCTTTTTGTATTGCTGACTTTTTTCATCAACCAAAGCTTTTCAGCTTGTCGCCTAACCGGCTGTCATGCAGTTTTTCTACACTTGTAGCTGCAAATGTGCAGCAGCTTTTTTGTTTTTCTCGTTCATTAGCATTTTTACATGCCGCCTTTTATGCGACGTTCACATACACTACCTTAGCGCATGCAAGGTTTTGCTGCCCAGCATTGTATGCCATTTGTAGTTGCTGTTATGTGCTTGTTAGTTCTTTAATACCTTTTTTTAATTTTTTGCGGACTTCTGTTGTTGTCTTAATTTGGCTTGTCTAACAACAGCCATAGTTGCCAGCGCCGCCCTGACGACAACACCAAGGCGTAGAAAAAATCGCTGCACCGCTTTTCCAGCCTGCACTCTTAGTATATGTGTATACTTTGGACATGCACCTCGTCACTTACAACTTTCGCTTCTTCTCGTTTTTGTTGAACTGAACTTTGTCAGCATTTGCAGTGGTTTTTTTTCTACAAACTTTTTTGCTCTGTGTAACACACATATAAAAACCTAAAAAGATGTGTGTGTGTGTAGGTTTATATACATAGTTGGCTTTAGTTTCGTTGTTCGCGAGCAGATTTTCCTTTGTTGTCGTGTTATTTTGTGGTCAGTCTATTTTTCTGCGTTTTCACTCTGTGTCTGTCATTGTCAACTTCAGCAGCTGCACAAGTACAGTAATAATAAAGCACGCGACAACTAGCACAACAAACAACAACCACCATTACGTGCACTACAATGGTGTGAACAATTTTTGGTGCAACAGTAACAACTAAAGGGCATAAATAAAATATGCTTTAAGACCGCTGCTATCCACTGCAACAAACAAACAAGTATTACTCATACGCCGTGGTTGACCACATCTCTTCTTATGCGTAAACAACAAACACACATCCACATATATATATACACTTGTTTGTTTCACAGTTACGATAGCTCGCCATTAAACATGATTCTCGCTGCATCACCGTTTTCCACTATTTCTTCTTTTTTTCGCATTTTCTTGGTTGCAATTTACTTTTTTCTTGGCCGCCGTCTGCCTATCCGCTTTTTCGTGATTTTGCAAGCGTGCTGCTCACCGCGGCTTTAAGCGCAGATTACGACATTGCACTTTACCGGTTTTAACGTACGTTAGCGCGCTGCGCGCGGCGTGTGCAAGTAAATTAATTTGCAGAACAAATTTCACTCAAAGGCTGCAACAGCAAAAACAACGGCTTCGTTTGGATGCTGCCACCACCAACCCAGTAGCTGCGCTCAATTGGCTCGCGAGGGAGTGGCTTAAGTAAGCCCATGTTGCATGCTGCTGCTTCAAACGAAGATTTTGCAACATTTTCACGCTGTGACCCAAGCAAAAGCTTTTAACAAATTTACGCCAAAGTAGTGCAATTGCTTAGCGTGCACGGGGCGTAAGAAAAGTAAATGCACATATTACAACAAAGTACACGCTTGTGCAACATGCAAGCAAATAGCTCAGCGAAAAGCTTTTCAAATAAATAGAATAAATTTTATACTAAAGACGTTCCAAATCCAAAACCAAACATTTCAATTTTTCGAACTTAAATACAAACGTTAAGAAACTGTTGATGTTGTTATTGTCTGAAGAACCTCTGGTGGGGTAATGGGTGAAGCAACATGAGATTTTTTTGATATATGGTATACAGCGTCTACCAATGAGAATAATGTGATTTTGACAACTCGTGGCGGTCATGTTTGTTTACGGATTACTGTTTGTTAGTGTGTTCAAAAAGGTTTGCCATTTCATCATGTCACGTTTCACTTTGGTACAGCACTTGGAAATTGTTCAAGATTAAACGCAAATTCACTTTCTCCGAAAAAATCACAAATTCATGTTCATCGAAAAATCATTTTCTCAGATGAGACCCATTTCTGGCTTAATGGCTTCGTCAAATTTTTGCTATTAGGGTGAGTCAAATTCTTTGGAAACGCAATTCCATCCCTAAAAATTTACCGTTTACTGCGGATTGTATGTAGCATCACGAGCATTATTTCTTTCGAAATGAGACAGGAAATTCCGTTACCATCAATAGCGAGCGTTATAACACGATGTTGACTGACTTTTTTACCCGAAATTTGGTGAAATCGATGCGGACAATCCCTATTTCCAACACGACGGTGCGCCGCCTCTTGTTCCAAGTCTAAATATGGATATAATGCGTGCAAAGTTTAGCGACTCATTAATTTAACAAAATGGTCTAATCAAATGGTCGACAGTTCATGTGACAATGTCAGCATCAATGATAGCTCAAACGAACGAAATAGTTAACGATTTAAACATGTAACGAATTAAAAGATGTAGTTGATAAAGTTAATAGCACATAAAGAGGGAAATCATTGATATACTTGTTAAGTTTATGAGAGGGAACCATATAGAGAGAAAATCATATCTGAACTTGTTTTTTTTAAATTAACTTAACATGTGAAATATACCTATGACAATGAATTCAGCAGATTAAGGACTGGCCACATGAACCTTCTGTGTCGTTTACTCTATGATATTTAGTATAAGAAATGTTGCTGTATACATTTTGGCTAAATTTCACTATTCTATTTTCAAAGCTAGTAGTTAATTAATTTCTTAAAGATATGCAACACAACACAACTTCTAAGTCCGACACGTGAAAACAATTTTCTTACACACATATAAGTATATACAGATATGCCAACTTAAAGTTCTACATGCATGACATTGCTTAGCACTGATATCCTTCTGCGCGAATGGATGTCAATCGATTAATGTATTACAAATAATATTATATTAAATGCTGAAAACCGCGCTTTAGAAGACGTACAAATAGTTTTGCAGCAGCGTCATCCTCTAGGCATGAACATATACCGCGTTATTCTCTAACGCAGAAACGTTTACAGAAGGTGCACAGGTATTTCAGCACTTGAAAATTTAACGCCTCATTACGAATTCATCATAATTAATGCGCAAAATCGGCATCATTTTAATTGTGGGTACGTTATTCAATGGCGCTCACAAACCGCTCCTACAACACCTTTGTTGTACCTCAACCATTTTCGCCCTTCATTAGTTAGCTTTTTAGGTGAACAAATTTATGAATTTGTCTCAACTCATAAATGGCTAGGCATGCATTAATTTTAAATGGTTAGACATTTTTGCCGCCGAAACACGTCCGTCCGTTCACAGTGTTTCAATTACATACTCGTATATATTTGCTGCTCTGGAGCTCTTTGGCGCCTGCAGGAAGCGGCCCTAATGTGTGCACGCTTTCATAATTATATAATCTGTCATCGTATTTTTGTTGCTAGATGGACCAGTTGCATTTTACAATTTGCCGGAGAGTAAATTTTACTCGAACATTTGACTTTAATTGCTGGCGATAAATATCTGCGGCGGTGTGGTTTTCAAAATATTCATATGTATATGCATATATACCTGTGTATAAATGTGAATCTACACAACTTTCCAACGGACAGCGCTCTTTAGTAGTGTGGCAGCTGGTGTTGCTTTTAGGCAATATTGTCCTATCAAAATTGTAGTTTAAATTAGACTGGTTTGCAACTAATGTATTTGGGCCCACTTTCTCAGAGCAAATTTTATTTGGCTTTGTTTTTATTTGTATAAGGTATTAAAAAAATATTGGCAATTTTCGTTTTTTGAAATAAATAGTTCTCATTCGGTATTATGCACTTATGCCAGCGCTCCTTCCAATCGAATTCAGAAACAAATTTCAGAACGCCAATCGGCAAGTTCAAAAAAACACTTTAACCTTAGCGGCTGCAACAAACAAAATATGCAATGGTTAGAATTAGCAATCGTTATAAAGTTTGTTATAAATTATTTTATTGGTTATATTATTTATTATATTTTAATTTTTTTATACAAATTTTTTTATTAATAACTTATAAAGAGGAATAATGATAGAATTAATATATTGTTTTGTTTATTTAATTTTGTATGATAAGTTTATATAAAGAACTCGGTATATATCATCAACGGATGGTTATTTCGTTGTTATCATCACATATTATTATACAATATTTTACATATTGTATTGAATTCTTTCTCATTCGAATTATTTTCTTAAATTACCTCTACCTATCATCGTGTTTACTGCGTCATACTGTTCATCCGCATACAGTAGTTTTGTTTTTGTTATTTAGGAGTCATAATTTTTGGTTAAAGGAACATTCTATAGTCTTCAACAGTGGGTTGCCTTTGTCATCTAAATAATATCCTCTTATTTCTTTTATGGAAGATCGTTCCTTTCAATAGAAGTTTTGGATACGCTTTTATTGAGCAAATTCTCTCGCCACCTAAATCTTTCTATAATAGAGTAGGAATTAATTTAATTATCAGAAATATTTTCAAAAACTTTCGTAATAGTTTTAAGATAACTTCCAGACTATATTCAAATTCCAGCTAACACGAAAGCGAAGTCCTTGCACAAACTAGTCATGGTCGCCAACTCATGAGAAAGACACCAGTTTAAAACATGTAAACCACCTTAAGTTAACCTTGCATAGTACATGAAGCATGCACAATTATAGAAATTTAAAATTTTGCATATTCGCACTATAGATCATATCCTGTCAACCGTGTTTAGCGCATTATTTACAATTTATTCATTGTTTGCTAAATGTTTTCGGCTTTACGTCATCTTTTTTCATTTTATTGTTGATGCTGTATTTGCGCCACAGCTGCATTCTTGATGTGTTTGTGGTGGAGTTGTGAAATTCCGTTTTGCGGTCAACGTTATATGTAAACGCTTTCATTGTTGCAAATTTGGCCAATAATGCAAAATTAAATAGCAATGAATTTTAATTATTGGTTTTATAATGAATGTAAATTTTAATGAGACCTGAAAATTTCGCGCCACCAACGGACGCAATTATATTGTACAGAAAATAAATTATGGGTGAGCACAAACATGACTGGTGTACAGGGTTGTAAGTATTTGCTCTAATGGATGATATATGGGAGATATGGGATAATGGTGATAGAGGACATATATACCTAAGTATATATGCATAAGTACTTAAGTATGTACCATATATACATGTTATGGTATATTTATGAGGATAAATTTTAAGTATATTGTAATTTTTCATATTTTATAAGTTTTAATATTTTTTGCAGTAAATTAAAATGCACAAAATATTTGTTTAAAGTGGTTTTGAAACAATATTAATGTCTCAAATCGCCCATCTGTACATACAAGTTATTGTGATCGGGTGGTATCTCTTTATTTTAAACTTATGTATATCTGCAAAAGCTAAAACCAATATTATCAAATTGCTTTCTCTACTCATTTTAGAAACATTTATTTAGCTTACAGAAAGTTTGTTTTAGCATATTCAATCATCTAAAGGCACATGATATTACTCATCTCTTTTAGTACCACTTTGGCAACGTTACTATAATTCAAATTACTATAAAAGCCCACCTAATTTTCATAGCATAATTATTTATCTAACAATTTAGATGTGGAAAAATCCTCATTAATCTTTTATTATTCTAAATCTATTCTAAAAAGTCATTTCACTCAGTCGGAGCTTCTGCGGCAGACAAACACTACTACAATTATCCAGCGAAAAAAAAGAAAAAACTATTTTTAATGAATTCGATATACAATACTTTTCTGCTAGAGTGTAGTCGTATAATTTCTCTTCCATTTCGCTTCCATTTCGCTCGACTTTGTGTCCACAATGTAGCGCAAAATTCCCACGGCATCGTCAGCAGCCACCATAAAATTACTGACCCTTGAAAAATCATCATAGAAATGAAAATAATAAAAGTGGGGAGTATGATAAAAAATTATGTAGCAAGTAGTTACGCTCATGCCCACACTCTCACTATTATATATTCGCAGTAATAATGATTATAAAGTATGTACACAACGCCAACGCCAACTGGGGTCTCTCAGCGGTAAGCGTATAAGCGAAGCGTCCGATGAAAAGCACAAGCAAATGAAAGCGCGCCAAAGAAAAATAAATATCCGCAATGAGTAAAAGGCAAGCAGTCAAATAGCAAGCATATTTAATGCATACCATACTTATATGCTTATGTTCGTATATACTTAGTTAGTTATGTATTAAGGTACTTATATACTTTTACATATTTCGTGTATCTATTAGCAATGGAAGTTAAAGCTATGCCAACTAGCCTCCTATCACAACAAAAACAACAGCAATAGTTTTTAAGCTGTATTTAGTGTTTAGGCCAGTTGACGGGAAATGTTGAACTTATTAAATCACAATGAACCAACATTAAGTGCAGACAAACAAATGCATGCGAAGCCAAAGCCACTAACAAATCGACACAAACACATGCACACAGACAGCCAGCAGGATAAAAAGCCGAATGAAACGTTCAACACGCAATCTTGCGCTCAGCTCAGCGATGGAAGTAGCGTTGAAGTGGGAGCAGCGCTGTTGGCTAACAGCAAAGCTCACGCTGTACGTGTGAGTGTGTGTGCGTGGCTACAGCAGTTGGCTAATGTTCCCAGTAGTCGGGTGTTGCCGCTCTTTTGCACGTCGTCATCAACTTCGCTGTAATTGCGATTATGTTAATTAAATTAAAGTTACTCTGCGACTATAATGATAATGTAAGCTGCACCATACACACGCGCACATAAACATATGCACATATATTTACGTTTTTGTTGGTCTTGTGTTCTTCTGTGTTGCGCTGCGCCATGCATGGGCGAGTACATTAGCGGTAATGGAAACTTGTGTGCTGCTGTACTTAGCGGCTTGTTTGTGATTACTTCGCACACAAAAAGATTGCATTGTTGCTGTCGGCCCACACATTTGCACAAGTAGTTCCGCAAAAATTTCTATGCGTTTGCCAGTAAGCGTGATATCAAATGTGGAAATTATAGTACGCTTACTTTTATTTAAATGATCGACATAATTACAGTGCTTTGGTGTAATTGAGAGTAAGGGTAGAATGGTCATATATGGGTAATTTGGGTCTTGAATGTTTAAAAGACATATAAAATACTAACAACTTTTAGTATAATTATAAATATTTATCAGATACAGATATGCGCATTAAATGTTTTCCAAAAACTTTAAGTCTCCGCAACGTCGAATTCTAACACCTGCTAGGATGGGTAGCATACAAAACGATATAAAAAACCCGAATGTTTTGGAGAGATATATCATTATCGCCGCCCGTGAGATAGATATTTATGTGTCTAATCTTCTATAGTGAAGTTAAACTTTAGTTGTTACTTTCATCGGAGGGAAATTATTGCTAATGGTAATCATTATAGTCCAACTCCGCACGACTACTGATTTAATAAAATAATAGTTTAAAAAAACACGCTCTGAACGAATTTTTACACCTCCTACTATAAAGCTCTTCCCTACCATCTTGTTTGTGAAATTTAATGGTTGGAGCTCATTACTCAGTGAGTTATAGTACTTTTAGCTGTTTTCAACACAACCGTTATATAGGGAGTGGACGCGGTTATTATTTGATTTTGCCCATTTTCACACCGTATGAAAAAGGGCTAAAAGGACTTTCTCTCAGCAAATTTGGCTTTAGCGGTTTAGAAGAGGTAGGTAACGCCCACCTTTAAAATAATGGAAAACTGTTATCAAATTATTGCATTTTCATCAGTCCTTGACACGACTGCAAAGTTTCAAG
Source organism: Bactrocera oleae (assembly GCF_042242935.1). NCBI lineage: Eukaryota > Metazoa > Arthropoda > Insecta > Diptera > Tephritidae > Bactrocera > Bactrocera oleae. Next base: position 33,877,338 of record NC_091540.1, on the reverse strand, counting down.
TTGAACAGACTTCTGGAAACCGGTAAAAATTAAGCTTTAAGATTCCATTACATACATACAACCCAAGCTAATAAAAACGTATTAACAAAAATTAAAAAACTATAAAGTGACTTGAAACTTTAATTTTCTCTTCATTTGCTACATAAAATAATGGAGAGAGAGAGAGGAAGCGACAGTGAGAGATCAAACTAGGCACTACTTCGTCGGCTTTGAGTACCTTAATTTTTTGCGTCGCAAAACATGATATATTACAAGTATATATATAAGTAAGTTGTAATTCATTACTTTGATTGGACTACTATACTTTATTTCAACTACCATTACCATAGTCGAAAAAAACCGCTATTAATTATTTAGTAATGCATTTCTCTTTTGGCGCTAATCGAAGCATTGTTATTCGCTTTCTGCAACTACTTGAATTCACCAATTGGTTTAAAGATATTAATGCCGCGTTTACACGACAGTCTTATTATGTTAATAATAGTTAGTTACTTTAAAATTTGAGAGACATAAAATGAAAGTTGAAGAAATTTGTAAATTAACAGATTTGTTCAATGAAGACCCAACTTTAATGTAATGTAATAAATCACACTGTTGTTAAGTTTTAACATTTACTGAGTTTTTTTTTACTAAAGATTTATATTTAACCTATTGATATTTCATTTTCTACTTCAAATCACGAAAGATTTAATCATGCTAGAGTTTCGAAACCTACTTATTTTTAAGCTGCTTTAAAAAAACGTTCAACAGTCTTTTGGATAAATCAAGATTTGATCACCATCGGAACAAGTGATTTTTCCGCGAATGTACTTTTGACATCCGTAGAAATTGATCAGATCGGATCGCCCAAAAAGACTGATCAAAATCAAGTTCTTGAGAAATGTAAAGGGCATTATAGTTTCGGTGCAACCGAAGCTAACGGTTTTTCTTGTTTTAATATCATTTTACTATGCAATTAACATCCACTCGGTAATGACACTTATTTGATCCACATATGTATAGATGTTTACATACCCTTGCATTTTGCTCATAAATAAACCGCACAATTTTAATTTAGATGTTTGGACCAATTTCTTACATTCGAAGTTATTAACCCAAATATTACTTCTACATAGCAATTCTCTCTTTTCCTCTAAACGACTGGTCAAGTGTAAGAGAATATTATTTCTATCAGTCACGAGCCTAAGGCCCTTCAATTTTGAGGTCCTTCCAGATCATTTCCTAATATGTTGAGATGAAGTTATCGCTCTTAAAGTAATTCGACTAGTAGTAGGAAAAGTGATTTGAAAATGGAAAAACGGGTTTACTGGGTAGGGAGTTCACGTTTCCTCTTCAATATATGTAATATTCGTTGGAATACTGATATATACTCAGAAGTATAAAAAATTATATTAAAGATTTTCGTATTAATACTCTTCTACGAATAAGGCTTAGTAGAATCCCGACGCCAATTAAAAATGACAAACTCACTTGCCATTTCCCACTCGTGTGTATTTGCCGAGAACATGGAATGCGCCTTAAATACTGCCAAATAAATTACGGCAATGACAATGTGCTTCTGCTACTTAGGCTTCCCCTTTCGCAGAGCGCCGAGCATCTTCTCCCAGACGCTTATGCCGCCAGCTGAACAAGTAAAAGCATTCTAACGGTGCTGCAATTAAACGAACGAATGTGAGTGTGTGTGGATTTTTACAGCCTTTGGTCCTTAAGTGCCCGCCAGTGTGTTAGTGCGTTTAGTGCAAATGTGTGCACTAATTGTGCATTTCCCTAATTATGCGAAGCGGCTCACCAACACAGACACACACGTATATGTGTCAGTAGGGGGACAAAGGGGAGAAGTCATAAGCGTTTGCATGCAAGGAAACGAAATTAAGCGGAGTAAACGTGTCTGCGTGTATTTGTGTGTGCAAAAATTCTTAGTGCCGCACTTTGTGGCACGCTGGTTGTGGCAATGTTAATGGTGCCATGGGAAATGCGTTTGCGGAATTTCCAATTTCTTCATTCGCGCGAATCGCAAGAAGAGCGGCACCATTGAGTAAGATGTGTGTGTGTGTGTGTATAGTTAACTTTACATGTATATGTGTATGTGGCAGAAACTAGTAAGGCTAAGAGTATACGACAATAGTTGTCACTTCTTATTTGGTTACTTCTCCGCCGCCCTTCGGCGCCTCTGCCGGCAAAATTCACAGCATTGTTTTGTTGTTACAGCCACAAAAAACAAAACAGCACTCAAATCAAAGCAAGTTATGTATGAAAGTAAACGGTGAAAGAGGCAGGAGAGCATGTTAAGCAACACATAATTTTGCTCTGCTTTGCTTTGTGATCTTTCTACACTTGGTTTCATTTGTGAAATTGCCAGAATATTTTTTTTATTTTGTTGGGCGATTTGTTACTTTCACACCTACATATACGCGTATACACATATATATATTTGTCTATATGTAAACTTAGGCGCTTTTTCAACTGCTTGATATGTTGCATATCCATTCTCTCTCAATTTCACCGAAAGCAGAATTGTTGGGTGCCCATAAAAAGTGTGTGTGTGTATATGTAAAAGAATGTGTGTATTGTGTAACTGAATAGCAGAGAATTGAAAAATATACTCTTGTGGCAGGCATAAATCGCCGGCAGCAATTAAAAGTGGTTCCACACATTTTGTTGTTTTAGTTATTGTGTCGCAAAGCTAGACAGAGAGAGAGAGAGGTTTTATTACACTTTTAAGCAAATTCTTTTGCTATTATTTTTTCCTCAATTCTTCATTTATTAATGCAGCATTGCATATAAATTCTCACGATTATTTTTATTCAGTTTGTTGTTGTTGTTTATTCACTTGCAACAATGCACTCGTAATACAAAACACCTCATATATACTTGTGTGTAACAACGAGAACACGCAATGGTTGATGTCAAGAGAGATAAATTTATATGTGAGCTGGTGAATTAAGATACACTTTTTAAAAGCTTTATTATGGTTGCTTTTCTAGTCATTCAACCGTTTCATTTTGGTTTCATTTGTCAATGCGATTCAGAGGGACCGGTAATAAATTCAATAAAAATTATTCTCAAATAAATATACTCAGAATAATATATTATATTTATAACCAATTAACAAAAAACAGTCTAATAAATTTTAAGATATATTAAAGCTTTTGGCTCAGATTTCTTGAGTTTCCAGAAATCTTTGTTGATGGACTTCGAAATACTTACGAATTATATGTAAATTTCGTATTTTTCACCAATTTTTTAATAATACCTGTTATTTATAGAGTCCCGAAAGTAAATTACCATTGGATGATGTTCGTCTGCTTTTTCACCTGCATATCCCATTCATTAGTCGCTGTCGTCGACATTTTAATCTTCTTTCCCTCATTGTTGCAATGGTTTTTCTACAAAACTTTTGTCCAATTTCACTCTCTCTATAAGTGGGAAATCTCTCATGACAGATTGTTTTGTGAATTAATTAATTTTTAATAAATGTTTTAAAATCGCGGTACCAGACCCACTCAAACCTTTTTCATTTGTAAAAACTCCTTTCCTTTAAGATGCCAATGATGTTAACTAATCCATCATTTGTGCTTGTACCGTTAGGATGAAATTCAGCAAATCACTCCCAAACCATCGAATATGCTGGGGTGGTTTTGCTGTAATACTTATCAAGTCATTGCTTTGCATTAAATCTAGTTTTTGCCATCAGCAGACAATGCCTTTACAGCATTCTAGATAAAGTTAGCAATCCAGGACAAGGATAGACAAGTTAGCAATCCAGGACAAGGATCGATTGTTTGTAGCGATCTCTCGTTTAGGTCATAGACTTTTAAACTCATGTAGTATTATTACATCAGAAGAGATATAAAAACAATTATAGAATATGTGAGAATATTGTTTGGGTAGATATTGTAGATTGGACATATAAATTTTCATCTGTGAAAATTCTTACGATTTAAATTTTAAGTTCTTAAAATTCGTCCTTGACACCACTCAGCTAAACCTTAGCCGTTTAAGGTCAAAATAAAAATTATTTAGCTATGTGGTGATCAGGACCGGTTCAGGTTCTATAACCGCCAATTCCTGGACCTTTAGCAGAAGGATAATTGGCTCAAGGACAGGTATATTTTATTCATATACTTTAACTTTCTATTGGAACTGAATCATTGCGAAATATTAAGCCCTTTAATCTTAGATGTGCCAAATGCTTACACAACCACTTACTCAAGTTCATATTTGTTCCAATCGGCTCTTCTATGCCAGATGTATAACGAAGGTGTTCATTACAAAAGACAAATAATCTTTTCATGTAGTAAACATTGTGTATTTTACAAAACGAAAATAGTAAGAAAATGTCTCCGAGTGGCATTTGCTAGTAAACATTCATTTACCATTACTATTTGCTATTTCCGTCCACAAAGTTGTAAGGTATTTTTGTCTTGATTTGTAGAGCATTTGGTAAGTGTTGATTGCTTTGTACATATATTCACACCCGCAAAATCTAAAGTATGCATCTGTAATAGGAAATTGTTAGCAACGTTCGAAAAAGCAAAAACGACAAAATAGATATTAAAAGTGTGTTTGCGTAATTAAGAGGGGGCTTGAGGTCTACGTAACTACGCAACTTCAGTGTATAGATGAAAATCTAGCTATAGTTGGACTAAAAGGCTTAAGTTGAAGAGGCCGGAAAGGCTACGCTCAAGTTTTGAAGAATATATTCCATAATCGATATTTGAGCAGATTTGCTTATAACTGTTGCTTTTAGGCTCAGTGAGAAAATGTATGTAGACATTATGCAAGTCACTAACGACTATTGGAGACTTCCCATTTTATTTCTGCAACTATGTTTTCTCCGGACTTCTCTTTTTTGTATAATATAATATAATTAAAAACCCCTTGTATTTTTATTCGCTGTAAGCCTCTGGCTTTTTAACTTAACTTTCTTTTTACAAAGTAATATAAGCATATATATGTGCATATACAATATATATATGTACGTGTTAATCATTCATATGCTACTATAAACATACATTTATTTGTCATTTTCTGCATGCGACACTTACAGCAGCCGCAGTTGCAACACACTACCCATGTGACATTCAGCACAGTAAGTTGTTATCGTTGTTGTTGTTGTGTTGGCGCATGGTGTTGCAACCATTGTTTGTATGCCTTCCAGTGGTTTTGTCCTGGCGATGGGCTATCCGCCCTATATGGATGAATATGCGAGTGTACATGTATGTTTGTGTAAATATATATGTGTGTGTGCCATTGTATATAAACAACATTCCGTACAATATTCTGCCGCACTTCCTGCCATTTCAAACTTAACTTGTCCAACCATTTATGTAGAATTGTAGTTATTTAGCTGCTGGTGATTGCATTTGCAACATGTCATACAATCGTGCGGCGCTCACGCAATACTCGCACATATGTAAGTATTGGAAAACACAACAATACACAAGGATATGTTTGCTTCTGGCGCCGCAAATGTGCCGAGTGGCAAATATTTTTATTTCGTTTTGCTATTGAAAATACATGAACATGTGTGTGTGTGTGTGTTTCCTGCTGCTGGCAACTTCAACTTCATTTTACTCATGCAAGCACACTCACATGCATGCAGACGAGTAGAGCGCGAAAGAGCTCTGCTAATATTTGCTAATACCGAATGTCGTCTGATAAAATGTTGACAGTGATTAAATGTGGCTCCGGCAACATTTCGCTTTGAGCAGCAACCTGACAAGCAACTAAATCAAAGAGAAAAGCATGCAGCAGCTTCGTCGGGTGGCAAGTGTGCAACAAAGCAGCCATCCGCATGAATAAGAGATGAAATTATGAGAACATGATAAAATATGTAAACCTAGGGAGTTAAAGGAATATGCTAAAAGAAAGCTTTTGCGGCAGTGCAAGCTGTACATAAAACAAGCATACTTAGCTCACATGTGCTAGTTGAATGAATGCATTTGCCACATGCAAGACATGACACAGTTATTTTAAAGCATAGTGTACCGGCTTCGCTAATGAATTATGCATTAAATACAGATTTATGAATAACTGACAACAAATCCGGGCTATTACTAAAGATAATACGTTGATGAACTTAACGGTGTCTTACTTTAAAGCTGGGAAGCGAAAACTTTAACTCTTTAATGGCCGTTAAACTCATATTCTCCTAAATATATGAAAATTTGTTTTGTATTGCTAACTAGAAACTATACAGCATTGATTATTTTGCCTTCAAAGAATCCTCTCAACTATGCAATTTACATATATATCGTTTATAGCTATACATGGTTAAGAGTCTAATGAATTCAAGTTAGCTAGCGCAGTATTTGGTACTACAAGTATAAGCGAGTGGTTTCTTTTTGTGATTTGAAAAAATCAAGTAATATTTTTGGTTCTTGAAGGTTCATATAAAAAACGAACATTTTGAAAACTAGCATACGGCTCGGGTTTTAGATTAGATTAGTAGATCAGTAGTGAGCGATTAGGGTAAGTACTTATCGGTTGGATGTTGAATTTGCTATTTAAAAGGCAAAATGTTTAGCCTAACTGTTAAAACTATATAACTAGGTAACTACTTTTAGCTATTAATATTAATATTTCGGAAGATGTGTATTTGGAAAACTATAAAATAAATAAAATATATTATACTTAATGTATTTATATAAATATCTATATATTTTCCATACATTGGCTTCCAAGGTTTTTTAATCATTTTGTTAATACATTTTTTACATTTTCCCCAGTTTATATTATGTGTGACATTCTCTACAAGAATCTCATGTGATGAAAAATCATAAATAAGATCGAATGTCTGTCTGGCAAAGGTCATATGCTCAATTCCCTGAAAGCAATATAAAAACTTGAATTTCAAAGCAGTCACTGTGAAATGTGTGCGTTGAATAAATGCTAAAAAGTAAGTAAGTAAGTATGACAGTTTATGCAATGCAACGTAGCACTAGTAGTAGCAACAACAACCAACTTCACAAGTACACATATACACTCAGAGAACTACAAGCGCTTTTAAATTTTAACACAAAATTATCACCAAATATGGTATTTTTTCGAGAGCAATTTCTTTGAATGGATTTTCTCAGTAGTAAGTTTGAGAGTACTTTTTGAATTTCGCTTTAGGCAGTTTTGATTCATGGTAAAGCAGGTAAAGCGTTTTAAAGTTAAGTCCCTAGAAAAAACTAAAACAAAAGTATTTTGGGATACTACTTGTATAATTAAGGCTACATTTTAGTTTCTTTCAAGTTTATTTTTAAAAATTCCAACTCTAGGACAAATAACCTATTATAAATATTCATATTCATTTAGGCACTCTATTTACCGGCAATATCATACAAACAATTTTTCCATTTGGAAAAAATTTCTTATGAAAATAAACCCCGGTAAAAGATGCGCCATGATTCCTCCACTAAGTGGTTTACTGACTGAGTGGGCGAATGTCCGACTTGACGAACCGTAGTGCTTGCTGTCTATCTCTGCCTTTATATACTGCTCGAACACATGAACATACCTGTGTGGCGGCTACTCCCGCCACTCACGCCAACAATGCAATTTAGTCAACTGTCAAAGGCGTCCGCGTACTTCGTCGTTCGTCGACAAAATATGGTATTAGACCGTAAGCTGGTTTCGCATGGCGCCTCAGGCTTATTTTCTACATTCAATAGACTCTTTCTGCGCGAGTGTCATGTCAAAGCTTAGCAACATAACGGAGAGTCAGAGAATTAAAAAATGGCAAACTGTAGCGAAATTAAATGACAAAAATGAAATGCAAAATGAACAGAAATGAAGAGCAATGAATGCAGCGTAAGCTTATGAAATGATATTTGTTAGTGCAAAAGAACGATTGAAGGATATCAAGGGAATTGCGCAAATTGACACTGAACAAGACAGGATCAAATCCGGTACATACTCAGTACAACCGCCTAGAGATTCAAAGCATTATTACTGTGCTTTCTTGTGTTGCCGTGAGGGTTTTGATGAAAATTGATAAAATTCATTTTAAAATGAAGGAAAATTAAAGAGTTGGCAAAACCAAAAGTATACCAAGAAAAAACGTTAACACCGAAGTCATAATACTCTTTACAAATATAAACTTTTGCCTAATTTCGTGAAGATACCTAGTCAAATAAAAAGGTTTTCCATGCAAGCACTTTATTTCAATCATTCAGTTAATATTGCAGCTATATGCTATATACATCCGATCTATATAATTTCTTAGGAGATTACATTGTTGCCTTAGGAAATAACTTATGCCAAGTTTCGTGAAGATATTATGTCAAATTAAAAGTTTTCCATATACCTAAGCACTTGAAGCACAGCTTTTATTGCAGCTGTATGCTATAGTTATCTGATCTGAAAAATTTATTCGAAGATTGTATTATTGGCTTTGACAATAACCTATGCCAAATTTCGTGAAGATATCTCATCAAATAAAAAAGTTTTCCATGCAAGCACTTTACTCTGATCGTTCAATTAATATAGCAGCTATATGCCATAGCGTTCCGATCTAAACAATTTCTTCGGAGATTACATTGTTGCCTTAGGACATAATTTATGCCAAATTTCGTGAAGATGCCTCGTCAAATGAAAGAGTTTCCTATACAGGCACTTGATTCCGATTGTTCAGTTTGTATGGCAGCTATATGCTATAGTGGTCTGATATCGACCATTCCGACAAATGAGCAGATTCTTAGTAAGGAAAGGACAGGTGCAAAATTTCAGATGATAGCTTAAAAACTGAGGGGCTGGTACGTATATATACAAACAGACAGACGGACATGGCTACATCGACTCAGCTCATCATGCTGATCACTTATATTTTATAGGGTTTCCAAGGTTTACAAATTTCGTGGCAAACTTAATATACCCTGTTCCGGGTATAAAAATAACTCTAGGAATGCATACATTATTTCGGTTGAAATTTACGTAATTGGTTGTAGTTCACTCAAGAAAAATTTTTCGATATTTAATTTTAATTCGATTTATTTTTTTAATGACTTCTTTCTTAGTAAGATTTTATCAAAATACTCAAATGAGTTTTGGAGGTAACTATTTTAGAAAAATATGAATCGAACTCATGGTAGGGCTAACGCAATTTGAAGTTCCTTGGTTTATTTAAATGAATTTATTAGTTTGATATTAATTATACCAACATTATTTGGGTGGTTCAGTGGCCTTAGCCGAAACAAGTTTTGAAACATAAGATTATAATGCTTAACTCTAAGTTGTTCAAAATGCTGTTGCCAATTGTAAGGTTAAAAAATGATTTTAATGTCAATTATTGAATATAATAAATGTATTCATTCACCAAATCATCTGAAGATAGAAATGCAACAGTAAAACTATTCAAGAAATGCGGAATTTTCTATAATTGAATAAAAACCTTCTTAATTATGCTTAATTTTACCAAACATGATGATGATTTTCTCCAAATAAATAACAATTTCAATTACCAAAGATAAGAAATAGAAACGGAATTTGAATATACAATAAGAAGATAAGTAGGTAATAAAATATACTCACAAAAATGTATGAAATTCATCAAGTTAAATGTGAGGCAAACATGAAAATAAACTTCCTTCATTCAATTGTCGTATCATGCTATAAGCTGAACCAAGTTTAATTGTTCTATATATTATATCTACTATATATAGCTACAAACTCAGTAAACTTGTTTATCTTAATTGGCGGTGTTAATAAAATTTGTGAAAAATTCGAAAAATTTAACAGAAAAGAACGGAAAACAGCGTTGAAAACTGATGTCTAAATTTTACTCTTTACTATAATAATATGTATGTATAATTTACTATAATAAAACATGGCGAAAACAGGTAATACACCCAAATAGCAACTGGCTTGTCTATGATTAGTAGCCAGTTGCCATGTATAAGGGAAATTTAGGTTAATGGTTATTTAGGGATTGTTATATTACATAATAGTGTTGCGAATTTCAAGTATTTCGCTACCATCCTACACCGTTTCTTTGTGCAAAATTTACCCTATAAAATTACACCCAATTTTTTTTCGAAGCATATAAATGTAGCTGAACTATACATAAAGAGCGCAGAGTAAACGAAATTTATGTGTGATTTCAAACTTGCAACATATGGCAGTACGGAATATTCAGTGGTTTTATGAATAATGAACCACGGCTGTTCTAGGTGGTCATGCCAATACCCGGAAAAGTAATTTTTTTTTCGGCAATCCTCTCTCAACTAGTTAAACTCTTACCTTAGATATGGCCGAAACTCTGGCAGTTAAACTCTTCTCTTAATCTGAATTTTTTTAGTTTTACTCTGGATATTTAAAATTTACAGACAATCCTCCTCCTGTAAATGCTTGCAAAACTTACCATTTAAAACGTATATCAAATTAATATGGGTAAGAGAGTTGCTTATACCATAACATAAACCGTTTTTATTATCAAAATCAAAGGGCCGAAATAGATAACAGAGCCCTTAAATTGTATCTTCCATAAAACCCGAAAAACGACAAAATGAAATTGAGAAATTTTAATATGCAAAAAGTGTAAAAAATATAATTGCGATATATTTCTTATGGAATGCCATAAACTCAAGGACACACTAATAGATACATTATTTGTTCGCTTTCAATTCAATCCACTTGAGGTATGTATATTCACATATGTATATCTCGAAAAGCATTATATATTGAATCACTTTTTAGAGGTCACAGCTGCGCAAAAGCCACTTAAATGTTAAATTTCAATCATCTTGGGAGCAAATTAATTGTATCATCTGCTGAGATATTTAAAAAAACCGTTATAAATGTGGCATAGTGCATTGCACAGACACATACATTTTCAATCACTTTAACAGGTGTAATGTGAAAATTTTGATATTTATCACGTTCGCAACATATTTTTAAGCGATTTATTTGACTTAACCTAGGCGACCAAGCAAAAATGCTGCGACAAAAATCAAACAAAAATTCACCGCATTCTTCTCGTACGCCTGAAAATGGTGGAAAGTGTAAAAAGAAAAATCGCTGTGGCGATAGGAAAAAATTGCGCTTGAATAATTTCAGGCACCTGCGCGCTTTGCGAAGGCGCTCAGCTGCCTGTCGGGTACTTTAATTTGCCTGCGGCGAATACAAACAATAAATAGGTGTCGTCGACACCATTATGGAGTCTATATCGGCGCAATTGTATGCATCTGTGTATCTACAGTGTAAAGAAAAGTACACAGCTTGCGCTGTTGTAAGTATGTAGGTATATAAGAATTTATATATGTATGAAAGTATGTACAGAAGCGAGTAACGACTTTAGCGAGTAAATATTGTAACAACTGTCGCGTCATCTTCGTTTTCCTCTGCTCTCGTTTTCTATTGTCACTCAACGCGTTTCTATCGCATTTCCAATCAAATCAATAAAAATCTAAGTAAAAGCAAAAAACATGTAAACAATAAAAACAACATCACAGTGACAACGCCCCAATGAATAATGTTACAAATTTAAAACACCTGTTTCTAACGTTTGAAAGCTTTCGCAGGAGCGTAAGTAATCAGAGTACTCCAGTTCCTTTCCACACGAGCTTCCATCAGCAAAATGTGTTCTTGAGTTTTCCTCTTGTGTTACGCCAAATGCATAAAATATTAGTATAACACGCGGTACTGAAAAGCTGGCGTAGAAAAAGTGGAAATTTAAATTGAAAATGTTTCTACGCACTTGTAATTTTCCAGTTTGTTCCCCTCTGGGAACGATGTAAACGCGATATAATAAAGCATGTTAACAGCATTATAAGCTGCACCATTTTGTTTTCTAAAAACATTTAAAGTTTTTTGCTCAGCTACTGTACTTGTAAAAATGATGGTTGCCAACTTGTAAAATGAATAGTTTTTATTTGTTTTATTGTTTAAATTTTTTGATATTTTTGCCTGCAGGGTAATGACAATTTCAACACCTCGCCTGACAACTTAATCAGTTTGTAACAGAAACAATTTTCGCATATCACACGTACGATCTCTGCCAACCCAGACAGGCATATGTACGGTTCTATGTGTCAATGTAGAACGTATTTCATATAACTTTCTACTAGTACTTTAACATGGTCGTCTATAGCCATAAGGGAAGCCAAAATGTGTTCCGCACTCATTTCTATGCACAAATATATATATATATAATCATGTCCTTTTTCATAAAAAGAATAGACGTTAACTTCGGTTACACCGAAGCTATAATACACTTCACAAATACAAAAGGTTCCTCAGAAGAACTTGATTCCGATCGTTCAGCTTGTATAACATCTATATGCTATAGTAATTCGATCTGAACGATTTTGCTAAATCGACTCATCTCATTATGCTGATCATTTATATATATATTTTATAGGGTCTCCGACGTTTTCTTCTGGGTGACTAAAATCAATACGCACTATGTCTGTTATTAAGCTTTGCCACGAAATATCAGCATAGTTATGTCAGAAATGATGCTATAATACTCAGCTTGAACTGATATTATAGACTTTGCATTAGATTCCTTCTTATGAAAGGACATTTGAAGTTCAAGCGACACACAGCACGGCAGAGGTTTTAGGTCGGCCGCGAACCCGACCAAGGTGGAATAGGTGTCCCTTTCACACTACCGTTTATTGAGACGCTGATCAACGCGTTGTTTTGATCCATGAGGTTAGGCCGTCGCCGGCAGGTACTCACGTAAATCACAACGAAAGTTATACCCTGTTCAAGGTATAAAAAACCTTAACTTCGGTTGCACCGAAGCTAGAACACCGTTCACAAATAAAAAAGTTGCCAAACACTGTAGCACCTATATGTTATACTTGTAGTAGTCCAATCCAAAAAATTTATTCAGATATTGTAGTAATGCAAGTTACGTACGCATTTTTCATTCAGGCCAGCTGGCAACCTAAAATAAATAAACGCTCTTAACGAATGACGTAAGCGCTACTTTAAAGACTTTAATTAAAATAATTATCTTCCATTACCATTAATAAAATTAAGCTCTGTTTAGACTAAGCAGAAATAATGAAATAACGGTCTCTTAAGACCAAACATAATTAAGGTTCTATCGTTCAATGGCGTTATTTGCTTAAATTTGCAAATGTTATAAAGGCTTCCCTTCCAGTATAGCATTAAGGCGCTATTCTAATCACTGTTTCCTGTAGGAATTTAAGTAACTTCTATAAATCTCGAGGTCGGAGCAGACTCGCCCAATCAAGGGGTGGCTGAAAATATGTAGAAACCTTAACTTCTTGAATTATAACATTATTAATTTTTAAAACTCTGAACTAATTTGAGTTATATACATAATTATTTCACTTTTTTTAACTCTTAAATCGAATATTTAATTAATGCAACAGTAATTCCATTAGCTTAGAATTCAATTGCTGCAATTTGTTAGGCTTAGTGCAACATCTCAAAATAAATTACTTTATTGCTTCTTTTTCCGATGGCATTATTTATTTCATTAACGAACCATTTAGAAGACATCCAATTATTTCGTAGTTAGTCTGCATTAGGAACTAAGCAATTAAAAGTTAACTGTTAACAGAGATTATTGGCGCTATGTATATGTATAAATGTATATAAGACTGTGTATGGGCAACACACTGCAAAAATGGAAATACAGTAAAAAATTGACAAAAGAAAATTGCCGATTAAACGGATGGCAGAGTAATTGGTTGGAAAAACAGTTATACGCTAGAATGTCGAAGCTATGCTCGATTCAATTTTATTGTTTCTAGATTTGCAGTTGTTGCATTTTTTACGTAACAAGACCTGGTGATAATTTCAAAATTATTATTTATAGAATGTGTGGAAAAAATTAATGTATACCTATGTATATACTATATACTTGTATATGTATATAAATTGCATGTCACGTTGTACATACTAAACAAGTGAACCGATTTGGTAAAGTTTAGCACACTGTGTTCAGTTTAATGCAACTTAAAAGATAAGATTGTTTATATCTCAATTATGTAGAAAGCAATGGTCCTTTGGTATCAAACCCGTCTTTAGTATGTTTTTGTTTCCCATTGGTTTAACTTTCAACACATCTATAAATACATAAGTCTTAAATCAACACATAAGTTTTCGGTTTGGATTCATTTCATTCAATTCATTATTTTTCCCAATAACAAATATGTATTTCAATTTCAATCAACTGGACCACTTTAGCTTCCCTCAGAGAGTTGCGCATTTTCTCGGCTCGCTGATTATGAGCTCAAAACTAGTCAATGTGTGCATGACCTCATTAGTAATAGCTTCAGAACTTGAGCGACTGCGAGTTTGTTCCTGATCAGAGTGAAGCGTAAGAGGTCGTCCGAACTACTGTCTCTTATCAAAGTCAATTTCGCCGCTATTGTATGGGTTCTGACTGGGCCACGCGGTGCTCCTAATTATTGTATTCTGTCGGACGCTCTTTGCCAAAGCTGTATGGAGGAAGGCGAAGTGGATTCATCTTGTCACTTCCTCCTCTATTGGCTGACTTTTACCAGACTGAGATTGAAATATCACATTTGGCGAAACTAGTGAAGCTCTCCAGCAGCTTTATATGAGGATAATTCATCACCTGATTCCCTAACTGAGCAAATTGAGAGCGAAACAAAGAGTCTTCCTGGAAGTTAATTTCTCTTAACTTATTTAAGAAAACATACAGATCTGGTAATTGAAAATATGTTATGAAGATCAGATAAAATAAGATTATAAAGCGGCACGATTATACTTGCATCCTAAATCACAATAATGGGAGTAGTTATGTATTATTTTGAGTTTTTAAGATATCGATAAAAAAACACACTCACATGCCTCTTTCTCCCCAAGAAGCTACTCATTTGTTGAAACCGCCAATATTGAATCACTATAACATATAGCTACCATAGAAACTGAATGATCAAAACCAAGAGAAGTCCTTGTATGGGCATATTTTTTGTTTGAAAATATATATTTTTCGGGATCTATTATTGTCCAAAGCAACAGTACAATATTCGAACAAATTGTCGAGATCGGACCGCCATAGGATATAGCTGCAATGCAAACTAATCTTTCAAAATCTAGTTCTTGTATTATTTCACTATTTTATACGTGAAGGGCAACGCTTTTTCGTGATATTATGGTAATGATAATGCCACAAAGTTATAATACCTAAAACTACTTGGTTAATGCACTGAGCAAAATATATAAGTATATACTCAAGCAAATTTCCATTTGTTGCTTCTAGAAATGACTGCCTTCTCTCTTCGATTGACGAGCTCTTCAAGCGCATTTTACATGTACTTCACTGTTTACTTCTATCACCATTTCTATTTATCCTTATCGCATTGCATTAACTTAGGTTTTAATTGATTTAGTGATGTTTACTACGGTTCTCTCATACCCTCAACAACGCCACTATCACAACAAATATCAACACTGCGTATCCTCGGCAAGCATCAACAATATCATCAGTGACCACTTAATTGTCGCTAATTCCAATTTAAGTGGAAAATTTAATTGCGGATTGATTGAGAGCGCAAAAGAGGCTGTCGCTTCACCACAACACACACACCTCTGGCACTTCAGTCGCATGCAGCACTGCTGGTGTCTTAACACTGTCGCTGCCATCCTTGTAGATAGTCCGGTAGATAATTTGCTTTAGAGCTTGCGTCAGCCGCGCGTATTTGTCAGCTAATTGGCAGAGCGACTTGGTCAAAGGTCGCATACTCGATTAAAACGCCAATGCTTAGCCAGTCGGCTGCTTACCTGGACTCCGTTGTCCTGTCACTTCATTTGACTGACACGGCGATTTCTATTAAATCGCATTCACTGCAATTACAAGCACCGCCGTGTTTGTAAACAGAATTAGTATGAGCAGCTAGCTAAGTACACACATATGTGTGCATGTGTGTTTGGGAGCATGTGGTGTAAGATGGTGACTTATTGGTGGCTTATATTTGTGTAAACGTGATCAATTCAGTTAGACCGTTAATTGTCGCACATATTACCTGTATCCAATCACCGCAATCACCCTAAGGATTTGGTATTGATTTTTAATACATATACAATAGTATTTTATTACTTTACATATTATTTGATTATTTCCTTATCTTAGAAGAATTTAATCTTTTCTGCCTCTTACTCATGAACCTATCTTGATATAAAAAACCGCTTAAGTCGAATGTGCCTTTTTTACAACAAGTTATATTAAATAAATTCATTGAAATTTTACATTCCTATATAATTTTATAAGAGGTGAGTACAAAAACAATAAACCTCAAACCGAAAATTAGTATTAAAAAAATCTAAAGCACAAGAAGTTTGAAGAGTAATTTAGGAGTTCAGAGAGTTCCATTCAATTTCAATCACGTGTTGATGGTTAATCAATGCTTTATGGTATATCGTTCCGTCCACGTAAAGTCTGACTTCGAAATGTTATACAAAGAATCAATCATCTCCCCAAAATCGAAGGAGGTCCTAGCGGGCGAACGTGATTGCATCATCACCGAAAAGCTTTATTTTCTCATAACATAAATCATATTGATTATTTAGTCATTGCGGAGAATTGGCCATTAAATCTTCAATATATAATTTTTATACTCTCGCAACCTGTTGCTACAGAGCATAATAGTTTTGTTCACCTAACGGCTGTTTGTATCACCTAAAACTAATCGAGTTAGATATAGGGTTATCTATATAATATCTCCCTTCCGCTTTTTTGCTCTTCATTCAATGCTTTATAAAAAGTGTTACAGTGATCGGATTTAGTTAAAATATGCGCCGTTTTGTTCGATGATCTGTTTACATCTAGACGGCAACTTCATAATACCTTCCTCGTAGAAGCCCCCTTCCTTATTTGCGAAGAATTCGGACAGCCACTTTTCACAAGGCTCTTTTGAGTTCAACTTCACACCACCAAGGGCATTCGCCATGGACAGGAACAGGTGGTAATCACTTGGCGCTACGTCCGGGCTATATGGTGGATGCGATAAAACCTCCCATCCGAGCTCCCGTAGCTTCTGACGAGTCATCAACGAAGTGTGGGGTCTGGCGTTGTCCTGGTGGAACACTACACCCTTCCTGTTGGCCAATTCTGGACGCTTCTGGTCGATCGCCTGCTTCAAGCGGTCCAGTTGTTCGCAGTAGATGGTAGAATTAAGCGTCTGGCCATATGGGAGCAGCTCATAGTGGATGATCTCTTCCAATCCCACCAAACACACAGCAAAACCTTCCTGGCCGTCAACCCCGGCTTGGCCACTGTTTGGGACGATTCACCGGCCTTCGACCACGACCGTTTTCGCTTGATATTGTCGTATGTGATCCATTTTTCGTCGCCAGTCACCATCCGCTTCAAGAATGTGACGAGTTCGTTCCGTTTCAGCAGCAT